>NC_046369.1:14406184-15124934 GCF_011125445.2 Fundulus heteroclitus
GGAGCAGTCAAGCCTCCCTCCAACCACAGCAGCATCTCAGAACCGGCTATTCCCGGCATCTGCAAGGAGCTGATTGGCCGGTCGATGGCTCGTCTGCGCAGCTGCAGCGAGACCGAGGAGACCTTGGCAGACCGACTGATGTCCGATCTGAACCTGGTATACACGGCCGTCCAAGCCATATCTGACTTGTACGAAGGCCTAGACGACGACACCCAGGACAGCGGTGAGCTCCAGCTGATCTTCAAACCATCATTCACGGGAATGTTAGGAAAGCTTGGTTGAACTGTTGTGTGTGGGTGTTTTTATCCTGATGAAATGTTGACCATCGCTCATCCTGCAGTGTTTGAGTGCAGCGTGGTAGCCAAGACGGAGCTGATCAAGGCCACCGCGGCGTTGGAGACGGCCGCGTTTGTCACCATGCAGTGGCTGGCCAGTGTCAAGCCCTCTTCGGGCCTCCTCTACACCATTGCCGAAGAACTTAAAAGCCAAGTCAAGAAAATGGGCGGGTTCTTCCAAATGCTTATTCAGGTGAATTCACGCAGTTGCATAAAACCTGGGATTTATTTATTTATTTATTTTTGGGTATTTTTGGTTTACATTAAGGACGAAATTTAAGCCGACAAAATGGTTTTCAACTAGGCGTAGCGTGGACATGGGCCGGCTTATCAAAATGCCGATCTGACTGACAGGTCTTAGCTCTGAGCTGTTTGAGCTCCGTCTATGGAAATGGCGAAGCAGAGGGAATTCTCGGCCTTGAGCTCCAAACAGATCATGAATATATGGAAAGGAAATCTAAATTCCTGACAACTCCTGGCACCTAAACAGACAATTTTACCCCTAAACCCAGATTTTTTTTCCCAAAACTCACCCCCCCCACCCCCCAACTATTTTAATTTATTTACTTACCCTTCAGACTTCATCAACCGTTGTGTTGACTCGCATTGATTCACTGTTAAATAAATTTTAATTCCATCTGTTTGTTTATGCTAGCCTGATATTAGATGTAAAAAAAAAAAAAAAAAAAAAAGTTTTCTTTTTTTCCTCTTCCCACCCAGGGTTGTGAATCTGAGATCACATCGATGGTGAAGGAAGCACGGAGGAAAAGCAGTCAGTGCTTGGATGCGGCGATGCTCGCGCTCGCCCACCTGGCAGCGGTGACGGGCACGCCGCTCAGTGTCATGATGCTTGGCAGTCTGGCCACCGGCAAGGTAACTCCTGCAATACTCCACAGTGCTCAGGTCCACGGAAAACGAACGGCAAGACGAGCTTTGTGGAGATGCAAAGCAAGTAAGACATTACAAGCTTGGCCGTTCATGATCCGCAGACTGATTAATTTTTCGTTTTCATCTGTTGCCTACAAAACAAGTTTTAAGAAGTTTGTGGCTGTTGCTGTATTGATGAAGTGGGAGAAAACAATGGAAGACCAAAATAGATTCAGATACAGTTTGAGCAACATGTTTAATGTGTCCTGGTACCTAGATGTTTATGGATTGTATAAAAGACATTACCTTTATTTTCCCTACGCTGACATTAAAGCAGACTACACATTTTCTGTTTTTTAGGCTCCATTCTCTAATAGTTGGTAGAAAAGCAGTTACTCTGTAGGATTTGTGGTAAAGGTTTTGGGTTTTCTTCATCAAGCTTCTCATAATAGTTTGCTGCAGTTTTGGCCCATTCCTCCTGACAGAGCAGCTGTAACTCAGTCATATAAGAAGGCCGCCTCTCCACTCCTAAACTTTCATTTATGGAAGTTTAGTTACTTTGCAACTAATTTGGTTATTAGAGTCATTGTCCACGTTGTAGATCCTTTTGTGCCTCGGCTTTAACCTCTCGGCTGACGCGTTGAGACGATGCTTCAATATTTGCACGTAGTGTCCTTTCCTCACATTAGCTGCAGTTCCACCGACAAAAAGAACAATAAAAAAAGAAAACATAAACAAAAGAAAAAAACTACAAATAATGTTTGTATGATTGTATCTGCAAGATTTCCTCTGAGAAAAACCTTCTTATTTCTCCTCGGCCAATCAGGGAAAAGCAGTTTGTTCGCTCACAACGCGGCTCGAGTCAGCACGGTTTGACCCGGCTCGTGAGCGGGGCCGGAGAAACCCGGACCGACCCTGACAAAAAAGCTTCTCCCAAAACACTCACAAGTGGGCGTTGCCGAGGCAGTGGAGCTGGGGCTTTAGTCCCAGCCCGTCCTGCAGCTAATCGCTGACGCCACATGAAGTTGCTACCCCCCGTACTTTACAGTGGTGACGGTGTTCTCGTGCTCTTTCTCTTCCAATTTTAACCACAGCTAACAGGTTTACAGGACTCGTTTCACTGTGGGTTATGACTCTCGCATATCAACTTCAGTCAGAATCTTTTGTTCTCAAGTTGATTGTGCAGATAATCTTCTCCAAAAATGCTGTCATCTCCATCCCGTCGCATATTCTTTGAGGAGAGCGGCGAGGGACCTTCAGGCATGGGAGCCACCCGTGTTGTATACTAGCATGTTTTCAGAGTTTTGCATTTAAATACGTGGATAAAGTCTGCCATTACTGGAAAAAGTCCAATAAAAGCAGGCCTGGAGGTCCACGTTCAGGGTTCTCCGCTGAGTGTTTTTAAGACGTTCTTAAGTTAGAAGATCTCACAGCGTTTTCGTTCTGAGAGGAAGGAGTCACTGCTGCCCAGGATTGTTGATCATTTACACATTTAAGTTTGAATAAAGCAGATACACAGTAGCAGCTGCAGATGTGAGCGGTTATTCTCTGATACACATCTTACACGTTTTAATTATTAAAGGTCTTCTGAGTTATAACTGGTTTGAATTAGTTCAGACTTTTCATCCGTCGTTTAAAATCAACCCTGCATCTCCACTTTCACATAGTTTGTGGCATCAAAACGATTGAGAATAATTTTTTTTTAATTTTTTTTCTGGACTTTGCTGTTGTGATGAGATTGAGATCTGTGTTCCCAGATTTCAGCAGCACTCCTGCAGGAGGAGGAAAAAATCCTGGTTTTCAGACCCGACAATAAAAACACGCACACACAAAAAAACAGCCTTGGAAGATACACGGGTTCAGGGAAGACGAGAGCTGCAGAAACATTGTTTTAGAAACTCATATTAGAAACACGCCTGTCTTGATCCCTGTGGAAAATGTCTGCTGGGATTTGAAAAAGGCGGGAGCAGGACTCAGACCCGGGAATATTAATGGACCGAAAGCCTCTGCCCATGAGGGGGAGGCACAAAAATTCCCCGGGAACGCTGCCAAAAGCTGCAGCTGATTATAGCGGAAAACGCCTTTTTTAAAAGTGGCTTTTTGTGCTCAATTTGGAGAAACCTCTTATGAGGTTAGTTGTGCACAGCTACTAAAGTTGTGGTTTGTTTTGTTCACTGCAAACAGTTGATCATTTGTATATTTTGCTTAGAAATTCTAATTTGCAGATGGGGTTTAGGTTCAACTATAAATGTCAAGAATGTTAAAAAAAAAAAAAAACTGATGGGGAGGGGGGGAATCTAGAAATTTGATTCTTGAATAGTGTTTACACTGTAAAAGTTTTTTTAGGAGTGCTTTAATTATTGGAGATCGACCAGTGGATTTTTATTGTCTTCTTAGCAGCATCTCTTTGAACTGAATAGGCTCTGCTAAGGATCAGCAGTGATATTTGCTGTATCTTTATTTTCCTAACTGTTTTGTTTGTTGTGCTCTGTGGCTTTTGCAACTAACCATACGCCCTTTTTTATTTATTTTTTCCTGCTTTCAGCAATCACTTTTAAGCTGCCTGCAGAGGGGAACCAGCAAGGGTGCGCGCTCTCTCCTGGAGGAGAGCCTCGCCGTCACCAGAGAAATGTTCAGAGACGCTCAGCTGGCCAATCCCAGAGACCCAGTAAGACATCAGACATTTATTACATTACAAATGTTGTCCAGGCAGGAAATTGTCTAGTTGATGTCACACAATTTGACATGACCCAACTGCTAGGCTGACCTGCAAGTAAAGCGGGAGCAAATCTACCATTGATGGCTTTCCCCTCTGCCTTCCAGGTCCTACAGAGTCTTAAATCCCAAACTCTGGACATGTCCCGCGCCCTGCAGAGCTACATTCGGTGTCATCTTGCGGTGAGTTTCTGCAACACAAGAACAAGGGCATGTGTCCCATCCCTGCTTTTTTAAACCAGGGCCCCGTGTGGTCGGCTGAAACGATCCCTCTGCCTTCACGCAGGTTTAAATGAAACAGATCGGCACCCACTCCCACAGCGGCCCCGCTAAAGATGCCACTCAGCCTTTATCGCTACCATAAAGCTCTCCGCTCTCTGAGCTTATCTCCGCGCGTTCATCCCTCGCCAGTCGGCTCACGTAATAAACGCTGTGAATGAAGCGGCGTAAGTCACAGCTAACAGGCTTGTTTGAAGTTATCTTAGCCGCACAAACTAGCCGGCGTTTTTGTTGAACCAGTAATGGGCAAATATGGGCTTTTGCCTCGCTGACGGCACTGTAGACAAATAAAGCTGAGTTATGACGGGCCTCTGTCAGGACATCCCGTGAACACGTATGCAGCGCAGTGCTCTGCTGGTAGGCAGCTGTGGATGGAGATCCGTCGTCACGTGTGACGTCAAACTTCTTTCTCACTTCGTCCGGTCACCCGTGTGTTCTGAACCAGATGGCTTTCATTTTCTTTATGCATCATGGGTAAAATTCCACTGGCCTGTTTTCGGTAGAGCAAATTCACCCCGACACTGTAAGGCAACCTGACCCGCCATAGTGCTTGCCTAAGTAGCCTGGGTAGGACACATCAAGGACAATAGTCAATCTAATTTGAATTTTAAGAATGTTGTCTCAACGGCCTCTAAGGCTGCAGTCCAAAATGAGATTGTTTTACAATTTGAGTAGCATTAAATTCTTTATCGTCATCAAGTATCAACCAAAAATCAGCAGGTTCAACTAGTGATTTTTATACTTTACAAAATAGAATCAAGTTCTAGAGCGAGGTTCTTGCTTTACCTCTAAAAAAAAAAAAAAAGAAGGTTATAGCCGTTGTCTTTTTGGTCCCTCTGTTCCTTCCAGTTGATTTTATTTTAAGAATAGTAAAAAAAAAAAGCCTAGTATAAGAGAGCAATGACAATAAAGTAATTTACCATCATCACATGGTCCTATATTTCAATCTTGACCCTCTTTATTGATAAAGAGGTTGGTCTGAGATGACTTGTGGTGCGAATTGCCGCTATATAAATAAAATATAAATGGAAAATATATATATTTTTTGAGTCATTACTAGTTAAACGGTCATAGACTGTTTACAGAAACGCCAAACTGCTGTAGATTTGCTTCCAAGAACTATAAGGAGTTAAAATAAGGAGTTTCTTGCATTTGCACCCTGTTTTGGATATTTTTTTTATTTCAAAATCAAAATGTCCAGTTTGGGATTTGTTTAAATGGTCAAGGTTAGGCTTTTTTTTTAAGAGCTGGGGAAAGAAAGCGTATTTCTCTGCTAGTACCAATGTTTTGTTCTTTCAAGCCAAAAAGAGAAATCTTATGCATCTTGCTCTTGTTTTCAAGTCACATTTTATTAGCTTATTTAATTGAGTTGAATATTTTAATTACTCAGATTGTTGCTGTGTTTTTTTTATGTTTTATAGTTTTTTTGTCGTTTTGTTTTATGAAACCGGTCTTTCTTGATAATGAGATCTGGGATATCATGGAGAATAACTCTATAAATAAAGGTTAAATAAAAATAATAATAATGCAGTATTAAATTGTGGTGAGTCTCAAAGACTTGTATTCTAAAATAGTTCTGTCTTGTTACAGTATCGTAATCATTATTTGCTCTTCTGTGTGTTTCTTTTTTTAAAACAGGAGCGAGAATGCGACATAGAGGAGGTGCAGGAGGAGGAGGAGGAGGACGCAGCCGTTCTCGCCCGCTTCCAAAAGCTGACGACTACGTCGACCAAACTGTTCCAGCTAACCCAGGCCGTCCGACAGATGCATTCCTGTTTGTCTGCAGCCCTGCGAGGTGACTCTTGGAAATCGCACATTGCTTAAGAATTTTATTTAGTTAATCTCTGAACAAAGCAACTAAGCATTTAAAAAAATGAAATAAACAACCTCATGAGTGGCAGACGCAGACCGCCGACGAACCGAAGGGAAAAACTGACAAACAGTATCTTGGTGAGATTCTAGGTCAACACATGTGGCTAGAACTGCATCCATATGCCTTGGCATTGGTTCCTCATGTCTGGAAACGATGAGGTGGAAGAGCGTTCGTCCAACAATAGTGCATCGTTTGCTTAAGATTTGTTGATTACAAAGGCAGAAAGGATATGCATCGTCGTCATACGAAAAAAGAAAGCATTTTCTGAGCCCCACCAGAAGCAACGTGGCAGTTGGATATTATTCTTTTCACATTTTAAGTTTATCCTAACGCTTGTATGCATGGTTCACTAAGTGAAAATATATACCAGGTCTTATTTTATATTAAATCGTATATAATGTAGAAGCTAATATGTGTAAAGTCTATATAAGACAGGAAATGGTGTGTGCTGGTGTGTGTGTTTCACCGGAAAAGGCAAATTGGTTTTGACCGCTTGGCCGGGAAACGGTGTCACCACACTGCTGGCTGTTTGGATTATCTTTCGTTATAAGCAAGCAAAAGTGAGAACAAATCGGCTTTTAACTGCAAGAGCAGCTTCTAGACATTTCCTGTTTACCAATCTCGCCCCGGAAAATGCGCGTCAACCGTAAGATTCCGGTTTACAAACACACCAGTGGCTTTAAGCGCCGGCTTACCCCCTACGTGTAATATTTACAATTTATTTGTTGTTTAATTTGCTCCAGCAAATTAAACAACAAATGCTGATGGGCTCCAGCATTTAAATTCGTCCCCAGGAAACGCTTTTAATAAAAGTTTACAGGACTGATTTTAATAGGGCTGGACGATATAGAAATGAAGCATATCGATAAAATAGAAATCATATTGATCGATATCGATAATTATCAAAAAAAATTCAAAATATTAATTTTAAGTGCAGCCATGGCCATTTTATGCTGTTCTTGCATGCCATGATATTTTCTCATTTATCTTATTGTGTTACTGTATGGGGTCAAGCCTCCCAGACAACAGTTAAACCTATTTTATCACTATACAAACAAGCATTGAAAATTATGGATCAGAAACCAAATAGGTGGCATTACTGTTTGATTGTACAGAAATATAAGCTTTTAGATTTTGATAGTTTTATTAAGTTTTCTTTTCTTAAGATGATTTTTAAATGCACAAACAATATAGCTCCAGCCGTACTCTGTCCTTTTGTGACAAAAATAAATACACGGAGAGTTAACACTAGGAGAGCAGCGGGTGGCAACTGTATAGCAGAGGGGCGCAAAACTACTTTTGGACAGTCAAGTTTCTCAGTGATAGGGATCCGTCTTTGGAATGATTTACCAACGGAAATAAAAATAGAAACTGACCTGAAAACATTTAATAGAAAGGTGAAACATTGGCTGAAAGAAAATCAAAGATGTGGACATTGAGTCATTATGATTATGTTGGATGTGAGGTGTTGTTTTGTGTAATGTTGTTAGGATTGTGTAAAATGTTAATGGTTGTCTTTTATACTGTATTTTATATATGATTGTGCAATGTGAGCTACGTTTTAGGAAAATGTATTTTATAAAGGCCTGACTGGGGACTGGGGTTGCAAATTAGCCTATAGGCTAGAAACCTTTCATGCAACACATTTACACATTTTGTTATGGCTCTGCCTATTACAATTATGAATGTAATAATGTGCGCTGCATTGTCCCTGACAAATAAACTAATAAAAAAAAAAAAAAAAATATCGATAATTATCAAAAAAAATTCAAAATATTAATTTTAAGTGCAGCCATGGCCATTTTATGCTGTTGCTTGATTACCTATTTTTAAATAAATGTATTCAAACACAACCCTTCATTCAACCAATGTTTTACGAAAACTGTAAGTGTTACAAAAGAAAAAAAGAACACGTTTTCTCTGAAGGCTGATGGCGCTTTCCTGGGTTTGTGATTGGTTGGGAGGATGCAATGACTATAGTATTAACCTACATGATAGGCTAGAATGCACTGCTCTTTTATTGAACTTTTTATTGACCCCTGTTTTTTATATTGAACCATATATCTATCGATCGATATATATCGTTATTGAATTATTGTCCAGCCCTAGGTTTTAATTTTTTTTTTTTTTTTTACGCCACACTTCAGAATAGATTGGGCAAACTTGCAATTTTAGGATCCATCTTCCACAACGGAGAAGTATCCTTTAATTTTTTTTTTTAAAAGTGCATATGTGACTGATTTCTGCTCCTCCAGATCAGGATAGTCATCCCGACCTGAGCAGCTGCAGGGCGCTCATCTCCTCCTCTACCAAGGCGGTGGATGAGCTGGTGGCGGGGCTGTCCGAGGAGGGAGCGCCGGCCCCGCAGCCTCCCGGTCTTCAGACGGTGGCGTCTGCGCGAGACGAGCTCCGCTCCGCCCTGCGGTCCTTGTCCTCTTCCTTCCAGAGCCAACAGGGGGCTAGCGACAGCAGAAGTTCAGCCGGTTCCGACAGGAGTGTAGAAAATGACTCCTCTGCCAAAGAGAGAGCGAACACACACAGTTCTGTTAGAAATAAAGTTGTGAGTAAAATAGTGTACTGCTCCCTTACTCCAGGCGTGTCGTGCAGTGGCAGCCCTCACTGGGTGTAGGCTGGAGTCTCTTTGTGTGTTTTTTTTTTTTTTTTATTATCATAGCTTATCTTTTTAGAAGAGTTTATTGTGTAAATAAATTGTTGCACTGAAGAAAAATAAAGAGTTGACCTACTAGGATTCAAGTAGTCGTAACAGTACACCAAGCAATCTTTATTTAAAACATTTTTGACAAAATCTCTTTTAAATGCTCAACACTCACAATTGTGTTGCTTTAAAACATATTGCAAAGGAAAATAGTTTTGAGGTTTTATTTGTATGGCCCTCCAGTTTGAATGTATTTATTATATAGAAACTGAAGCTAAAACTTCACTTCCTGTGCAAATTGATGTCGAGACAGACATCAGTTTTGCCAAACCACCGTTTCTGGACTATATATTTTTAGGAAAAGTAGCGTCTCAATTCCAGGCAGCTCAGGAATGGTAATTGGTTAGAAAAATCGGAGGACCTGGTTTTTAACACTCTTTCTGTACATTGATTTTCTTTGAAGGTATATTTAGTGTTTGCTCCTGTATATCGTGTCCCTGCATTACACATCATCAAAGACTTTGCACTCAGACAACTCTTGTACATGTTGGGTTTATTCTTAATATATGTATCTGAATAAAATACTGTTGTCACATTTTTATTTAAACTGCTTAAAAAAAAAGAATACAGCCAGCTGCACAACTGATAAGAATCATATGGCTTGATTTCGCAAGGATCCGGATCTTTACTTTGGGTTCGCAAGAAACTGCTGGTCGAGTGCACCCATAGAAAGACTTTTACTGTTATGTGGCATTAAAGTAATGTTCTTTCCACATTTGATGTGTTTACGCTAGCACTCGCATGCATGGTACTCAGCAGAGTTTTTCAGTAACTGAAAATGTATACAAGCCCACTTTATCAGTTTAATTTCACCTTTGAACTATTTGTGGTATTTTGTACCTATTAAAAAAACACATTAAACCAGCTCTTCCCCCAAACGGAGGATGGCATTATTTACAAGAAATGTCTGTGCATTCTTTTTTTTTTTTTTTTTTTTTAGATAGATTTAAAGTCTCTAGATCTAAGGTTTTATCATTGACACAAATGTTTTACAAAGCTGTTCTTCTGGTGACCATTTTTACATGGATGTGTAGAATTTTCAGCATATAGGTTTGTTACCTTCAAAAAGCAAAGACCTTTTTCTTTTTTTTTTTTTTTTTTTTTGAAACAAAACATGAGGGTAGCCACATCAAAAACAAAGAATTCTGATTAAAAAACTATATTCATGGGAGTGATGATCATGAAAGATTTGAGTGACGTGGTTGAAATCAGCTGCTGTGTTCGAGATATTCTTTCCTTAAGTTGCTCCTCGTTCTTTATTTTGGTGTTGGTGATGAGCCTTGTACCATTTTTACTGTGAAGACTTGACCACAGTTAGGATTGGCACGGATTTTCTGAAAATTGCAGACTCTAGGGAAAAGAAAACCCAACTATGTATTACTGGAAGCCATGATCAACTCCAAAGCAAGGTATACTGTTCTAACTTTTTTGTTACAAACTACCTTCCATGTCAGGTCAAGACTTCTATGCAAAACATATTTGGAAGTACAGTTTCTCAGAACACTGGGAGCTAAAAAGCGAGCAGCTCAGGACATCCTAACGGCTAGCTCTGTGGTAGATGCTGCAGACGACCAGTGCGAAGCTTGACATTGGCAGCAGGTATGGCTGAGATGATCCGAGGATAGGCAAGCGCTGTTACCAGAGGGGCAAGAACAACATCAAGCACAGGCTCAAAGGATAGAGATTGGGAATTTCCAGCATGAAATAAGAATGTTAAAGGCATACTATGCAACATTTCTCAGTTAATTAATGTGCTCCATACCGTTTTGGATGATTAAATGAGTCATTTCTGGTCGAACAAAGGTTTTCTCGGCCGCCCTGGTGGTCTGTGGGGGAAATACCGAACTTGCTCGCGCGCGGTACCCCATTGCAAGAGCCCTCGGCCCGCACCCACAGGCTCAGAAGTCTCGTGCAAGACCGCGAGAGTCGGTCTCGCTTTACAGCGAGAACTCCATGTGATTTTGCCCTGCTATTCACTATATGCACGCGCGAAAGCAACAACAAAGAACCGCGTGTTAACGTCAAATAAACATGCAAGCATATCAAGTTTTTTTATTATTACTATTTTATTATTTTTTTTTTTTAATGTTGGCGAGGTGGTAGCGTGAGTTTGGCGAGGCGGCCGCCGCGGCCGCCTCGCCAAGATAGCGCTGCGGGAAACCCTGATGTTCATACTTTCACTGTGTTAGTCATTGTTTGTACTGCCGTTTTTTCGACTTTTCGTTGCATTCGTCTGTCTGCTAAGCTCAAAACAACCGCGCCTGGCTTGACTGAGAAACCAGAACAGCTGAGCATCTTTATGACAGTGCACTTTTACTTTCGCCCTCTGGGCGGAGCCTCGCTGGAAAATCAACCCCGGTTGCATAGTATACCTTTAACAAAGGTCAGAACATATATATATATATATATATATATATATACACATATATATTTATTTATATATATATATATATATATATGTATGTTATTTATTTTTTTTTTAAGTGGCCATGTGGGAAACAACCCCGTTGAGATCGTGTGCTTACATGATAAATGCGAGTTGCACAACCAAAAGTCAACTGATTGGAATCGACTCTATGCACTTTTAAGAAAAGGTGCTGGTGAAGATTCTCAGTCATCGAGGTCATGGTCATTCCAAAAAGAGTAAAAAACAAAGCAACTGGACTTGTTTTCGGAAAACAAGTCCAGTTGCTTTGTTTTTTTTTACTCTTTTTGGAATTTTAAGAAAAGGGAAAACTCACCATCAGTCAGGATTTTGTTTGCCAAATGTTTGAAAAGTAGTCAACATTTAAATATTCATTATGTGCATATAAAACTGTTTCCAAAACATAAAAAAAAAACTTGAAATTACTGGGGCCCTGTCAACCATTTCCTCGGGCCCCCAGATGTCCCAGAACCCCCTTTTTAGCACCCTCTGCTGCTGGCTCCAGGCTACACCCACTCATCATCCGCGTAGCCTCATCTGCATCCTCCCTTCATGCTCTCTGGAGAGAAGTCAGTCAGGCAAACACTTCGGCTCCCCTTTGGCATGGTTGAGAAGTAAAACACACTTTGGACAGGAACATTTCGCAGACCCGGCTCGACTTGGAAATGGAGAACAAAACTGACCAATAAATCAGGTAAAACGAGCCGCTCCGTCTTTCGGGCAGCCTGTTGGATTTGCTCCCGCTTTACTTCCAGCTGACAAACTATTATCTGTTTCAGGATGCACTGGTTGCTTTCCCCCATCTTAAGTCTGCTTGTGAGTACACGTCTTTTCATTTGTTTTTACCCAGTGCTGTAAACCTGTTTCTCTTCCTCACACAATGGCACTGTGAGCGATCACAGTTCGATCATTTACACTGGAGGCTGCAGCTTTTCACAAGTAGCCAAGACGGAAAAACAAACACAATTCTTCTCTGTAAACAGCAAACTGCCGTGTGTTACGTTTATGTATTTAATGCGATGAATGAACGGTTTATAGACGTGTTCTTCTGTTTGAGTTATCAAACAAAAATGGTCAGAAAGTAAGAAGGAAAGAAAACATCTGTGAGAAGTTAACTGGGCGGAGTGAACGCTGCTGCTTTTGTAATGAGTTAATTGGGCCACTAATTAGTTTCCATGTTAGAGCGCTTATCTTGGTCTCCACAGCTGAGCTAAAACTGTGTTTGTGTTGCAGGTTTGCTTTCAGAGCTTGGTACTGGGTAAGTTTATTTTCTTTATTTAAGTTTACGTGTGAAGATGTTTCCAGCTGATAAAGTAGCAACCCTATTGGTCCTTAGGATGTTCTGCTCCGCAGCCTTTCTAGAGCAGGGGCCTGCAACATGCAGCTCTAAATGTCTTTAGCTAAAACTGGAAAAAATAACCAGCTAATGGTTTTACATATAATATCTAATACAGATTTCAGCAGTTTTTGAATGTCCAGAACAGACTGAGACTCAAAGTACCAGTGATTCAATTCAATTCAATTAAATTTTATTTATATAGCGCCAAATCATGAAATATGTCATCTCAAGGCACTTTACAAAATCAAGTTCAATCATATTATACAGATTGGGTCAGATTATACAGATTGGTCAAAAATGTCCTATATAAGGAAACCAGTTGATTGCATCAAAGTCCCGACAAGCAGCATTCACTCCTGGGGAAGCGTAGAGCCACAGGGAGAGTCGTCTGCATTGTACATGGCTTTGCTGCAATCCCTCATACTGAAGCGACAGTGGGAAGAAAAATTCCCCATTAACGGGAAGGAAAACCTCCAGCAGAACCGGGCTCAGTATGAATGGTCATCTGCCTCGACCGACTGGGGGTTACAGAAGACAGAGCAGAGACACAACAAGACAGACAAAAAAGCACAGAAGCACACATTGATCTAGTAATCTGTTCTACATTAGATGGTAGTAGCGGGTGAGCCGTCTTCTCTGGATGATGTCACAGTTAACAGAACGCCAGACCAGGTGTACCTACTATGAAGAGAAAAGAGAGAGAACAGAAAGTTAAAGCAGAAATGACATCACATAATGCATAATTGAAGAACAGTAGAACTCTATAGAGTGAGAAAATTAGATCCTGATATCCTTCAGTAGCCTAAGCCTATAGCAGTAAAACTATAAAGGTAGCTCAGAGTAACATGAGCCACTCTAGTTATAAGCTTTGTCAAAAAGGAAAGTTTTAAGATTAGTCTTAAAAGTAGACAGGGTGTCTGCCTCACGGACTAAAACTGGGAGTTGGTTCCACAGGAGAGGAGCCTGATAGCTAAAGGATCTGCCTCCCATTCTACTTTTAGAGACTCTAGGAACCACCAGCAGACCTGCAGTCTGAGAGCGAAGTGCTCTGTTAGGAACATACGGGATAATCAGAGCTCTGATATATGATGGAGCTTGATTATTAAGGGCTTTATAAGTTAGAAGAAGTGATGTGTTTTAAATCTATTTTTCTTGAAGACCATGTGCTTTTTCAACATAATATTCCACAAATATCAGTATCATTTAGAAGAAAAGGTATTCATCCTCTTTTGCAAATGCTTTTTTTATGTTTTCTTTATTTTAAAAACTAAAAATAGATATAAAATGGTGTTTTTTTTAAAAATAAATAACAAATTTCTACAATGCCTGTGCAAATTATCATTGTCTGGGTCATCACAACAGCAAACGGGCTTAAATCGGAGGCAACCAGACTTTCATTCAGTTCTTTCTGAATATTATCAAAAATTAAAACTTACTTTTTTCTTCTTTTTTTTATTTTGGGTGGGATGTTTCCTTTTGTATTTCGTTATAATTGTGTGAATATTGCATGATTTGAAGGGAATAACAAAAACGGCTAAATCGCCATGGAATGGACGCTTTAACTGCTCTGAGCATGTGCAATGATCACATCACACAGTGAAAATTTAAATTCATTTTAATATTTGTTTTACTCTGGACTTAACTGTCTACTCCAACAGTGTTAATGAAAGAATGGATACGTTTGCATATATATATATATATATATATATATATATATATATATATATATATATATATATATATATATATATATATATATATATATATATATTAATTTTAATAAAGGAAGAAGTTACCTTCCTAAACCCGAAATATCTGCTCAGTGTGTTGACATATCGCTTGATTTTAAATATGCTCGGACGAGGGACCGCAGCGGCGTCCAGCAGACCTGCAGCAGAGGCTCTCCAACGCCTTTCTCCCGACTCCTGCTGGCTTTCCGCAATGAGAAATAATTCAGATATCAGACTGTTCAGTTAGTTAATTGTTATTATTCTCTACAAATAAATTGATTTAAACTTTGCTCAGAAAGTTAGTGTTTAAGTTGGAAAAGATTTTACTGATAAATTGCCCAAGTATTTGTTGTCAATGAATTTTGTTTAGTGGTATGTTTCTGTATCAACATAAAAATAAATATTTGTCTGGTTAATGAATGAGAATCAAATGAAAGATGATAAAACAACAGTAAAAAGGATTGTGAGCCATAATGAATCAGAATCAGACATAATTTCCCAGAGGGAAATTACTTGATATTATATGATAAATAACAACCTTAAACAGTCAGGGGCGGACTGGCCAGTCATCAGGAGCACCGTGAGTTTTCCCGTTGGCCCGGTCCGCTTGGCGATCGCAAAGGTTCGGATCACTCATGATAATACAAACAAGTCATGTTGTTCATACGAATCTAACTATTGTAATGATTTTAATGTTTAATTATTGTGAGAGACTTTAACTCTCATGTTGACAACCCTGAAGACAGAAGTGCAAAAGAACTGTGTGACACACTTAGAAACTTTAATTTAACTCAACATGTTAAACAGCCAACACACAAACAGGGACACACTTTACACTTAATCATCACTAAGGGTCTAAACATTTCCAAGGTCAGTGTAACTGAAATTGCCATATCTGATTACCTTTGAATGCGTCATCTCCAATAACTCATTTAGCCAAAGGGACATTATAAGAAAACGCACCTTTAAGGACAGCGTCATGGAAACTTTTATCCAAGCTTGCTCTTCTACTTCAACCTTTTGCTGCAACTCAGTAGATGAGCTAGTAGATAACTTTCTGTCTAAAGTCTCAGATATCATTGACTGCATTGCTCCAATTAAACTGAAAGTTGTTCCCGGGAAGAAAAAATCTCTGTGGAGAAATGCTCCAGCGTTTAGTAGGGAAAAAAGGGATAGTTGAAAAGTTTAATGCAGATGGAGAAAGACTAAACTCCAGGTTCACTATGACATCTATAAAGAGAGACTTTACAGATATAACTTAAAACTGAAAAATGTAAGGGAATCTTTCTTCTCAGATATTATCAACAAAAAGATTAATAATACTCGAGCCTTATTGGCCAGAGTCGACAGGTTCACAAATGTCTCCCGTGTCTGTTACTTCTGAAGTCCACTCCACCAGGGCCTGCAACAAATTTTCTAACTTCTTTATCCGATAGTTTTCAAAGCCTCTGCAATCTGAACGGTCATGTTGCACTTCATCCGTCTTTTACGTCACTGTCCTGGTTCTCACTAGACACCCACGCAGACTTCTCTACAGCACCAGCAGGCACACCTCCACAAAAGGCCGTTGTTAATAGCTGGGATTTTTTATTTTCTTAGCTTTCTTCGTCTTGTCAGGATGTGGTCGGCTCCCATTGCTCAACAACTTGGTAATAACACAGAGATGTCAGTGTCCACTTTTAAGTTTGTTTTGTAAATGAAGCTTAATTGTAGTAGCAATTACATTTGTTACTGCTCCCGTAAACTGTGCGCTGCTGTGTGACGTCTAATTTCTCCTTCTGCACATGCGGGTCGCTTTCGGGCCACAAACCGTTCAGGCAGGAGTCTAATGGCGGTCACATTTAAATCATTAAAATCAGATTTCAGAATAAAAATCAGAAATTAAGCATCAAGAACTGCAGTTTAATGCTTAATTTCTGTACCCCTAGTCTCCACATCAACCATCAGATGCTATCGATAACACAGAAAAAAGCTTTTTGTTTTGTTCTACCATTACACATTGCTCCAATCAATTAATTAATTCTATTCTTTTTTTTTTTTTTTTTTTTTTTTTACCAAAACCGTGTGTTTTGCTCAAATGGGACTAAGACAAGTCACTGTCACTGAGCTCACTGTTACATACAGTGGATGATCCCCTTTGCTTTGGGACAGTATCTCTTTCCCAAAAGACCATGGGAACCTGGTTAGAGTTTATCATGAACTCTCTCAAATAGAAAAAAATATTTTAAATACAAGTCTGCTGAACTCGTACACATTAATGGTTCATCAGACACAAAATCAACCTTCTTTCATTGGCAACCGGTCCCCTAAATCCTATGGAAAACTTGTAGGTTTAGCTGCAGAGAGGAAAGCATAAGAGATAATAGATGTCTGTGGACGATCTAGAGAGATCTCTCTGTCTCAGCGGTATCAGCCTAATGTTGGTTGATATGTAAGGGAACAAAAATAGAACTTTACCATGCACAGCAAAAATCATCTGCATATAACAGGACAGGAACTTAGTCAGCTTTGATTATTTGCAGCTCATGGAAGAGGAAACCCGCTCAAAATATTGGAATGAAATCTACAGAAGAGCAACGTTGCTGATGTAACTGATCAGTTTGGTAGTCCACAGTCAACCTTTGGACGATAATCTAGCCTGAAAACTAGATGGAAAACGCTCTGGGCAAGTCAGAGAGGCATCCCCTCTCAGTGAGAAACCCAGATGTTTTTCAGCACTTACATCATTACTTGGCCTGTGACTTATAATCAGCGAGTGTAATGTATCCACCCATGTAACGTGCGTTTTAGATGTGCGCACACACAAAAAAAATGGTTAGAGGTATTTTGCAGGAGCTGAAGAGCCCCTTTTGTGGTAAAGATGTGGAAAATTCTCATAACCCCTTTGTTGGTGGCTGGCTGGGATCCTGAAATGAAATATCCCTTTTTAAGATCTCTATTGTATCATTTATGTAGCAATCTGCTTTATGTGAAATATCTGCTTTTTTTTGCCAATTCTTGTCCATCTTGTAGTGACACTCTTGATAGATATAGGAATATTCCACGTGGGGCTGAAGTAAAATCCTTAACCATCTTGGCGGGAGCTTTTCTATTGACATCTTTTCTTTTGCTTTTCAAATAGCATCTAGAGTGAAAAGCAGGAGTCAGCCATACGATAAGTTGTACTATGAGTATGTCCCTCATCGTCTGCAATGGAAGGCTGCAGAGGAACTGTGCAAGCAGCGATCCGGGACCTTAGCCACCGTATCCAGCTCGGCAGAGAACCGACAGCTAGCCGGCTTCTTGAACTACTGGAATATCTCTCATCCTGTGTGGATCGCCAGGAAAGTCTTAACACATCGAAGAAGTAGGTTAATCGTGCTTACTCAGATGCATAAACATTTCACGTTTTCTAATAGAATTAAAATGACTCCAATGATTAACTTATGTGATTATTGCCTTCTCTCTCTCTCTCTCTCTCTCTGCTTGACGTGAAATCCAAGATTCCTCCAAAACGCAGGTTTTGGATTTCTCCAGGCGCACCAACAGCACATATGCCATCCTCCGGCACGACTTCCCTTCCATGCTCTCCTTGACTGTCTGTGCCCAGCTACGCTTCGATCCAAACAGCTTTGGAATTTCCACAATCTTCTCCTATTCTGTTGATGACTTCCAGCTGCGCGCGAGCCTGGCTCGGGGAAAGCCTGTGCGGTTGGCTCTGGTGATCCAGGGCAAGCAATGGCCGTACGCACCGGCTTTTGAGCACGACGACTCCTGGCATTCGGTGTGTGTCGCTTGGAGCCAGCGTGGCGGAGTCGGGGCCCTATATGCTCACGGTCGGATGGTCGCAAGCTGGAACGGCGTGAACAGCAGTGAAGGCAGCATTGGCCCAGATGATTCTTTCATCATGGGCCAGGGGCCGAATGGAGGCTTGTTTGCGACCAATGACTCATTCTCAGGGAGCATCACCGAGCTGCACATTTGGGATCGGGTTTTGAGCAGCTGTGAAATACTCGGCATGGAAAATGAGTGCTCAACCGTCTCCTCTGGGCTTGTGCTGAAGTGGAGCAAAGCGTCCCTGGAAATGGAACCCTCCGTTAGACTCCTGGCGGAGAACAATCCGTGTCAAGGTATGGTTTAAACTGGAGGACGGAGTGCGACTAAGGTTCTGGAAAAATCTAACAGCAAAGGTTAATCTGTGACGACGATAAGGACAAAAGAAAAAACATCATCCCATACGCTCCAGAGCTTTAGAAAGCTACTTTAAAAAATAAAAAATAAAATCAGAATCAAATAGGGTGTGGTTACTATGCAGAGAAAAAAAATAAAAGAAACAAGTTGAGAACAGCTTCCAAGTGCAAACAGTTTAGTAACATTCCAAGAACTGAGCGAGCCTGATGTAGTGACCTCCACCCATCTGCTATTCTGTCCAGTCCGAAAGAAAAATAGGGAAAACCTTTCAGATATGACAAGACCCAAAACTACCCCGCTTTTATTCAGCCCCACATTTAGATGGATAGATAGCTTTTATTTGTCGTTTTGTATGCACAAAGTGCGTACAGAACGAAATTTCATTTGCATACAGCTTGAAAAATCACAGTAAATTGCATTGACGATAAATTGCATTTATCGTCAGTCATTATGTAAAGTCTTTGATTCTTACTCTATATCTAACATATACTGCAGAATAAGAGGTTTTAACAGCTGCCATCACTGGCACTGTTGCACAAACTAACTTAAGTTATAAAGTAAAAGAGATATTCTTAATTTTTTTTTTAGCTTTTATACTGCTTTGGAATAGTATAAATACCGCTTTTGTTTTTATCACATCTTGTCATGTTACAACTACAAGCCTCCGTCTGTTTTATTGGGATTTTATGTGACAGACCTCCACAAATATGATGCATAGTTGAAGTAAAAAAAAAAAAAATAGGCACTCTGTATTGCTATTTATTTACTAATTTGTTACAAATAAATATCAGAAAACTGAACATCCTTCAGAAGTCGCCTTGTTAATAAACAAAGTTGACCTTTGTGCAATTAAGCTACAGCCGTCAGTTCACTGGTGAACACTAGGTTAACGAAGACCAAAGAACAAATCAAAACGTTGTGGAGAAGTTTAAGGCATTCTTAAGTTATAAAACAATATTGAACGCGGTAAACATCATCAAAGAACACAGTTCAAGCCATTATCTGAAAATGGAAAGAGTACGGCACACCTGCAAGCGTACCAAGACTAGGCTGTCTTACCTAAACTGACAGGTCGGACAACGAGAGCGAACAAGATCCTTTGTGTCACTGGACATTCAGCAGAGATCCACAGTTCAGTTGGGATATGCTGTCTACAGGTTAAATTTTCATCAGGTTCTACAAACATTCAGCCTTTATGGTAGATGGGTGAGAAAGAAGACTTAAGTGGTCCTGTTTGGAGTTCACCAGAAGGCATGTTCTGAAGGGGACACAGCAAACTTATGGAAGACTATGCTCTGCTCAGATGAGACCGACTGCGTGTCTGTGGCAAGACTTGAAATTTGACGCATTCACACACTTTCCATCTAATCTGAATGAGTTTGAGCTGTTCGTCATAAATAATTGGCAAAAAGTCAAGTTTCTAGATTTGCAAAGCTGATGTATACCTCAATGGAGCCAAAGTCAAGATCGGAGTTAAAGCCAAACCCAAATCCCCGCCGCGCTTTTTAAATGTTTATTCATAAGGAAATTGTAAACCTTGAATGCTTTTCCTTAGATTTAACAATGACGTGCTAATTTGTCTTTCTCTGTCACATAAAAACTTATTAGAGGACACGGAAATGTGGGGTTTTAATGAGGCAACGTTTTAGAAAGTTTCATGGTATGGTAAACATTCAGAGTATGAATAAAGCTACTCACTGTCATTACTGGCAAATAACCTTTTTTTTTTTTTAAACCACTCAACAGGACCGGCAGATACAAAGGAGTAATGGTGACCGAGTTGTAACTGGCCAACTGTGACTCCAAATGGCTGTTGTAAATGCTTTTTAACTTAGATCATTCTGAGTCCCACCCTTGAAAACAGACTTCTCCCTCTCTGACATCATGGTCCCCAGTGAGCTTTAAAGCCTCACTCCCTCTCCAACAACTCAACCTGCAGACATTATAGCCCGCTCGCTTTCTTTCTGACTTACGGTCCACGTTTGTCTTTGCTCAGCGCCTAAATAATTAAACGTTATCATAGCAGCCATCAGCCAGGACCTCTTTAAACCATCTGCTCTCTAAAACTGCAAGTCAAAAGCATGCAAACCCGTTCACTTGTGAAACATCCTTGGAAATCACGTCATACCCGAATGGACTTCTTACACCTTTAAAAGTTTTGTTATGAGTGCCGATTAGTGAAGTTTCGTATTGTCCTCATCCCAGTGAACACTGGGAATGTTCTCGCTGTACGTTAAAGGCGAGGGGGATTTTGAAACCTTACTTATCAGCTTTTTAAACAATCGTCATGAAAAACGTTTCTTAAATCCTGTAAGCAGATCAACCGAAGGATTAATCGTAACTGTTTCCTTTGCTAGGAAATGTCACTGATTTCACTGTGGATCTCTTCAACTCCATCTTGGCCGGGTTGTCTTGGCAAAACCACACTTTCACCGTTGAAGTGTTGCAGTCACAAACGGTTCATAAAGTTTGTGAAGTCCTAGACCCTGTTAAGGAGAGCTGTGACCTAAAGAATTGCACGTCAAATATGGGATTCGTCTGTCAATTTACGAAGGGTAAGTTGTTGATTCCCTCTGTTTTTATTTAACTAAAACCTGTGTTGACTGTCTTGTGCTGGATACTTTCTGCATTCTTTAATTATACTACACGCATACCATACAATACTAGTTTAATTATAAAGCACAACAAAAAAAATGACACCCGAGGCTGATCACAGACAACATCTCGTATTGTGCCAAAGGGCAGCAAGTAAAAGTTTGTTTTTTTTAACCAACATTTTTAATGCAGCAGTTGAAGATGCCAACCTGGGCAGCAACAACAAGAGCTCTGCCTGCGTTTGCATTGTGGCTTTTCTTTCCACCATTAAAACCAAAACACGATGTCAATGTCAATTTTAATCACGAAGCACTTGAAAAACAGCCTGTAACTGGTGCTGTAAAGTGCTGTACAGTTTTCATAAAACCATCAATGAATTGATCACATTTGAATAAAACAGAATGTCAGAACAAAAGACAATAAATAAGAACAAATAGGACAGGTAGTTTACAAAGTCAGACCTTATTTAAATGCCAAGGAATATAAATTGGTTCTCAGGAGGGATTTAAAATGTTCCAAACTTTGTGCAGATCTTATACTGAGGGGTAAGCTGTTCCATATTTTAGGTGCAGTAGCGGTCTCCCCTGCTTTTAAATCTGGTTCTGGGAACTTGTAGGAGTAGCTTATTGTCTGATCGTAGTGTTCTTGAAATGGAGAGGTCTTGCAGAAGATCTTGGAAGTAAGCGGGGCTATGCCATTTAAAACTTCAAAAACCAATAAAGGAGTTTTAAAATTAATCCGATTAGATACAGGAAGCACAATTCTGGGGTGATATGTTCACGCTTCCGGGTTCTAGTTAAGACTGGAGCTGCAGTGTTTTGAATCATTTGGAGACACTGCAGAAAGGATTGGTCCATATTTTATATAATGAATTGCAGTAATCTAAGGGTAATGAAGGCATGGATCATGTTCCAAAAGTCTTTTGTGCAGAAGCAATATTTCACCTTTGCTCGAAGGCGCAGATGAAATATGCTTGATTTCACAACAGAACTCACTTGCTTATCTGGCTTCAAACAACCATGAAAAAATTACACCAAGATTCCTAACAGTAGGTTGATGAAAAAAAATAAAAAGGACCAAGAAATTCATTAGGTTTGCCAATAAGGTTCTTTTGCCCAAATGTTTTATTTTAATTCACATTTAGAAAATTGGTCCATCCGTGATCTAACGTCCGCTAAACCACTTGTCAAAGACTGCAGGAAATCATCCTTAGCACGTGTTGCTGTTACCAGATTGGTTTTAGACAGATTAGGCTTTTCTAAGATTTTTAGAAAAGATTGATACGCCTGGTTCAGCTGTTTGGTCTAAACACGATGACTTTAGCCTTCGTCTTAAAGTTCAGGGACAAGCATCTTCCTCATGCCAACAAGTCAGTGCGGGAGCGACTGGACAAATTAACCATCGGTGCGCTTTCGTGGAGGACGATGATGTGCATTCTGCATATCACGGAAGTAATCTCGTATTTCCAGAAAACAAACCCAAACTGCTGTAAGTACAGGGAAGCAGAAGATGATGAACAAGGATGTATCCTTGTGGTACAGAAGAGGTGGAGATACAATCCTAAATGTTCTCAGAATGACTATTATTAATTAAAACTGAACGCTATAGCAGACTAATGCTGGCTGTTGATAGAACTTGTCAAACAAGGTCAAATCTGTCCGATCTGCTGCTGTGATTGGTCTGACTGCATTGCGTTGTCTCCACTTTCGCAGAACAGCACAGTTTACCAAAGTCCCCTTTTGTCAGCAGGCTGAGCGAAGATCCGAAGATCAGGCAGGTGAGTTGTGGAGCGGAGTGTCCTTTGGCACAAGTATCTCATTTAAACTTCATGAACATTGACGTTTTGAAGCGTGCTGAGGGGGGATATCGTGAAACCAGAGCTACCCCTTTAGTTCTGCCTCTGTCAGATATGATCCTTTGAAACCAGACATGTATTTTTTTGTTGTGGTGACATAAGTGTTTTATTTGTGAAAAACTTCGTCTTTGTATTTCACGTCGAAAAAAAAAAAAAAAAAGGGCTCTGTCATCGTGAGCCAGACGCGTATGCATAGGGGCTTAGTCAGCAAGAAACAAGACACTCAACTTGCTTTTCCACAGGTAAAAGTTAAATCTATTTTTCTATTTACATTTTTTTCTCTCTCTTTAGGTTATGGAGGAGCTGAGCTTCAACACCTCCCCAAATCTGACCTCCCTGCAGCAGCTGACTCAGGCTGCCCTGTTTGCAGTAGAGGCTGGCGGCCCTCACCCCTTAACCTCCGGCGACATCCTCTACCTCGCCCAGCTGATTGATAGCGCCGCAGCCAGCAGCCGCTCTGCAGGAGCCAATTCAGCGGAGGTCATGGTGTCTATCGCTACCAACTATTTAAAGCTGGCCAGCGTGATGCTCGAGCCGCACACGGCCACACAGTGGGTCGGTTGGACCGAGGACGGGGTGAGACGGGATGTTTCCTTCGCAAATCGAAATTCCCACCTGGCAATCCCCTGCTTACCTGACTCCGCCAGATAGATTTGCTCCGCATATCCATCTGGAAACCTTCCGTTGAAGTAATTTTGGGAAGGGGCGAAAATACTGGTTAGCTGATTGGCCTATGTTGGTGATAGACGGGCCAAATGAACCAATCAGATTCGTCGTCGCCCGTAACAGAGCGACGACGAAAACACAACCACAAGCCAAGCTACTCTTGCTGCTGCAGGTAAAGGCTCGTTAGCTCAGCAAAGAAATACTCTGTAATTCCGATAAAACTTGCTCGATAGCCACGCTAACGCTAGTTTCATCGGCTGAAGCCGCCATGTTCTTTAGACTGAACTGTCGCGCTTCCCGTTGCGTCACACCTCAACCCGCCTCAAAGCCAACGCTGATTGGACGTTCGTTTGGTGAACGGCTCCAAATTTTCTTCAACGGAGAGTATCCAGACTGATCTGCGAGTGAAACCTTGAAAGCTCGCGAGATCAGGATGGTCTCACGAGGCTAATCCCCTGCCTCCATTAATTGTCATTTTCCGAACGCCTTGCAGGCCAGCGTCGGACCATTTACAGTAATCAAGAGCATCGATAGTCTCACGGAAGCTCTTGCAGATACGCTTTCTGCGGAGCAAAGAGGCGTCACTCTTTCTACCAAGAACATAGGTGATACCGTGTTTTTTATTTTTAAATTTTTTTTTTATTAGTCTTTGCATCTTAGCACTCGCATCTTCAGACATCAACTGTGTAAAATCACACATGTTACGAATATATTTTGCCTCCTATGCTATCAGATGTGTACCTGAAGTGGCAAAACCTTTCTCACAAGAACAGCAATCAGGTCTTCAAGCCATCTGCAGTCACCTCCCACAGGCCCAGCAGAAGTAGCCAGGATGAGCTCATCATCCCCGACTCTGAACTCCAGCGGCTACAGAAACTGGGTAGGGATCAAATGAAATCATCCTCACCATGTTTTTTTTTTGTACCATTTTTTTTTTTGTACCATTAAAGGTAACATCTAGATGTCAGTATTTGAAATTCACACAAACATTTTACAGATCTATGTGCCAATGCAAGCCCCTATTATTAGATTTTATTAGAGTTCATATTTTTTTTTCTGCACGTTAAAGGACTAACATGCTAAAATGTACTTGAAAGTCGAATAAACGTCTTTAGATGCCGGCTCAGCAGCAACTTCTACGCTTTTAGGCGGTCCCGTGTTATAATTAGAGGCACGGCGGCTCACGCGTGAAGCTGTTCTTTCTCTGCCCTCTGTGCCAACAGGATGCGAGGAAGTGATGTTTATTCATACCCACTACAGCCACCTCAGCGAGGTTGTGTCTGCAGCAGGGGAACCTGCAGAAAGTCAGCAAGACAAAGCAGAAAGGTTAGCTCCTGTTTGCTCGGCTGTCGATGCTTCCTTAAGTAAAAGCAATACACCGAAATCCCTTAAACGTTTTTTTGCTCTGATTTTAACATGCTTGAACTTTCACTTTTATCACAAACATTTCATCATGTGATATTAGCAGAGCTTTAGCAATGTTTTCTGTTCTTTATTTATATATATATATATAATCTTCAGCAATCTGCAATCTTCTGTCCTGTTGTCATGCTCACAAAAAGACAAAAGATCAGATGTTTGATGTTTCAGCATTTCTACATTAATCTGTCTTTCAGATAGGCCATGTCAGTAGAATATTTAAAAGTTTTAAATTTAAGTAGAAAATATGTCTGCAATAACTGTCCTTTGCCTTTCCAGCACTCCCACAGGCAAACTGACCTCCGCTGTCATATCAGCGACCGTCCGAGATGTCTCGAAGGGCCAAAGCGTCCCGGTGGCCGTTCAGTACACCCTTTCATCTTCACAGCTGGTACGGGACGTTGCTCAGGGGGCCGCACACAGTTTAATAATCCAGCCCAGGATTAGCATTTACACATTTATTGCAGTTATAGCATTCAAAGATATGTGATAACTCGATACGTTTAGTTCCAAATGAAAGTTTGATTTGTGCCAATGATACAATTTGGTGAAAAACTTTCAGCATCATTTCTGAATAACAGTGTGAAAAAAAGTGACAATTCATTTCACCGAGGCTAAGAGTCCAACATTAAAAAATAAAAGAAAAAGGCAATTAACTGAAAACACATTCTCTGTCACACATGAAGGTATTCGATGGAGATGATATATATATATATATATATATATATATATATATATATATATATATATATATATATATATATATGAAATTCTGGTGACTCATCTGTTTTAATTTAGGAGACTTTACGAGGTTGATTTCATTGAGGACTCACTGTTAACAGCAGCACTCACTGATTTTGCCACGGTACATGGTACTGCACTGGGAAATTGTGTCCACATGTTAGCGTGTTAAGGGATTAGTCTTTATTCAGCTTGTGGTTATTACAATATTTTTTACACTTTGTTATAGGTTACAGGGTAGGGATGGGAAATAAATCCAAATCTGATTATTTTTTTCCCCCTAGGGGGAGTATTCCCAGAGGAGCCAACCTGTTTGTGCATTTTGGAATTTCAGCTTGATGTAAGTTTGACCAAAAGCGGACTCACTTCAACATCCGAGACATTTTATATA
The DNA here is from genome assembly GCF_011125445.2 of Fundulus heteroclitus. Lineage (NCBI taxonomy): Eukaryota > Metazoa > Chordata > Actinopteri > Cyprinodontiformes > Fundulidae > Fundulus > Fundulus heteroclitus. The sequence goes on from NC_046369.1 coordinate 14,432,301, forward strand.
TTTTTTTATTAATGGGATTGCAGTGAAATTAATAACCGCCAAGAGGGGGCGCTAAACACACGTTTAAAAACAAAACATATTTACCACTATTAGACTTTCATAGTTTAATCCATGAAATGTAGCAAATGAAAAAAATACTGTCATCTTAAAATTATTTATCTTTGAGACACACAGATGTATGTGAAACTATATTCTAAGCATCCATCCATCCATCCACCCATCCATCCATCCATCCATCCATCCATCCATCCATCCATCCATCCATCCATCCATCCATCCATCCATCCATCCATCCAGTAAATAATGAACCTAACGGTCATGTTTTTGGATGTGGGAGGAATCCAGAGTACCACACGTGGACGGGCGGAACATTCACAGTAAAACTACCGTTTATTTACGTTCTATCATCTAGGCATGATCATTCCAGTGGCTGGTCCAGCGATGGCTGCTCCGTGGTCTTTGTCGGCTCTGGTGCCACCTCGTGTCTGTGTAACCATACGACCAACTTTGCAGTCCTGATGAATTACTTGGAATCTAAGGTAACACCAGAGATCTTACAGGGAAGTGAGCCACACCGAATATCTGCACGTTTGCTTCAAAGCCATGACCCTACATCCAGACCACCAACCGTTATAACGCATCCTGTCGTCCTGTTAAGCAGCATTAAATCTGTCAGATCTTATGGTGTATTTCATGACACTAATAATGTGCTGCTGGTTTCTGCTGAAGCTCTGAAGAGCCCTAAATGCTTGAATCAAATAAAAAAAAAAACGCTCAGTTCTATTCACCCTTCATGTGAAAATCTGTGTAAGTGAAAGGTGAAAAACAGTATTATGAGAGTTTAAGGGTGTACAGTGTGACCATCACCAGTTTGTTGATCTCAGCTCCGTTTTTAGAAACGGACAGAAATAATAAACAGACAGAAAGAAACCCCGGTCACCGTGTATACACATTAATAGTTTTGGTATGATAAACAGATTTTTTTTTTTTAACACTGGCATTACACCCCAGTCCTCCATATCACAAATGTTTGCCCTCTCTTGTTTCCTCCCTCATTCCCATCGCCGCCTTTTGTCCTCCATTTCAGTGGAGTCCTGAGGAGGAGGTTATTTTGACCAAGCTGACGTTCATCGGCTGCGGGGCGTCTCTCTGCGCACTGGTGGTGACCTTGATGCTCTTCACTGTCCTGGAGTGAGTAGCAGGTCGATGCTCCTGTTCTGTTTACCGGGGATTCACATAAATAGCCTCTTTGTTGTCCGAGACAGCCGCCTAAAGTCACCTTCAACCCATTTTGTTCAGCCTAAAACACCAGAAGGAACCTTTTGGCCACTCCCCAACATTACGTTGTGATAATGCAAAATATGTTTATGGTAGTTTAGTCTCTTTAGAGAAAAATATTGAAATGCAACTCCACAGTAGGTGGTTGAATAGGCCGGATTTACCTGAAATGCACACGGCAGGCCCGGGATGACATACTGGTAGTGGAGCTCCTCCCCTTCTGTCCCACAGACTTCCTCCAGTATTGACTTGTGCTAATGCAGTAATTGCTGTTGTCTCCACGTGAGTCCTCGCTGAAGTTTTATGGCAGAACGCTGCAGCTGGTAATCAGCACCACAGCCACGGAGGGATCTCAATCAGCAGAGGACGCCGCTGCCCTGACAATCCGTAATTGTTGTCCGGGCGGCAGAGAGGGCGGCTGCTCATCTCGCACACGCCGCTGTATGATCTTCATTTAACTCACCACAGACAAAACACTGACATGGGGAAAGGCTGAAGGTTTGCTTATGGACTGTAAAATGTATTTGGCGGGAAGCGCCGATGCAGACATTAGCCTAATTGGAGGCAATCATTGGGCTTTAAAGATGCATTGCCACGTTTTTTTAAATGTATACGTCGGTACTTCACTCTGGATGCGTACAAAGTTTTTATGAAAGTGTATCAGGTCCCGCTGGCATATTAGTTACTTGCTCAATTTTTTGTTGTTGTAAACAAAGCCCTTCGTGTTTATTTATAATAATAACGGTGGTACGACACTGCGCATGTGTGCAGGGGATAAAACAGAGAGGAGCTAGCGGTTATTAGCATCTCCCAGCGAACTATGGAAACAATGAAGAAAGGCTCAGGATGCAGTGAAAAAAAAACATATAAAAATATGATTCCAAGAGGGAAAAGACTGGAACATCCTTATACTGTGATATTAGGCAAGGCAAATTTATTCATATAGCACAATTCAGTACAAAGACAATGCAAAGTGCTTTACATGATTAAAATATAGCAAAATAAAACAGAATAAAAGCAAGTAGGAATAAAATGTAGATAGAAAATAGAACAAAAAAAGTGGTGATTCAGTTTAAGTAGAACAGTCAAAGGCAATCCTAAACAAATGTGTTTTTAATCTTGATTTAAAGGAACTCAGGCTTTCCGCACCTTTACAGTTTTCTGGAAGTTTGTTCCAGATAAGTGGAGCATAGGAACTAAATGCTGCTTCTCCTTGTTTAGTTCTGGTTCTAGGTATGCAGAGTAGGCTGGAGCCAGAAGACCTGAGTGGTCTGGAGGGTTGATACACTGATAACAAGTCTGTAATGTATTTAGGCTCTAAGCCATTCAGACATTTATAGACTAACAGAAGTATTTTAAAGTCTATCCTCTGAGATACAGGAAGCCAGTGTAATGACTTTAGAACTGGGGTGATGTGCTCTACTTTCTTAGTCTTAGTGAAGCTATTAGTAGCTTCTTAGCCTCTACAGTCTTGAGTACAAACAACATTATAAAAAGATCAGTTGACTGGTTCTTACCTTGATGCGGGAAATTTATTTCTCTTTAATGTTCTCATATGAGACTCTTAGAGTTGCTGTAGATCGGTTTATTTACTTAATAACGGTCGCTCCTCGATCACACTGAGCTGCCGCTTTACAGCGAGGTATTTCATAGGGTCAGGCTCGGTCCGGCGGTATTTAATTTTGATTTATTAATCGGCATACTGTATAGCTTTCTGATAGTTCTGCGGTACTGCCGATAGATGGCGCCACATCTGTTCATGACTATCAACTGTATTTTGGTCTTTTTGGTGGTCATATAATGTGGCTATATCCCTTTAACGGAGGTTTTAGTGCCACGCACTGTTGCAGCAATGTTTGCTCGCATGGATAAGAGAAGCGTAGACATGTAGTGTTTTAACATTTTGGTGGAAACAGTTGTGTTATTCGGCTGGCATCTTGTTGATTATGTCTAAAATGGCACGTTCTAAAATTCTTCAGGAAATGAAGCTGGAACAAAACAACGATCGATACCCATTTTGTTACCCATCTGATGATGCATTTATGTTATTGGCAAAAATATTGTTTAGTGCTGTCAGACCGCATTATTCTGAAAAACATTGTAGGGATCTCTAGGGGGGGAATAAATCAGCAAGTTGTAGGCATCTCTCTGCTAACTTAAAAAAAATGTGATTAGCTGTGTTGGTGTTGGTGTTTATCAGGCATACTTAACACGTTTAATTAATATTCGGCCCTGATCTTTCTCAGAGTTAATTATCACATCCTCGTTCTTTAATTTAGGAAGAAAAAAAAAGTCACAAGATAACACTACAGACATGAACCCATTTGTCTGGCACTGCTACTATCCATGTGTGAAAAGCCCTAACGTAATTTAGTCTTGTAGCTCTAAACAATTCATAAAATCCAACCTTTAATTTGAATGCTTTTTTCCAGTTTAAAAAAGAAATAAAAATAAAAAAACAAGTGGGACAAATGTCGGTACCTGCTCTAGAAATACCTTGTTCAACTCCTTTTTGGCTGTAGGACAGCACATTTGTCCCCTCCTTGTACATTTTTCGCCGGTTTAAAGATACCTCGGATCATTATAGGGATCTATGACCATTCCTCTTTGCTCTTTGCACAGTCTTTCTAGATCGTCCAGAGTTATGGCTCCTCCTCCTCCAACACTTTCTTCTCTGTAGGATTTAGTTTAGTGGACTCAAATGTCAATGCAAGAAGAGTGATTTTATGTCTAGTGAGCCATTTCTATGTTGTTTTGTCCATATGCTTTGGATCGTTATCCAGCTGAAAGACCCAGTGGTGATCCATTTTCAGTTTGCTGGCAGAATCCTCCAGATTTTTAATTTTTTTTAAAGTGATGTTTTAAAGAGGCAATGACTACATGCAATCTTCTCAAGGTAGAGGAGAAACTGGTCCACAGCATTAACATGTTTTACACAATACATGAGGTCCTTCCCCACATATTTACTCTTTCATTCAGAACAGGTTAATGGCATACTTGCAAAAACACTGGTTGGCTTATAGATAATGTCTAATAATTTATTATGGGGACACGGTGACCCCAAGAGGCCATTCTTTGCTGCTGTTCTCTTACCGGGAGCTTTGGAGATATTTTTTTTATTTCCCTAATTGTGTTTCTGTGCATGGCCGTGGACCTAGTGGGCAGTGGCTTTTAAAAAAAAAAATCAAGATTAAAAACACATTTGTTTAGGACTGCTCTAGTTAAACTGTTTTGCTGAAACATCATCAGTTCAAGTTTGTAGTCCAACTGTTTTTAATATTTGCTTTTTGTTTCCATTTTCCCGTGTTTTATTTTGTTTCATTTTTTTCTACATTTTATTCCAACTTGCTTTTATTCTGTTTTTATTTTCCTACGTTTTAATCATGTAAAGCACTTTGCATTATCTTTGTACTGAAATGTGCTATGCAAAAAAATTTGCGTTGCCTATGTTTCATATTATCAACACATTTATTGTGTAACCTTTAACGATTAAGTATTGGGAAATGCATGGAAGATATCAAAAAGATAAGTTTGCGGCAGTCCTCTTGGCTGGCTTTCATCACATCTCATAGGGATCAACGGGGAGACCAAACCTAAAAAAACCCTGCCCTCTCCTTTCAGTTCAATTAAATCCAATTAAATTTTATTTATATAGCAGGAATTCACAACACACATCATCTCAAGGCACTTTACAAATACAAATTCAGTCGAATCCTACAGATTTCACAAATTTTACCACAACCCCAGTGATGTGATACAGTTGCCCTAAACATTTTCCCTTGTAATGTCCCTCTCTGTGTTTATAGCATCCCTAAATCAGACCGGACCTCCATCCATAAAAACCTCTTCATAGCCCTGATCTGCGCCCAGGTGATTCTGCTCTGCAGCGGCTCGGCCATTCACAGCAAGGTACTGTCCGGGCGATGAACAAATCTTCTTTTATTAACCAGCCCGCGTGAGCAACGTCGTCGCTCTTAGGGACAGATTGTGGGAAAAAAACGCGAATCGAATAAGACAGCAGAAGTTTGCTGGCTGGAAAGCGTAGTGTTGCATGCACAGTTTTGTTTTTATTCCTGCATGAAATGCAAATGAAAGTAATTATGAAGGAATGAGTATTAGAATATTGGATGTTTAATTAACTTAAAACAGGCTTCTTAATTATTCTTTGAGGTTGAAGGGATGAAAAACAAAAGGGGAGCAAATGACTTTTGGCAAACGATGTGACGAAAATGACCCCAGTGGTTAATCCATCTGCCAGAAGGCGTAGGTTAGTCTCTGGCGGTCACTCGGTTGGCTTCACCCCTGGTCTTTGTACCTTAAGTCAAGACAGGGTTGCTTTTCCCTGAGGGTGAGAGGATACTTGTTGCTTATTTCACCACTCAACAAGGTCTTCCGTAATAAGGCCTGAAACTATGCAGCATAATTACTTTGTTTGGGTGGCCTGTGTTTGTTTTAAAGTACTTCATATATTCTGGAACATCCAGGGCCGGATTATCCATAAGGGCCAGTGCCCAGGGGCACCAACCATGGGGGGGGGGGGGCACCACATGACACATGCTTTAAAAATATATTTTTCATAAATTGTTATATTATTTACTTGAAATTGTTGAAAGACCATGCATTATTCGTTTTGTAAACACTGATGTCAAAATAATAATAAATGATAAATAAATCAAGATTTTTTTTATTTCAACATTTTAAAATGAGATATTTGAATATTGCTCACTGCTCATATGCCTACATGTAGTTGTGTAAGTTAGTAAATAGTAAATTACATTACAGAAATCCCCTTGATTATGTCTGATGTTTTTGACCGGAGGAGAGCACGGGTAAGGGGTGGGTAGGGGGCTTTGAGGTATAGTGCCCAGGGGCAGTACATTGTCTTAACACGGGCCTGGGAACATCCATAGTTTATGAAAGCTGTATTAAAAGAAAAACAAAACATGACCTGGTATTTCGATTAATGTTATTATTCCATATCACTTCAGTTACATTTGATAATTTTATTAATGAACATTTTAGGAGACCCACGTCGGTGACTGATTGCATCCTTTGCAGATATTTTGTTTAGGTGGAAGCGCACCTTCCCCGTGACGTGGTTGTCCTCGCTGTGTCTGTGACGTTGTTGTTGTTGTTGTTTTGCAGGTGGCGTGCACGCTTGTTGCCGCGCTGCTCCATCTCTTCTTCATGGCCGCTTTTAGTTGGATGCTAGTCGAAGGGCTGCTGCTCTGGAGCAAAGTAGTGGCGGTCAACCTGAGCGAGGATCATCACATGAAGTACTACTATCTCATCGGCTGGGGTACGTACAGTGGCTTTGCAAACGCGAATCATTGTTTCGTTACTGGGCAAGTGGCCGAGAAGGTTTTTTTTTGTGGCTGCGGGTCAGGCGCCTCTATTGCCTTGAAAGTCATAAGTATTGCAGACATTATGTAAATATTCTTTAAAAGTAAAATAAATCAGGTAAACAGAAGGACTTGAGTGCCACGAATGTTTGTATCCTTTGTGTGTTTCCTTTTTTTTTTTTTTTTTTAATTCAAACTAATTTGGCTAAATTAAATTCCTGTATGTATTCATCTCCCCCAGGTCTGCCCGTGCTGATAGTCACCATTACGCTCGCATCGGCCTCGGGCAAATACTCTGCTGATGACTACTGTTGGCTCAGCGTCCAGAACGGCATCATCTGGGGATTTGTCGGGCCTGTTATCTTCATCATTATGGTCAGTAGTTAATTTATACATTTCTTTTTCTATTCAGTGTTAAAATAAATACAAAATATTAAAGCACATTCCACTTTTGTGCTTCTGGATATCTGCTTGTTACTGTGTCCTCAAATCTTAGTCTCTGCCGTTGAAATGATTGATGGAAAAACGTAACAATAGATTGGTCAATGTTTATTAACTATTTTTGACTATTTTCGTCAAAGTGAAAAATTGTTAGCTTTCATTTTCATCTTTTGCAAGACAAATAAGTCTATTCTTGTCACATTAGACAAGGGTGGTCTTATTACTTTAGTGTGTGTTCTCACACAACATTTTCTTGCAAAACTATTCTGATAATCACGTAGAAAAGACATGCGACGAGAGTAACATAATAAATGTCTGCTTCTGTTTTCTGCTCTATTTTTTTATTTTTTTTCCTTGATATATCTCCAGGTCAACATCTTGGTTCTGACCAGGGTGGTAATTATCACCATCTCCACAGCCAAAAGGAGGTCCATCATGCTCGCCCTGGGCATGAGTCCCGTTGAGCAAGCCTATGAGCAGATCAGGTAGTGGCCACTAGGAGGCACCATTTGCCCTCTTTTAAAAATGAATGGCACTGGGCAAGAGCTGTAGTCACAAGTCAAATCCAAAATTCTTCTCTTCTTTTTAATCCACAAAGATATATATATTTGGAGTAGATTGGTAGTAGATTGGTAGGAATTATTTCTATATATTTAAAGAACGTCAAACTTTTGCTGCATTATTATGTTTTAATTCTATGTTACTCTAATCAGAAAAATTCATACAGTTCCTTTTTTTATCCCTCTTTTTTTTACGCCGGTTTGAATACTGAATACTGCGTCACTCGTTCAGCTTGATGCAGAGACAGTATTAAGTGTATCATTGCCTCCAATCAGAGCGACGTTTGTTGGCTCTAATATAGCATGTGTGTATATATATATATATATGAGCAGTGTTAAAACTTGATGTTAATACAAATAAAAGTCATATTTTTTTATGGATGTTTTTCATTCTTGAGTCCACCGGAGAGCACAGTGGATGCTTTGTGAGAGTCTTGAATGCGGGCCTTGAACTGTTGAGCACCTCTGGGCGGCGGGCCGCCGTGGAAAGTCAAAACACGTTGGCCCACAGAATAAGCTGGCTCCTAGCTGCGTGTCGTTTCACAAACACACAAATGCACAGACAGCTGTTGCGGTCTGGCAGCCGCCTGAGTGGGAAGCTAATTCGACTCTAAACAGAATTAAGTCGCATTGAGGGTGGGAAGTTGTCACCACATCAGCTTTCCTGCCCACATGCCTTTTTTTTTTTCTGTGTGGAAGAAACAGCCTTAGAGCTGCTGGGTTTTCGCCTGAAACGAGCTGAAAATCTGAGGGATGGATATTAATTTGAGCTGGAAGAAGTGCAAACAGAGCTTAATATAATCAGAGAGGGAATCCGAATCGTTAAAGAATTTTTTGGCTGCTGTTTGTTTGGGTCTAAAAATCATTTATCCATTTCAGATCAAACTTATTTTGCATGATCCAATATCAGTTCATAAAATTCAGATTTTTCTTTTTCAAGCCTGCTTTTTTTTCCCCGTGCATATTTAAAGCTTAGTCTCTCCTGGTAAATGCATCTTCTTTTCATGTCCAGGGAAGAGTCGTAACTCTAAATGAATCATTCCCATGCTAAAAGAAATAGAAATATTGACTTTAATTGGAAATCAAATCAAACTGGTTGTCAGAACAGAATAAGTTCAGAATATTTATACCAAGATCACATTCGTATTCAGACTGGTCAGTCAAATTTCTCAGATTTTGTGTGGCATGTGCTCAGATTCAGATTCATGGGTGTATGGTTTGATTTTCTTACTTGATTTACTCTGGTTTTCATCCGAGTTTAGGGCTGCAGTGAAAGCGGTGCTGGTGTTGCTGCCAATCCTCGGACTGACATGGCTCTTTGGCGTTCTGGTGCCATTTTCCATCGTCATGGCCTACCTCTTCATTCTTCTCAATTCCCTACAGGTACGCACGCACACTCATGCAAGTTGTCTGTGTAGACAGTGCTGATCAGTAGTCATTGAAGAAAGGACTTAAAAAAATGTAGTTAAAAATAGGCAATAGTAAACACAAAAAATAAAATAAAAAATTATTCATGCCCCAAGGTTGTGCACTTCAATTTTTAACAAAACAAAATGGTTACAATTTTTATGAATACGAAAACAAGTCTAATGCTCCAATGAATGCAGGACATTCATACATGTGATTTTATTTTATTTAATTTTTTACATCAGATGGATAAGGTGAAACAAAATCAGCAACAGACAAAAAATTACACAATTTATGATAAAAAAAACGTGTCACCATTGGCACAATAGGAAAAGAAGAAAACAATAAATTGGATAGCTTTTAGGATTAAGTTTTATTTCTCATAGAGGGACTAACACCAAAAAAACTGAAGATCAAGAGTCTCAGTAAATTTCTTTCATACAGTGATCAGCCACAGCCTTAAAGTATTAGTTTAGTTTCTCGTGTCGTTGTCAGCATGGTTCTCTGCTGGGGGGACTTTGTGTCCAGGCATTCACATAGACGTAACGTAAACATGTCCTGCATAAGCGCTGCAGCAGATTCAGCACACCGTGCTCCTGGGAAATCCGCTCTCTGGCCACAGCGCCTCCCAGGTACGGTGACACTTTTCAAACATGGCCATCCAAGGAGACGGCAGACTGGCAAAATAACTTAAACAACGCAAGAAAAAGCCTTAACTTCCTGAACCAAAGTCTGGTTTTGTGTCAGTCGACGCCCAGAGGTGAAAACTTTGCAGGTGCTCAGAGGACATGTTCACAAATGTGCGGATTATTCACATACTAAGGATCATAATTAAAGCTAACTTTACTTCTTCTGGTGTCTGCGCTCGAAAGCTGTTACAAAACGTGTTAAGGCTATCTGGAATCTCTATGGAAATTGCGTATTGAAAAAAAAAATACCACATTTAAAACTAACACTTTATCTGAAGCGCTACTTAGTGATAAATAATTTGAAGCGACTGATGAATATCAAGCTAAGCACAGTGCAGTTTCATTTATAATTGGCTCAGTACTAAACTATCAAAGAATGGACAATATAAAGGAGGTTAGTGGCGCTTGTGGTCTTAATTGGAGTTGGGCCCCTGAATAAAAATCTGCTTAGGGCCTCAGTTAGCCTTGCTTTGAGTTTGACTAAAAGCCCCCACCTTTAATTTCACTTTAAATGTTATTTATTTTCCCTTACTTACAACTGCATGGTAGGCACATATGTTAAACAAATGAGATTAGACTTATTTTACTTGTGCATAATGGTTTATAATGATGTATTAAACTGTAATAATGAGTGTTTTTTTTTCTCACATGATGTGTTAAAAACAACCATCCGTTTGTCACTATTAGCAGGAAAAGGGGAACGATTGTAAAGAACCTCACACTGTAAACAATTTAAGCAATGTTGTGTTCACAAATAGGAAACAAAAAGGTTTTCTATTAAACTTAGCAAATCTGCTTTTCTCGCATGGGGAAGATAGACAATAGATCAAGGTTTTTTGATTTGTCACTGACATACGCAAGGTAAAAGGGGGAAAAGGGGAAAATGTTTTTTTTTTTTTTTTAAAAGTGAATGATTTTAAAAAGAAAACTGCATTCTAATTGTTATTTTTATTCCGTTTTTCTGCTTTTTGTATTCAAAGTTCACATTGTCTGAAACCTTAAAACATTTACTATATGCTGCATGTTTTTTTACTCTTTTATTTGGTATATCTTTGGTATTATTATAAAAAAGGATTTGTTGCTTTTACGTATTTTTATTACTTTACTGCTCATAAGGAAGGCTTGAATTACATCTTGTGATAGTCCTACAGCAGACCACCACAGGGTTCCTGCACCTCCCCCCCCCCCTCCCATTTCTCTGCGTCTGCTTTTTCAAGTTGTAGTTATCTTTTAATCAGCTGTATCTTTAATTGAGCTGTATATTTAACAGGAAAATCAATCGAGGACTTGGCTCCACTCTGATCATTAAGTCAGATCCTTTGCTTGCCATAAATAGTTTCTGTTTCCCCCCTCATATCTAATTATATGTTTTCTGTTTCGACAGTAATTAACACAGAGGGGTTTACTTCGCTCTTGTTGTAGGACCGCGCTGTTTAACATTTTAATCTCTGGTTATGGATTACCGCTGTGTGCGTGTTTCTGACTGACTCTGTCCATTCAGCTGTTTGTCTCTGAATCTCAGCTTCCTTTTTTTCTTTGTCTCCCCCCTTCTCTAAATTTTGTGCGCTTCTCTACTTTTCTTTCTCTGACCGTGCATTATTGTCTTGGTCATTGAACATTACAAAAGTATTTTACAGTTTTATTTGTCTGAAGTGAACAAGTATGGCTGAAACGTTTGTAAATCCCTTTTCCCCCCTTTTTAAAATAAATATAGTATTTCTAAATATGTTTTTGCTTTATGTAGTGGTTAGTTGTGGTAGTACACATTTTAATGTACATATGTTTTATCAGAGGGGAATAAAAATATAAAAAGGGAAAACTATGTCTTGCTAGAGACTTTTACATTTTATAGAAAACACCCTGGTCGGAAGGATAAGTATCCTCATTAGGACGAGGTCTTGAGCTTTTACGTTCCTGCAAACCACTGGCACACAAGCCTAAATTTTAACAACCAGGTACGCGCGTTCTGACTCCAAATTCAGTAACATTTTATGTCGTGCAGGTGATTAAAGATGACTTCCCCATCCCTCTTCATGGCAACGTTTATATCACAACTGTACCAACGAGTGAGTGAGAGCAGCATCAAACGCTTTGCTCACATGGTGCTTTAATAATATCCAAGGTGAAACTGAGACTCCATTATAATCTGGCTTCTGAAAGCTCTCACTACCTTTTATACATATACATGGGAGGTTTTACAACATTAAGTGTCACTTCAAACTAACTAGCCTTGAATAGATGGGAGTTACAGGGATTTAAATCTCTCTAACTCTTCTTAACGTCTTTAAGTTCTCCAGGAGTCGAGACTCCGCGGCCGTGCTCTACAGGGTAGCACCTGTTCTGTGTCTGAAATAGAGGAAACACATTGTTCTTATTATTTTTTATTGGTTTTATCGGGTAATATTAAAGATCCTCCGTACCTTGCCTTGCACTGTGTCCCATTCACTTTGATCACATTTTGTATTGTATTTTATGTGATGAGGGGGGGAAAAAAGTGCATGATTGTGAAGTGAAGGGCAAATGATGCATGGTTTTCAAAAGTTTTAGAAGTTGGAAATCTGAGAATTGTAGGCGGCTCCAGTCTGCATAGGAGAGACTGGCTCTTTTAGCTCTGCTTTTAATTCAGTTCAACCACATATCCTTCTGAAAGAAAAGCCTGATACAGCTAAATCTGACCCTATTTTTAATTAGGCGGCATCATTCTTTTCTGTCTTTTAGGCCACAGCAGGTGAAACTGAACTCTATCTTTTCTGATATCATTTTTAGCAACACTGGAGCCCCGCAGCTACCCAGATTTTTACTTTGATTAAGACATCAGGGAAGATAACGGGTACGACCGCTCCTCTAACTCGTCAACGGCTGTTTGCAACTTCGTCCTGAGTTTAGTAAGACATAGCGGCCTTGATGGACCCATGAGGGGGTTCTGTTAAAACACAGTCCCGCCTGTGTGAGGAAGGTCTCTTCAGAGTTTTTCTCTGTAGGCATAACTGGTACAAGTATGTTACTTCCTTTTTTAAGTAAAAGTTATGAATGAATGCAGAGCTCAATATTAATATGTCAGGAAGAACGCAAGGCTACCTTAATAACTAATTCCACCTTAACCACTCTAGTCCAATAATGTACAGTATTAGAAGTTAGAGGAGCAAGTGTCCTTTAACTCACAAATGTTCAATGAAATCTTATCAGCGATGTGCTTTGTAACAAACGGCTTCGACTTCTCTTCTTTGAATTTGAATGAGCTGGAGTTATCTTGCAAAGAAAGAGAAAGATTTCAGCTTTACAAAGCTTTCAGCTGCAATTGCAAGTAAAGCAGGGTTGCGCAGTGTAGGTCTGTTGACTCATGGTGCCGAATACAAATGCATGCCACACTTTTCAGATTTTTTAAAATATCTTAAAAAAAAGAAAAAAAAAAAGAAGGGAACCTTTTTGACAACTTCACTATTATGCACTAGATTATGTTTGTGTATCACTTAGATTTAACATTTTTCCAAGGGACTGTAACCATATGTATTATGTATAAAAAGCAAACAAACAAAGAAAAAAAAAAACATTAAGACAAGGAAGACACTTTTGAATGCATTTCGTTTTGTGCCTTGTGAATTAGCTGAAATGTTTTTCAAATTAGGGTTTAGGGTTAAAAGGTGTTCTACATACACACTTTAGGAACAATATATGAATTAACTTGAAGCATTAGATGTTGAACAGGGCTGCATGGTAGTCTATTAGTAAACTACGTAATTTCACACACCTGAGACTTAGTGCATGTGTGAAAAAATATACAGTGAAATAAATCTGTAGGAGATATTTTAAATGTTCAGCCTCTGCTGCTACAAGGTGAGAAGTTTCCAGAGCGTGTTGGTGTCTTTCCCTGTAAATGTATTAAACCTGCAATGTGAAATGAGGAGGTGTAAGGGTTAAATTGCTGTGGTGGGCGCCCAACCCTCTTGACCCTCATGTTGGAAATACACCAAGCAATCAGCTCAACAGATTTTTTCTTGACTGGCTCTGATCAGTGATCAATCTGAATCTTTCTTGTTCATGAAATGCATGTTTGCTCCATTAACAGATCAGCCAACGCCATGTACCCTGATGTTTTTTTTTTTAAGATGAATGAAAACGGATTACAAAATGCATTTAGGATCATTTGGATTAATCTAGTAACTGAGGTATGGTGTTGAATTCACAGCTACATATATCTTGTCGGAATAGGCAGGTCAGAACTTAAAGAAGACTGAATACCAGTGTCATTTAGGTAAAGTCCGATCGGTGCTGATAAAAGTGGTTTGCAGAAAAATGAAGGATGTAGGATCGCAGAATACACTTTAAATTAGAATTTCTTAATGGTGCTATGTATTGCTCATGTTAGTAGTTGTGTTCAGAGAAGTATGTTCAGTCTGAAAATTGGTGGCGACAGAAAGTGTCTGATTAGAATTATTTAATTTTTGTTTTTCTCGACATTCGAAGTGTGTTAGTTCAGCGTTTTAGCTTCGTTTGGGCAAAATTAATTGTCTGCCTGCACGTTTATGTGAGAATTTAGTTATGAGCTCAGCTATGCGCCAGGCTTTGTGCTCAAAGCATTGGCATTGACCATTTTTCTTCTCCTCCTGGGTGATTATTGCAGTATTTTAATTAGACCTCGTGTTACAGCCTTACGCTATCCTTGTACCAAAGACAGTCACCGTCTTCAGTGTCATTGATCTATTTGTTATTGAAAGCAGACTAAATACCACTTATGAAGATTATTAAAATAATAAAGTAAGTGATAAAATGAGTAAAACCATAAATTAATAGGGAGTTTTATCTTCTTTTTTTTTCTTCTTTAATTTGTGGCTGTTGTACTTTCAACGGGCCTAGCCCGAGTAACATAAAGCTTAAGCAGCAAGCTTTTACCGTAAAATCAATAAAACAGATAATGTTGACAAGCCTTTTCTCATAGCTCTCCCTGATGCTGCTTGTTCATCTCCCCCACTACAACCCTTACAACTACAAAGTATCTCCACTTTGTTTTTATTGCTCTCAGTACCTGAACATGCTAAGTTAGGCAAAAAACTGCAGGCCTGGGATAAATGTGGAATTTGCCTTCCTGAAACTGCAGAAAGCATTGTTAAATTTTGCTTTAATATCCATCCATCCATCCATCCATCCATCTTCTAACACGTCTATCCCTTGTGTGGTCGCGTCGGGTGCTGGTGCCTATCTCCAGCTGTCAAGAGGCGGGGTACACCCTGGACAGGTCGCCCGTTGATCGCAATGCTTCAATTTCATGACCTGAATTGAAGTTTCGTGTCATGCTCTGCTTAAGAATCACTCCTGTGATCATTATGTTTCTTTTATTATGTTCTATTTCCTTGTGTTATTTCATTTTGCATTAAAAATTATCCAATTGTCGTAAATTGCTTTAAGCTAACGAGACCTACTGTTGTCTTTAAAGTCATAGGGCTTATTGTTGACATGGGGCGTAACATTTTCACAAACAGACAAACCAGTAAAGATGCATCATAATTTTTTGATCCATTACCAGTCTCCAGTTTTTTTTTGCTAAGCTTTAACCTGTCCACATGGATTTTGTTCAATACCAGTGTCTCTTTAACAGGTATAATACAACCCTTTCTGCTGTGTACGGTCCATAACTACCCATGTTAGGAGCAGATGTCATGTCACATTGTCTGTGACAAATCAATCAAATATAATTAACATCAATCCATCCATTTTCTAACATGCCTATCCCTTGTGGGGTCGTGAGGGGTGCTGGTGCCCATCTCCAGCTGTCAATGGGCGAGAGGCAGGGTTATACTAAACATATAAAAAAAAAAGTTTGGGGGTCAGGCTGGACTACCCGCCTGGTAGGTTGCTCTAACCACGTCCCAGAGTGGGAGGTGTGCTAGGCTCTGGTGGGCGCCCATCCCTCTTGACCTCTTGGGGGCTTGCCCCCCCGAGGGTGAAATACAAAGTGCCTCTCCTACCTCTGTCCTTCAGAGCTCCAGCTGCCATGGTGCACTGGTGCCTGCCTTGCATGTCGGGGCTCTGGGGGTGGGGTGGGGTCCCCCTGCTTGGTAAAGAGCGGATGTGCTGCTGCTTGGTCCAAACCCCACATCTCCACCTGTGCCGCTTGTTCCTGGGGGCTGCTGCACCTGTGCCTCACCTACAACCTACCTCTTGGCGGGGGCATCTGGCTTTCTTGAGGTGATGCATTTTGTCTGGCAATCTGGGACTGATGTGGCCTTCCAGAGTCGGGTCCCCCCATGTTCCTGCTTTGTTGCACTTGGGTGCTTTTGGATGGCAGGCTGTCTTGTTACAAACTCGCACCTCCAGGTTATAAACTCGTACTCACATCAACACAAAGACATCTATTTCCACACATAAGCTCATCCATTCACACACAATCACCCAAATGGTTGAAGGTCGTACAAAAATAGGTTGCCTGCCTACTTTGATGCTGGCTTGAATCTGGATCTAATAAAATGATTTATGCAATCAGTATAATGTTTTGAGATATCATTTTTGTAAAGCAAAAATGCCCCGGCACATGTACCATATTTTCCGGACTATAAGGCGCACTTAAAATCCTTACATTTTCTCAAAAACTGATGGTGCACCTTATAATCCGGTGCAACTTTTATACCGTTTTTGTTGTGCTTACTGACCAATTTTATGTAGTACAATGCACTCAAAAATCTGTTAAAATGTAAAAAACTACGACTTTGGTAAGCAACTATGCAGTTATGCTTATTTTGGCCTTATGTTAGAAACAGGGCAGTGCAGTCCAACTGCTCTGTCCTCCCGACAGAGACGGGTAGCTCTCCCTCTCAGGAGACAGCTGTGTACGCGGAGAGACGGAGTGATATTACACGCTTGGGAAGGATATTTAGTGCGCCTTATGGTTCGAAAAATACGGTATACAATTATTTATCGCAATTGCCTCTGGATGCCAGATTAGTCAATTCATGAAAGAGGGATTTGGTCCCTATTGTCTGAGCGTAGGCGTGGGTGTGACACGCTGCGCGCTCTTGTTCAACTGGCTACTTTGTAGACTCTCTGCCCGTAATACGGGCTAACTTCAATATTTATAGGTTTCTTACCGCAGAAAACATTACGCCTCTAAACAAAACACCTGTGCAGTCACAGCAGCAGCAGACTCTTTTTCTCATCTCCCTTGCGTGTGCACAACGCTGGTGTCATTTCAACTTCTCGCCAGAGGGGGGCAGACGTGCAAAAACCAGAACTTGCACTGTGCTCCTTTGAGGTATGCCTAAAACGGCACAATAAGACACATTATTTTTTTAAAAGTTTTGCTCTCTCTGTTTGTCTGTTTCTCTTGCAGCATAAATAAACCACAGACATACCTCGACATGTCGTAAAAAGTATGGCCCCCTTTTAAAGAGCTTTTTTCTATCTCTGTGCTTCCCCTGACATAATTTACAACACTTCCCTGATGCGGAAAACACCTCACCTTTAGTTTTCCTCGCACAATAAACATCCACACCGAAGAGTGTTTCAGCCAGCACTGCATTTTGGTGCTTTCACAGATCAGAAATGCATTTTCAGAACAGCTGGTCCCAGGTCAGGGCCGGGCAAGCAAATAAATGGCAGATTTGAGCTAAGAGGGGATTTCGCGTCTCTTCTACATCTTCTGGAGTTCAGTGGATGAGAATAATCCTGCTCCATTGTCACGTTTTACTTCAAATCAAACATCAGCATACAGTTTTAGTTGCTCGAAACTTGCTGCTCTTATACACTACTTGTTTTATTATTTCATTTTTTTTATGAACATCCTCACCATAAATACAGTCATGCCTCATCTGCTCCCTTATCAGCAAGAGATAGAAGAGAAGAATGGGTGCTCTTCGGGTAGGCCATAAATTCCTCCACCCTTTGTCATCCAATCTCGGGGTAATGTCATTCAAAATCCCTGTACCATCTATTATCTGGGTATAATAGGCTCCTGGCCATGCAGTGTCCATCCTATTATTAGCCCATAACTTTAAACTATCAATAACTTTGAGGTTCAGAGACACATCAGGGAGGAAGAAAAAAAAAATGAGGAAGAGGAAGCAGAGGAGAGGTGAAGGAAGTTTGGGAATTGATTGAAAAAATATCAGGGTAATGTTTGTTCTCTGCAAGTTGTCGTGTGAGTGCATGAAGCTGAGTTAGTTGACTTAGACTGGGAAGGCGCTATTTAGAAACGAGTGGGTTCATTTCTGTTATGTTGCTTTGTTTCCTGAGGAGGGCAGCCCTGTGCCTTTATAAAAACTCAATAAGGCACAAAAATCGATGAGAAAAGTTATTTTGGCTGTTTCATCATGTTTAATTTATGTTTATTTCCTCATATCAGCGAAAGTTTTCATTTTCCTCATGAGTTTCGTGAAAAAATGAGATCTTCACAGGTGTTGAGCAAAGCTTAAGATGTGAAAATTAATCATTTTACTCTAGGGCTAAAGACAGCTTTGAGAAAGAAAGACCGTGTGCAGAAAGAAGGCGGTCTAAATGTAAAAGTTAAATTGGATTTTTTTCTTAAAAATACATTGCAACTTTTTCAGTTGCAGTGCTTTTTTTTTTTTTGCTTTTCTTAATTCACATACATTTATTATTATTATTTTTAATATTAAACAATAATAGCAACGTTTTTAGCTGATATTTACTTCCAATGCCGTTTCTATTTGCATTGAAATGAGCGCAGTACCATAAAACAGATGTCAGCCCTCACAAACACACGTACACACACACACACACACACACACACACACACACACACACACACACACACACACACACACACACACGCGCGCGCACGCACACAGGCAGACTTGGCTGGTTGACATCAGAGTACATCTAAGATATAGATATGATCAATAAAGTGTTGCTCTGCCTATTGATTTTTGCTGTATGGAAGATTTGTTGTGTGAGTAAGCAATTCTTTTATGGTATCTAAAATGATTGTGCAAGGATATGTTTTCTATTTTTTTTTTTTCTCGGGAGTTGTTTAACAGCAAAGCCGTGGTGGTCGGTTGGTGGTTTTATCAGCTCTGTGTGGCCTAATGCACATAATGACATAATCAATTGTATTTGGGACAGGTTCAACCCTATTTCAATGACTTTTACTGTGCTTTTATTCTCAGCTCATTAATAAACTTAGTTTTAATGATTAATTATTTTTCATACTATTACTATGTACTATTTAGAATAAAGTCCTGGGTAGCGTATCCACGTTTCGCCTTACAGTATTACTATTTTACCTCAGCTCATAATTACTGATTCATAAGCAAATGTGTGTTCTTGACTTTGTTGCCATGCTCAAATAGTAAGTCAGTATGATTATGTTCTTTTATTTGAAACTCGACTAAACAGAAACTGCTAAACGTTGTTCCTCTCATTTTGCCACCAGTTAAAATGCCACATGATGCTTTACCTTAATGTAAAGGAAGTGCCTTAACTCCGCTTTTACAAATCACTATTTGGCATTCTAAGGAATAAGTATGTTATAGATAAAGATATGTGAGAAATATTAACTATTTGATGTATTTAGGATACATGAATGGTATATTTGTTGTCAATTTGTGGATCAGTGGTAGAGCAGGTGCACCATATGATGAGGGTACAGTCCTCAATGCAGCTGTTGTGGGTTCAATTCCCGTTCTGGGCCATTTAGTGTACGTATTCTCTCCCTTCTCTGTGTACCCTTCTTCCTCTCCTGCTACTGAAGGATAAAGGCCAGTAGTGCCACAAAACTTAAAAAAAGGTATTACTGTACATATTAACAAAAAGCCGTTTTGACACTGGACAATAATTGAGAAATTTTAGAAATTAAATACATGTTTTGTTAGTTTTTTTTATTTCCGTGGTGATGATGATGATGATGATGATGATGATGATGATGATGATGATGATAAAACACAAGAAACAATAATATTTAAATAAAAACTTTCATTATATTTGTAAATATATTTTCAAATAATTGATGCTGTCATAGAGCCAACAGTGGATAAAACAGTAAGAGTAACATTCCTAACAAAACTGTCAGATTTTGGGACTTTTGAACATCACAATTTTACCATAGATACCCAGTCCTAACTGACTCAGTTTGACTCTAATTGGATTTATTTTATAACACATTTCTGGATATGAATTGAATCTTTTTGAGTTTAGCGTCTTAGGCTGAGTTGTGAATTCTTTGTGACTTGGCAAATTCTAAATAAAAGCTAAATATACACCAAATTAAGCTGATTCTGGAATTACTGACCTTTGGGGACTGGTAGTTATAATGGGGGCCAACATATAGATGAGATGATGCAGACTTTTATTTCTAAGCTTCTGATTAAAGATATTGAGATGACAACAATTGAGTGTAAGAGCTGGTTCATGGTTAGGCTGATGAAGTCTGCCTTAGGAAAGCTATCCCCCCTTATGGGCATGTTTGACATTAGTTGTCACAATTAGGTTTAAACAGGATTCTCTCCAAATCAGTGGGTTGGACGTTTTTTGGTGCTTCTCGTTTAGCCAAAGAAGTAAAAACAGCAGATCTAGGATCCAGTTTCTCTCTTAGACAATTTCTTTCCCCTCATCCGGACTTAAACAGGAACATTTTTCCTCTCCCGTTACACTCAGTTGTTAATGTTGTCCATGTGCCACGCACTGCCCGGTTTCCTTAATGCAATTTTATTTTGGTTTAGTTTTTTTTTTTTTTTTTTTTTAACGAGGTGGGTACGACTCATCCCTTTTTAAAATAAATTATTTTAATTCGTCTAACTGGGTAATTATGAAGTAGGGTTTAAAGAAAAAACAACCAAACAAACAAAACAAACAGTTTCATGACAAGATTGTTTGCATCCCCATTGCCCAAGAAACTAAGAGAAGAAAGAAAAGTCCACTGTTAGCACTGCATTCTCAATTACCAGGCGCGGCATTAAAACAATATTCAAACAGGATACCAAGGTCAGCCCCGACTCCCAGCACGCTTCTTTGAGATGGCACTTATAATGAGGATGTTGCACAGTTTTTTTTTTTAAGTAGTATATTTATAGTCTGTATGTGTGTTTTTTCTCTCCCCTTCTCTTACTCTTTTTTTTTCTTCAGTTAGTTTAAAGAAAAGAAATCTGCGCGGCGCACTCTTTGATACTGTTACCTAACTTAGCTCCAAATGCAAAATTTTCATACAGGAAAATTCCTATGAAAGTAAAATATCAACAGTCATTTTCTTATATAATATAAATATTAAGTCTAGGAGTAAAAAGAGAGGGCAGCGAAACTAATCTGCGCGTTAAAGCAATGTCGATGAACTGAGGCTGACTCTTTCTTTCCCTTTTTTGGTGGGAGTGAAAGGCTATTGGAGAGATCAGTTATTGAAAACCGGCCTGCAAAAATAAAGCTGTGCATATAATAGGCTTCCTGTCAAAAAAAAAAAAAAAAAAAAAAAAAAAAAAAAGGCGAGAGAATTCCTGTCATTGCACCACCACCTCTAAGACCTCTTCTTCTGTTAAACCTGCCGGCATTTATTTGCCTTAGAATTACCTGCCAGCTCAATTTAGTAATTGACTGTGTCATAAGAAAGCAAACGAACCCCTCCGCCCCAGCCAAACCGTACCTGTGTGCGCTTTCCCCCCCCTGTGCATATGCGTCAGAGAGCGTGTGTTCTGCTCGCAGAAAGTCAGTCAAATCCTCCCTGCTTTGCTGTTTCTCACAAACACATATATATCTCGGTGGGTTTTTATTCATGTACGCATGCAGGTTAGCAGGCAAGTGTCCAATCAGCTGACTCCCACCTTCACGACCCCCGCTTCCCCTCCTCGGAGACGTCCTACCCGCGCATGCAGACGGTGTCGGGAACAGCTCAGACACCAGAAATGACCCATGTCGAAACAATGACCGATCTATTTATAAGTCCGCCGCCTTGCCTTTTGTATTGGCTGACATCGTCCAGCGCGTGCGTGCTCGCGCGGCCTTAAACAGCTGCACCAGCGACGGCGTGGGGGTGAATAGGTTAGGCCGAGTCCTGGTTTTCCTTACCCTGCCCGCGTCGCCGCAGATCCGTGGATTTGCGCGTCTTTGATGTATACTTTGGGGGTAATTAGTGAGAACTGGGTCAGAGTAGGGCGAGAAAGCAAAACAGGGGAGTTCTTCAGTGACTGGGTGGTAAGGAGAGGCTTAGATCAGGTTGAGAAAGGTCCGCGGGTGTTTGAGGTTAAATAGCTGTCCGATACGCACCACTTTACATGACATGAGCAGCTTTTTGTGTGTGTGTGTGTGTGTGTGTGTGTGTTGCATTAACTTTAGGGCAAATAAACACTGCCCAGGCTATTTCTAAAATGTGTGACAGCTTTAAGCATGAAGATCGTCCTTTAGATGTTCTTAAAACCACTAGTGAATGAATTTTAAAAATATTATTTGTTGCATTATTTCCTTTCTATGCTCAGTTAGCTGGCTGCTTTGATTACATCAGTGGGAATATATATATATTTTTTGTCTTTCATCTAATCTTACATCCCCCCCATTTTTCTTTTAGTTGCTGTTTAATGCGGCAATTGTTTTACGTTTCTTAATCAGAGGACATCTGTTGGGTACATGCCTCGAAATGCATGCCCCTACTCGGACACTACAAGCTTCCCCGTTTTGATTTATGTTTTTCCCATTAATTAAGACGGTTGTCTCTAATTACGGACGAGCGATCCAGACACCTCTCATCCAGAGCAAGTCCCATGCAGGGGTGATTAATGGGCGGCGAGGTATCTGGGAAGCAGGGTGGCTACCCGTGTATTTTACAACCGTTACAGTAGAGCATTGTGTGAAGGTAAACAAAACAGTGGTGACTGGGGATGGAGAACAACAGCTCTGGCAGCGGGACTCTGATTGGGATGTTGATCGTCCCTTGCTTGGCCTTTTGCCCTTCCTGCTGTGGCCCCCGGCCAGCCCTCCGCAGATACCCCCGGGTCATTTCCTACCCATGTCAACACACAGATATGCACTCTTCCCGCTGAGTGTTTACAGCCACATGCTGATTCCTATTAATCTGCTTCTCGTCTGGGTTGGGGGGGGGGGGGTTGTCCTGAGGGTGGGTTTGTCTTGGAGCGAGAAGCCAGCGAAGGTAGGCAAAGCGTTCCGCTCACACAACCCCAGAGCCTCGGCTGACAGATTGCGCCAGGCCTGGACTTCTTTTTACACTGAGCAGATGTGGTCTCCCACTTGTTTTACTTAGTAATTATCCCTCATTAGGTGAAAGCATGTGCCAATCAAACAGCTTGGAGAGTGAGAACAGAGCCCGGGCCAGAGCTGGGAGAGACGGGGGGAGAGGCAGGGAGACCTGTAGCCCGATCTTCACAGTTTTCACAAACACAGAGTCATTACTAGATTAAAGGCAAGCCCTGCCAGCGCTGCAGCTTCTGCATCACTGGCATTATTATGTCGGCTCGGACGTCTCAGCCCTCGCAGAATGTCCGAGCACAATTAAAAATAACTGTCAGTTATTTCATTTACACTGTATTTTGGGTAATAAATGTACCAAATTAAGTTTTATTTAAATGTTGAGAGGTTTTTTTTTCTCCTTTGGTAAGCATCTTATGAAAATTACTCTTAAAATTATACTTTGACTGCTTACGACTTTTTATTTTTCTATTTATAAAAAAAAAATATTTATTGATATGATATCTTGGATAAATTACTTCAAGCCCAGACACTAAGAGCACGTAATACATTTTCTGTTGTTAATTATTCTTAGACAAGATTGTGTGCTATTTTTTTTTCTTCTTCAGTAAGACATATGAGGAAAGCAAGTTTTTTTTGAGCAAAAAAACATGTAGAAAGCACTTGGTGCCAGTTTAATTTCTCAAATTATTCATCATTATAATTATTTATCTTACAATTCAGCTGTCTGATAGTTGGCTGAATTGGCAAATCATACAACCAACCCCACAACAAAAGGTTTTTTCTTTTTTTTTGGGGGGGGGGGGGGGGGGGGGGTGCAGCTCTCTTCCAAAAAATGAAAGAGCGAGAAAGAAGACAGAAACGAAGATCTATGAAGTCTTCACGTCAATGAACTACCATTCATTTTCACTTTGAAGTCTTTTGAACCGTACTGAAGTGTGATTGCAAGTGACAGTCACCGAGTCTGGCGGTTTATCATGATGGATACACCTTGCCGTTACGGTGCAGCTGCACGTTGTATCTGAGCGTGCACCCGCAGACAAACGCATGAATACGGAGAGCTGCAGAGCAGAGACAATGCGGGTCCACGTTTGCAGGCACCAACCCACTTATAAGATCCATTTATTCAACTCATTCATACTCACACAATGAGACAAGGTTACATCTGATATCACCCCCTCCTCCCCCCTTAATTGTGCAGTTTTCCAAATTGCAAGACTGGAAATTCTCTGTCAATTTATTTACTCTCAGGTGAATTTGGTTCAGAAACTTTAAAAGCAAATCTGCGTGCTCCAAATGAAAATGCCATTTTTTTTTCAGTCATGTGCAAAAAGAAGAAAATGTATACATGACAAGAACACTTTCAGGGAATGAAAATATTACAAAAATTAAAAAAAAAACAAAAAAAAAAGGAAATGGTACAATAAATAAAAAGTTTGGTATGGGGGATAAATACAGTAATTGAAACCCCAGATATGTAAATAAATCAGACTTTCTTTCTTTCTTTCTTTCTTTCTTTCTTTCTTTCTTTCTTTCTTTCTTTCTTTCTTTCTTTCTTTCTTCCTTCCTTCCTTCCCAGTAACAGCACTGGAAACCTGTTTTCCTGTTTTTAGCAGACTGAACCTTCCACGGCCATTCATGATTTTGAACTGAGAGCTCTGCAAGAAGCTGTCAGTAGTGTAGTCTTAGAATGTAATTTTCATATTTCATATTTGATGTGTTTCAGTGCCCAAAAATGCACGAGTTTTAGTTTGCAAATAACATTTTCACCTTCCCAGACGAGAACGGGGAAGACTCTGAACTTTAGTTTGTACCTGGTTCTGAGATCAATGTTTGCAGGTGATAATCCAAGAAGCAGTAGTTTGGAAAAGGGGGAACAAAAGCCTTAAGATACTTTATGTGAAGACATTTCTTTGGACTGTTTATTTCATAAAGATTTAAGGCTGTGTTAAATGTTTCTTCAGCACTATTAGTCCAGTCTTTGGTGGTTACAGACAATCTGCACTGCCATGGAAAATCAATACCCAAAGCTCATAATTGCACGTTTTTGATGCCAGACTAATAATTCAACATACTGCATTTTTTTACGCAGATATGCTGCCTTATCCACATTTACTATCATCCATGGTAGAGGTGTGTCTTTAAAAGTTATCAAAACCAATCTAGGTTCTAATGCAGTAACATAAACTCACACTGTAAAAATTTGTAGCAAGTCTTTAACAATTTGCCTTGGAGATAATTTTTCCTCACCATCTTTTTTGCCGTACGAAGTAGCAAGACAAACTTATGTTCCTGCTCAGCTTTCCTTGTCACAATTTCAGTCTTTGTTTCTTGTTGGGATTTTCTAACTTGTGATAAACTACCTGTTTTTATTTATTTTTTGAAAGGCATGTTCTCTGGTCTTTCCCAGTTTGCAGAGTGGCTCAGGGAAACAGACCTCGGCGTCACATCCGCATTGTGTTCAGACCCGACAGGAAACAGGACATTGTTATATTCGAATTAGAAGTTATTCGACACTGATCAATTTAAAAAAAAGAAAAGTAGAATGTGCAAAGTATTTATAAAAAAATGTATTTACGTGAATTTCATAAGAATGTTTAGGAGTGCCACTATTTGTTTGATCAGAAAGGTCTGACTAAATGGATCTCAGGGTAATGTAGTTTAAAGTGAGATACATTTTATAAAAGAATAAATAAACCTTCTATGTATTTTACTGTGAATTTATGTGATAGAGTGACGAAAGTGGCTTATAACTGGAAAACGATACATGCTGTTAAATTTTGTTTAAGAAAACAAAATCTTAAAAAGTGTGGCGTATGCAGCCCCTTTTAATCTGATGCTCCTAAGTGCAATCTAGTGCAATCAGTTATCGTTAGTAAGGAGCTAATTAGCAAATAGAATCATCTTGTATGTCATTTAGTTAGCTTCTCTTTGTGGGGTAGTATTTTATGTTTTAAATGTTCGGTAATCTATAATTACTGGAGATAAATATCTGTGCTACTGCTTATGGTTTTGATGGAGTTGCAAAGTGGAATTCTTTTTTTTTTTTTTTATAAATGCTGACATCTGAAGTGAAATCAGCGCTCACTGTCAGCATCAGACTTGTGCCATCCACGTGTGTGGGTACATGTGTGCGTTCTCTTCAGAGCCATCCAGTGCCCAGCTGCTGTTCCTCTGGATGTGCGTTCTTCTGTTTATCCTACCCTGTCAGAGGAAAACTACGCAATTAGAAAAATAAAAAAAAACGCTGCAAGATTGACAGCGGGATAACATACAGTTTGACAAGAAGGTGCGCCAGGAAAACCAGCCGAATACCAAAGTATTTTTAATTAAACAGCGCTCTGCGCTAGCTGCATGCTTTCCCTCACCAGTTCAAAGACTCCCGCGTTGACCCATGTGTTAAAAGTTTGTATCAGCTTTCCGTGGCTGTGTTTTTCTTGGCGTCCAAGACACGCAACCCTAAATTGTCTTGTTTAAAAGCTAGCTTGTTTACAGTTCAATCTCTTTCTCTGGCTCTTTTTTTTTCTTCTTTTTTTACCCCTCTCCCCATTACAATACCACATGTGTGCAGCATGGTCGTGTTGGGAGTATACCTACCAGCTCTTTTTGGCATTAGAATAGGCCTGATTTGTGGAGATAACTAAAAAAAAAAAAAAAAAGAATTAAATTTAAAGATTTCCTACTCAGGTGCGTCAGATTTATTCTTTGTCATTCAGGTTTATTTACACGGTAAAACAAATAAAATAAAGTGCTCATCTGTTTCTTGGGCACTTTGTCAATAACATTTGTCCGTCTGATGTAAAATCGATAAGACACACACTGACACAATGCCAGAGCAATGGCAAATGTGTAGTCATTTATCATTGACTAGTAATAAAGATATGTCACAATTGATTTTAGCCCATTTCTCCCCCTGCTTCTCTTCCTACGTCCCCCCCCCCACCTCTCTCCCTCTCCACCCGCTCTCATTCTTGCTCTTTTGCAGTAGCAGTAAATAGAAAGAAATAAATGAACGTTATTATGACTAAGGTATGGTTGGCCTTGCTGAATGCAATGAGTTTTGGAGATTAAGGCTGTGATGATTTGAGAGTCTTTGTGCTCTGATTGCTGCGAGGTGCGGGATCAGAGCACAAATATACGAAGATAAGTTGATGGATGGGTGTTTGGTTGGGTCTCCATCTCTGGGAAGATTGAGTTTGATCTGTTACTGCCTCAGTTAGACATTTTTTAAATATTTCCAAACTCTTTTTTTTTTTATGTTTTACTAGGTGCACCTACAATAAGACAAACATTTGTGTTCTAATGTAGATATAAAACACGAAAAAATGTCTAACAGATGTATACCACATTGCAAAAGAAAAAAAAAAAGAAGCATTTTAAAGGCATGATCGAAACTTTCCAAATGTAGAATAAACTTAAAAAGAACGGCAAGAGTCCTTCTAACAAATACTTTCTGAGAGGTATTCTGTACTCTTGAAACTGGGTATTTACATGCATTACATAAAAATACATGTCATTTATTTTTTTTTCCCTACTGTCTGGTAATAAATCAGACTAAACTTTTATTGGTCTGTTAGGATTACCAAAATCAGTTCTTTTCCCCCCCAATAAAACTTTAGCCATTTAAAAATAGTCTTGGGCTCTTTGTGTAAGGAGTTTGCACGTTCTCTCCATGCATGTGTGGGTTCTCTCCGGGTACTCTGACTTTCTCTCACAGTCTGAAAACACGGCTGTTAGGCTAACTGGTCTCTCTAAATTCCCCTCAGGTGCAAAAAACCCACCGTGACCTTGCAAGGATAAACAGGTAGAGAAAACATATAGATGGATGGATAAATTCAGAAGTACAAGTATACATTTTCTTAGTTATTCGATAGAATAGCCTTTTGACCTAAATGATTTGGGTCAAACTCTTCGGGTATTTTTCCACAAGCTTCTGATAATAGTTAGTTAGGACGTTTGGCCCATTCTTCCTGACAGAACCAATGTAACCGAACCTTGTGTGTTGCCTCCTCGCTCACGCACCCTGTTCCGTTTCCGGACTCAAATATTCTTTGGGATTGAAATATATGCTTTATGATGGCCACTCAAAAACAGTGACTAATTTTAATGTATGCTTAGGGTCATTACCCATTTCGCTGACCGATTGTTGTCTTTTTTGTTGCATTTGGAGTAGTGGCTTCTTCTTCTCTGAGTGGCCTTTCAGCCATGTCAACACAGGGCTCGCTTCATATACTGTTTCCCAGAGATGAATGTGTTTGATGACAGGACAGCCCCATGTTGTTTACGCTTACCAATAATTGATGGAACAGATTAATGTGGCACCTTAAGGCACCTGGAAATTGTATCCAAGGATGAACCAACCAGGTTTGTGGAAGTCATGATGTCCCAAAAGGAAGCTGTGTGTTTGAAGTAAGGTGTGCCTCCACTTCACACACGTGTTTGGAGTTAGTCTGTCTGAAACATATAAACACATCTGGGCTATCCACACTTTGTTCAGACACGTAATAGTCTTAGCATACATAAAATCCAGCATTTAAAAAATGTAAAAAAAACAACAATATAATAAAGGATGAACATTTTCTTAATAATTATTCTGACATTTACAATTCCTTTAGCTAGAACAGAAAAAAAACGTTTGTCTGGGTTCATTTCAGACACTGAGGGAATAATTAAGGGCTTGTGTTTCTTTATACAGCGTGTGTAAATATCTGGTCTTAACTGCATATCAAAGCTCATCTCTAAAACGGTTGAATATGTTTTGAAGAAACCTATTTAAATTTGTTTTGTATGTTTTGCCTCTGCATTTGCCCATCCCCTTTGCAGAACTCCTTTATTTATTTATTTTTGTAGGTATTTAACTTTTGTTTTCCTTATTGTTTTGATTTGGACATTTTATTGTAATTTCTGTATTGCTGTTCATACATGTCCTATATGGAAAAGAATGGTTAAATGCACGAGAGACACTAAGACGTTGCGAAGCAACAAAAATAGCTAAGGTAGTTTAGAGTTTGAAGACATGGATGCCTTCTGACGAGCACCACAGGCAATGTGTTCGTTAGAGCATCTTGTTTTACTTGAGGGTGGCTATATTATAGGTGCAAATACATAGTGGAACTATGTATTTTTAATTTCCTATTCCTTTAGCTATAACATTTAACATTCGACATTTGCAGTGGACTCCTGCTTCCTTTGCTTAATACATTTGCTTAATATTGCACAGAAACCTAGCTTCATCATAGATTTTGAGATCACTGGTAATTTTGTTACCTTCAGGCTATTTATTTGAACTCATTAGCTTAAAGTTGCTGCTTGGGCTGTATTTCATTACGCGTACCGCTTCAGGAGTTCGACTCTCACTGAACAGGGTTCAAGAAGCAGAGCCACTCGTTTTGTTCTGCTGTCCAGTGGCACATTCACTTATGGTCTCGCTCAGTGACCTGTTGTATGTAATGGGTCTCACTCATCTCTTCGCTGAGTGAGCGCCCTGAGTAGTTAAAGCACTGCTGTCATTAGCCCTCTCTTGGCTGAGTTACACTGTTGCTTTATGTAATTTATTAATAAGTGTGTAATGGGACATTTTGGGTGCCAGATATGCTTGTGGGACTGAGCTGAATACTGATGTACATTTGCAAATGATAATAAAAAAAAAAACAAGAGTTTGTATTAATTTATGTTATTAATGTCCCAATTAACCAGGCTCTGTAGCTTTTATTTTTTATTCATTGTGACCCTCTCCTCCACAATGTTTAGGTTTGTGTGTCAGCCATGCCACCGCGGTTTGTTGCCGCCGGGTTGTGTGTACCCAAGTTGCACCGGTGGTAGCGAGCAACATCTGTTTCGAGCTTGTTGTTCCTCTTGGCTGCTTTTCAATTGGATTTCCTCAAGCAGGACCAAAAGCTGTCACCTCTGCCAGGCTCTGTTAGCGATCACCGCCGGCCCCTATATTAAGTAGGTGGTTCAGGGCTAAGCTAATAACTCTCCCTCCTCTCCTGAGCCATCACACACCGGTACTGGCGTTACTCCTGGCCTCTGTGTCTGCCTAAGTGCCCGTGTGTGTGTGTGTGTGTGTGTGTGTGTGTGTAGACGCTCTCAGTTTTCCTCTGTAGCTGTACCCCAGCTTCGCTTGGGGGTCCAGTCCTCTACTTGACAACACGGCTGACCGTGTGTGTTATCAGGAGGAAGTGGAAATCTTCCAGGACCGTTTCAAAAGAAAAACGTAAATCAACTTTCTTTACTAAAAAATGATCGCAGAAAAAAAAAAAAAAAACGTGTCCCTCTACTCCACCCTCTAGCATAAGTACCTTTTGAAGCAGAACTGATGATAACCGTAAGATTTAAACTTAAATTTTAAGTTTCACATTGGAATAGATTGAACAGAAGTCAACATTTTAAGGCATTAGACTGCATCTATTAGTAGAAAAGTTCATTTGTTTCAGTTACTCAATTCACATGAGTGAATCACATAGAAAAAAATTTGTTACACACACAGAAAGATTTTTTTCAACCCTTTATATCTGTTAATTATTATTATAGCTAATACAAATGATCATTTCTAATTAAAATGTAATCTTACTACTGCGTCTCATCCAAACGCAGGTTCTAATTCCTGGAATATTGCTATGATTCTTGTCTGTCTGTTGTCTGTATGCATCCACACCGCTCCTGCCCCATACTCATCACCTTCATTCAGCGCACCTGAGAGCTGCCTCCTGCCGCTCTGCGATCAAGCTCATCGTTCACTCATGTTCTCCAGCTTTTTTAAGCCTGCTGCTGGCACACAGCGAACGTCTGTTTATCCAGAGCCTTACGTCACAAATAGACTCGATCCGTATTTCTGACGGACAACGGAGGAGTGTTCTCAGTCATGCCGTAGCGCCCACGTGCTGCTGGGACATGCCCCGTTGACTAGAATGGCTTTTATTTGTGACGTAACAGAGAAGACACTGTACGACAACCCTCTGATATATTTGCCCTGACCAGTCTATATGGGCATGACCCTCACCTGTCCTATGAATCAGACAGCCTCTGAGAATCTGCCTGATGCTGTCACAGAACTTAAAGTCACCTCGCTCCACTATAAGTTCACGGTCTGTTGTGACATCATCATCCTCTCTGCTGGCTTAATGTCTTTAACGACCGCCCATTACTAAGGGGTGGACCTGTTTCGGTTGAATTTGCATGTTATCTAAGCCATTACAAGGCCTTTGTTTGGGCAGTAGTATAAAGCTTGGTACTCATCATTACTCCAGACTTTTTGAATTGAGAAAGCTTCCTGGAGAGGAAGCGAAACGTCTTCAACTATGTAAAACAAGTCCAGTTGCTTAGTTTTTTTTACTTTTTTTGGAACATCCGCTCTGCTGTTGCTTGTTGGTTTCCCCACCAGCGTCTCCTTTTGAAAAAAAAAAAAAAAACCTTTAAAGCTCTTGTCTGTGTCTGACTGAAATTTCAGGTCCTCTCTCTGGTGCATCACAGAATATGACTGTTTATCCTTTATTTATGCAGGTAAAATGTCTTGTTAATATTACTTTTTTTTTTTCAATGGATACTAATACATGAAAACATTGCAACTCATATAAAACCAATATTCTGTTCAAGCAAGTGAATAATCAAACCATAGGAACAGTCACATTCATCACGGGAACTTTTTTCACATTTCATGAAAACTGACTCAAACTTCCTCAGAGTTTAGCTTTAGTGAACACCGGGTCCCGTGTGTACTCGTGAAGAGAATGCAGACACCTCACCTTTACCCGACAATTGAACAGGCTGCAGGTATTTCCAATTGCAGCTCGTTCCATTACAGGCCGAGGTTGAAAGCTCAAAAGGATGAAAGAGAGCAGCTTCACTTTGTTGTGTTAAGCCTTCCTGTTATCCACTGATGGCTTCTTGTTTAAACATAAAAGCCTGGATTAAGAGAGACGAGCTGTAGAAAATACAGTTGCTTAGGAAAAAGCCTACGACACTCTCCGTGTTTTCTTTGGGAAGATTTTTTTTATTATTTTTGAGTACCTGGACAAATATTAACTTAACCAGAGGCTTGCTTGTGAAAGGAACACTCTTTTGCATTGTGCGCTAGTAATATCGGCCAAACCCGATTCCTACTGTTAAACACAAGTTCACTGATGTCAGTGCCGCAGACATTTTAGATTCCCGTTAAATGCACCGAGGTTTATTTTTCTGCAGCAAGCATCTTACCATCTCACCTTCTGGTCATCCTAAGCAGACCTGGGTGTTGCAGTTTTTTTTTTATTGGGAGGTATTTGCCTTTTTAACCCCACAGAGTGCCCGGTTACTCGAATACCTGCACGTCTCTCTGCCTTCTGCTCTCCTGCCGGTTCTTGTGGCCAGCTGGAGCAGTTAAGTCGAGTTGGATTTGAACCGAAGACCTGCAAACCATCAACTCCCTTTTTTCACAGCTTTGACAGACACTTTGATTTGACGTGCCATGAGCAGTTAAAGTGCGAGTTATGTATACATGTTAATTAAACTGTTTACGCATGGAGGGGTCAGAGACATTAGCAGGCCCCAGTGCTGAAGTGTGAATTTCTTCTCTTTCCCCTCAATCACAGCGTTTTAACCTCTTCTGTCTCTCATTCCCTTAATGATTACCAGGTGTAAAGTCAGGATTTTTTTTTTTCCACAACATTTTTGCCAAGTGGAGACGCGGATAGCTCTATTTCTGAAAAGTGTCTCTGTGTGTATGAATTTGGCCTGGGATTTTTGACGGCAGGTCCAACTTACTCAAACAGTTCTCATTTTTGGCAACGTGCTGTTCCTTTTTAAAAAAAAAAAAGAAAAAAAAGAGATGTGGTTTTGGTCCCGAATTTCTTTAGATAAAGCTGTTGTTCAGACTCAAAATGACATTGGTAAAATGTACTTTTTAATGTCTGATGTCAGTTTGAATAAGCGTAGTTTTGACTCTGAGCCGCTGGAGTGCCAGACGCTACCATTAAGAACCGTTTAGAGGTTATTTTCTATAAAACTAAATCCTATTGAGCCCATTTATGAATTTACGAACCTCTGATTTTAAAACGTAGAAATTATTTCAACATAGAAAGCTGATTGAGGCGTCATTCAGTTTAACTTCGTGACACAGCACTGCAGGAAGAGCCTTTGCATTTTTCTTCTCATGTCTGGTTAATTATGAAACACAATTAGACGTGCTGTTAAAAATTAAAGCTGTTATTTATCCAGGTAAAATATAGGAAATGGAAAGGATGCAGATTTTTTTGTATTTAGTTCTATCCGTCTTTCCTTCAGTTGGCTAAAACAGTCCTCTCTCACACATTTGCTTTGTTTTGTGGAAAACTGCAAATGGGACATTCTTGTGACTTTCTTCATTCTGTATATAAATTACACGCAAATGGAGTTTATTTACTTATTAGGGGACATTTTAAATCAATTAGTTGCTCTGGATTTAATTCAGGCATATCAGAGGGAAAGGGGGCTGGATACAAAAGCACACATTTTTATTCAACTTAAAATAATTATAAGATCATCTTTTATCTTTCTCATAAGAAGAAAACAGGAACTTTTAATCCTATTAAGAAAAAGTTGCTCCCCCTTATGTCACTCCGGTTTAATAAAACGTTTTGCCCACTTCTCAAATAAAAAGGAGCACTTAGGTGACAGAGGCAATCTATTCCACCGGAGAAGAAAAAACTGCCCCGTCAGTCCCTATCTTCTTGCCAAGACACTGCCCTTCCCCCTTAATCATAGTTTTCATATCTGTACATTGAAAATTTGTTTCCCAAGGACAATGTCATAAACTCGCCGTTTTCTGAGATTTTTACCTGCCAGTGCTGCTCCCCGAGTCCACACCATTGGTGAGCTTGATGGAAACGGGAAATAGAGGTGCTGAAAGGTGAAAGAGTGGGGGAATGTATAGGCGTTGTTCACTTGGACTCTGTAATCATTTATGCTGTACTAAGGTGCAGAGACTTAAACTCTGGAGTGGATTTGTAGGGGCTGCCGGTGTGAAATATAAAAGATGCAGTGATCCACCTATTTTCTTTGTTTCCAGATCAGGTTTTATGCACCTACAACACCACTGAAGCACAGACAGGATAAATACATGGGACGGTCCATTGGGAGAATCTGTTCTGGTCATGTGGCTTACCAGGTGGCCTGTATATAAACATATTTGCTGATTAATATTCTATACCTTTTTTATTTATCAATCTAAAAAAAGCAGAATGAATATGTTTTAAATATATTTTCCTCGCCTTTGTTATCCCAAATGTCTAAAAACCCGATATAGTGATTGCAAGTATCGTTACTGTTCATCTGAGAAATAACTACTGAAGCGGCTAAGGGAAATTGTTTTATTCTTATACTGAAAGGAAGCTATCTGGTGGGACATGGGCCAGATCAGTTTGTTGTAATCCAGCTCCTAGAGTGGTAATGGCAACAGTGCTAAATTGATCACAGCACCCATTCACAACCTGTGACCAGGCCTTACTCAGTAATGTCCGCATTCGTTTGTGGAATTCTTGGTGAAGTTATTTTACAATTGAAATAAAATGTAAGAAAGAAAGAAATACTGCGATGGACCGGCGACCTGTCTAGGGTGTCCCATTGACAGCTGGAGATGGGCGCGACCCCAATAGGGATAAGCGTGTTGGAAAATGGATGGATGGATGAAAGAAAGAAATAATTTCTTGCTCTGTGGTTTTCAAAGCTGGTCCTCAACATCCACCTGTCCTACATGTGTTAGATGTGTCTCTGCTCCAGCACACCTGAATCAAATGATTGCATTACCTCCTCAGCAGCCACCAAGGCTGCAGAGGCCTGTTAATCTCCCGTTTATTTCAGACCGGTGTGTGGAGGCAAGGAAGCACCTAAAACAGAGCAGTGGGTCCCCAAGGACGGGGATTGAAAACGACTGGTCTAGTTGACCCTCTGATTTTGGGTGTTCTTGGTCAGATACATGTAACTTTGCGCCTGGCAGGTTAGATCAATTTGCTTCTCGATTTTTCGAATTCTTTGAACAACACTTTCATGAAGTGTAAGTGTGCTTTAACTAACTGGTTTAGTTCCTGTAAATTTGCGTTGTAGTTTGTGAAATTTTCTCTTGCCTGGGAAACCTTAACTTTAAGACAATTTTTCGTGTGCTATTTGTGTGAATTAATTGGAGATATTGGATAAGCCAACTTGGCCAGTGATACAAACTTTTTTATCCACCCATGGTTTAACCCGTAGAAATAGCCTATTGGAAAATGACTTTAATAAAAAGAAAAATCACTAAATCAAACAGTAGATGTTTTATTATTTATCTAATCTCTGGATTATTATCTGTTCCCACACTTCGTCTTCCATCAGGGTGTGAATCTGTGTGTGAATGGGTGAAACACTGTAGTCTAAAGTGCTTTGGAGTCATTGGACTAGAAGCGCTAAACAAGTACAGACCATTTACTATTTGTTTTGTTGTAAACTTGAAAATTAAGTCCACTTCATCTCAACACCAATTACGTCACTGCATATTTTATCTATAAATTGTTGTCAACGTAAATCCATACAGACGTTCAATAAAACCTGCTCATTTCCCAAAGATGTCCAGCTTTGGATATTCTTTGGTGACGAGCTCAATTTAGCAACATCACTTGCAAAATTCAGGATTAAAGAGAATCTAAGCCGCACTTAATGGCTCATGTTAAACATTTAACTCTCCACTTACTTTTATGGAGTGAGAGAACTGCAAGCACCGCAAAGAAAAACTTCCAAAAGGAGGTTGTTAACTGTATAAACAGCATGAATGTTATAGCCACAGCCTCCATTCATTTAACTGACTTGAGTTAGACTACTTTACAGGAACCCAGTGTCTCAACTTTGATTTGTTCTTTCTGCTTTCCCAGACAACCCTCTGTCTGCGTGATGAAGAGCCCCGCTTGCTTATTTAAACAAGTACTATTTTCTGTTGTGCTGCAGCAAAGTGTATATTCTCTGGGGTGATGATGTTTTTGATGCAACACTGTGTTATCTTTAACTTTTTTAAACATACAATGGTTTGCTAATTAGAGGAGAGCAAATTAATATATGCTCCCCTGTTTGATGTACAGTGCAGCAATACTTTAATAGTAATTGCGTTCACTCTTTGCATAAATTGGCCGGCATCTTGTACGGAGTTCAAAAGAAACGGGACGGAGTTTAGAAACGCACGCAGACATTTAAATTATGCGCCCCCGTTTTCTCGTATGTTTGTTTTTCGGTGCAGATATTAATGAATTAACATTTTTAAACAATCCGTCTTATTTTTAACTCAATTAGATGTTAAAAGATCATTTTTCCTAACATGCACGGTGTGCGCTCCTCACTTTGTTCGCTACATAACAAAAGATTAATTACAAAGAAGAGCAACGATCAAAAACATGATAATCAAATTGCAACAATGAGCTGAAAATTGCAATTCTAATGCAATACAATATAACATGTGCTGCAAATTAGCCCTTGCAGTGTGGTATTTGCCTGTGCATACACTTGTTTGTCTGTTTGTGTGTTTGCAGTTCAGTAGGCGATTGAGATCCTTACACGCTAAACTTCTTTATTTGGCATTTGAATTTCCAACAACAGTAGTATTGTTGACTTTAGTGGACCAGCAAATTCAACAAAGCTGTATCTGTTGTACAGTAAATAATAATAAAAAAAACATCTTTCAAAAGCCTCATACCAACAAACATATTGCACCTGCTTGGCTGATGATTTAAAAAAAAAAAAAAAGGATTTTATAATCGGTTCCTAGTTCAGTGTAACCCAGTGGCTCAGTATTAGGTTTAATCAGAGGTCATAATTTACCCCAGTGAGCAATCGGACAAACAAAATATGGCATAGTTTAAAATGGTAAGTAGTTCACAAGATATGCAGACTTTTTTCTCAACCAACTAGAATACCTTACTAATAAGAATTAGGCCGTTGGATACCTATGTATCGATGTTTCCTCCCAATCTCTTTTAATTTTATACGAGAAACAACCAAGTTTACATCCATGTACCTAGCTGTTTCTGTTTGCTGTTCAAATAACGCTACACTTCTCTTATATTCAGTCAGATTAGATGAATACATTGTGTAGACATACATTTTCCAGTTTTCGCACAGATTCCTAACAACATTGTAGCCTTTGCAGGTCACAACTTTGACTGGGCCGTGCACCATTATCGCTCCTACAATATGTTTAAGGTTGCTTTCCTACTGGAGGTCGATCCTCTGGTGTAATTTCTTGCAGTCTGTAACATATTTTCTTCCAGGATTTTCCTCTTTGTAGCCCCATCCATCTGTCTGTGAAACTCCTGAAGTTTGCAGATGGCACCCCTGTGATTGGTCTGATCCAGGGCTGTGATTAATATGCACACAGACAGGAGGTGGATCGGCTGGTCCACTGGTGTGGTCAGAACCACTTGGAGCTTAACCCGATCAAGACAGTGGAGATGCTAGTGGACAACCAGAGAAAATTTACATTAACATTAAAATGAACTATACCTGATCCTGCACAAATTCAAACCGTTAGTGAGGAGAACAGTGTAGTTTAAACTGTAAGCCCCACCCCTTACTGTTTTTTTCCCCCAATGAGAAACCCTCGACCTGCATGAGATAAAACACGCACCTCAAGCTTGCGCAAAGTCCTCAGAAGGAAACAAGGCTTCATCGAGAGGCTTTTCTTTGTTTTCTTTGACATAAATTGTTACGGCTCGGGTTTAATTGGCCTATGTGAATGGTCAGCACTTACAGGCATGCCATGCTGTTCTGTTTTCATTCTCCATCGCGCATGCAGTGGAGGAGCTGCTGCTTAGCAAAGGCTCTGCACCTTGTCCTGCCATTGGCAGATAAAGTCATCCTGGGTCGCCCAAAGTTTGCCGTTTATTCTTACTTCAAAAAAAAAAAAGCCTGGGCTTGCTCGGTTGTGCAATCAATTAGTTAATTGTTATTACCAAGTTATGTCTTTTAAGTCATGAGACACGTAAAAAAAAAAATAAAAAATGTTTTTTCTTAACCAGACAAAAATAAATTTAGGCATAGTTCCTTTTGAAACATAAAACAAGGAAAAGAACAATAACGCCAGACAGTTAAAAACAATAAAATCAAAAAGATAATAAAACAGAGTAAAAACAAAACGTCTTATGCTGTGCAAACTCAAGCAAGCATTAATTGAATCAGCTTTATTTGCCACTTAGCAATTAAAGCGGATTCTGATTGTGGTTGACAGATTCTGCCACCTGAGCTGCTCCAGAGTTTCCAAGGCCTCCATGAATGCTTCTCTGATTAATGCCGTCCTCCATATTCAAATGATGAGGCATTGCTTTCTATCCTGACCTAATCTAACCTACCTTAGCCTAAACATTTGCTAATATACTCAGATGCCCATAAATGCACGTTACACTTTTAAGATTTGAAAACCATGTATCATTTGCCTTCCACTTCACAATTATGCACTGCTTTGTATTGATTTATTAGAATACATCTGAAGAAAATATATTGATGTTTGTGGTTGCAAAGTGTAAAAATATAAAAACAAGTTCAATGAGTTGAATTATTTTTCAAGGAACTGTAGTTATATGAAAGGCCGAGTGAAATTCAGACATATATACGTTTTTGTATGAATAAAAGCTTGTCAGCTGTCCCTATATTATATGCCCCCTTACCAGTCCCTATATTGTGTTATTTTACGTACTTCTAAATTTCTTCAAATTTTATATACATTCCCAATCAAGAGATAAAACTTGAAATTTCAGCAGCTCCCAAGGCCTACGGCCTTTAGAAATATGTCAGATGAAGAGGAAGTGTGCATTTTAAAAGGATGGATGTCCCAAGATGTCATTAGGAAAAACAGGGCCGTTCGTTCAAACCATGGGGGTCAGGAGGTGAATGGGCTTTTTTTTCAAGCCAGAGGTCTTCGCCAGCCATTGTCCCCCAGCCGCTCTGGATTGGGCCCCCAAATCATGTTGTCAATGTTTATGCATCAAGCTCTCCCTCTGGCAAAAAATTGGATGCTCCGAAATCGGTTTGATTGATGCGTTGACTAGGTTGTGCCTGGTCCTTGTGATGTGTCCTTACCCCCACCTTTTAACAGTGTAGCAACACAAACGCGTTTTTACTGAAAGGAGAGAGGTGTACTTTTGGAAGTTTATTTTTCCATCTTTTTGTGTGCTTGTGTTTGTGGTAGCTTGGCCCACAGTGGCATTCTGTTGTTCTTATCAAAGCATCTAGTGTGTCTGTCAGCCTTGAAATTTATAGGATTTTAACTGCCTTTTCATTTTTCTCGGTACCTCTTTAGTGGCACGGTTCAATCAGTGTTCGGAGATTGTTGTTCTCGCTGTTTTCATTGAGGCTAAAGGATTACATTATGGCCTGAAGGCGAATGCACAGCTTGTAC
This sequence comes from Fundulus heteroclitus, assembly GCF_011125445.2. Taxonomy (NCBI): domain Eukaryota; kingdom Metazoa; phylum Chordata; class Actinopteri; order Cyprinodontiformes; family Fundulidae; genus Fundulus; species Fundulus heteroclitus. The sequence goes on from NC_046369.1 coordinate 14,471,512, forward strand.
ATTCAGTGAATGCCACAGTGGATTTGAATGAAAAAAAAAACCCTCTCTTTTTTTTTTTCCTGCGACCAAAAGTGCAGGCTTTTTTGTCTCCAAGGGCATGGCATTCTTGGACCCTGGGTACTAGCCGTGGGTTTTGTGAACATGAAATATCTTCTTTTGTCTGTAATTTTTTCATTATGTTCCCCTTGCCTCTCTTTTTCTCTGCTTTCCTCCAATGGTTTTCCTTGATAGTTTTGTCTGGCTCGAGTTGCTCTCTTTGTGTGTGGGTAACTTTGTGTGTGTATGTGTGTGTGCGTGTTTGGAGTCTTGATAGAATCGTTTTGTCTAATTCATCAGTTTTGTTTTCATCTGATTAATTTTCAATGCACATTTTTGATATTACTGATTAGGAATATGTGTTTTTTTTGCGCATGTGCATTTATATTTACAATAAAAACACAAAATGAACACAAGCACTTGAGCATTCTTTACCTAACTATGTTAGAGGAACCTTAGATTTCACCCTTTGATTGGTTTGTGTTGCCTAAGCTGGGTGTTACAGATGAAACTAGTGCAAAGTGAAGTTCTTCATCATCTCTCCATGCATTTCACCTTAGCTGCACTCATCAATCCACTCTTTACTTTTCTTTTAAATTATTTAACCACAAAGGTTAAAAGAGAAAACAACAGTTACAACTTTGTCCTCTTGTTTCTCTCCTACTCTTTCTTTCTTTGTCTGTGTTTGCAGGGCCTGTTCATCTTTCTGATATATGGGGTGTACAACACAGAGGTAAGTCTGCATTGTGTCTCAAGGCTGTCGGAGTGAATGAGAGAAATGACAAGTTTCTGATGGGCTTCTTGGTTAAAAGCTGTGTGGGTGGGGTGTGACAGAGTGTGTGCGTGTGCGAGCGCGTTTTGTGCGGGTGAGTGGAGTGAGGGGATGGGACATCGTTTCCACGCGAGCGTCCCACTGCCCTTCATGCTTGGACTAACTTATATGCATCCGAGTCCGACCATTTAACACTGACACGCTGCGCTTCTCAGCCACTCATTCCTCACCCACATTGGCTAATATTTCACTGCCTCTTTAAGTTTTTAAACTCACGGCCCTCCATTTAGCATCCTGACAAAGCTCCTGGCCAGGGCTTTGCATGGCCCAGTGCAGCAACCATAGCAGGATGGGGGCGGGGGGGAACAAATCGGTGAGTAAAAAAAACTGATTGTAACGAATGATTGAAAAAGGAACAATTATAGGATGTTATTACCATTTAATTTGGTTCTAGCAGTAGTTCCTAAACTTTTTATAACACAGTCTGCCTCAGACAGATCATTACAAAAAGTACCACCATTCTGCCATTTTTTAAAAAAAATAAAGAAAACTGTAAAAAAAAAAAAAGAAGGAAAAAACAAAGACTTCTGATCTGCTGTTTAAATGTACATTCCATTTTTACCCTGAAATCAAAATATTAAAGTCATTAAAAAAAAAGTGTAATGAACGGCTCTCTAGGAACCCGATATTCTAGCCGGACACCGTGTTTTGCGTTTTAAAAGTTTATTGTAAGAGATGTAGATGGCAGACACGCAGTGCAGTCTGAACACGGTGATAACTACTGAAGCAGGCAGAGAAAACAATCCGAGACTCGACCAGAACGGCAGGCTGATGGCTCACCAGAGCGAGCAGAGCTAGCAGCAGAACCTTACAGGAGCACAGAGCAGAACGACGAGCACACGGTCACTGGAATAAATCCTTCAGTGAGGGCAGGTCACCAACAGGAACATACAGGCTGACAACGTAAAACAGGAGCCGCAACAGGCCAGTGCCAACGAGACTCGGCGTGAAGACCAAGGAAGACAGGTATAAGTAGGCTGAGAACCAGGTGAGCTGACTTGAATTTAATTAGCTACAGGAGGTGAGACTAATTAGGGAGAACTGAGTGTCGGCTGAAGAAAGTGGAGGAGAACATAATGGAAACCTAGTCAATTAGTCCAAAAAACATAAACAAATAACCCAAGTCATGATAAAAAGATGTCTTGAGGTCAGAATCTCAAATAAATTAGTTTGTATTATTCTCTCTAACTCCAACCTCAAAATCCATTATGGCTGCCATGTCTATAAAACAGTAATTGCTGCACTACAAAACATTTTTTTACACTTTTTATGTGTGTCACATGAAATCTGTAACACAAGCCATTTTAGTTAATTTCCAGGTTATAGGTTGTAATATTTTTACGCCTCACAATCATGTTAACGGTCCCAAAATGGAATATGTGGGTGGGGGGTTGAAGTTGACCCACCCAAGTGTAAATATCCCCGTACACCCCTATGAAATGTATTCAAATCCCTGAATGTTTTCACTGGGGAGAGCTGTGAGGTGTAAAAGCACACAGAATCCATGATCTTGATGGATTGACTTGTGTGATGTGGAAAGACAAAGTGATCCGTAATGGGGGCCTTCGTGGTTGCTTGTTTATAATGAAACTATGATATGAAAGAAGATATAGTGCTGTGCTACCTCTTGATGGTGAACTTGTAGTACTTGCTTATTTTTATATTATTAGGTAGCTTATCACCTTGAACTGCAATCAGCATAGACCACTGGTTATTCAACTTGCATCCCCCTTTCTGCCAAAAGTCCCGGACTTTACCTAGGTACTTTGTATGTTTTCTTTTTCTAGTACTCTGACAGGCTGTGGAGAATGTATTTAAATCAGTCTAATGCCATATGGGGAAGTTGTGAAGAAAACTGCGTTACACCTCCAGTGCAGCGGGTGGCGGTAATAAGAAACCAAAGACATCACCCGTTGTCTTGTATGCAAAAATTAGTAAATGCGCTTAATTTATATAACACTTTTCTAATCATACTGACCACTCAAAACAATTTACACTATAGCCACATTCACCCACACACACTCAATGACGCACACACATTCAGCCGACCTGGCTTTGTAAACAATCGATTGGAAAACAACACAGAGAAATGGTTGTGTGACGTCATACAATATTCCATCAAAAAGGTACCTTTAGTTCGTCACATCAATATTTTCTAGTTATTTGTATCTAAAAGAATCAAATTTTGCCTATTGTTCCTCTAACAAACCAAGCAGATATTTGAGTTTCACACAGCTACGTTGTTATTTTTTGTGTCACAGAAAGTTTACTATATCACTTTAATTGAAGTTTTTACCAATTTATTCTGCCATTGTGCTTCTGTTTGAACAATTTGCTTTGACACAACCTCTCAACAATCCAGTGGTAATCAGAAAGTCTTACCCCCAGACCAGGACATTTAATCCAGGAAAGTCTGGACACACCAAATTGAATTACTCTGGTAAAACTGTGTCAAAACTTGAAGAGGGCTTTCAAAATTCTGGGTAATGGCTAAAAGTCCCTGGAATGAAAAAGGGGCTATGGAGAAAATTGTTGACTTGGGTTTGATGTCATTACCAGATTCATGTAACAGCTTTAAAGCTAAATAAGCAGCCAGTAGTTTGGTCTGTCAACACATTTGATTTATGCAGATATAAACTTAAAATTAAATTCTGAGGTGAAATTTTGAATAATGGCAGGCCTTTCAACAAGGATGCAACCACATTAAATGTTCATTAAACTGGAAAATGTAAGGTGGAACACAATGTATACGTCTGTTATAACCACGTTTTCCCTTTCAGTTTAATATCTGCCCTTATTAAAGAAAAGCATATAATATGCTAAATTTTAGAGGGATTTCTCAAGTCTACAATGATTTACCAATTATTTTTCAGTAAAAATCTAACTATATTGTTCATTAGATTAAAATATTCTGTGCTTAGCAGTTAGAAATGTAAAATTTCAATATAATTTTTTTTACATCCTTACTATTAAAAATTTGCACCCTCTGAGTATTTTCAACAGACAGTTTTGGCCCTTGTGACAAAATGTTTGGACACCACTGATCAATTTGCTTTAAAAATAATCTTTTTGTTTTTGTGCTTTTCAGCTCTGTATCAAAGTTAATTAGCTTTGTATTTACTGGTTTCTACAAAAAAAAAACTTTCTTTTTAGCACTACTAAAAGCAACCCAAGTTCCAACAATAATCCTTAAGCTAGACTTTGAGGTTGGGGGTTATAGCACTGTAGGAGTTCAAAGTAGAAAAGTATTTAGAAAGGAGTCTTGGTAAACTTGGGCTCTTAGTTTCAGTAGATAATACCAGCTTGTGATGTATGTGGATGGAAGAGCACTGAAGCACATTCTCAAAATGCAGCACGTTTCCAAGGTTGGGGTCTATTTTTAACTAATAAATGCATTTATTTAAACATTCAAACTCTATGAAAAGCATTCCCAGCGTCCTACAACATTGTATGCTGGAATGCAGGGTTTCAAACTATGTGATGTATGATCAAAATGTAATTTAATCTCTGAAGTATAAATTTACTAACATAGCATATATAATAGCAAAGTGAATGTAAGTTTCCTTGAGGTTCAATGAAAGTAAATTTAACAAGCAATCATCTCGTCTTTGGCCTGAATGAAGCTCCGTTGACGAGTCTACAGTTCTGATGAATCCAAAGGCCATTTGTGTTTTGTTGCTTTAGATGAAGCATTTACAGGATAAATAGGCAACATTACATGACCTCCCACTTTTCAGTTTTGCAACTAACCTCATCAGTACCTCCGTCCATCTGAACATCCAAGATTTTATTTCTCTCACACATCATTTCAATTTTCTGCCTTTATTTACTATTTTCTCTTTCTTGTCTGCATTCATGTCTTCTTCAGAGCATGAAAAGCTGTCCCTGAGTCATAGGCAATGTATTGACAATAAAGATGCCGGGAAGGCTGACCCCTTGCACTGTAAAATAAATTAACACACATTCCTGCTTAAGTGGCCTTTTTAATGTGCAGAAATTATTTTTCCAGCTCTGAAGTTGTCTTTGACCCTGAGGATTTTGTGGTATTTGAACAGCTTGTGTTCATATTCCAATTTGCAAGAGGAACCTCCTTTTGTGTTATGAAGTCTAGTAGAAACATCTTTAATATTTAGATCTGTACAAATCTTTGCTTCATCACCTTTATGAGGAGCATATTTTGTCTGGAGTCACCCGGTTCGTCTCCCTTTTGGATGTCAGACAGGTTATTTAAAAGGTTCTTTGCTTGTTATCTTTCTGAAATTAAAGACAACAAGCAGAGGAAATGAACCAAGGATGTATTTTTTTTTATTTGTTTAAACTAACTTTGCTTTAACAAGTGGGCAAGATAGCAACTTCTTCATCTGGGGTGACAAGGGTTAGGGTAGCGAGATTTGCAGCATGTCCGTTCCGCAGGTTGGTCGGCATCTCCATGGCTGGTTCATTAATGGATTTGAAGCTATACTGCCCAGGCTGGCATCAAACAAAAGGATCTCAACATGTTGCTCCAACCAACAATTGTGATGTGTAAATAGATACTGTGCCATGCTCAGGTCCATTTGCATATAGAATTTGTTGTGTTGTGGTTTCCACCTCCAAATCAAGCCTTTAATGTCACTGACAAAACAATCTCAATACTGATGTGATTTTGTCCTCCACTATAATGATCAAACTCGGGGAACCCAAAATTTGAGCCAACACAAATGGTACATTTAAAAGGTTTATCTGAGGAAGTGAAGGTGGAGGCAGGCCAACAGATGACTTGACCAGGAGTGGCAGGCAGTGACAGACTTGACCAGGAGTGGCAGGCAGTGACAGACTTGACCAGCAGTTGCAGGCGGTGACAGACTTGACCAGCAGTTGCAGGCGGTGACAGACTTGACCAGGAGTGGCAGGCAGTGACAGACTTGACCAGCAGTTGCAGGCAGTGACAGACTTGACCAGGAGTTGCAGGCAGTGACAGACTTGACCAGGAGTGGCAGGCAGTGACAGACTTGACCAGGAGTGGCAGGCAGTGACAGACTTGACCAGCAGTTGCAGGCAGTGACAGACTTGACCAGGAGTGGCAGGCAGTGACAGACTTGACCAGGAGTGGCAGGCAGTGACAGACTTGACCAGGAGTTTCAGGCAGTGACAGACTTGACCAGGAGTTGCAGGCAGTCACAGACTTGACCAGGAGTTGCAGGCAGTCACAGACTTGACCAGGAGTGGCAGGCAGTCACAGACTTGACCAGGAGTGGCAGGCAGTCACAGACTTGACCAGGAGTTTCAGGCAGTGACAGACTTGACCAGGAGTTGCAGGCAGTCACAGACTTGACCAAGAGTGGCAGGCAGTCACAGACTTGACCAGGAGTTGCAGGCAGTCACAGACTTGACCGGAAGCGGCTAATGTGTTACCAGAGTGGGCAGAGCGAGAAACAAGAATCCCAGGAGGAACCTTCACCAGGCGGTGCATAGACTCACTAGTAAACCGGACCAGGTCCAAGGGATCGATGAGAAGACACCGGAGAACATTACGTGCAGGCGGTGAAAGGAGACGAGACATTCTGGCAGGGAGTGTTGAGTGAGGCAGGTATATAAAGGCAGGGAAACGGGTGGAATGACTTGGAGGTAATTAGCGGCAGCAGGTGGAGCTGATCATGTTGCTGAGTGGTGGTGTGGAGCATGGAGTGGAAAAACAAACAGTCCGAAACAAACAAAGTCCAAACCATGACATCAACAGGAAGGGTAAAACTGATTTTTTAATTTTTAATTTTTTTTTGGTGCAGAACTCTCCCACTTGTATTGGAACATTTCAGAAATTGAAAGTTCAAAGTAAACAAACATGATATGTGGTAGCTTTGTGGGTGCATGGTCAGGACACCACTAGGAAAAACACTTGTTGGGCTGGAATTAAGAAGCAGTTGCCCTCACACAAGCAAACTATATGAAAAAGAATATTCCTGTTTAAAAGTGGCCTAAGCTGTCAGTGTTACACAATACATGATTGGTTGATGGGTAGCTGCCATAGAAAATTCAATTAATGCCAGCATGGTTCCAGTAAATGGTTTAGAATGTGTAGTGGGACTCTGGTTTATTTCAAGCTTGTCCCAAGCTACCTGTGCTGAAATGAAATTTAAATGACAGGTGATATACTGTCAGGTAAGCAGAAAACATTAAGAGCACTCAGTTTTTTTTTACTTTACTTTTAACTGTTACTCTTTCAGAGCAAATTAACAAGGAAATATGACCTTGATATGCAAACATTTGGTGGAGAATTAGCTTGTGCCTGAAAGTCGGAATGTGGATTCATGAGTCTGGTTATCAAGCTAAATAATAACAAACTGTGGTATGGAGTATAGTCTTTGTCTGCCGCTATTATACTCAAAATGTGATACTTAATTGCTAATTACCTGACGATAGCTTCCCATTATTCATTGCAATTAGCTTTTTCCTTGGTGGTCACCTTGTAATTCCATGCTTTGATGACCCTTTATTTCCATCAACTCCAAGGATTTTAGCAGGTGTTGTTGGGTGCGCTGCTTTTAAATGTAAATTGCTTCGCAACCATTTACATGCTTTGCATCAGTTCTAAACCTTGAGTCTGCTCAAACCCCCTTAAATATATTACGATAATCTAAAACAATGCCCTTCCCCTCATTGTCAAATGATTAATTAAGTTGTGTCACGTAATTGTCTCAGCATGCAGGCTGTTTTTGATATCAGTGAATCCCAAAGTCGTAATTTTCCATTTAAATAATGTTATAGAATGTTGTTTTACTCACATATGTACTATATTAGAGGCCTTGTTAGGTGGTTGTCAGAAATAACAAGGTTCACTTCTGATTCTGCCCTTTCTTCCATATGTAGGTCCTTCAGCTGTGGCTTATATGCAAAACATATATTGGATAAACATGCTGTCTGTGTGTGTGTTTGGTGTGGTGTCATAATCCATAATGCTTGGTGACTTAATGAAGCCATAAGCCATAATGCATATTCACTAATGTTGTGGGACGGGCTAGGACAGGTCATTATGATGAGTGCCAAGCTGCTACAAATTTTGAATTTGTACTGATGAGGGGCACGAAAATAGCAGACAGTAGTTTTACTGTACCTGATCTGTTGTAATATGTTTTCTACAACTTTGAGCATAGGTTATTGAGATGTTAAATAATTTGAATGTTAAATTACCCTTACCAACAATAGTAAGAAAGAACCAGTGGACAACAATAAAAATAGTCCTCATAAAGTTCCTAAAGTGAGTCATATACAAAGGACAACAACACAGATGCCACCATGATTCCTTTATCAGAAACTAATTCAGTTTCTGAAAAAAAAAATGATTCAAAAGCTTTAGAAATATATTTAGCAACAAAAACACAAATTTGTTCTCTGTTTTGTATAATCTTACAAATCAGTGCAATTACTGTGGAGAAGGTTACCCCCTTCTTCATATTGAAAATAAATTTAAATTATGGAAATTGGTAGATGTTAAAGTTTGTACTTAAACAGCCATACAACTTACCTGACTCCGCCAGATAGATTTGCTTCGCATATCCATCTGGAAACCTTCCGTTGAAATAATTTTGGGCCAAATAAACCAATCAGATTCGTCGTCGCTCTGTTATGAGCGACGAGGAAAACACAACCACAAGCCAAGCTACTCTTGCTGCTGCAGGTAAAGGCTCGTTAGCTCAGCAAAGAAACACTCTGTAATTCCGATAAAACTTGCTCGATAGCCACGCTAACGCTAGTTTCATCGGCTGAAGCCGCCATGTTCTTTAGGCTGAACTGTCGCGCTTCTCGTTGCGTCACACCTCAACCCGCCTCAAAGCCAACGCTGATTGGACGTTCGTTTGGTGAACGGCTCCAAATTTTCTTTAACGGAGAGTAGCCAGACTGATCTGCGAGTGAAACCTTGAAAGCTCGCGAGATCAGGATGGTCTCACGAGGCTACCATACAACAACACCTTGTTTCCTTTGCAGTCCTTCTATTGTAGGTTTTTGTTTTTACTTGGGAATGTTTCCTTTTCTTCTCCCTGTGGTGACCCAGAGAGTGCCAAACAAGCCCAAATTATCAGTCCTCCACCAACATATATCAACACTGACATTGGTCATCAAGATGTTGACATGGCTTAGTTTTTTTTTTTTTTTTTGACAGAATTGCCTCCCTTCGTCTCATCTGTTAAAAGAACCTTGTGTAAGACATCTTGTGGTTTGTTCAGCAGCACTGCTGCTCATGTCTCTTTTGGAGAGAAGCAGCTAGACTTGTTCAATCTTTTTCTAAATGCAGTCATTAGAAATGTCAAGATACTATTAAGCCAACTGTAGAAATATGTTTTTTTGGGCTTTTGATTTTCGGAAATGGCCTTCAATCCCTTTTCAAATTGATGAGCAACAACATTTTTTTTTAGATCGTGCCTGATGTCTTTGTTTATTTGTTTTTACTTAACACCCTTCTGAATGCATCCAATAAACACACGGCTAGAATCTCTTTCTCATGGAGGTACTCGTGTTGCTGACGATCAGATAATAATCAGTTAATTGACTGTTTTGCATTTTTACAAAAGCTATTCTCATAAGATGATGGTGTTGTGTAATATCTGGGGATTTTCCATGTATACACAATGCGTCTGTCAGATCAACTCGGTAACACCCTTTTGTGGCGTTACATGTGTGTTAAATAAAGGTGTGCAAGTACACAGTTTCATCTCGAGTGTAAAAATGTAATCTGTTCTGCTAGGGCGGTCCCTTCTCCTCCAATAGCTCCATTTGTTGGCCCCTCCGCTCCATGTTGACAGATGATAGCTTGAAGTCGTCTCCTTAGTGCGCTCGCTCTATGTGTCACTTTCAAGTCCCATTAGCACTGGGACACACTGGATCACCCTCGCAAGCACTTGTGCACCGTGCCAGCTCCTCCATGACACTGTCTGCAGACTAATCCTAAAAAAAGGGCCTATTTTTTCTTCTTCCTCTTATGTACTCGAGTATGTCTGCAAAGAAATTGATATTTAGCTTTTATTTTGCTAAAACGTGGTTCGTTAATTGTTAATGTATATATTTAGCTCTTTTCTAATCCAATTTCTTTCAGGTTTGGAGTACTGTCAACAGGATCAAGGAGAGAAGAAAAGCGCTTAATTTCTCTGTAAGTGGTTCTAAATTGTGTTAACTGAAGCAGTGTTCATGCAGGTCCACGTGCCTTTCTGGTTTCTGTGGCTGAATGTGGCTGTAACTAACTGAATTTTGCTTCTCGTGGGAAGAAAAAAAAAAAAAAAAAAGCAACCCCTACAGTGCCAATGAAAGCCAGCCCCAAAGCAGCATCTAATAGCCCCTTACTGGCCGACAGTCTATGTTAGATGCCCTTATACATCAAGCATAGACCCTCCATAATAGCCCCTGCACCCCTTCGACCCCTTTCCCCCTCTCCCAATTGCATCACCTTCATCCCGGCGATGTCAAGCTCTGCAGCGGGTTACAAGTTTCTAATCCAGGACAAGCCGTCCCCTGACATTAAAGTGTCAGAGCAGTATTTATACCCCGTTGGACGCTGCAGCTTAGCTGAAACCGTGGGATACTGCAAGTGTGTGTGTGCCTTGTGTGTCTGTGCACGAAGAAAGATTGGTGCAGACACAGCACCTTTTTTTAAAAGTCTGACACATGCAAAGACACAACTCCTGCACTTAAAGGTGCAATTATGAACCTTAGCCCTTTACAAACACCCACTCATCACTCTAACCTCTTCTGCCTATGGCGCGCTTGTGTGGGTCCTCCATCACATGTGCGCGCACACACACACAGACACACATGCACACACAATGCTTCTCGTCATGGTGTTGTGTCGCACTTAATCTCCAGAAATACTTTGTCCTGCTCCTCCCTCTGCCCCCTGACCCACATACATGTACTTCAAGCCCATGCCTGGAAGCCATTAATGAGCAGGAGATTGAAAACTCCCTGTGCCCTCACATCTTCCCTTTGACCTGTCCTCGGCGGAGACGGACAGCGTGAGGATGAGAGGAAACAAACAAACAGATGGAGTAAAACGTGCATGTGTCGGCGTGCAGAGTTTGTCGGGAGGGGAGGGGAGGGGAGGGGGGGTTTGTCACCAGGTGCAGTCTGATATATTGGCTGCTCCGGTTATCACTGAGGGACCCCCAACTAGCGTCGTTTTTACTGCGTCCTCTCCCCTCCCGTGGTGGCAATTTTCCAATCTTGCCAGGTTCCGCTACCAGGATGATTTTTTTTTTAGCCATCACCGCCGCCTGATAGTTTTTAGCTAATGGTGTTTTGTGCTATAAATCCTGGTTGAAATACTGTAGCTACCTGTCCTGTGGTTAGATAGGAGACATTTGGCTCTAGATGACCGCACATGCCCCTATATATCCTCCTGTTGTAAAACATAGGATTGGGTATTGTGCCTTTGAGGTGAGGTGTGAGGAGGTTTTTCTGATACCGTTGCAGCATATGGGGTCATTTTGAGACATATTACACTTGTCAGAGATAAAAGGGTTTATATGGTTTAACGTGTGCCTTCAAAGATTTAATCCACTGGGATAATTCACTTAAATAGCTTTTTAAGGATTGAAATGGAGAAAAACTGTATGAAACTCTGAGTCTCCCTTTCATTTCTTCTACATCGCCAATAACACTAGACAAAAGTCATGCTGCTTTTCCATAATTGAAATGTTAGATGATTAGTGTCATTTGGGATTTTCTTGGAAAAGGAAGAACAAATCGATCACAATCTTTTACATTATTTTTATATTTATACTCAAAGTTGCGGTCATTAAAATAAAGTGCCAACTATTTAACTTAGGAATTGGTTATTTTACTGTGATACGACATGGATAACCTTGACAAAATCTTATATAAACTTCATCAAACCCAACCAGGAAATCTTGCCTCTCCACACCGTGGATGTCTTCCGACCCATTGCTTATTGTTGCTCTATATTCAGGTGTACAACTCGTGCTTTTTTTTTTTTTTTTAACCCCGGGGGTGTGTGGTCTATATGTACTCACACATACGCGGCCCCTTTTAGCGGTGTCACCGGCCCGTTTGATACTGCATACCTCTTGACCTACCCTGACCTCCTCACACACAGTCGGATTGCTTTGTGAAATAAAGCTGTCAGTTGCCGAGTCCAAATAAAAAACACTTCCCCCCTCCCACTTCCAACCGCTTCTCGCCCATGACACCCATGAAATATAGATATAAATGAGAAAGGGATTAGTTTTTTTTTTTCTCAAGTTTTGTCCAGATGCACAAGTTAGAATCAATCAGCTGAGGAAAGAAACGGACGCGTTTTCACTGGTGAGATTGGCTACATGTTGTTGCAGGACTCATCTAATCAAAGTTATTTCTGCTGCTGTTGTTAGAAAAGGTCCGCTGCAAAATGTTACTGTGCATGCATCTGTATTCTTGCAATTGTGTTTGTAGCATATGCAGTAAAGCTATTAGAAAACACCAGAGTAGCAGGCCCTGAGTATTTCCTATGAAATACGTACATGGATCCAATTCAATTCAGTTCAATTTTATTTATATAGCGGCAATTCACTATACATGTCATTTCAAGGCACTTTACAAAGTGAAATGTAATCAAATCATACAGATTTGTTAAAAAATTCCTATCTAAGGAAACCTAGCAAATTGCGTCAAGTCTTGACAATCAGCATTCACTCCTCATGAAAGAGTGTAGAGCCACGGTGAACAGTCGTCTGCATTGTCGATAGCTTTGCAGCAATCCCTCATATTGTGCAAGCATAAAGCGACAGTGGAGAGGAAAACTCCCCTTTAACAGGAAGGAAAAAACCTCCAGCAGAACCAGGCTCAGTATGAGCGGTCATCTGCCTCGACCGACTGGGGGTTACAGAAGACAGAGCAGAGACACAATGAGAGACAAAAAAGCACAGAAGCACACATTGATCCAGGAATCCTTTCTACGTTATATGGTAATGTAAGATGTAAGAGCCTCTGAATCCACACTGTTTAGGACTTGTGTTTGTTTGTGTGAGACGTGATGATTATGTTGGGTGACCAACGATTAGGCGATACTCACGCAAAACAAGGCACTCTGTAACTTGTTTGTAAATTAATCATGAGTTGCTCATGATACATATCGTAATAATTCAAAAGGAATAGACGTGGCAATTTTATTTAAGATTGTTTTAATGTCAACATCTACAAGTAAAAATGCCCAAAACATACTGTAAATTAAGGTCCTACATTGACTTTCATGCATGAATTTGAACCTTTGTTCAAATGTTGTATAGTAATAAAATGACACACATTGTTTTTTTAATGAAAGGAAGTGCACATGCTGCTCACTGCACAACAGGGACAGAAGACAAAAGGAAAATATTCATAATCCTTGTTGAGTGACTAATCATCAGCTAAGGAATGGGTTCACAACAGATGACCTCACTGTCATTTTATTTTTTTTTTGCAGAACTGTGCCAGCTCCCGACCCTCCAGCTCATTGACCAGCTCCCGTCCTGCTAGTTATCCACTTGGATCGACCCCAAGCCAGGAAGAAGAGGCCTACCCTTGCAGCAACCCGTCATGCCCCAGGACGGAGGAGGAGAGGAGCAGAGGTCAGAATTTTATGTAACCGACTCGTGATGACATTAATAATAAGGAAATATCAAAGCAGTTATACAATTATAACTTTAGATATTGCAATCACCAACTTGCAACCTGTCTGTTGACAAACATTGGAATTACTAGCTCATATTTCTACTCTAAGCCATGAAAAATAAAATAATAGAGAAAAGTAATGTGGTAAATATTTTGGATATTAATCTATTTTTTTAGAAAACAAAAATGTCAATGTTTTGTCTACCTCATCGTTTTAACTTTGTCCAAGAAGTGATTTTGCTATGGAAATATTTTGACTTGTGCTGAATGAACTCAATTGTCAAGGAGGCTTGATGGCTGCAAGTCAGTGACTTAATGCGATTTGGAGGGTTTGCTTAGAAAGAAAAGTATTGGAATATGTGTAATTGACTTTGAATCGGCCTGTCTGAATCTGGTCTTATTTTCTGAAGCACCTTGAGATGATTTTTTTCCCACTATATAAATAAACTTAATTGAATTAAAATTGAATTCTAGGGTCGTAAGCAGGACAAAAGATCTTTGGTCTTTGTAAGGTTTTATATTATTTAAGAGCCTTTTCAGATGAACAAAAGCACACAACATACTCCATTGTGTATCTTAATTGATAAAACCCAAAACAGCTAAAGCGGTGCATAAACTGAAAACTCTACGGCTTATAGCATGAAGAACCCCCTGTAGTCGTGGTAAGCTGTTCTTTGTTTAACCCCATCAGAATTTGAAGTAGCCATAGAGGAATCGTAGCCCACCCAGCATTACACTAATAAAAAGGGTTTGTTCAAGATTTTGCGCATTCCTTTTTTTTTTCTTTCTTCCAAGAACTTGTACCAGCATTTCGAAAAGGTTTCACATTTGTGTTTGTTTGAGACTATCGTCCCAGTGGATGACTTAGATTTCATCCAGCCTTCAGCGGTTGGACAAATGTCCTCAGATTGACTCTACACGGAGTAATTTTGTTTTTTCAGTCAGTTTGAGAAGTAGTAATAGATTTAAGGCCACATCCCTTTTCATTTTCTTCAAATTAGGAGAATTGCCTCCAGAACGTGTTGCAGGTTAACAGTGCCGCTTGATTTCGGATGGCAACCGTATAAAGTTAGGCTCCCCATCTGTTCCCTCGTTGGCATCTCATCCAGACATAAGAGCGAGCTATTCTGAAATAGAAAATAGCGGCTGGCCTGTTGAATGAAATCAGAAATCAGAAGTACCCTGTTCAACTTTAACATTAACCAGACTTCCTGGCTCTGGTTCAGCTCCCTGACCCATGGTGCACTTGGCAGAGATGAACCCTGTTTCACTGTGGAAAAGATCGGCGGTACCAGCTTCAAAGGGGGCCAAGAAAGAGGGAGAGGTCGAGTCCTGCTTTCATTTCGTAACTTAAAACCAGTCACTTGTTTCTTTTTCTTTTTTTTTTGAGCTGATGGGGCATATGCAGACTTACATAATTTTTTTTCTTTTTCTTATTTCCTCTTTAACCTAAAACCAGAAACAAATACAAAGGATTTAGTCTGTCTTTTATTAACCCAATTCTCGTTGTTTTCATACTATAATATGTTGACTAACATTAAATATAGTGCAGTGAGGTATACATCTGTATTTTGGAAACATTGGTATGACCGCCTCCTAGTCTTTTTATGTATTTTATTTTCTGTACTTTTATTCTCCTTTTTCTTTATTTTTTCTTCTTTTTCACTGATTGTTTTTTTTTTAGTGATTTGGACTACGAGTTTGTAATACATTTGTTTGTCTGTACTACCATTTTAGCTTTTTAAGACAACTAAAAATGAAACCCAATATCTCAATAAAAAAACTTAGAGACAGTTTGTGGTGATTTTGTCATAGTATTATGATCACTGCCATATAAGCTGAGTAAGGTTGCTTATGAAAAAGTACTACTGACTGTCTTAAAAAGTTATTTCTGTGTTTCAATAATGCTCACATAATACAACTCCTAAAATAATAACAGCACACCTTTGCAGAAGTAGCAAGGAGTCCATGGCATTCATCTAGCTTTCTAGTTCTCCTTTGACCAATCCCGTTAGGTCGTTACTGCAAATGCATGGTGACTGATTGAAGCTGTTATGGCTCCATAAGGGTTACCTTCTTGTTATCTAATCTGATGTCATAATTATAGAAAGGTGCACCTAAATAAATTAGAACATCACCAAAAGCCCTTCCACTCAAAAATGGAAATCAAATCTTATATCCGTAGCTACATATTCATGGTTATGGCTAAGGGGTAATAAAAACCATAAATCCATTTTTTCCCTGAAAATTAGGTTCTTACGTTGTACCATCATATGTGAGCCTACTGAAAAGTACGTACTGTACGGTAATTGCACTCAATACTTGGTCGGGGCCTCTTTTGCATGAATTGGTTCATCAATGCAGTGCGGCAAAGAGGCGGTCGGCCTGTGACTCTGCAGAGGTGTAATGGAAGCCCAGGTTAATGTAATAGTGACCTTCAGGATGACTGTGCTAACTTTAGACTTGATAAAACACAGCGGTAGAACAGTAGAAGAAGACACGGCTCCTCAAAATCATCACTGACTATGGAAACTTCACACTCCTTTCCAAATGAAAATGTGAAATCACTCTTATCTGAAAAAGGGACTAGAGACCACTGAGCAACAATCTAGTCTTTTTAATCTTAATCCAGGGTAAGAAAAGTCTGACACACATGATGTTTGACAGTTGCAACCCATATCCTGGATACATCTGCTTGTGGTGTCTTTTGAAAGACTGACTCCAGTCACTCTCAGCGCCTTGTGGATCTTCCCTAAACTCTTGAATAGGCTTTGATTCACTGTCCTCTTAAGGTTGCAGTTATCCCTCTTGGTTGTGCTCCATTTTTGCCACACTTTTTCCATGCACTCTTGGTTACAGCACTTTGCGAACGACCTGGCCAGCCATATTGATGATGTGTGGTTCTCTAGTTCTGCACATTATCAATGTGGGACTGCGCTATTTGAATTGGGGACAGAAGGGAATTCCAGCAGAACTCTCTGAGCCG
Organism: Fundulus heteroclitus; assembly: GCF_011125445.2. Lineage (NCBI taxonomy): Eukaryota > Metazoa > Chordata > Actinopteri > Cyprinodontiformes > Fundulidae > Fundulus > Fundulus heteroclitus. The sequence goes on from NC_046369.1 coordinate 14,487,978, forward strand.
ATTGGGAGAAGCGACACCTAGTGTCCGCCTACCAAAGGCTGGTTTTAGACAATCACTGTATCAAATTAAAACATAAGCAGCAGATGTTATGAGAAACCACAACAAGGTAAGTTAGTCAAGGCGCTTCTTGCTGTTCCACTATCAAAGAAGAAATCGTGGCTTCTGTCAAATCAGATGTGATAGCAGCAGCTACGCGTGCGTCCTCCTGAGCTGCCATGTTTATTTTGGTTCAGCTGTGGGCTCAGCCGCTTTTGCTTTCATAGCACCGGTATGTCCCGCCTTAAACCTCAATACTGCAGCGTGATTGGCCCGAACCGTTTTTGGTTCGGATACAAACAGTTAAAGCCGGAGCGGTACAAGACGGATTCTCGTGTGTTTGTGAACGCACAAATACTGTGAGAATTCATCTTGCAGGCAAGATTATAAACAAACAGCTTCTTTAGCAATGGCCCCTTTTGGCTCACCCTCCTTATGGAGGGAGTCAGTGACTGTCCAGGGTATAAAAATTGGTCTATTTTAAGAAACTGAAGATGTTTTTTTTTTTTGTAATAGCTGTAAGTCATAATCAGCAAAATAAAAAAAATAAAAACAATTGCTTGTTTGAATCCATATACGAAAGTCATTGTTTGAGTTTAATGACTGAAATACATTTACTTTTAAAAAAATATTCTAATTTATGTTCTTGGATATATGTGTATATAACTTTGAAACCTTAATTTTAAAATGTTTTACCGCCCTCTCAAGCACTGTCCTACGGCAGAAACCAGCAACTAAATAACAATTTAGAGTGAGTCGTTAGATCTGCAAATGCTACGCAGCTAATAGTTTATGACTTGTATGATAAAATTCACATTTGAAAAGTGCACGGGCTGCGTGTTTGTCGGCCCTTATTGCTGCTCCGTTCAGCTCTCAGCCTGATTTACAACATTTCCTTTGCGAGTGATTTGCATGCTCCAACACATTACTGCTGTCTCTTTCACTCACTCACGGCAAAGTTGTTAAATCAGTCCCTGTGGCACATTTACATGCCGAATCATCAGCGCAACCAGACACATCCAACTGAGCAGCAAAACATAATGTTTCCGATAGAAAAACAAATGGGGAAATAATCACTTGTCAGATGATATTATTTAGTCCATTTGCTGCTCCTCTGGTTTGCCTCTACCCCGCCGCCGCAACATGCAAATGTAATCGGCTTTATGTGATTAAGTGCTGGGGCTGTGGTAGCGCTCGCTCAGTGCCAAGCAGTTGTGTTATACGGAAGACAAATTTGCACAGTCAGTCCCTGTGACTAATCATCTCGCCATGTCAAGTCATTTCTAAGCGCCCTGGTATTTTTCTCTGCGCAAGTTAGCATAGTTGGCGACTTTCTGTAAAGTATGCTTTAGGTAATAAGTGGTTCTGCTTTGAAGAGGCAAATGTTTTATCCCATTTTTGCTTTTGTTTCAGGTTAGAATTAAATAAATATAAATTAGAATCAGCAATCCATGTTAAATTTTTTTTATTTTTGATGACAAAAATTAAGGGAAATTTCCAGCAACTGATCAGAAGCTGAACAGTAAACGGACCTGAGCTGGTGCTCACATGTGGACAACTGTTCAGAAGAAGGTGCAGCAGTGGTTGTACTTCCTACGGCAACTCAAGAAGTACAACCTTCCACAGGAGTTAATGGTCATCTTCTATACACTTCCATCATACAGTCTGTCCCGTGTTCGTCCGTCACTGCGTGGTTTGGCTCATCCGCAGAACAGGACAGGTCAGACTGCAGAGACCTTCCCTCAGTACAGATTCAGGATCAGGAAAAAGGCTGCCAACATCTTTGCAGATCCCACACATCCTGTTCACCAACTGTTTGGACCTTCAGGTAGACGCTGCAAAGAGCTACATACAAAAACCAGCCATCGCATAGACAATTTCTTGCCCCAGGCTGTCATTCTAAGTGAAGACCTGGAAGACCTCACAGCCTGAGTAATGAACTACACCGCTATGGAAAAATATAAGCATAATTGCACAATCAAAACCTCTTTTTTTCCCTTTATATATATAAAAAAACATTCATACTTGTGCATGTTGCAATTTATATAACCATGCCCACTGTCTATGCTGTAAATGCTGTATCCTGGACAATCAAGCTGATTCTGGTTCTTCTGATCTGAAAGCCCTCATCAGTTTCAAAGGCAATGCTGTCAATTATTTTGGAAATGCCTGTAAATTCCTGAATTTGAAGAAATACAATAATAATAATATTAATAATAATAAATTGAGTATGGTTTAATGTCTGTCAGAGAGTGAAAATGGTTATGTCTTTTTATTCAGTATATGTAAATATCTGGTTTCAACTGTGTGTCGCTTCCACAAGAGATTCTTCTCATTTTCCCATCCTTCTATGTTTTTGAAATTGGATGGTAAAGTTCTTCACAGAGAGCTGCTGGGTTATGTTCAGGGTACATGGGGCGGAATTATAAAATCCAAGTGAAGCACGTCTACTGTGAGCACAGGAGAAGGACAAGTGCATAAAGAGGAGTGGGAGGTGAAGTGCGGGGGGTTTGGAACTGAAAGCGATGTGTGGGTGTTTGTCTGTGCGAATGAGTGTTGCATTTCTGATGAGAAGGATCCCAAACAATGGCAGAGTTGAAGGTCGCGAGCCCTTTTTGAGCTGCAATAATATGTCAGGTCACCTCTGTTGCCTCATGTCATTTCTTGCTTTGTATGTTTTTCTTTCGTGTTCACCTCATTTTGAGTCCAGAGGTTGCACAGTTTCCCTCTCGTGTCTCCTGTGCTTTGAATTGTGCTTGAATGGAATATGCATTTTTTTTTTATATGAAATGTTTAACATCTTCTTTTGTAATTACTTTTGAATTGCATATCATATTTTGAAATATCAGAACTTTGATGTTTAGTCTGGTTTTAGTTGACATCTTGACAACCTACCCTTAAATTAACAATGCACGCCCACCTCCGGGTCAACTCAGCTGTAACAATTCGTATCCTATTTTTGCACCCATAGATAAACCGTTTCATCCCTATGTTGTGGTCCATTGGACGAGAGAATTTTTTTCTTGGCGTTTAAGAATTTTTGATGGGTTTTTGTGTAAAAAAAAAAAAATCTTAATGCTCAAGTCCATCTACCATCCATCTATTGTCTTCAATGTATCTGAGATTGGAGCGGAGCCAAGAGGTAAAGGAGAGAAACCCAGACATCCCTCTCCCTAGCAACATCAGCTCATTCTGGGGTATCCCAAGCCGTTCCCAGGCCAGATGGGATATATAGACCCTCCAGCAAGTTCTACGTCTTCTCTGGGGTCTCCTCCCAGTGACAAGCACCCAGAAAAGCCCGGAAGTGAGGCGTCCATGGGGCATCCTGATCAGATACCCAAACCACCTCGACCCGCTCCATTCAATGCGGAGAAGCAGCGGCTCTACTTTGATCTCCTCCCAGATAACAGAGCCCACAACGTGTCTCTGAGGCCGAGCCTGGGCACACTCCTGAGGAAGCTTGTTTCGTATCTGGGATCTCATTCTTTTGGTAATGAGCCATACCTCAAGACCACAGGTGAGAGTTGGAACGTAGACGCACCAGTAAATCGAGAGCTTTGTTTTTTTTGGCTCAGCTCTCTCTTCATCACAACAGATCGGAGCAGCGCCGGCCTTGCTGCAGACAAGCCCCAATCCGTCTATCCATCACTCGTTCCATTCGACCGTCACTCGTGAACAAGACACAAAGACACTTGAACTCTTCCACTTGAGGCAGAGACTGACCCCCGACCCAGAGGGGGCAGTCGCCCTTTTTCCCGTTATATGGTCAAATCATATGTATTATTTTATGTTCAATTGATTATGCTTCTAGAAAATGAGTTTGTCATCACTTGTCAAAGCAGGTATACAACACTAACAGTGTGTATGAACTGAGGCATGGTTGGTAAATCCTATGGCTGATGACTTCTACTCATGTAATTTTTTTGTGAAATAACTAAAATTACAAAAGTCTGGAATGACCAGTTCCATGCATACAATGTTTTCTTTGGTCATTTTATAGTTTTTGCTAACTAAAGAAGCGTAATGTACAGTTACATGTTTTCCACAAGGAATTGTTGTTGCAAACCTTGTTCGTTTCAAACTGAACAAATCCACTTTGCAGGAAGCATGTGCTTGCACATTTCTTGACATCCGACACCTTTCCCCTTCTCCCATTCCACACATGGTTCTAAGCATCTCTTGCAATTTGGGGCCTTGTAGATAGAAAACAGTTTGGTGGTCTATCGCATGCATCTTCTGCAGATTATACACAGATCTTTGCTGACACCACACTGGGGCTGCCTCCAACTTACTTTCCTCTCCCACACACTATAGGTTGTCATGCATATTTAGCTTATTTCACTGACATGGAACAGGATCCCACTCAAAAAAAAAAAAAAAAAAAAAAATCCCTTGTAGAAAGACATGCTCACATTGAGTACTTGCTATCAAATCACATACTGCTTTTGCAAATGTGCCGTTGTGGGTCGTGCACATTGGGGACTATAGGTTGTGTAATTATTTGCCAATAATCTTAATCTTTATCTTTAAATATGCAGCACTTTGCAAACATGTCCATTCCCTGAAACCTTTAGTGCCTTTACAAAATTCTGTTTCATTTATTAAGATTTTGTGACAAACCAACACAAAGTAGTGCATAATTGTGAGGTGGAAGAAAAGTTCTATACTTAGAGGTTTTTGCAAATAAAATCGAAATAAATGGAACGTAGATCTGTACCCATATAGGCCCCTATAGGCACATTTCCTTCCTTCCTTCCTTCCTTCCTTCCTTCCTACAAATGTGCCCTTCATGAAAAGAAGCTTTGCTTGTGAAATCATCAGTTAACAGCGGTTATAGCCACATTTATTTGGCTTAGTTTCACAAGCAACACCCAGGTCTGATTAATGCCTGACCTGTAGAATCTAGAAATCACTTGAACAGCATTTGTTTGACAAAATAAATTAGGGTAAAAGATCTGAAGCGGCAACACATCACACCCCGATCTAAAGAAATTCAAAAACAGATGAGAAACGTAATTTATAACAGGCTTTTGGAACCACAGAGAGAGCCATTATCCATAAGAGGAGAAAACATTGGATAGTGGTGAACTATCCAATGTTTCTGTCCTACCATAATTATTCCAAGAGCGCATCAACAACTCATCCATGACATCATCCTACTCAGCACTTCAGAAAAAGAACATCGTATCGGCAGCCAAACTTGGTGGAAGCAGTGTGATGGTGTGGGTCTGATTTGATTCTTAGCTGTTTGGAAGATTTGCGTAAATTGATGGAAGCATGAAATTCTGCTCTCCGCCAAAAAATCCTGAAGGAGAATGTCTCAGTTCATGAGCTTAAGCTCTTTGGTTATGAAGCAGGACAATAATCCAAAGCTAACAGGCAAGTCAACCTCTGAATGGCAAAAAAAAAAAAAAAAAGAGAAAGAAAAGAAAATGGTGTTCAAGTGGCCTTGTAAAAGTCTGGACTCAAATCTGACAGCAATGCTGTGACATGAGCTTAACCAGACTGCTCATGCCTGAAAAACCTACACTACAGCTGGATTAAAGCAATTCTGCAAGGAACATTGGGTCAAAATATGACCACTGTGAAATCCAAGACTGATTGCCTGTTATCCCAAACATCTCCAAAGGCACAACCAGTTATTAGGTTTAGGGGACAATTATGTTTTTTTACAAAGGCTAAGGTTGCATTTGACATTTATTTCACCTTAATAAATGAAATCATAATTTTAAGACATGTAAGTGTGACAAAAAAAAAAATCTTTCACACACGAGCAAGATGATCTTATGGATAACTTTTTAGAAATGTTTTTTGAGCTCTTCTTCTTCTTCTTGTTCTTCTCCAGCAGTATCTGTTCTTTAAGTTAAAAGAAAATCTGACTGTATTTTCTGTTAGTTAAAACCTTCTTCCACAGTCCCCAAGTATTTTAGCACTACTATGGTTAACAAAAAAGTAGAAAAGTCTGCTCCTCTGGGAATTGACATCACCCTGATAATTACTCTAGCAGAGCTATAGACACTAGAGGTGAGGCATGCACATGTTTGTGTCTGTATGACAGAGAGGTATTTGGCATCTAAAGAGGCAGCTTGTGTTTAATGTCTCACTGATGCAAACTGATGTGTACTAATTCCACATCTGCTCTAACCAAACAGGGTTTGAGAGTTCAGCCAAGTCCCAAAAAAACTCACTTCCTTACGGTTTATCTTCCCATTCTCTCTCACCCTTTTTCCTTCTGTACATGAATTAAACTTCATTTCCCCGGCATCCTTTTTGAATTTTGAAATGATGGACAACTAAATACATATGACTTTAGGTTTGTGTGTGTGTGTGTGTGTGTGTGTGCATGGACTGAGATTTGGCTCAGCTGTCTGGGGTGTGTGGCCCTGGAATTGGCTCCTGTCATGTGGGCTGAAGCTTTGAAGACCTGATTGTAGCCTCAGAGCGTAAATACCCAAACAAAAAGGCGGCGGATAAAATGTGCTATCAGTTTGCCATATATTTACATTCCTCTGCCGCTAGCTGCTTGGTTTCTGTCAATCTCAATATTACGTCTGATTTGTTAATGTCTTATTTACTTTATAGCTTTTCTCGCTGCGTTCTTCCTCCCATTCTTTGTTTTACCCGCCCGGTCCAATTATTTCACACAATTGGTGAATAAGATTCATAGTATTTGTAGTTCCAATGCTAAATTTGAAACAGGAGCGTGTGACAAGAATTGACATTTTTGATTTATTTGTCTACTGTGTCGTTTACTGTAAAATGCCTCAAATCAATTCTTAGATCATGTGAAACATGTAAAACAGCTGCATTTCTGGCTATTGCACTGCAGCGTGGAACTTTATATTTATCACCCCAATATAACATATCCCCAGTTGAAAAATTGAGTCCATTAGGTTGTTCCTAACTGCCTTTAAACAAGACTGTTTATGCATATTTGTCCAGCTGCTATAAGTCGCGCCAGGCTTTACACATTTGTTTTCCTCCACTGTTCTGCATAAAACGCCACACTATAATGCACAAGTGAAAGTCTGGTGAGGGGAATCTATTCATAATTCAGAGAAACAACAAGGGGCAGTCTATGCTGTTGTCAGAAATAACAAATTGAGGAGGAAAACAGTTGAATTTGTATCTGCTTATGGAGGTTGACTACATTATACATACTGCAGGAGCCGCTGAGTGGAGGGTAATAGGATATATGATGGATGGCCAAGTCACATGCGCTCCCATCCTTCTGGGTTATTCATCTGTTTATCTGCTTATTTATTTATTCTTTTACCTAGAAAGACCCTCACAAACGCAAGATTTGCCTAAGGTGCATAATAGTAAAATGGAAAAAAAAGAGGAAAAAAAAAAGATGAGCATTGGCCAGTATGGAAATAGGTCCGAACACTTCGAGGTCTGGATGTCGTCTGCGTGCGTGTGTCAGGTGTACTAATGACTGTGCTGGTCCTGCTTGTTTAAAGTGATCTGCAGCTTCTTAAATGTGGATGAATCCTGTTTTCGGCAAGAGAAAAAAAAAGAAAAGAAAAGAAAAGTTTTTCTGTTTGAGATTTCTCTGCAACCACATATACACTCTGTATGTATGCAAAGTACAATTCAACTAGACTTCTAGTCTTTACAGTACCTGGCCCAAGAAAAAAAAACAGAGTTGGAAGTTCAGCTCTTGCTGTCTAAAGCATTTAAACATTGATAATAAATAATCTAAACTAGGATGATAATAAAAACCCAAACAACTTCTAGAACATCAACTGTCTTCATTCATTCATGACTATGGGTTTTAGTCTCATTGCATTTTAAAGGAAAATATGCTAGAAGCAATCGAATTTTTTGGAAACCGTCAAATCTGCTCATTTAAAGAATGTACCGTATTTTCCGGACTATAAGTCGCTCCGGAGTACAAGTTGCACCAGCCATTAAGTGCATAATAAAGAAGGAAAAAACATATGTAAGTCGCACTGGAGTATAAGTCGCATTTTTGGGGGAAATTTATTTGATAATATACAACATCAAGAACAGACATGTCATCTTGAAAGGCAATTTTAAATAAAAATAGAACGGAGGCAACAACAGGCTGAATAATTGTACCAGTGTTTCCCGCAGCGCTATCTTGGCGAGGCGGCCGCTTTGCCAAACTCACGCTACCGCCTCGCTAACATTCCAAAAAAAAAACCTAAGTCGATATGCTTGCATGTTTATTTGACGGTAACAGGCTTTTTTTTTTGTTGTTGCTTTCGCGCGTGCATATAGTGAAATAACTTGGTGGAGCCGTTGTATGGCTATACAAGTACAAGCCATTTACCAATGAAAAGCTACTACAGGTTGTGTTTGATACATAAACACTATAGTTTGATACATAAACACTATAGCCAGCAAGCGGAAGCTAACAAGGAATGTGCCTTCACATTGGCGTTACGTGAGCGTGTCAGACTGATTAACATGTGGGACAATGATACTGGAGGGACAGAAGGGGGTGAGGATAGACCTGCAGCTCTCACAGAGATCAACATTTTTGAACCTCTTTTTTCTGAATACATAATGTATTTACTACTGTCAGGATGGAGGAACCATTATACCCTGTATAATAAAAAAAATTGTTTCTGAACAGGATTATCAACTATAGCTTTAAGTAATAAGCTACAAACAGTTTTTTTTACAGTGATTGTCAAAAGACAAAAAACTGCCAAAGAAGACGCCCCGAATTTGTGAGGTGTTGCACAGGCATTGTTTGCTCTATGACAGATAATTACTGAGTTCAAACACTCTGTTCGTCTCTGAGGCTAGAAAGGAGCAGTACATCATATCATCAGCATACAGATGATATGACAAATTTTTTATAGTCTTTTAGGGTAGCATGTAGGAGATCATATACATACAATAAAAAGAGGACCAGGCCCAAAATTGAACCCTGGAGGTACCGACAAGACCGCAGTGATCTATCAGAATAAACCTGGTTGCCTGATTAAGAAAACCAGTAAAAAATCTATTTGAAAAATAAGTGAACAAGTTTAACACATTGCTAGAATCGTCAAACAAGTCTCCCTGTCCGTTAATAACAACAGTGTGATTCACAGTGCCGGAAGCCGATTTACTAGCCTGTGATATACCATATTTATAATACTTATACAGTATCAAAATATATTCCTTTCTAATATGTGACTTAACGGTGCCTTAGATATGGAGAACTAAATCCCACACATAAACATTTTGAATATGTGTTTTTCCAACAGTTTAGGAGAAGTCAGCCCAAAAAAAAAAAAAAAAATCATCACATCTACCTAGACGCCTGTGACACGAGTTAACGGCCAGCACATGTAATCTTCAGTTAACTGCCTTTCATGTTTAACCCTGTCAGTCTTCCACTATCAAGGGTGTCATTCAAGGACCTGCATGTGCCCTGGGGCAGGTCACCTCCCCTGGGCCAGCCAGCCTCGCACCCCCTCTCCATCAGAACGCTCTGTTCCCCTCATCTCCTCAACAGAGGGGGTACACTTCTCTGTGCGACTGAATGTGCACTTAACATAGTGTTAATACTGAAATACATTGATTCAAATAGCACCGATCCGGTATCCATTTTATAAACGAATGTCTTTTTATTTAAGAACCCTAATGCATGACAAAAAGGATCCACCGCTGCGTCACAACCCACTACCAGCACCGCCACCCCCCTTCACCAGAACATTTTTCCATCCCGCGCATCTCAACAGCCTTTTGGCAACGACATAGCCTCGGCTTACGACAGAGCAAAGTGGGGAAAAAGAGGGAGCGAGGAAGGCGGTAAGGGGTGGCGGTGCGTTTAGGCTGTAGATCAGAGCAGGGAGGATGGCGGCGCGACCAGGAGGTGACAGGGGAATAACATCCCTTTCTCCTCAATCGACAGGGACCATAACTCCTGCCTCTCCGGGGACAGATTGAGAAAGGCAATAGCCCTAGGGGCTGTGAAGCACGGATGCTTAGGAGAATTGAAAGTTAAAGGAAAAAATGCAGTTTGCTGAGCCACTGCCACTGATTGAGCCAGAGGCGATGTTTGTGGCCGCTGGATTTTTTTTTTTTTTTTTTTTTGTTCTTTCTCGTTTTATGTAATTTAAAAAAGGGGTCCGAGTGGAATACTGTCCAAGTGGATGATCAAACAGTAAATCTCCATGGGTTATTGGAGAACATTGCCCCAACGGAGTTCTCTAGTGATACTGGTGGATGTGAATAATGCTCTTTTGTAATGTTTAAGCCGAGAGGTTGGAGGAGAAGTGTGTGAAGCGTCCAGAGCAGGACCAGCAGACGGTTTTCTCTTGGGCACTCCCTGTAAAAATGATTCAGATAATACATATTTGACTAATCATCCTAATGATCTTGATTTTAAAACACTTTTTAGACAGTATGCATTGGCTGCTGTGTTTTTAGTTTGATATAGCTCCTTGATATTACTTGTTTTTTGATTTTATTAAAATAATACCTCTATCTATCTATCTATCTATCTATCTATCTATCTATCTATCTATCTATCTATCTATCTATCTATCTATCTATCTATCTATCTATCTATCTATCTATCTATCTATCTATCTCAGTATATTAATATTTTTATTATCACCAGTCTTCTTCCTGCTTAAGGCTGGAATGACAACAAATGCTTTCTTGGAAGAAATCTTTGAATCTCATCAAGCAAAGCCTTTTTTTTTCCCGTGCCATATGATGAGAACTCCCCTCATCCTGTCTGATTCTCAGTTTCCCAGTCTCCTCTCTGCATCTTTACCGTTCCCTTTCCACCGCCGTTTTTTAATCCTGCACTCTGTGCAGCTTAACAGGCAACACCGGGCACACAGCGGCTTTTCATAGCCTGATCAATTTCACAGCAGCTCATTGAGTAGCTTTTAATCCCCACTTTATTATCAGTTGTAACCCACAGACGGTAAGTCGCTCTGGGGCTCTCTTGATGCTTGCCGCAAGGAGAGAGACAATAAATTTTAATACATTGTCTCTGGGAAATTACACATGTTTAATCATTGATTTTTATTGGCTCATCATGATAACATTATTGGAGCTGGTGAGGCTGGGATCATAAAAAGAAAGGAGCTTGAATTAGTAATGACGTGTTTAAGACTGCACTTGACAAGTAGAGGCGTGTGCACGGCCTAGTTTCTTTGTCTAATGCACAGGTTATTGATTGGCGGGGTAACTGTAATATCGATGGACAATATAGTGGAGTAATTTTTAAAAAACTGCTCTGTTATAAGGAGGAATGTTCATAAAGTATTTTATCTGCTTTTCTGTCGAATGCGTCAGTATGGTGGACCAAAGATTTACTAAGTACCTATTTATTTTCAAGCAGATTCTGAATTACAAAGCATCATATTTGTTTATTTTTCAGGGACTTTCGGGCATGCCATGTTAACCTTTTTCCAGGAAGCTTTATTGTTTGAATCAAAGTTACCTCAATTTCTTTCAGCTTCCTAGCTCCTTGGAACGTTATAGAAATTATGAGATTCAAAAAGAAGGAAAATATGTGATGTTAAAAGCCGTTGACATTCTTGTTTTTTTTATCCTTGAGATAAAGTACTGAAGTTCAAGCCCGCTGAGCTCATCCAATTAATTTTTGCATAGAAAATTAATAGCTTTAAATAGTTCAAATATATACATTTGTTTGCACTTTGTTTTTCCCATCATTTCATCCAAATCTGAATCCAAATAATTAAAGATGGTTAATTTATTTTACCGTCTAAAAATATCATTTCATTCTTTTTAGTGATCAAAAAAAAAAAAGAAAAAGAAAAGAAGTTACTATTATATGATTTTAAAACAAATGTGAAGGATTGATACCTGTTAAAGTCAGTGATTGATAAGTTTGTTCATTTTAAGATGGAAAATTAGGAGCATTAAAAACTTCAAATCATTTGCATCAATGTGTTGAAACAAAATAGAAACAGCATTTTATTTATCATCAGACCTATAAAAGGGTCTAAAACAATAGACAATTTAGAGAAAAGAAATATAAATCTGTTGCTTCCTCCTAAGCTTCCATTGGCTCTGCTTTATTTCCTTATACGTTCGCTGTATGTCATTCCAGCAAGTAGAGAGCAAGAAAGGTGAAATTTAAATGTGTTGGCATCAAGATTTATCGACCGGTTATATAAAAAAAAAAAAAAAAAGGAAAAAAAAAAAAGAATACCAGGATCATTAAGTCCAACACTACTGCCATCAGGCTGATGAAAGCCTTCATACACACAAACTCTATAATGCCTGCTGTGTGTGCCTGTGTGTATAAGAGATGTGTTAAGGTAGATTGACTTCTAATATAAACAGGATGGGTGTCTATTGACATCCATATAGTTCTGCCCTCTGTGTCCCTGGTAACCTTATTACTCTTGCGCGTGCTAAAGAAAACTTCCAAGTTTCAAGAACATTTCATGGAACCATGGGATACTTGTATGTCTTTGGGTATTTCCTGTTTTTTTTTTTTTGTCTTCTCTTTGCAAATACCTTATTATAAAGGCTGTGCCTGAATATAGGAGGAGAGAGCTGAGTTGACCAGCTTACCTGTGCCTGCAGATTTCTCTCCCCCTAAGTTCATCTCTCTGTCTCCCCCTTATGCACGCACACATAAAATGTACTCACAAACTCATACCAGCGGCAGGTTAGCCCTGGTCGACACCAGCACCTGCTCCGCTGAAGGTGAAAGAAGTGCTCACTTGAGCTCATTGAAAAGTAGATGTGACAGTAAATTTTTCAGGCCCTTGTGAGATGGGAGATCTTGTTATAGCAGTCAGGATGGGGGTCAGGGCAGTGGCTGCTTGATGATTGAGGAAAAGAGAAGTAAATTCATTCTGCTTCGGGCACTTTGTCAAGTGCCAGTAGCTTACCGCTGAGAGCCACTCACCCATCACCGTGTTACGGCCCCAGAGGTCACATCCACCGCCATAAATCTGCCTCGCCTCCTCGCCTGCTAAACCTATTGCCTCACCCCGACTGAGCACGGGCAGGGAGAGATGCTGCAGCTGCGGCTGCTACAGCTCATAGTCACTCAAATGAAAAAAAAAAAAAAAAAAAAAAAAAAAAGAAGACGGAGGGGAGAACATAGATTGTCCCTTTTGATGCTGCTGATGGTGTAAGCAGAACTGGGTGTGCTTTGCTCGGGGGAACGGTGCACTTATAGGATGAATAGTTGTGTGTGTGTGAAAAAGAAAAAAATACAGGTGGAATAGATGTTATTTTTTATTAAATGTTGTATTCTTATGCATTTTGATTATTGGAATCATTCCAGTTTTTTTACTTTTTTTGCATTTAGAATGTAATTATTATTATTATTATTATTATTATTATTATTATTATTATTATTATTATTATTATTATTTAGCATTTGTAAATTGGAGTGAATATTTTGTTTTTAGCTGGTTTAAAAATTGGTTTAAAAGTCAAGAAGTGAGCACAATAGATGCAAAAAAACAGTACATATAACGTGAGAGGATCAGCAGACAAAATTTTCTCTGTAAACCCCGACTCAAATTATTATTATTTTTTTTCCAACCTTGTGCTTTCTAAAACTGCTCTATGATCTGCTTCAGTCAACTAGACAATATCAATCCCTCTAAACATGTTGTCTTAATTCCTCTGGGCTCTGTGGATTACATGTGGGTTGTTTGTGTCTAATATTATTTCTCAATCCACTTCTGGTAAAGCTGCTGTTACAGAGTTTAATATCTTACAGTGTATGATGGCATATTTATACAACACATGAATTTGACATGGGTCTAAATGCAAAGGAATGAAACCTATATTTCACTTTTGGAAAAACAGTACATTGCTGATGATCCTCCACTCGTTTTGTTGAGTGTGTGTACATTAGGATGAAGGGTGTAGAATTCAGAGATTTGTTGTTTTAACACAGGATTTGTTACTGTGCCACTTTTCCATGACTTTCTTTTCATACAAGCTCTTTTTTAAACTCTTTTTCTGTTTTCTATATGGCATTAGTGGCTCGTTTTTCACACAGTAGGCTGACAGGAAAGGGGGTTTGAGAGAGGGGGGAAGACATGTGGCAAAGGACCTCAGTACGGAATCAAACCTAGGTTTACCGCATCGAGGACTAAAGGCTGCTACATACTGCGCGGACATGAGTCTGCTGACATCTATGCAAAGTTTGCAGAATCTGTACAAACTCCTTGCAAACACGTATGCGCAGAGATCAGTTTCTACGACCACATACGCGGTGTCACATTATAAGCTGCTCGTCGGCAAGACGTCACATCGAACTGTCTTAAATGTGACAGCGAGCTTGATACACTGAGCTGGACGCCAGAGTATTTGGGAGCCTTTAGGCCTATGGGCCGTGCTCACCACCCCTGCACCATCGGAATATGCCTTCATACCTGCTATTAAAAATAACTTCATCATTGGGTTGTTTTTGCAACATTTGAGCAGCACTGGCATAAATCCAATGACAGTGGTACAAACACAAATTCACCACTGAACATTGTTTTAAACATGTTAAACGCATAGTGGCCAGTGTACCGCAAAGCTAAAACCTAAGTCAGCCAGTCAACATCCTTCGAAAAATGATGGCAGTGTTGAACGACTTGCCTCTGTATTGGGAGGGAGTTAATATAAAAAGTTGACCTCCAAGCAGTCTTCCTCCTTTGTGGAACCAACTGTAATGTTTATAATGTTCCACGTATGCTTTTACGTTGAAGTCTCGATACCAAGGTGAAGACAGGAAATGCTGTGTGGTTGTCGGGGTAATGTTGGTTGAAAATGACCAACTGGAGATGCCGTTGATTTTGTAGCGGTAGGTTTTTCCAGCTTAAAACATTGATTAGACACATATTGTAAACAGTCAATCACAACACCAGCATAAAAATCTTCACTTCCCTGATAGCTTTTATTTTTCCTTCACTGCTTGGCCAACTCTATAAGATTGGTTACATGTGATGTCAGCACCACGTTATTTGTTGCAGACTGTGGCACGCCGGACCCTGAAACTCTGTTTTGCCGTGTACACACTGATTCTGAAAAACTGAGTTTTCACAAATAATCACTTTGGCCAGAGTTTTCACAAATACTAATTTTTAGTGAGAATGCAGATGAATGCCCAAAATATTTAAATATAATAAGAATTTGTTCTCCCATATATCTGGCTACGTGTGGACTAGGCCTGATATTCAGCCAGGAGATTTGGATTGTAGAGTCAAAATGTAGCTTGTATAACATGGATTCATTCTGCCTCGTATCAGTGGTTCAAGCTTGTTGTGGTGCTTTAGAAGTGAAGTATGTTGTTTGCCCACCTTGGGCTGTATTGTCCCCATTAAGCATCATTAAAATGCAATAGCATACCTTAGTATAGATGGTGTCCATGGTGATACATTCCCAATCACTGAGCCCATCTTCTTTTTCCTACTTCCAGTAGAATGACAGACCGTGTTACAAAGCTCAAATGGCCTCAAAGTCAATTCCTGAACAATGAATTCACTCAAATCCAGTTACAGCAAGTTGTAAGTCAACGACAGCAGTCAGTGCATTCACATCTCCACGAGTAAGTAGCTGCTGAGGCCATAACCTTTGATGAATACTTCTGTTACAATACACTTTTCATACATTGAAACAAACTTCCTATTTAGAAAAAGCAGGAGTGCAACAAGATCTCATGGAACAAGATCTTGTAAATTTAAAATGCCGCAATATTTCCCGTGGATTGGAGTCGAAGTCCAGTTATTGCCAGTATGCGACTTTGATAAAGTGTATGCTGCTTTTCAGCTCTTGCTATGAAAAAAAAAGGTTACTTTAAGATTGATACCCTGTGTATTCTGTGATTGAGATCCTCTTTTTGAATTAAGACTTTAGGACTGCACAATAGGTTGGGAATATATTGTCATTGTGATTTCAGTGTATGCAATATTCATATTGCAAGGGAGTGTTTGGAGTGTAATCATTGTTGGCTAGTATATTCCAAGTGTTATGAACTTGCCCTAATACATGCTAATGTGATACTTAGCCAGTTGGACAAAGTCTCATGGAAGCAGATGTAAAGTCACACAGAAATGACTTTGCTGAAAATGCTAAAAGTCACAGACTGATGGAAGCCCAGAGGAGAAAGAGAGGAGAGCAGAAAATAGGCAAACAACACAACTGATATCATTGTCACCATATTGCCTGATACCCTAGTTGGCATAATGTTGACTGATGATTCAACGTCAGGCCTGCAACACCCCTTAACAAAGGAATTGAAATAATTTGTACTTGTAATAATTTGTGTGCCGGAATTTGGATAATCGGTAAGAACAGTGATAGAATGAATGGAAAGATGCAAATGTTTTTATAAAGTATTGTAAACAGTCAATCACACACTAACCACAGCCACCAAAGTTGGCATGTGATTTGTAGTTTCCGACTGCTCCTAAACTAATGGACTATTTCACAGTTTTTAATGAGTATATTTTAAAATCTGAACTGAATGATTTGAACAGAAATTCATTAAAGCAACATTTGAGATTAATAGAACTTTTATTCTATTTGTAAAAACACAAAAGCCAGATAAATCCCATTGACTTGTCTAAACGCCTCAAATTGCACGTTGCAATATTTGGATATTTGTTTCATTTATTTGCATAACCATCATAGCAGGCCACTACAGTATTAGAAGCTGTATGTATTGATCCGAACTACTATCTACATTTGTGAAAGCAACATATAGAATTATTTGCTTGTGAAACCGTAGTTTGGTCACAAATATTCTTAATTTTTGTGTAGAAATTCAATTTACTCTCACTTTATTTCCACAACCTTTTTTCAAACATACAATGAAATTCTCATGCTTTGGAGTATGTTCTTATTTGTTATCTCACATATGGTCACATAAAACACACACATTCCCATATATAATACCCGGTGGGATTCTTTTCTCTGCTTCCAAATTGATAATTGATGTGTATCATTATCATACCATGAAATTATTGATATTTTTTTTCCATGTGCTTTCACTTTTCTACGACGGTGGTAGAAGGCTGAAGTCAGGCGTAGAAAAAAAGGATCTGGGTCTAGTGGGAATTTTGTGTTTTTCAATGTGTGTGTTTTCTACCCACATGTGCTTTTCTATAGTTTTATAGATTTTCAGCGATTGTTCCGTTTTAAAGTTTGTTGCCATGGATTGCACTGCAGTTACATATCTTTGTGCGATCACATGCATTCAGTGTATTTTTTTTTTGTGTATGTACAAAAATGTGTATGCATCTTTCAAGCTTGTTATACGTGACCGGCTGTCTGTTTTCAATATAGTTTCCTTATTAGCTAGCGATTACCCTGCCTGTATCTGGCTTCTTTCAGCATTTGACTGGAAGTTGGAAAGGCCATGGGCACACTGGGAAGAAAGGAGTGAAAACTTCCTGAACCTAACCTTCCCTCTGCACCCCTCACCTCCAATGTTACCCTTATCCTTTCAGAAAACATTAGTATTCAAGCTAGTATTTATTCCTACACATAATGTCAAACTCTGACTTGGTAAAATGTTGTTGGTTCTCTCTGCTGGCTCTCTGTTGGTAAAGGACATTTTCCTTTACCTGCGCTTTATGGCTATTAAATTGATGGTAGTTAAGATTTTGTATTTTCATTGCCTTTGATCATAAATTGCCATTTTCAGTGGTTTGGTGTATCATTATTTACCAATCCACATGCTAAAGGTGTCATCACGCTCAACAACATTTTTCTGTTATTTAAAGATGATGTGTGCAAGAAAGGCCCATTTAAATAGCCCCCATCAGAAAAAAAATTGATTTCTTAATCAGTTATTCTATAAAATGAAATGTAATCAAATAAAACACAAATGTCGGGATCCTGGTAGTTAATGGAAACCTTTTAAGGAACCTGTGCATCTACTGTATATTGATGGACTTCCAAAGCACCATGAGAAATTAATCAAGAAGTCTTGTATTACCTTGGCATGGAGCTGTACCTGTTTGTATATACCCTACGCCAATGGGTTGGAGTTATGTTGTGGAAGTACCAAACATTACCTTTCAAGTAAATACTCCATGCATTTTCTTTCAGTCATCTGCCAAACAGCTATTGTTTTCTGCTAACTTTAAATTACACAACAAGAGTAAATAGTATTTGTTTGCAAACCCGACATTCATTCCTCATGATGAATACAGGCGGGTTTCGATTCAATTTAAATGTTATTTCTCTAGTGAAAAAGTTTCCTATCTAAGACAACCCAGCAGATTGCAGCAAGTCTTGACAAGCAACAATCACTCCTGAAAGAGCGTAGATCCACAGTGGACAGTCAGTGGACAGTCGTCCGCATTGTCGATAGTTTTGCAGCAATCCCTCATACTGAGCATGCATGAAGCGACAGTGGAGAGGAAAACTCCAGTGCTTACATTTAAATTGCTAAATAAAACCTAAGCAGAGCTGTTCGTTAAATTAAAACAATATGCATCTGCAAAATTAGTTTCACCTTTGTTAGAGTTACAGCTATTCATGCAGTTTTGAGTGATTTTACACAGGTTATAAAGTATGATGGCTGCATACCCAGAACCAGAACGTAAAAAATGGAGAAGCAGCATTCAGCTCCTATGCTCCACAACTCTGGAACAAACTTCCAGAAAACAGCAAATCAGCCTAATTACTGAGTTCCTTTAAATCAACACTGAAAGCCCACCTGTTTAGAGCTGCTTTCCGCCCATAATAACAGGAACATTGACCAACACATTTGATGTGTATTGATGTTTTCACCTGATACAATTTAATGTGTGCTACTGGCCTCACAACCAGTGACAGTTTCGATGTGTTTATGATGTTTTTTTATGTTTTCATGATGTAAAACACTTTGAACCTCCTTGCTGCTGAAATGTGCTATACAAATAAACCGGACTGTGACAGCATCATCAGTTCTGGGTTTATGCCAGCTTTTAATTTCGAGTCAAGCCATGCTTCCTCTCTTCGTCACATTCACAACGCTGACATCTCAGAGGGATGGATTCCTTCAGCACGTTGACCCCTCTCTTGTGGACTCGCCACCCACCCTTTTGCCCTCTTCCATATAAATGAGACAGAGACAGATGAAGATATTGCGTAATGTGTAGATGCACAGGCGGGATGGGTGGGCAGGTGTCATGCAGGAGCACGAGGAAATTGTTTTTGCCGTTGGAAATCAGCAGCCGTCCTCAGAGATCAGTCCAGACAGCGGTGTCGGGGTAAAAAAGCAGCCGTGACTGGCCGCGTGTGAGAAGAGAGAGACAAGACTGCTGGCAATCAGATAAGGTGGATGACGGGTTCATATAAAATAAAAATATCTCACCAAGTTCACAGATTCTCAGCCAATCTGGACTTAGAACAAACTTGAAGGTCCAGATTTGTATTTATTGATTGTTTTTACTGTACCAAGATCAAGTATCACTCATTTAGAAATGTTTCTAAAATTTAGTTAATCGCCCAGTTTATTTGCTCTTGTCTTGACTGTCCTTTATTTTCCAGTTTAGAAGAAACAAACTTAACACTTTTTTTAGACATTTCCTTTTTTTATCAAACACACCAGAGCATTCATCAAACAACAGGTTTATGACTTTATTTACTTGTTGTCAGCAGCTAAAACAGCATGAAGCAATATTAAAAAAAAACACTTGCACTTTACTTATTAACCTATTTTATAAAAAAAAAATAAAAAATCTGGTAAATGCCTAAAATCTTCACAGCTAGGGCAAATATCTAAATTTATGCTTACTGAAGAGGTACGGATTAACATCTATAGAATCCGATCGGCGTCTCTCATTTTAATTTAAAGATTCCTTAGATTAGAAAGAACAATATAAAACCATTCAATTACTGAAACATGTACAAAAATCTTATTCCATTTTTTGTACTTTGCAGCTTTTCTATGGGTTGTTCTTTTTTATTTTCAGCTTTTTCAGCCATTTTCTGCAATACTATTTTAATGGTTGTGTTTTGATAGTCTGTTTTCTTGTATCATGATTAGACAAAATGTGTGCTGATGTACGGGTGCCAAACATTTGAAAATGTTCATCCAGAGATTAAAAGAGCTGACAGTGTCTCCATTTATCTGTCCTCAGGTCAGTTAACCACTCCGCGTGTTGAGGAAAAATCCCTGCTTCAAACTTCCCCTTTCACTCAACTGGATAGAAAGGTAACTCTCTTTTCAGGTGACCATTTATTTCACACAGTAACATTCAGGTCATTCAGGAAAATTGTGATTTGGATAATTATAAGGTTAAAAAATGGTTTCAACAGGGGAACAGCAACGTTAGATGCATCACTTCACTATCATATTGTGAGATATAGAAATTGTTTAATTGGGCTGTTTCCCACAATTCAGCTGGATTAGGATCAGTATTTTTATGAGATTTGTTTTCTTGTCTACAGAAATGTAGTAAATGTTTGAAAAAAAAGAAAGAAAGAAAGAAAGAAGGATATCTAAGACATGATGGACTAACAAAAGAAAGCCATTTACAATTACAGTTAATTAGAGAAGGGGTTAAATTCGACGACAACTGACCGAGAAGCAGGAATATAAGCGATATCTAGATATTTCGGGTATTGCCACGAGCCTGCAGCCCAAACCCACCACTCAACTCAGCCCTACCCACAATATGGACATTTGTTAACCTTAAGAGCAAAATAACAATGCAAACAAAATTGGTGCTGTTATATTTTTCTTTTTTTTTCTTTTTTGAGATAGACTCTAAGTAAAGTTCAGCTTTTCACATCATGAGACAACATGTCCTGCATTGGCCCTGAGTGGGAACAGCGGTTTGGGTAAAACAATTTTGAAGCAAGCTGACAAATGAAAGTGTACTATCGGGGATGGCAGCCAGACCCTTTAGCTGAGCGGAGTGATAGGCTATTAAATGAACCTTCATGATTAGAGAAATCTGTGCAGTCGTTGTGGAAATGAACTATTCTCAACTTCACTAAATTTAAATACCGATACTATCCCAATATGTTAATGTTGCAAACAAATAACCCCCCAAAAAACTCAGCAGAGGTCCCTTTTTGGCTTCCTCTAAATTCCCCACACAGGCTCCTCAGCGCTTAACTGACTGCCTCCTCTTTAAAATAAACTCAGCATGCAGGTCTCACATTCAACATTATACACAATCTCATCCCCCTAGTGGCCACCACTAAAACTACTCCTCACACCCTTCGTGCATCTTTACATTTCCCTGTCTTCTCTCGTCATAAATATATTTTTAGTTAGTTGTTTTACATTTAAATGTAACAAACTGTGTCACATGGTTAGTTTCTACGCTTTCTTTCCTGAAACTCCCAGTCAGTTGCACTCAAACCTGATGATTTGCTTAGCTTTCGAGAGGTGTGGGATGGAAAGAGAAGCCGAATAGTCCCGCACATGTTTCTGATAAGGAATATTTCTTGATATTACCTTTTCATTTTAATAGGCACTATTTTTTTTATAAAATCTGGCAAAATATATGCAAAAAAACGTTTTGGATTTCATTCATATTCACTAAAATAAAGCTCTGATTTTATTTATTATGCATGTGAGCTTATTTGCTTATATATGTGTACGTTTACAGTTTAGGATAAACTCTACGGTTAGACGAGGTTTCTAATCCTTCACTTTCTATCAGTCTCTTGTTGTCTTGGCAGACTGCTACCCCGCCACAGCTTTCAATTGTCCTACTTCCGAACCGATCGAAGCTGACTCTGTTCCCCGGCCAACCCGTCTTTGTTTTCCTTTGCAGCTGTTGGGTGGTCTGCGCTTCACTCCCCCTCCACTCGCGCTGTCGCGCCCTCGTTCATTGTCAAGTTCACTCTGTCTGTTTCTCTTCGCTCGCTGTGCGATGCGGACTGGGTCTGAAACCCAACGCCTGTGTGTACACAATTAAGTTCACACCAGAGGTTGATGGGTAGAAGCGTGATCTCATTCCCAGCAATTTGCAATTAGGACAGCGGGCTTTGACTTCTATGTGTGGGGCTGGTTAGTTGGTCAAGGTTAACTAGGTGGGGATGATGTGTGTGTTGGAGCCAGAATAGATGGATTGTGGTGGGAAGTTGAAATCTGCATAAGATAAAAGTGTTCAAGCGTTGCAGAGACGTCTTTGAAGGTCAGTGTTCGTTTTTGGTGATGAGAGCAGAAAAATAATATTTCTTCTTTAGTTTGTTTATTATGAGTTTCATACATATTGTAAGGGGATGTGCTAAATGCATTTTTTTAACTTAATGTTTTTTTTTTTTTTTTGCAAAAGCAGGTAAAACAAAGTCTTCAGACGGTAACAATGTTTTGTTTCTTTGAAGTGGAGAAATACTAACATTTTTACTTTATATGAGCAGAGGGTTATAGGGAAAAAATAAATCCACGGAGCCATCGCAAAAACTATTCCTGGTTTACCCAGATGAGCTGGCCCCGGCCGACCTTTTCATCCTGTTAAGTGTTTCAGTGTTGGACCTGTTAGCCGCAGCTCCCGCCGAGTTCAGTTCACACGCGATTGGGAGTCCCATGACAGGCCAGCTGGAATATCCAGTCCACCCTTTCATACGCTCAGAAAACAAAGCCCCTGTGGAGTCACAAGTGGTCAGTCAGCATGTCAGTCATTCACAGGGAGGGTTTTGAACCTGGATGTGTGAATGTGACTGTGTGTGCTAAACCTTCCTGTTTTGGTCTGCGTTTAAGTCCTTCCTGGCCGGGGCTCTGCTGGTGTCTGCAGCAGTAATAGACACACAGAGACAGGTAAAATGTGAAAAATGCGTGTAATCTAGTAAAGCTCATACTTCCAATTATGTTTTATTTTTTTATTTTTATTTTTTTTACATTTTTCTACATTGACTGTTTTTGAGAGTAACCAGTACAGCCAGATATGTGATTTAAAAGCTTTTAATAGGAGCTGTCCTCAGAGAGCTGTTGATAAGCTGGCAGCTCCTTAAACCTAAGTCAGTCATTTCATGTAATTATTACTGACGTTGATCTTCCTGAATCCAATTTTTTTTTTTTAAATCTAGGAAGTTGGGAAATATTGACAAGCTACAGACGTGAAGCTGTAATCAGATTAAACCCAATATTGGTACCGGGTCTAATGCTGATGACATTCTAACATTGGATATCAGGTTGAGGCGACCAATCCATGTACCGATCCAAACATTTGTTACCTTGTCCCATTATAATCTGATGCTGTGGCTGGTTTTTGGGGGGTTTAAAGCCCCCAATCCATCATTTTACTCCCAGTAAAGCTACAGATTGACGGCAGACAAACTATTGCTACCATTCACTCCTGCACCGTACTGAGATTTTCTTTTTCTTTTTGCTAATTAATTACCATGAACAATTCACATTCCAGGGAAATTATTTTTGATTCACAGGGTTTTCTGTATTTTTAGCATGTGGTGGTGTATCCTTTACCTCTGGCAAAAATAGTGAAAATTATTATTTATATGGTAGTTGTTAAATAAAATGTATACATTATGTTTAAGGTGACTGGAGTTGAAGGAAGGGAAACCAAAATATAAATATTTAAAGCTTTGCAAACAGTTTTTTTTTATTATAACCCTTCTTTAACCGTCTCCACAGCTATTTTCTGTAATCTGTCTTGTGACTCATGAAGTCGAGACTAAAGTTATTCAATTTGTGACTCAAAACTAACTTGATTCTAAATCACCGGGAAATCAAATCACCAAATCAACGGGAAACTGAACGGATGCCACATCCGTACTTTAAAATATTTCACTAAAGACGGACTAGATTTTTTTTTTTAAAACCTGTCTATATTAATGAATATGCACACATTTTAGATACATATTTGTGTTTATATTAGCAATTGAATACGCTAGATCAATTAGATCAATTGATGGCCTATATAAATGAGCTTAGGTAATCAAAAGCTAATGATTAAACATTAAATGTTATTAAGCAAGAAATATAGCTCTTCTGCAAGCAATATACTCACTCATTGTAGAACATAACTCATGAAAATGTCTAGATGTAAAATGACAACAAAAAACAAAAAGTGAAGCTGTTTGAACTTCTGCAGAATGAATTGTTTTGGTCTGACTTCCTCATTAATGTCTTTTATTGTGCGATCTGCACATGCTTCTTAGAGCACCTCTAGGCTCTGCACCGGGGCGGATGATCACTTTTAATGTAAGTTAAGACTGGAACGAATGTTGGCGAATGGCAGGGCAGAGCAGAGCGGAACCGGGGGCAGTGTAAATTTGGGTTAAGTAAACCCAACTGGTTGCATGGAGTCATTAATTTGAAATATTTACTACTCCTTGATGAGTAGTGGACAGTCATTTGGACTGTGCGATTGAGTTTGCAGCAATCCCTCATTCTGAGCGTGCATGTAGCGACTGAGGAGAGCGAAAACACCAGCAGAACCAGGCTCAGTGTTTACAGCCATTTGCCGCAACCAACAAGGGGTTTGAGAAGACAGGGCATACACACAAAAAGAACAGAGAGGCACCAATACAGGAGTGCTTTCTATGTAAAAGAAATGTAAAAGGATAATGGCAGTCTCCATTAGGGGCTTCCTCTAGAAGAAGGCCGTGTGTTTTAGTGGTTAACCCTGTCTCTCTCTCCGAGACATAGCAATCGTTCAGGTTTTACTATGACTAAATGGATGCACTCTAAGACTTGAGAACTGGCTCAGCGATTATGTGTTTAGCTGTTTTTCTTTAACTAGCTGAAGCCACTAAAGGAGCTACGACCGCCATCTTGTTTGTTTCTCTCACATAGAAAGTCGTCCTGGATCAGTGCTTCTGTGTTCTTCCTGTGTGTATGCACACTCTAACACCCAGTCAGCCGTGGCAGATTGCCTATCACACTGAGCCTGGTTCTGCTGGAGGTTTTCTCCTGTCAAAGGGGAGATTTCCTTTCTACAGTCACTGCATGCATGCACGGTATCAGGAAGCTCAGTGCAAGCGTCTGTCCACTGTTGCTACATGCCCACCCAGGAGGAGTGAATGATGCAAGTCGGTGACTCTATACAATCTGCTGGGTTTCCTTAGATGGAAAACATTTAAACCAATGTGTCTGTATGATTTGATTGAAGTGCCTTGAGTTGACATTTTTCAGTTCATGTCAAAACACAAGCTGCAGTACTCAGGGCCAACTGCAGCATACCATGCGTTATAAGTTACGCACAAACGCTAATGAATGTACATGTTCATTACATGTTTCTCACACATCAACGCTCTCCAGTTGTAGCTCTGCCTTAGGAGGCGAAAGCTGCGGGTTGATGTACCAGTCATGTTCCATTTATCAAAAGCAACCTGCTGTGATTGATCAATTAGCTCTGTTTTAAACTGCTGCTCAAAGTGATCAATAGTGCTGCTCACCAGGCAGAGGATTTTCATTAAGACCTGTGGCTCTAAATCAGTAAATTATACTGGCATAGTCAAAATTACGGAGCCCCCTAGGGTACACGGGATTTTTTTATGTTATTTTGTATTCCCTCGCAATAGTATTACATTCCCACGCAATACTTTTGCCTTCCCTCGCAATGACCTAGTAGACGGTAAATGCAGCATATTGAATACTAAAAGTCTTTCTTCTACAATATAAGCTTCAATTTAAAATTGCAAATACCTTTGAAGAGCCTCAGTGAAAACTTGTTTATACATTCTTAACTCTTTGGTGCAGAAAACTGATTGAAATCGATCTATTAACTGCGTGTTCATGTTTGTTTGTGTAAGATTGAAAAGGGACTGTGCATGAAAACGGTCCGTTATTAGCCAGACTATCGAGACAGGAAAGACACAATGAAAACTGTCAGATGACTATTATCCAGTGAAAATATCCAAAAATAGTCCAAGTAAGTTGAATGTATTTTTTTCTTTCTTACAGAAAGTTTACGTTTGTCTGAGAAGGGATGGAAAGAGATGGAGAGCCCATGTTTAACCCATTTTGCTTTTGTATTTTGCACATAAGTTGGTGGTGCATTTTTGTTTCCTAAATGGTATAAAACTTCAGATGTTTCACTAACTAGATATTACCATACATGCACAAACCTTACAAAAACCATGTACTGTAGCAGAAAGACTTTCAGAATTCAATGTACAGTATGAGCTGTCTACTAGGTTACTGCGAACGCAAAACATTTTGCGAGTAAACGCAAAATTATTGCTAGGAAATGCAATACTTTTGAGAGGGAATGCAAAAAAAAAAAAAAAAAAAATCCCCTAGGGGAGTTTGTACAAAAAGCAAAAACTACACGAAAAAGCAAAAAAATAAAATAAAAAAACACAGAGACCGTTACCTCTGAATTACCTCTGAGCAGAGTATGATTAACAGTATAGATTAAATTACATAATGGCAGTTTGCAAAATGACTACACCTTATTTTTATCTGATACTATATCTCTCCTTTCTCAAATACATGTCCACTGTGTTTGTTTGTTTATATAGAAAGCTATTTTACAGTTGCTTTGTCCCTTAAAGTATAAATACAGAGGAAATCTTTTCAAGACAAATGTTTCTTTCTAAAGAAATAAGAAAAAAAAAATGCCAATTTCATTATGGTAATGTTTTATCTTAATTTGGACAAAACCAATAAGAAGTAGGCAATTCTCATTTTCAAAATAAATATAGAAGTCTCAGTTTCCAGTTTAACAAAACAGCTGATGAGATAATTTAAATGTTAATATCCCTTACCAAAGTACATAACTTAGATTTTGTTTGGCGGTGAATTGTAAAACCGTTTGTGTTTGTCTACCTCATCAGCAAAATACCTCCAAATGATGCTTTTGCTTTTTCAACTTAAAAAGATCACACTCCTATTTACTAGAATTTTAAACTTCAAATGGCTGAGTCTGTCAGTTTTAATGCAAATGAGTGTCTTTAAATATATATTTTTAATCAAGTTAGTTGAAATGTCAATTGTTTTCACAACCTTATTTGTATAATTGTAACACACAACAAAAATATGTAACCTTACCCCAAATTTTGTTTAACTTTTTACTCGAGAGTGTAGCCTGTCTGACATTGTATTTCCTATTTATGCATTTGATGTTGTTCTTAACGAGCAATTTACTTTGGCTAGTACCTGAGACTCTATGTTTGCTGGTCCATGTTTTGCTTCAGAGATGTCATTGTCTCCACTCTTTGTCTTTGTCAGTGTATTTTCTCCATAACTCCCAGTCCTGTCTACCTTAGCGTAGTGATGTTTGTGACAAGTAATTTGCATGTCACAGAAAGACTTTTCTGTCTTCATAACCATGGCATGTACGTCATATAAAAGTGAGCGTCTGCCAGCATGTTTATTCGTAAAACAGACATGTGGGGACAGAAGGGACATGTGCTCTCCCATGGAACCAACTCCCAGCTTTGGTTTGTGAGGCAGACACCCTGTCTACTTTTAAGACTAGACTTAAAATTTTCCTTTTTGACAAAGCTTATAGTTAGAGTGGCTTAGGTTACCCTCAGCTATCTCTGTAGTTATGCTCCTATAGGCTTAGGTTGCTGAAGGACATCTGGGTCTATTTCTCACACTCTGCTGAGTTCTCCTACTGTTCTCCAATTTGCATTGCTTGTTGTTATTTCATCTTTTAGCTTCTTGTTCTCTGTCATTTTTTTCTATTCATAGTAGGTACACCTGGTCTGGCATTCTGTTACCTGTGACATCATGTGGGGAAGACAGATCATCCGCTATTATCATATAACGTAGAAAGGATTACTGGATCAATGTGTGCTTCTGTGCTTTTTTTTGTCTCT
This sequence comes from Fundulus heteroclitus, assembly GCF_011125445.2. Lineage (NCBI taxonomy): Eukaryota > Metazoa > Chordata > Actinopteri > Cyprinodontiformes > Fundulidae > Fundulus > Fundulus heteroclitus. The sequence goes on from NC_046369.1 coordinate 14,515,668, forward strand.
CTTGTTGTGTCTCTGCTCTGTCTTCTCTAACCCCCAGTCGGTCGAGGCAGATGACCGTCCACACTGAGCCTGGTTCTGCTGGAGGTTTTCCTTCCTGTTAAAGGGGAGTTTTTCTTTCCACTGTTGCTTCATGCTTGCTCAGTATGAGGGATTGCTGCAAAACCATGGATGATGCAGACGACTGTCCACTGTGGCTCTGCACTGAATGAATGCTGTTTGTCAAGACATGATGCAATTTACTGGGATTCCTTAGATAGAAAACTTTTTGACCAATCTGTATAATTTGATTTCATTTGACTTTGGAATGTGCCTAAATATGACATGTATCATGCATTGGTGTTATATATAAATTTAATTGAATTGAAAAATGTGTACAAAACCAAGTGACCCTCACTCTCCATTGACAGGACATTTTAATAAAAGATGAAATAAAATAAATATTTTTTGTCTCCACATGTTTGTGCTGCCCTTAATATGATACTCTCCTGGGCAGCAGGCCATAGTGTCCACCTGCAAAACCGCCACTGTTTCCTACTGTCTGAATAAGAAACTTTATTATTATAGTTGTTTTTCTACGTAAGATGGTTTTGAAAAGTCTAACTAAAAATAGTTTAACCCTAAATATAAACACTACTTACTCACAATGTCTCTAAATGGCATTTATGGGACCACAGTGAGCATGTCTGGTTGTCTTTCAGCCACTCATTGTCAACCTGTTTTTGTTAGTTACCTGGAAAAACAGCGGATGTCCCTTGCACCACAGCAATGTGTCTGATTCACGACCCCATCGAACCCATGGGATCACCAGTGGGCTAAAACACAAAAATACAGTCAGCTGCCATTGACAAACACACCTTTCTCACCCTTCCCTTTACTCTCAATGGGGCCAAAAGCCATTGTTTAAGTCAAACAATCCACATTGAATTAAACACTGGCAGCAAGCCTTTTTTCAGTGAGGCTGAGCACACGGCTGTCATGGGTCCGATCGTTAATGTGCCATCGCTGCGCCGCACATCCTCAGCAGACACAGGCATCACTGAGAGTATTTCCTCCATCGGTAGGTGACTGTGTGCACATGTCCTGCTATGGATATGAGTGACTAACTTTGGCCCAATAAGGTGTGTTTTTGAATCCAGTGAGACATCAGGATGTTAGGTCTGTCATTTTTTGCATTTTTGTGTGGTCATTAGTGGCATAAAATCACTTTATAGAGATGTGAGCACTAAAGTATTGTAACACAAGGACATTGGGACACTATAGGAAGCAGTTGTAGAACGGTAGGACACGCATGCACGCACGCACGCACGCACGCACGCACGCACGCACGCACGCACGCACGCACGCACGCACACACACACACACACACACACACACACACACACACACACACACACACACACACACACAGGTAGCAATGTTCTATATCCATAATGTACAATAAAGAAATCTCCCTCACCATTATCAATTTAGAGTCTAATAATTCAAACATGACATCTTTGTGGTTGTACTGTTTCTAAAATGTATTTTTTGACTGTTAAATAAATGAGAAAGGTCAAATCCCATTTTTTAGTGCTTATTTTTCCTCTGCTTTAAAACCTAAGATAACCCCAGCTAAACCCTTCATCCACTACAGCATCCTGACCATCCATACATAACGTGTTAAAAAGATGTTTTAAAAACCAAAACATTCTTCACAGAAATCAACTCTTCAGGATGATAACTCTTTAATTAATGATTGGAAATATAATGCACTTCTGCATCATCAATGCCCTTTTCAAACTATGCGGTTGAGTTTGTTGTATTCTTTTGTGTGTGTGCAGGTTTAAAGTGAACGCACTGAACCGATGATATTTTCTTAAAAATACGCTCATATTTGTTTTTGAATTGCAGTGTGTCAAAAGAGCTACGCTATTTTTACTGAGTCGTTTTTTTTTATCGTGTTTACAAAGATTAGCGGCAGAGGGAAAACGCTGTCTAAAGAAGATGCTTACATTTCTGTAACAATTTACATGTGCGAGGCTGTGCCCTGTCGCTGTGTGTTGGCGGGAAGGAAGGGAGTTGGTCATAGAGATACTGGGGCAGACAGGAAGAGATCATCCTGGTGTTACCAGTGCTGAGGTGAAGCCTTCCAGCTCCCCCAGGCCCACACATAAACTTGCTGAAAGGCTCACCCAGAGCATACGACAAAACACAATCTTCCTCTTCGTTATCAGAACTCGCGTCACAGGTGCTGCGCACACCCCTCGTCTCTGCGCTGATGTCTTCAAAGTTTTTGGAATAGTTTTTTCTTTGCTTGGGTATTTTGACAGCATGATGAAATTCCCGTGAGCAGTGCATAGGTGGAGGTGGGTGGGTCGGGATGGACGGATGGACGGATGACTCCGTGTCCACCCCCACTGGGGAGAGGAAGTCCCTATCAGAACACAACAGGAAAAGAACAGAGCAAAAAAACAAGTGCATGTCTTTTTTGCACATTAAATCACTTCCTGTAGGCCTTTAGACCGGCTCTTTCCGATCCTCTACCTTTTAAACAATTGTAGCTGCCCATTTTTTGGAAGATAACTTAATCAAGTCTGCAGGTGAATGTGGACATAAAAGCTCAATATAAAAGGTTATTGAACTGAAAAGTGAAACGGTTTCAAGGAGAAGAGAATTTGAAATGGCGCAGGATATATCTGCACCATTTAATACCTGTCCTCTGGTCCAGTTTGGGAATGGAATTCTGTGCAGCCTATCAATCTGATTTATCGCCTTGACTTGCAGATGTGATGACTGTCGTCGGATGCAAGTGCCACATAAATCCCTGTTCCATGACACATCACAAGCCCCGAGTCTGAACCTGGTGCCTTGATCGTCATCCAAAACCCAAAACAAAGAGACAAAGGTTTCTGTGTTGCTTGTGCAGGAAAAGCTCCTTTTGAACGGGGACAATGACAGATAATGACTTCGGCTCTGCTTAAAATGAAAATAGCAGCGGTACCTTTCCTTCTATCTGTTTGATTCGTGTTCTTTTAGGTTAATAATACTGGCCTGGCACATTGCAGATAGGTTCTGCTCACCTCTTAGACATATGGGAAACGCAGCTTTCCCAGTTCTGTTCTCATCGCAGGGCACAGCTGTAAAAAATATGACTTCCTTCCCACAGGCAATTTCCTGTTTATGTCTGAATGCAGGTCAGGAAAGGGGTATAGTCCTCCCTACCTCATCTACGGTCATCCTCATCCCGAGCGAAGACGATCCGGGACGTTGTTAATACCCCTCTCCTCTTTTTGAAGAAAATATATGTTGAGGAACGACTTCCTTTTAGATTGGACAGGACTTTAATTCCCAAATTACACTCGGTCGGCATGTCTGCGCTCTGGCACATGTGCGAGTGTACTTATGTCTGACTGTAACTGACATCGCTGTTTTGTAGTTATGCGCGCTAAAGAACATTTTTCTTTTTATCCACAGAAAATGTATTAACCACCATGCGCGCACATGTCTTGTGATATGATTTGCGTTTGCTGCTCTCCACAGGCCTAAGAGACCCCACCACTCGCCGCCCCAAAAAAACGTCTCAATTGCGCGCACATGAATCTTCCCGAGGCACCGTGTTTGTTTGATTTTCTGCTGATTTGCCTAAAACAGGCAGCCGCCGCCGCTGTCGATGTTTAATTTAAAAGCTCGTGTTCCGCTCTGCACGACACGTTGCGGTGGGGAGCATGAATGGGTCTGATGAAGGGTGGGAGTTCTGATGGGCGGGTTGATGAAAACAGGGGGAGCATGCGGAGACCTCCGGGTCTCCGGGCGCAGTCATTAAGATGGCTCCTCGGTTTGGAGATGAGACGGCGCACTCCACACACCAGGCTCATTGAAGATGATCCCCTGCTTACTAGGAGCATCCATTATTTATAAGTTTTTTACAAATTCCGACTGACATTTTTATCACTTATGAATGTCAGTTTTTATTTTATTTTTTTGAAAATTCACATGAGTTTGATATTGTTTCTGTATCGCAGCTTTCAGAGGCATAAGAGAATAGTTACAATGCTGGTCAGAAGTTTCCATACACCCATCATCCATGTAGTTTGCTTTTGTTTCAGGCTGGTTATTTTTAAAGGTGCATTGTGCAAGTTTTGAAGTTAAATATTATCTATTTTCTGTCCCATAAATTCCCTTACAATTGCCCAACATATAAAACAAGTCTTCCTCTATTTACGGCGATTGCCTCTATAGGCTCCATAAGTCAGTTCGTGACAGAGGGATAATTGGCCGAACCTTCTGGGTGTGCATGTGGGTGTCATGCTTTGCTCGTTCTCGTTCACCTGGCTACTTTGTCGAGTCTCCACCATAATTGATGCATTAGCGAGAGAATGCTGGCTAATTTCAATATTCATAGCTTTCTTACCTCAGAAGACATTTCGCCTCTAAAGAACTGTGAAGCTGCAGCGGCAGAGGCTTTTCCTCTTCTCCCATGTACGGGCACAACACTGGTGTCATTTCAACTTGTCGCCAGGGGAGGCAGACGTCTACAAAAATCCTGGAATTTACGCTATGCACCTTTAAAAGCAAAAATTACCTGAGATTTTCTTGTGATTCCCCCATTTTCTTTACCTGACTCTGCCAGATGGATTTGCTCCGCATATCCATCTGGAAACCTTCCGTTGAAGTAATTTTGGGAAGGGGCGAAAATACTGGTTAGCTGATTGGCCTATGTTGGTGATAGACGGGCCAAATAAACCAATCAGATCAACGAAGCATATGACGTACTCATTAACATGCTTCACAACCACAAGCCAAGCTACTCTTGCTGCTGCAGGTAAAGGCTCGTTAGCTCAGCAAAGAAATACTCTGTAATTCCGATAAAACTTGCTCGATAGCCACGCTAACGCTAGTTTCATAGGCTGAAGCCGTCATGTTCTTTAGACTGAACTGTCGCGCTTCTCATTGCGTCACACCTCAACCCGCCTCAAAGCCAACGCTGATTGGACGTTCGTTTGGTGAACTGCTCCAAATTTTCTTTAATGGAAAGTATTCAGACTGATCTGCGAGTGAAACCTTGAAAGCTCGCGAGATCAGGATGGTCTCACGAGGCTACCATTTTCTTGTGATTTTGACCAAACATCACGCAATCATCTTATCAGAATTGGTAGATTTAATTGAACAGGTGGTTTATTGATACACACTGAACTTTCAAGCAAAGTCCCTAAATTTTAAAAGTGTAGCGGTCAGAGTCAACAATGTCAACGTTAGTCTGCTTCGTCCATTCTAAAATCAGGTTCGATGTGTGTCTGTGATCATTGTCCCCTTGGAACAGCTAGTTGTGTCCTTATTGAAAAATTGTACAACGTAATTTTCTTTTTTTTACTGCAGCATGGTAGGGATGCCCCACCATGTTAGTCTGGAGCATGTACATATTTTCGCCTGAGTGAGTAATTGTGACCCTGAGTAGACTAGAGAAAATGTATGAAAAAAAAAAATTAATAGTGCACCCAATTATTTTTTTTTTTTTATCATTCTTCTGTTGTATTATAAATCCCAAAAATATCCCACAATAATTGTATAAACCTTCCTGTTGCTATTAAAGAAATCTAAAAGAACTTTACAATTGTTAAATACTAAATATTTTTTTCTGGTTCCAACCAAAATCATTACAATATTAACCAAGTTATTAGTTTGTTTCTCAGTTTGTATGTTTTTTTTTTAAATGTTTTTTACGAGACATTTAGCCTCTTTCACTAATTCAGATTGTGTGCACTTACCTAGTCACTAGTCTGTATAGCTTTAGATGACAATGTACACTCTATATTATTACTGTTTGTCCTGAAAAGAACATAGACAGAGTAATTGAATACGTAGCAGTGGACGTCAACAATGAGATGAAAGCCAGTTTATAATTCCTATGCACATTATTGGCCGATGCAAGTCTATCGTGAAGGGTTAGACCCCCGCTATCTACCGCTGCCATCTCTTACAGATCTGGTCATGCCATATCGAACAAACTCCTGCCTGGTGCTTCTGCGTGTAAAGCCTCAGGCTTCACGCTCTTTCACCTCATCTTACATCACTCAGGTCATATTAGACTCAAAGCTTGCTCTCCACTGTTAGACCCTCGCTACCCACTCAGAGAAAGTACTCGTCCTCATGAACTCGATGTTTTTTTGTTGACTAAAAATCTTTTTTGACAAGTCAAAACGAAGTCCAGCGCTTACTTGCTGTCAATCTTGCATCGGCAATGTGCTTTTACTTTTTCTTATACGGTATATAATTATTTGTTTACATTTAACAAACTGACACTCTTTAACTTTAGAGTCTAAAGCTGAGTTTTTACTTTCTCCCTCCCTGCGCATTTCCCTCAGTACTCATAATGCTGGCTGATGGGAACAGAGCATTTCCCTTTCAGCGGATATGTAAACATTATTAGCTTGCACTTTATTTTCCAGCCCACCCTTTTTACATTTATGCATACACAATCAATCTTTGAGCAGCACCATCACTGCAAGGCTTTTAAATGCTTTGCTCAAGGGCACCTTTGCAGTAATTGTCTAACCCAGCCAATTGTGTTTGTCTCTCCCCTTAACCTCCCCACTTATTTTATAGCCGGTAGTAATACGGTGCTCATGGATGACAGATGCAGTGTCCTGACACTATTTTCCTTACGTCCCTAGGGCTTATTGTGGCTTTAAGTGATTTTAAAGATTTAAAGTGACTTTTTGGTGGCTTCCTGCCAAACAAAATGACTGGCAACAAGTCAGCTAACAGTGCCCTTTATGCAACGACACAATAAAAAAAAAAAGTTGAGCCACACAAAGAAGGTTTTCTTTGTGGCTGCGTTTCAAACTTTTCCTGCCTGAAAGTATTCTCAGTATCTTTAGATTAAAATATCATTTTATACAAGGCAAAACACAACACTTCCACATAAGACCAGGTGCATTGATGAGACTAGAGCTTCTCATTATTATATACTAAAATTCATTTTCTTTTATTAGTAGTATTGGCAAAAATTCACATTCACAATTTAAGAACCAAGACATCCTTAGATTGAGAGCGTGAAAGTCCCCAAACAACACCTTTTTTCTAAAGTGAATTTATCACCTGACAGACAACACAAAAATCTTCTCAAAGGGCGTTGTGACTTATTATTCCCTCATATTGTCCTTTTGTCTGGTTACTTTTTAATCCCCGATGCTCGTTTTAAAATAGCGATGTTACAGCTCCGCAGCTGCCTCTGGCAAAAGACAGAGCCTCTTAAGACTTCTGAGCAGCAAACTGAAACTGTTATTGTCTCCAGAGGGAGATAGCAGGCTAAATAATCCGTTTTCTGTGATAGTGACAGCGTGAACCCAGCTGTTTGCATCTCAGGGCTTCCTAGAAGTGTCACTTAAGCTGAAAATGAGAAGAAATGTACAAAGGCACCGAGGAAAATATATTTTTTTTATTGATTAATTCATAGTTGATTTAATTTGTAGACAGAAAAGGAGAGTAGATTGCTCTCCTACAGACACTTGCTTCAACGTTAACAGACAAGAACAACGACAGACATCGTCTCAAAGCATGTTCATTGTATATATGAACAGCTTAAAAGTTTATGATTTATGACACCAGGGTAATTTACAGTGAAAGGAAACATTAGAAAAATTACTTAAAAAAAGAAGTCTCAGGAGCTCCGGGCTGACTTCTCCTCGCCAACCAAAAGCAGTCTGTCTACCCGAGATCCTCATTATCCCATGATTATCAGTTTGAATCTAGTTTTTTAGGAACGGACACAACGGCAATATCAGATAACTCTTATCAAAAGCAAAGACCAAGACCCTTAAAGCACCTACAGGTGCTGTTTTTGAGCCGAAGGTTTTAAAAAAAAAAAGAACTGCTCGCTGGACACGTTTTCATATGGATGTTTGCATTATGAACTCTAGATGCAGACTTGCATTGCTACTCTTGTCTTGGATGGCATTGATGTCCGTGTTAGGCGTTTCACATGTATAGTCATTTTTTCAGCAGCTCTTGGCTGTTCGATCACCCGAGTTCTGCAGAAATCATTTTACTTTTACATATTTCTTAATTTCAGACAAAAAAAACAAACAAAAAAAAAAAAACTAACATCATCATAACCTTTCAGCCAAAACAAAACTGAAAAGGGAATAGTCATGACGGTCATATGTGCCCTTCATCCTTAAAGATATTTCATATAAACGAGAGGCTTTAACATCATGAAGAAGTGCTGCATGTGCAACGAGCTCAAAACTGCTCAGCCACCTATATTTGTTAATCAGGTTATTTGTTGAAGGCTTTTTTTTATTGATCTACAACAAGAGGAAGTGGCTACAATCTTTCAAATTAATTATGCAATTGCAGAGATTAGTAGGGTCCCTAGCACTGACTCCTTATGCACTTTAAGACACCAAACTTTAAATGAAGTGACTGCTAATTGTTTTCTCAGCTCCTGGTAGTTTTGTCACCTGAAACTTTTCTTTTTTTTTTTTTTTAGTTGTCTCCTCACAGGCATTCTCAGAGGTCATGCCAAAAATACAATCATTCGCTTTGTCCCAGACGCCACAGATGATGAATAGTGTTGTGATTATCAGGTTGTCATTTCATTACAGTCACAACATTCCTCCTTCTGTCGCTCCCATAGAGCTCTCCTTTTGATTTCATTGAAGGAAAGGTCAAGTTTCCACAAGCAGTCATTCACCAGCATTCACCTTCGCCACTTGGCTGAGGTCTGGCAAGATTAATTCTTTGTGTCTTGCCATCTCTCTATGAGCCAGGTTCATATTTCCTACAATGGAGCCAAGCAAACACAGGAGAAAAGTGTGTGCTTTTCTTTAAAAGACATTGGCGCAACCGTTTTAACAGGGCGGCTGTGTTTGAATTAGATGTTCTAACCTCCCGCTTGCTAAATGGATTTCTAAAGTGGCTGTAGTTGGAGGCTTTCAATCGGATGCAACCTTGAGTCCTTTTTTATGTGAGCTCTGTAGGATTTAAGTGCCGGTATAACATGAGCACGACTGAATGCATGCTCCTCATTTTTTGAAATTGAAAAATCTCCAAAGGCTCTCCCCTTTGTGCAGGCAATTAATGGAATGCTGGGAGCGAGGTTCAGGTGCTTAAAAGTTGTATTTTTTTTTTTCTCGCTCAATCTTTTTTTAATGAATAATAAAGGATAATCATTGTGGTGGGGAGGTGGGGCGGGGGGCGGGCAGGGTAATGCTGTAGGCTTCCTCTTTATGCACAATGATGTATAATGCATGCTTTGAAATGAAACGGCAGCGGCCTTCGAACTATTCCATTTCCAAACCTCAGTGTATTTGTTTTGCATGCCGCGGTGATGCTTTTGCATAACAATGGCGAGTTTGCCCATTAACAATGCTTGCTTATTAATTTGATCTTTACATTTTTAAAGTTTGTCCATCAGGCCGCCAAGCAGCGGGTCCCCCCAGTTGCAGTTTGGTGTAAGTGATTAGAATGTCGGCTAATTGCCTCTCTGAAGGGTTGAGCTCTTTCTTTTTTGTTTTCCTTCGCTACACCTGCGAATGCCCAGTTTTACATTTCAATCACATGAATACCAAACAAATTCATGCATCAATTTAACTGTATGAGGAAATCATTATATATAGTATTTTATATATATATATATATATATATATATATATATATATATATATATATATATATATATATATATATATATATATATATATTTTTGTGTGTGTATGTATATATATGTATATATGTCTGTTTTTTACAAGATTGCAATGCTCAAGAATATGATTACTTCTTTGAATGTAGCTGCTGTTTTCAAATGTAAGGTTTTACTAGTAGTGGGTGATGGTTAAGACCTAAATAATTACTAATGAATAATTAATAAGTACTTATTAAGTACTGTATGATACATATTTTTTTATTTCAACTTGTGCAACCATGAGAATAAACGTCATAGAGGTCAACACATGTCTGCAGACTACGGAAGCAGCTGTTAATTTAAATTTATGGACTAGTATAGAGTGGGAACCTGGCGAACGACGTACAGCAGATCATGTCCTCTGATCTGTTATAGAATTACTGCCGACACATTTTTTTGCCACTATACGGCCAGTAAAGCCTCGGGGCCTGCCTCAAACGGTGCTGCGTAGCAAGTGTTCTTATTCCAGCACACTGTTACACGTTTTTTTTTTCCACAGGACTTGGACACTTCTAAAAGCTTTAGCTTTTTTTTTTTTTCACCCCCGCAGTCTCTTTCACTTTGACTGTGCTTGACAATGCAGGGAAACATACAAACGCGTCTCGGTAAACACGAGTGATGTGGTTCCAGAGTTTAAAAGCTTCACATAACACTGGCAGACGCAACTTGGGGCTGTTTGTGTGATGGAGAGGAAAACTTGTTTAGAAACTGACAGCACTGTGTGTTAGAGAGTAAAAAAAAAAAAAAAAAAAGCAATGTGTCTCTGTGCTTATGTTGCTTTTGGCAAGTTATCCGTGTGTGTGTGTGTGTGTGTGTGTGTGTGTGTGTGTGTGTGTGTGTTCTGGCTCTCTGCGTGGTTATCTTTTGAGTTACTTGGTTTGGAGCTGATGTCCACCTTCGGGGAAGCACAGAGCATGCATTTCTGAGTATTTTCACCTGAGGCTGCACTTGTTAGAGTCTGTGTATAAATGTATATACATTATTTATACAAATTCAGAGCGAGTGAAAGCAGGTTTAACACATTTACAGACAGGAGGCCAGGCACTGCAAGCCAAGCTCCAAGTATGAGTGCGTCGGGAATCGAGCTGGCTGTTTGCCTGTCTGTGACCGGCATCCTTATTGCTGCGTGTCAGCACTGCTAACACCATCTGTTACCTGCTTAGCAATTAAATGATTCCCCAAATCATTCATATGTGAGCGTTTGGTAGTAATTTGAAATAAATCAATAAATAAGATAAAAAACTGATTTTGCAACATTTCATAACTTCTTGTTAAGTTAAGAGCGCCTGATTTTTATTTCATTGAGTATATGGGATGAGGTGAAGGTATAGTCCTGTAGGTTGTAGAGTTTCAGGGAAACGTTTAAAATCGGAACATCTTAGTTAATGTCATATGTGCGATATTGCTCGCGGGCCAGCTGAAACTGGTCTGTATGCTTTGGACATACGAGCTGCATTTGTGAGAAAAAAAGTGAAGTTAATTTTATGCCTTGATGTAGAAAAAGATGTGTTTGAATAAAGCTGTTCCTGTAACTGACATTAATCTGACATTTGTGCCGCTGAGAGCTGAGAAAAGACCAGAACCAACAGCTGGAACGAGGAGCTAGAGCAGCTTGGCACACATGGCACAAGTACTTTTACTGAAGAATTCAAGCATTTACGTCAGAGATCTCAATTAATAGAGCTTAATTCAAGATGATTCTACCACTCAATAATAAATAAAAATTTGCTAAAGAATAGTTTGTATTATGCCTTAGTATTGAAGGCCAATGTCATAACGATGCCTGCAAGAGTATTCATAACCCTTTCACAAATGCAACATCTTACAACCATAATCTGTAGTGGACTGTTGTTTTTTTTGGATTTTATATGTTGAACAGACACAAAGTAGAGCATAATGAAGTGAAGTGAAAGGAAAAAGAAACATGGTTTTCAAAACAAAAAAAAATCAAAAAATTGTGTATTTGTATTCAGTTCCCATAGTTCAATACTTTGTAGACCGTCTCTTCTCTGCATTACCAACTCCAGGCGTTTTAGGATATATCACTACAAGCTTTATGCATCGAGATTGTTTTTATTCATTTATTTTTCCTCATTTGTCTAAGCAAAATAACCAAGCACTTTTAAATTAGATAGAGAGTGTCTGTTAACATCATCCTCCAAGTCTTGCCACAGATTCTTAACTGAGTCATGTCTGCGCTTTAACTACACCATTAAAACACAGATTGGCTTTGATATAAACCCACGGTCCTAAAAACTGTGGTCAACTAGCTGTAGTTGACCTGACGTTAGTTGTGCTTAGAATAAATGTTTTGGTATTTTCAAAGTAGCAAGAACTACTCAACAGAGTTTAATGTGGTAACTGCTGGAGAAAGCATTCCCACAGCATAATGCTGCCGCCATCGTGTTTCACAGTTGTGTGTTCAGGGGAATGTTAAATTAGGGTTGGACGATAATTCAGTAACAATATATATTAATCGATAGATTTATATCGATGGTATAAAACAAATTTGTCAATAAAAAGTTCAATAGAATAACAGTTTTCCTTCCTTTTACATTCTCGTCATTACATCCTCCCAACCAATCACAACGCAGAACCAGGAACGCTCCGTTCATCAAGCTCCACCCCTTCAAAGAGTTCAGAGAGCACACGTTTGTTTTTTTTTTTGTTTTTTTTTTAAAAAAACTTGCAGTTTTTGGTAAAAAGTTGGTTGAATAAAGAGCTGGGTTTGAATTCACTGTTTGTGAGTTCAGCATCTAAAAATCGGTCGCTAAGCAACAGCATAAAATGGCCAGGGCTGCACTAATAATATATGTTTTGAATTTGTTGATAATTATCAATATCAATCAATATGATTTCTGTTTTACCGATATGCTTTTTTTTCCTATATCGTCCAGTCCTATGTTAAATGCATTCATTTTTGTGTCAAATTGCATTTTGAATGGATTTTCTTAGGCGTATCAGAGCAAAGGGTTCTAAGTAAAAATGCACACCCCTCTTTTCAGATTTTTATAAAAAAACATATGCATACTTTTTTCTTCAGTTCTGTGACTATGTACTTAAACATGTGAAAAGGTACAAGGGGTGTGGTGATGTTTTCCAAGGCACTTTGATTAATTGTAATGTGGTACAGTGTACTGTAGGCAATTTTTTTTTTTTTAAATGTGTTCTTGTTTTCCTCCTGTTTGTGTTTCATAATCAACTTAGCATTTTTAGGTTTAAATACTGCTTTGCCAAAGTTTTGGTCCTGAACTGTTACCTGTTCTTTTCCTGCATGCAGGAGCCCCCTCCTGCAGAAATGGACGCCTTGCCAGCTGGATGCAGTCTGCATGTTCCCATGGACGTTGAGTTTGCAGCTTCCTGTTTCCCTCGCTTTCCTCCGCCTTAGATAAATCTGTGTTTGTGACAATTACATAACTTTTGGTGGTAAAGAAGTAAGGAAGTACTCACTCTGACTTTCACATTTATCTTATAATTTACTGGATGATATGTAAGCATTATACCTACATTTAATGTATTGTTGTTGTTTTTTTACAATGCAGACGATACGTCCAGTAACAAAGTACATTTATTTTTTTCCTTTTAAGATCCTGTAGTTCTCTTGCTGTGCGTTTACTACAAAGAGTGCTTAATAGCCTTATCATTGCTTTCAATTAATTGGCAAAATGTTTCTCATGGTATCTGTAACTATTTTTAACAACCAACTATGACCCAGAATGTGACAGAAGGTGAAATAAAACTGGAGCAGAGGGACTCTGTGAAGAAATTCGGTAGTTCTTGATACTGGTTAATTTTATTATTGTTATTGTGATACAGCTATGTTTTTTTTCTAATAAAAATGTACTTGATGTTTCAACTTTAGTTTTGTCCATACTGAATTGAAGCTTAAAGCACTGGTGTGTAAGATTTTCACACTGACGTATCATCTAGCGGTGCACTAAATGAATTACAAACGACCTCGCCGTTAAGCGCGTAATAACTACTACAGAAGCCCTGGAGTGTCATAAATGTGACAATGTAAACATGACCTCCATGTATTTGGTACCAAACTACTGCTATTTGGTACCAAGCTACTGCTAATAGCTAATAGCTGCACCACGCAATAGTTGCGTGGTGCAGCACTGCACAGCTCAAAGGGGGAGCTCAGGCCAACCTCGTCAATGGTCTGTCCGTGTCCGTCAGGCTAATAGCAGCCATAACATCGACTTATGTTGTGCAGGAGGTTTGATACGACACCATCGTAGTCGCAGGAGCTTTATTTAACCCTTTTATGTTGCACCCAAACATGTGTGTTGTACTGTTGGCTTAGCCTGTGGCACCGTTCAGCATTTTGTTTTCCTTGTCTGTCCACAATCACTGTTACTGGTGTATGTAGAAAAACTTGTTTGTAAAGGCACTCCAGACCTATAATACAGTGGGGGAAACCTTGCTTGTGCTAAATGACAAATCATGTTCATGCCGAACAGCCACTGTACGGCGCGTACAGCGGTAAAACCAGCTGATAAAGTGGGCGGAGCTCCGCTTGGGTTGTTAGATGAGGATCTGGGCTTGGCTGGAGTTACTAGGTGAGGGGGAGTGCCCACCGATATTGACGCAACAATCAGGTGGTTTGACGCAACGGCTCATTTTCCAGACACCAACCAAAACATTTAATTTTGCCAAAAAATGTCTGGATGTTATTTTTTCTTTTTTTTCTTTTTTCTTTTTAGTACTTGGGTTGTTTCTAGAAGCAGCAGAGACCCAACTGGAAGTACAAAAACATGCAAAAATTTGGATTTTGTATAATAGGTCCCCTTTAAAGCTTTTATTTAACTATATCCAAAAACAGAGGGCCAATGGACTGAAGCAGGACTTTCTTAAACTATGCAGAAAGAGGACTTTTTAATGTTGCTTATTTGCGTTTGTATTCTCTCCTTGTGTTAGGGAGTTTACTAGCAAATTTAAAGAACTATGTCTTGCCCATAGTTTTAAATTGCTGATACAATTAATTGTTTGACACAATAAAGAAGGCAGAATAGATTAAGGAATCAGACGCAGCTCATTGAAATATTGGGCACGCCAGTAGAAAAGTTCTGCGCAATCAATGAAATAATCAAAGAGATGCTGCAAGGTTCACACCACGTTTGGGGAGGTAGGGCTTAGGGATAACTAATATGAAAAACACCAAAAACTATGGTACACAAGGAAATGTGTTAGCAAGAAAATAATGAAGGCTTTTAAAATGTAACAGAGAGAAAAAAAGATTTGAATTACAAAAGGGAAAGTAAAAGTTATTTGTAATAAACAGGGATGACAAAGGTAAAACATATTTAATACCTGGAGAAAACTAGTAGGACAGAAAGACAAGAAAATTGTTGAAATCTGTCAGAATTTAGGAAGCAATCATGCTCCCAGGCAGAGCCGGTTAATATAATAAATTCCAGGACATTTCAAACCTTTTTTGTAGCAAAACATACTGATGACATTAGCTAAAGATGTCTTTCTAAACTTCTGAATTCAGTTATGGATAGAATTTCCAGCAAAGACTTCGATTCTTTAAAAATCTATTTAGTCTCACAGGTCTGACAAGGTTTTGTACGGTCTGTGGTATTTTTCTACATCTGTCATCCTAGTTACATTTTTAGATTTTCATTTAATATATTTTTCACTCTTGTGCTTGTAACTTTTGTTTTTTGTTTTTGTTCTGTCCTGGGATTTGTGATGTTTAAATTTTATTTTGTGCAGTGCTTTGTGTTTATGTCTGCTTTATAATTCCTTCATTCATTCTTGGGGCTATAATACAGAAATAAAATAACCTCATTGCAGCATAAACCAGCCACAGCCAGGTGGTCCTTCTCAAATGAAGAGTGAAAAAAAAAAAAAAAAAAAAAAAAAAAAACATAATCAGAAGAATTGCCCAGGAGCCAAGCACCACTTGCAGGAGGCTTCAGACCTAAATGTAACTCCTTAAATGTTATAGCACACACCATGTTTGGTGGCAAAATGGTTCTTTATATCAGCCCCAAAAACACCAACTGTGAAGCTTTGAAGGTACATAATGATGCGGGGTTGTCTTTCAGCTGAAGGAAGGCTGAATGGAGAAATTTAACGGCACATTCTTGGTAAGACACCGTGTTTTCATCAAGAGAACGATCCCAAAGATCACGGCCCTGGGAATTCTGGTTTGGTGTCAAAGGAAGACAAAGTTGCCAGAATGGCTCCTCCAGTAACTTGAACTTAAATTTAGCTTCAAGGTTGAAAATCACACTTAGGTAACACATGAGTAGTTTTTTCTTTTTTTTTTCTTCAGGAAGAGGCTGTCTGAAGCTGTCATTACCAACAAGGCTTTTCTACTAGGCGTTGGATATTTTTTAGTGAGTACATACTGTAAACTCATTTGAGGAACAAAACGGTTCCTCAAATTCTTTTTATGTGTGGCATACTTGTCCTGTTGCTGAGATCTGGTGTGGATTTCATGCCAGTGGTCTCTAAAGTACGCTGACGTGGGTCAATTTTGTGCACAAACATGGAAGTCTCTCGAAGCAGAAATAATTCATATTTGGTATAAGAGCAAACCAGACAGAACAAAGATTCAGGTTCGAATTTAGTGAGGAAAACTTATGCGACTCCTACAATACTCTTTGATGTACAGAGCTGCATGGACATTTTAAAACACTAGAAAAGTTTTTTTTTTTTTTTTTGTATCTGAAAACCACTCATGGAAACAAAGCAGAGAGCATGCTACTACAGTAAACAAATTTATTTTGGCGTGGACACCTCACGTCATGTAACACAAAGATGGAGACCCAGCGACGCAATAAATTATCTTCAATAGTAAGCGTAACCAGTGACATACTGTACATTAAAAAAAAAATTAAAGAATTGTAAATAAAAAGAAGGGATTTACAAATAAAATGCTGAGAGGAAAACACAATCTTTAGACAACATTGCTGATAAAAAAAACAAAAAAAACTGAAACTGTGTGATTCCTCTTTGATTTTAGTGTCTCACGACATAATTTAAGTACTGTTTAGAGAAATAAAACAAGAGTAAACACTGTACACAAACCAAAGCAAACACACCGGAGAAACCATTTTCTTCATTTTGATGATTTCTTTTCTTTTTTTTTTTGTTTTGTTTTGTTTTTTAGGAAATCATTGCTTTGCGGGTTAAGCTTCATCACAGTTCTCTCC
The DNA here is from genome assembly GCF_011125445.2 of Fundulus heteroclitus. Classification (NCBI taxonomy): domain Eukaryota; kingdom Metazoa; phylum Chordata; class Actinopteri; order Cyprinodontiformes; family Fundulidae; genus Fundulus; species Fundulus heteroclitus. The sequence continues at coordinate 14,532,504 of NC_046369.1, forward strand.
CATATGACAACATGAATGTAAACACCTGTTGAATTATTCTTTTTTTTATTTTTTTTTACAACATTAATACTTTCTATATATATATATATATATATATATATTTATATATTTGTACATATTTTCATTCACATCTGCACGGTTAGCTAGCATGGTAATGAAATAAGGCAGGACTCACATAACTGTCATCACAATTTGTTTTCTTTTCCGCTTGTAACACTGATTATTAAGGTTTTAGTCGTTTTCTTCCCGTCTTCTACAGCAGGCTTTGGTCTTTTTGAGGGAAGGCAGGATCGATTCCCCTCCGTCTCTGGAATCATGACTCGTTTTGTTGCAGGTTTCGGTGAAATAATAAAAAGAAAGGGTGTTTGCTGCATAAAAAAACATTGGGCTATGAACGTGATTATTTATGCTGACTTTATTAAGAGGGCTCAATCTACCACCGGTCTTTTTGAGGTAAAGATCCTTAAAGATTACTCATAGGATGGGGAATAAGGTAACAAGGGGACCGTGAGTAGCTAATACAAAAGAAAAATATTTCCTCCTTTATTTTTTTTTTAACCTTTATTCATATTTCATCTTCTCTGTTGGTGCAAGCTGCTTCACCTGGGAGATTGGAAAACAGAGTCACTCGCCTGGATGGCCGCGTGTCCGTTTGACTTTCCAGTACCGACGGCAGCTGGAAGCCCAGCTTCAGTGGTAGAACACGCGCGAGCATCGTCGACCTGTTGCTACAAAGCTTACTGAAAGATGGGCAGTGTTATTCAACCTCCTTTTCTCTGCAGAAATCCGTGTTTTATTATTTTCAGAAGGCTTCAACTTGTAACCCTCCAGTCTCGTGGTCCTGCTTGAGCAGAAATCATCATGTAGTGTCAAATGTGGAGTTTGTTTCAAGCGGGGTTTTATTTTTTTTCTCTTTGCCCTTGAAAATGTTATTTTTCTGCCGTACAGCTGAAGAGAACAGTCTTCTTGCAGTCTTTTTTTTTTATTTTTTACAATAAAGCAATCTAACTGCTGTTTGTCTATGCACACTCTTTAGTCTCTGAATGATCAAGTTCGAAATGAGCTCCGTATAAATAAGAGTTTTTGACACTTTAAGCTTGCCGCCTCTCTCATCTTCTCAGTCAAGCCGAAGGTTTGGGTTTGGAAACAACAAAAAAACACGTGGATGAGTTTTTACAAACGTCCTTGCAGGTGCAGCATGAGTCATCAGGAAAGTCCGGCCGTTAAGCTCGTTTTGCGTGCAGCATTTCGATGAGCAGGTTGTTGCAGGGCACGTCGCCGTTCAGGTGTTTGTAATAAAGGTACTCCTCGGCCTGCAGGCTGATGGCTCGGATCTCCGGCAGCCGAAGGAGCAGCTGGCCAAACTTGTCAGTCTGCTGGGGATAGTTGCACATGACGTAGTCCAGCAGCGCCGCGTTGACCTGCTCCTGGACGCTCTCCACCAGGTGGAAGTTCTCCAGGTTCTTCACGTCTGCAGCAAAGGAGGAAAAAAAAAAAGGGTTAGCAGGAAGTTTTTAAACGAAAGGGGTTAGCAGGAAGTTTTTAACGCAGTGCCAAAAGTTTTCCCCGCAGCTCTGAAATTCTGATTTTCTTTTGTCCACTGTCTGTGTCAAAGTTTTTTGAGCCAGCACAATTTGTTCTCACAGAGAAAGCAGAGTTGTCAGAAAGCGCGCGTGTTTTTAGCCATCTTACTTTTGTTTTCAAAGACAGATGCTGATTAAAGTCGACGAACGCATTCCTTTTTATGCTTCCTAAAATAAGAAATATAATACCCAACAGATCCTTGAAAAAAAATTAAACTATAGTTAAACATTTATAACCACATTTTAATTTTTAATCATGTTTTTCCAATATAGAAATGGAAAAATATACGTTGTGGAATTTTGTTGTTTCAAAACAGGTGATGTTTATAATACTAAACTTTCAAACATACTTGAAGCATAGATGATTAGTCTGATTCTAAGCATAATTAAATCTGCATACGTTGCATATTTATTTTTCACTGTTCTTTTTTATTTATGACAGTATATTCTAAATACACTACTTTATTTTATTATTTTATCCATCCATCCATTTTCCAAACCGCTTTATCCCTCATGGGGTCGCGGGGGCTGCTGGTGCGTATCTCCAGCGTTCACTGGGCGAGAGACAGGGTTCACCCTGGACAGGTCGCCAGTCTGTCGCAGGGCAATATTTTATTTTATTATTTTATTTTACTTTATTTCTATTTTCCTTTCCGTTAAAGGGGAGTTTTCCTCTCCACTGTTGCTTCATGCTTGCTCAGTATGAGGGATTGCTGCCAAGCCATCAACAAAGCAGACGACTGTCCACTGTGGCTCTACGCTCTTTCATGAGGAGTGAATGCTGCTTGTCAAGACTTGATGCAATCTACTGGGTTTCCTTAGATAGGAAACTTTTTTATAAATAAAACTGAATTTATTTCCCTTGTGTTATTGAACAGGGCTAAACCTGATTTGACACAAAACACAATGCTTTGCATCAAACTATACATGAACCATTGTTGTTCTGATAGTAAAATATTTCAAAGTGAGAAATAGTTTATCTTTGCTATGTTTATGCGTATTAGCAATAAATTAATAAAAATACTAGTCATGCCAATTATATTACATTGGAAAACTTTAAATTAGCCAATTAAAGTGTTTTCTGTGCCGATTAAACATATCTGTATTCCTAAATACATTTGCGAGCCCTTCTTCTTTGTTTCCCAGCTTGCCCCCAAAAGGTCTTAAAAGTCACTCCCCTCATTCCACAGAAACAACTGGGTCATCCTGGGCCCTTAGGAACCCACTGTAGTGGGGTAAATTGGTATCCAGCCTCCAATTGTAACAGTGTCCGCAGTCTTGTCCAGGGCATAAAGATAAGTCTGGAGCTATTACTGACACATTAAGGTTAGAGAGCATTAAAATCTGACTCCTTTAATGGTGGCTCATGTGTTGCATGATGAAGCCTCCCCCTGCTCCTCGTTTCTGTTTTCCTCTGAAATGCCTCTTGGGAAAACGACGTCGAAAGAATCAGGTAAAAGCAAGAATGTTCTTCTGAGAGATGAATTCCCAGGAGCCAATAAATTATGTAGGGGTATAGTTAGGCCACAATTGCTACTGAAACCTCAACGTCTTTTTTTTTTTTTTATATATCCTAACAGGGCATAAAGTACTCAGATTATTACAAAGAAACAGACAGAAGTTTCAAGAAATGCAGTATGGGGAAATTAGTCATAACATTAACCCCGTGCAGGAATTCACTGTTAGAAAGTCTGCTTTTACTGCTAATTGCTTGTGCGAAAACTACAATGTGCGTCTTTGCTTAATCCCCACCTTTCTGCACAGCTATAAGCACTTTTTTCTTAACAATAATAAGCTCACTGGGGGGTTGAGGAGATTATTGCAAGACAAGACAAAAATTTGCTAAATGGATAATGGCAAACCTGAGCGCTTTGTGCGCTTGTCATGATTATGAAGCGCAGGACTACAGAATATTTAAACAGCTCGCCGCTCCGTGCGCGCACCTCTGATCTTTTATTAATTTGCATGACCCCCAGGTTGAGTCCGGTCACGCTGGGGGCCACTTTGAAGTGACAGAATCTCCGTGTGCTTCTGTAACCGAATCATGCACACGCTAAATGAAGCAATCGTTAGAAAACTGTTTTCGATAAATTGACAGATACTAATCTGTGGGAATAAAAAAATGTTTTTACTTTTTGTTCCACATAGCTGTACCCACTTTGAATAAACACATCCTCACTCACTCTTTCACACACACACACACACACACGTACACACACACACACCGCATCCACCCACCAAGAGCATTAGGAGGAAGGAGGGGGGAGATAAATCAGCAGCTAATGAGGTCTAGAGAATGAGAAGCAGGTCCTTCAAGGCACTTCCATCTATGATGCAGTCTACCATGCTATTACAATCTGTATGCATGTGTGTGACCGTCTGCTCTTGTGTGGCTCGTGTATGTGTGAGCTGCAGCTCGCAGTGACCTCTGGGTGACATGGTGGGAGGGGGGGGCTAAATAAGGCTAAGAGGAGGGCAGGGAACGGTGGGGGTTAGGGCGTCTGTGACAAAGGAGCCTCCAAACAAACATGACATGTGCTTTTTCCTGCTGCCATTCAGCTGTCTGACCTCCTGTCAGGATCCTGAATCGGCTCTCACACTTTAGAGGAGTGGTACCGTAGCCTTACATAAGCGAAGCCAGCACAGGGCGCTCTAAGCGCTCACTCACAGACGTCCTACGCAGGTCAACGACGGAGGGTGGAGGGAAGGCTTGTTGTTATCATGTAGGAGAAACATGGATGGAAAAAAGTTTCTGAGTTGTTATACAGTGGAATTCACTTGAACTACTGGAATAATGAGACTGTGTGTGGTTTAATTGTGCCCTCTGTTATTAGCCCAATTTCTCTATCTGCTCCCCTTTCCTTAAGCCATAACTCAGGTGAGATATGAAACTAAGTTGAAGTGGAGTAACATTTCTGACATAATCACTGAATTATACATATAATTCCATAGTATTATTATTTATACATTATGTTTGTAACTGAACTTTATGGCCATTTTGCAACCTTATTTTGCACTGCCAACGTTGCTGAACATTTGCAATTAATTTAATTTTAAAAGTACACAACTGAATGATTACTGTATTTTTGCACCATTATTATCTTGCACTGCCAACATTGAACTTTTCAAATTAATGCCTTTTTGCACCATTATTTTTGCACTATAAACATGGTGGAACATTCTTCTGCACACTATAGAAAAAAAACTGCTTTTCTCCTGCACGGTTACATTCTTATTACTGCTGCACTTTATATTGTAATGTTATTTTATTTCAATTGCAATATCATTACATTGTCATAAGCTGTAGACAACACAATTTCATTTTGTATGCACTCTGTACATACAAAATGACAATAAAGTTTGTCTAAGTCTAAGTATGTTACCTTTATAATCTCCCTAGATTGTCTGAAATATATAATTCATACTTCATGAGATTAAAGTAAACTTGAAGTATCCATACTGAATACTGTGTACTGTCTTTTTTTTTTAAAAAAAACTACAGTATCTGGTAATATATTGGACTTACAGCTTTATTCCATACCCAAAATTTTCAAGCAACATAATGAAATTAAATGGGAGTCAGTTACTGGAATCAAGTTATGGATTCACTTTAAAAAAAGTTCTGGATTCTAAGGCACAGAACGGTCCTATGGTTCCTAATGACATGCCAGAAAATATGACTGGAGTTTCTGGCTGTTTGAAGCGCGGGGTAAAGGTGCGATGCTCCTCCCCTTCCCCACCTGCTGCTGTGGACTGCCAGTCAGCTGGCTGAGAAAAATCCACTCCACTGTACCTTTGGTTACAGGTGCAGTAGGAAAGCTGCAAATTTCTGGTGGAGGCTGCATCTTCTTATGGTGACACAATTAGGAACATATGAGAAGCATATGTTTTAAGTATGAGAGTAAGAAAAGAAAAAAAAACAGTAAAATGGTATTGGTACGATTATTATTACTTTAATAATCAATATGTTATTATTAGCATTAAGAATATATATATAATATATCATTTCTATTCTGTTTTGAATAGAATTAGTTAGAAATATTTGTCTTAATGAAACATTTGCCTATTAAACATTGGCCTTTTTATTCAAGATTATCATAGGTAAAAATACCATATTGGCCCAAGCCTTAATGGAAATAACATTTGTTAAACAACAATAAAAATATTGTGCAAATGTTTAAAAGATTGGGAAGTCATTTATTTTGCTTTTTGCTTTGCTTTCTTTTCTAATTTCATTCTATATCATTCTATATATTCAGTTTATATGGGATAACAAATATGGGAGGAGTTGCAACTGTGCCTTAGAAAGCAGCATTTGTACATTTACGTCATATTCAAACCTGCCTCTTTTGTGACTGTTGAGGGGGAAGCACTGCAGAAAATTACCCAGAGTCTTTGTATCATTTTAATTGCTAGTTATTACTAGAGCCTCTTTTGAAAATGAAAAAAATGAATCGGTGCTTGCATAAAAGAATGAGAACAAATGAGACTAGATTGTATTATTGCAAACGAATGCTTGAAATTTTTGCCCAGTTCACAAAGAAAGTAATCTTGGTAAGACATCAATTAAAAAAAAACTAGCAGTTCTTTTTGTTTTTGACAATAAATTAAAGTTAGGGAGGAGAAAAGAGAGAGAGAGAGAGAGAGAGAGAGAGACAAAAAACCCTAAAACAAATTAAAAAAAAAAAAAAAAAACAGCTGATCATTCATTCCCTGACAGTGTCGAGATGGACTATTAAATGGGCTAAGCACTCTCCACTCCGCCTTTAGTGCCTCCTTTCCTCCTCCTCTTCCTATCCCTCTCATCCTTCAGCCACTGAGGGACTAATTATCAACTTTTTCTTTTTCAAATTAGAAAAAAAAAAAAACATAAAACAGCCACAGTTCGTCCGAGTGCCGTGTCCGAATACTCAAATGGAAACCCTGAGGTCCCATTGAATACATTGTTTCATTTGACAGCCGATCACACTGAAGCGCCTGCCCGCACACACACACACACACACACACGCAAACACACACACACTTTCACAAAACCCCTGAAATCTCTGCTGTGCTTTTTAATTAGACCCAATATGCTCTGTGCTGTGCGTGTATGTCTCTGCATGTTCTCTCACACACTTTTCACGACCCTTAAAATCAACCTGCTCCAGGGAAGGCACACACACGCATGCACAGACATGATGGAAGCGCACATTTTAATCACATTGTACATACGCTTGGTACAAGACGCCTTTTCATTATTCCACTCTGATCCCAAAACCGCTTCACAGAGTGGATGGTCTGGTGTGTAAAAACTCATAAACCGGTGTCAAAGTTCTGAAACGATACGGGATAATGTTTATACGCCGTGGTCGGCGATAGAAAACGTGTTGGTTACTTACAACATGTGTATAAGGTTAAGTTTGAAGAAAAATCAAAAATTGGGGCAAATAATCCAAATAAAAATGTATTTTTATGGAATATGCATAGTACTAGTATTATTTTTAGTAATCTAAGAGAAATCTATACATTTTGGTGACGGTGAATAAAAAAAAGACAGCTACCCGGCAAAGCTTCAATCCACTTTTTTATGTCTTGCTTTCTCCCCAGTAAACTATTACCCTGTCTTGTCCTTTTTACAGAATTCGCTCTTTTATGGTTAACAAGCAATATATGCCAAAAGAACCCTGGAGTTTCCCCACATTATATTTTCATTGCCCAAATCAATAAACCGTCTCAGTCACATGCCGACAGAACACACCCTGACTTTCAAATTTCAAACGGCTCACGAAATAACACATAAAAGAGTCCCGAGTCATAAACCTTTTGGTGAGCCGAGGTGCTGTCCGTAAACCCGGCCAACTAAACGTGAGTGGAAGACGGACTGGTTACTTCCCACGTGGGTGGGAATTGGGATCACCGCGCTTCCAATGGGAGACCTCGGACAGCGTTTATATGAGCCTATCAAAGCCGAATCAGCTTTTACTGCAGCGGCAGTGCTTCAAAGAGTTAGCAGTTGAACTTGAGTCCCAGCTAGGTGGTCTTTATTGCACCCTGCTGGGCTGTTATCAAGTGAACAGTGCCAACAACAGCTGTATTCATCATTATTAATCACATCTTGGCCCCAATCAGCGGTGGAGGTGATGACAGAGAACTCAGTGACCTTTAACTCTGAAATAATGATAATAATAATTAAGCGGTGACTTACTAGTTACTTCACACCAAATGGGTCAAGTGTATTGCTGAATGTCAACGTTTGTTAGAAAGAAAGAAAAAGGGCAGCAGGGGCATTCAGAGCAAATTGAGGCCACAGGGCAAGGAGCAATGGCCGGATGGCCAACAACGCTATGTAACTAGACTGTTTTACTGTTTTAATATATAAGCTCTGCTTTGTCTTAGAAACGTTTTCTACCCTCTGCACCCTCTAAGTTTCATAATTTCATGCAGCACACTAACACACTCTTACTTCAGCTCACGCCAATGCTCGGGTCTCAGCGTCTCACCTGCAAGTGTGCGTTTTCTTTTTCTTTTTAAAGGAGGTTCTGCTTCCCAGTTAGAGCATTCCTGTCCCCCGTCTATCTGTGCTACACAGAAAGCAAGTTTGCCTGCTCCCCGGAGACCTCAGCCCCACTTCGTTTCTCTAAGTCCCATCTGGGGAATTCCCGTTTTTAAAAAAAAAAAAGACACCTACAGATCAGAGGCAAGTGGGGTTGAAATAAAATCATTATTAAGAAAATCTCTTTGATACGCCGAAGATTTACAGGATAAGGTGGAGCATGGCCTTTGTGTAAAACGGTGCAAGAGTAGATGCATGAGTTCAAAAGAACGTGCCTGTTGTCTGTTTTCTAAACTATAACGCCAATTACATGCAGGAGCACAGGAGGTGGGGGGAAAATGGAGTCATACAATACTGTTTTATAGATAATTTAACATGTTTTTCACCTATTGGCAGAGAACAAGTAATATCTACTTTTAGGTAAATATAATATCAAATGGATCAAAATACTGTGTTTTTATATCTACATCTTCAGTGACTTAGAAGTAAAATGTCAAGGGCCTTAATGCATGGAGTTTGCATGTTTGTTGTATGTTTTCTCTCTGGGCACATACCACAGCATGCGTGTTAGGTTAAGTGTCCACTCTAAAGTGCCCACAGGAATGATTGTTTGCAGGCGTGGCCGTCTGTCCATTCTGTCTATGCGTTGCCCCTTGATGGACTCACCACCTGTCCAGCGTATACTTTCCTCTCGTCCACTGAGTACTGCAGATAGGCATTCAACCCGACCCCCAGGACGACAGACAAGGGGTGGATTGATGGAATTCATTGATATACTTGTCCCTGTCTCCAAGTAGCATCTAATTGGCTGCTGGAAATTGTGAGATCTGAATCTATTGCCACCTGTCTTATTATTCAGATTGTCCTCACTTGATGACTATCTTAGGCTGAAAGTTCAATGTAATTTCTAAAGTCTGTGAGTTTTCCTAGGTGGTCAAATAAATACGAGCTGAACTATTCAGAAACTAAGGTCATGTTCCCTGCTATGATTGCCACTCAAGGCATCCGGTGTGCTGAAATGAGTGAATCTTTATTAGTGCAAACAGAAGTCTGCAGAAGGCAGCTTTATTAGCAGGTAACTGATGTGACATTTCTGTGAATTCCACAGTGCAGGTGCCTATGTGCAGCATGTATGTCATGCAACCAAAATGTTCCAATATTTCAAAACATCTATCGCAGTCAGGGTTATCTGGAGATCACATAACATCCATGAATGCAATGCTGAAGAGGTATTCACCTAAAGAGTTAGATTTGTATATATGCTATTGGAATGCAAGATGTACCAAGGTATCAACATCAGTATTGCTACAGATGTACCTGAAATGTTCGTACTTTTACTTAAGTAAAGCATTAGAAATGTGTAAACCAGTCAAGAAAACACAGATAATACAATACTGGACAGTGTGATTTGAATTTGACAACTGACGGACAACCGATACTGCAGGTTTGAGTGTCACTATTGCAGCAGCAGGAGACCTACCAGAATCCAAAAAGACCACTGAGATTCACTGGAAATACTGATTGAATCTAGTCTAAAAATTTGTGATGCATGGTTGCATAAATGACTGTTCAGAATCCAGATGCTTACTGTTTATCTTTATCTATTTGGGTAGTCACCTTCTGATGATGGTCTGCTTGTCATGTTGTCAAAGTCTACCTTTGAAACAAATTGTCACCGCAACCCTTATTTAAAGGGCTATAATTCAAAAGCTTAGACATTTCGTTTACTGTTCAATTATATAACCAAACCAGCACACTGGCAAAAGCATACTGCTGCGATTAGGTCATTGATATTTTAGGGTTGAGGTCATGGGTTAACAACGAAACACCTCATCCTCTACATTAAAACTTGATGACAGACTAGATTTACGTTTATCTATGTCTGTGGAATGTCGGGACGTATTCTTGACTCTCCTAAACCTCTTTAAATCACTCAGATGAGGCCTCATTAATATCTGAGTAGCACCTTTTTACCTTAAACATGGAACGTTATTTCACCCCATGCACAGTTACATATTGTAGGAACATGCCCTCAAGCTAACATAGTACCTAGTGTCTAGAGGCCGAATATCCTCGATTCTACCGGTGCATAATTACAAGTGGGTCCCAGCTCCTGGAAGGAGGCCATTTAAGGGGACGGGCTGTTGTCAGCATGTCAGAATAAAGCATTAGGGCTCAATTTGCCAGCCAACCCATCAAACCCTCTCTTTAAGCCTCTCAAGGGGCCAAAAGCCATCCAGCAATGAAAGAGAATTATGCAGGGACTGTCCAGTTGGGGATATATTAAGTCAGATTTAAAACCTTTCGCCGACAACATCGCTATTGTTGTTAAGCTAAACAGGTAGCGGTTCTGTCGCCCAAGGATGGGTCGTGGGCTTGACGGACTGGTATTTGTGGTGGTGGTGGTGGTGGTGTGGGGGGAGAGGGGAGCCGGCGAGAGACGTTAAGAAGCAGAGAAATGTGCCTTAGGTCTGATAAAATAAACAAGAGGAAAGGTGCTCCGAGCAGAAAGGATCCAAGCCTCTCTCATTGCCTATGCTGACTGGGAGGTGGTAGGGATTTATTCTGAAGCGAACGGGGGAGTAAATTTACACCTTGAATTAGTTAGCGAGCTTCAACAGATGGGCACAGATAGGGTGGCTGCTATCAGCGCAGATAAATATTGAAAGGATTGTTAAGTCTTCTTGACACGAAATTACATGTATTACTACCTTTTGATTATTACTCTTTCATGAGACTGTGCGAATTGTTCTGTGCTAGCGGTGCAGCCATAAATAAGTTATTTCAGTTGAAGTAGCCACGAATCAGTAAGTTAACATCCCTGTGTAAAAAGAAAAAGTAAAAAAAAAAAAAACAACAACAACGACAAAAGATCAAAAATAATCCGTGCTTGCATTTTTGACATGCTACAGACAGGCTGGGATAAAAATCAAAAACTCATTGTCTCAGCATTATGAAAATCCATTTGCCAGAGGGTTACTTTGAGACTTGAATCACCAATGAACTCACTGCTTAGTCCTCTCTGGTCCCTCCAGATTTTCCCACCTCCGCTTCTTATTGCCCCCTGATTTAGCCCCCTTCGGAGGTGAAAAGCAAATCCTCTCAAATGAGCTGGCCTCGGACAGAATGATGCACCCACAGGTCTCTGCTCCCTCCACCTCGGTAATGCTGTCTGGACTGAGCTCTCCCTCCGCCTAGATTCCACCTAACCTGCATGGCTGCGAGTCAAACATGCAGCCGACGACACCGACGCCTGACTGACAGGTCCGGATCTAATGAACTACAGTCAGGACGAGATGCCGCTATCGCCGGCGACATCTGCGGAAGCCACCTTTGTAGTGTAGAAAACACAATCCAAGTTGATTTAAATTAGAAATCTATACGGCAGCCTGGGAAGTGACTCTTCAGGCTCACCCTGACTTTAGTGTGTAATTCATTTGTACCTGTCAATAACAGTTCAGGTAGGCACATTTAGACGTGCGCGAATGATGTCGCTCACCCCGTCTGTCGGTTTTTAACTTCCTTGCATGTGTACCTTATTTACATTCAGCACACTTTTGCACCCGTCGGCTAATTACACGCAGGGTTTGTGTTTGTATGGCATGCTGGGAGGCTGCGAGGAGACGAGAGGGGTTGGGAGGGTGGAGGGTTGGGGCATGTCAGCCTTTTTTGTTTATGATAAAGTGACAGAAAATCATTGGGGGGTCAAGTGCCCCCCCGGCTGCCTCCCTCCACCCTCAGAACCTCCACTGCCCCCCGAAAACCCCTGCAACAGCGCAGAGGGTGCATGGTGTGGGAAGCCTCCCCTTTAATGAGACCATTAAAGGGCCTGTGTCCCAGTCAATAGATTGCACTCATTCTTTCTTTGACAAATTTGAATTAATAATTCAGCGTCAAGCGCCTGGGGATGTATATTTTCAGCATGAAGGACAGTTAATCCATAGCTTGGGTCCACCCTTCCTCCTCCACCCCTCTGTCTCTCAGTACTTCACTTCCATTTCACATCTGTACACCTTTTCTCTCCTTTCTCAGCTGATGAGGAAAGCCATCAGGTAGTGTGATGGGTAGACATATATTGTGTTGCATATTTGCCACCCCTCTTTCTTTCAGTTATTCCTTAATGATGTATCCGTCCCAACCTCACCTCCAAAAATGTCTAATTGAAGGAGATGTTTGCACTCAAGTACCTAAATGATTCTCGTAATGAAGCTGTGCTGTTGCCCTGCGATTGACTGGTGGCCTGTCCAGGGTGGACCCCGCCTCTCGCCTAGTGACTGCTGGAGATAGGCACCAGCCTACCGCCCCGTGACCCTACACGGATGGAGTCAATGGATGGATGGATGGAAAGTTGTGTAGATTGTGGAGTTTTACTGAAAGGTAGTGATGAAAGGAAGTTGACAACAAATTCATTAATAACACTTATTAACCACAAGAATAAATCTTCTGTTGTTGCCTACATGCAAAAAGGTGGAAAACACACCAGCATGATTGTTGTAACATCATGCCGTGGGTGATCGCTTTATGAAGTAAAGTCAATGTCCAGAGCGATGTTTGGGTGACATCTAAGTGCTCTTTAGAGACACCCTTTATCTAATCTAATTGAGCTTGAGCTATTTTGCAAACAAGAGTGGGCACAAATTTCATTCTCTAGATGTGCGAATACACTCGAGGCATACTACGAAACACCTGCAGCTTTAATTGGTGGGCTCCAAAAACCTCCTTGACTTTGGGATGCACGTCACACTTTTCAGGTTTTTATTTGTGGAGTATGTTGGAAATCATTTATCATTTTCTTTCCCCTTAGCAGTGTAGCATCTCAAGCATGATGAATATAAGTATCAGACTGTATTCTGATAGCTATGAGAAACGTGAGACGGTAGGAGCCTTCTCCTCAGTACTGCCCTCACAGCAGGATGCCTCCTAAAATCCTACAAAACCTTACTACTAATTCATATCAAGCTATTTTCCAGCTGTCTGCACCTGCAACAGCAACAGAGAAACGTCAAACACCTTCAAACTGGGACCACAGCTAAGTAGTCTGTTTTCTGTGGAATCAGGTGTCTAAACAATCAACTGGTCTTCACAGCAACTAGCTTTTGTGATCTTTCTCAGCTTTTAGCTTGCTACTTACAAGTTAAACATAATTACGGTTTGTTTAAACATAATGCTTGGTTTCGTTTCCCTCCACAGTCGTCTGATAGTGCCACGCCCGTTCCTACAGCATTAATACAGAACATTAATGCTGATTTGCTTATTAATGGTATTTTGTGTAACTTGAGAGAAAGCTATCAACCTAATTGCCTTGCTGTTAGCTAGTATGTGACCCGAATGTGTTTGCAGCATAACTTCTGGTCGCAATCCCCTTACTGCGCCCTCCACCATCTTAAGTTACCACTTCAAATCTAATTATTTACAGAGAAACAATTACATTAATTAAAAAGCAAGTGTCCGAAAGGTTTTGGTTTTTGATTTAGCAAATCCTGCTATAACAAGTAGAGTTTTATCTAACTTTGCAGTTGCTTCATGAGTGGGATGAACACATACTGAATGTTGTTCTGAATTAGTTTAGCTAATTTAACCTCATTCCAAATTTTTTAAGATGAACTTTCATTCTCTAACTGAAAGATCCTCACTGAACTCTAAATTCGTTCACTTTACGGTAATGGTTTTCAACCAGTTTTATTTGTCCTTCTGTTCCTATGTGTGTACTTAGTTTCTTTAATCTTACTTTTGCTTAGTAGTTTTAGTTACATAAGACCAATGACAAATATTACAGAAATGTGCGCTTATTAAAAGTATGTTTATTAGCTGCACGAGCTTTTTATTTTCAAAACATATCTTTAATTGACAAGCAAGCCTCCTTGGAAGACAAATCCCAATTTACTGAGGTACACATGCAAATTAAAACTGTGCAAGTTGTATGAATCACTTATACACCTTCTCTAACCTAAGGGGGTATGTTTGCACACTAAATATCATAGTTCATCTACAACTGGAAACTGTATGCTGCTGTCTACTGTGCCCTGTATTGGGATATTCAAATTCACAACTCAGCAAAATCTGAAGGGATGCTGTAATTCCAATGAACAATTTATTTTTAATAAAAGTTGTAATTGGTATTGTATTTTGTGATGTTTGGTAGGGATGAAACTCTAGCAGTTTAACTGAAGAAACTTGAAAATACAATGAGGACTATTTCACTGCATACAGCTTTATAACGTAGTGGGATTGTGTTTTAGCTAACTGAAAATTAACAAAAAAGTTAACTAAAATAGAAGGATCCAACAAATTAAATATGTTAAAAGTCTGTGATTGCATAATTTCAGAAGACTCTAAAGACACTGAAGACTATATTAAACGAATGTTGACTTTGTTCCTGATGTGCTATACCAAAGCCACTCAGCACTATTGATTTATAGTTCTGGACGGAGATGCCAGTGGTAGCATTTGGACAAATGTGCCAGGTGGCACCAGAGAACAACATAATGTTCCAAATCTGTTTTTAACACATCAAGAGTTGACATGAAAAATGTCTGGGATTACTCAACAATATACTTAAGTTACACAACAGAATACTGACATATCTGTGTTTAGATGACAATTCTGTGTTAGAAGGAAGCTTGTCAGACCAGGAAGGCAATTTTTTGTTCAAAGTTTTTTTTTTTTTTTAAATACTGTGTGTTTTCTTTTTTTTCCTTTGAATAAATGTATTTATCCTGGAAAGACACTGACTAATTTCTCTGACTAAGCGTGCAACTTTTGGGGTTAAGATGTAATTGAAGACAAGAAAGAGAAAAGGAAAAAGAGCAGCGGTAACTCGGCAGAGAGGCAGACACACACAGGTGGGTGTGGAATAAAGAGAGCAGGAACAAGAGACAGCAACTGTTGGATCATCTGCGCTTCAAAACATTTAATCACTGTCTCTGGTTACGCAAACATTCGTGCGCACACACATACACACATGCACGCACGCACACACACAGATTGCCTTAAAGCTCTGGTGTTTTCTGCTCTGACAGAAGTATCTTGTAACCACATTGTCCAAAGGGCCCCCCCCCACCACACACACACACACACACACACACACACACACACACACACACACACACACACACACACACACACACACACACACACATTCAAGCACACAGAAGCTCAAAGAGCAAAGGTTGTTTAATCTTATAGCAGCACCTGACCACGGGATTGCTTGCCATAGTTTCAGCACATGCCTTTGCTCTATACATAATCACACGGGGACACAATGACTGACAATTCACATGCCACGCAGTTTTGACATGCTGCAGAGCTCCATTTGTAACACTAGAGCAGTAGGTGAATGTGGAGGATTATTTTTACCTCTACCGTCTAGTCAGCGCTTTTCTTAAGAAACGGCTCAAACACTTTTAGAGTTGAAGTTAGCTTGTGTGACGTCTTTTTTTTTTTTTTACACAATCATTTTAATTTTTTTTTTTGCAATGTCATTATAACTCTGCGTTTATTTTATGTTTTCCTTTTCCATAAATGACTGCAATAAGTAACACTAATGGCACATCAAGAGCAACAGCAGCCGTAAAAAGTACTGCCATAAAGATAAAATGAGAGTTTCAGTAATCCTGGGGCTGCTTCTATAGGAAAGCACTAAATGGAGCAATGAAGATCCCTTACAACTTTACAAATGTTTTTATGAGTCAATGTAGGGTTCGTGATATCCTTAAATAGAGCTTTTGACATGTTTGACATGAAGTTCTGGTGAAAGATGTTAATGGCTTGTTCAAAAGAGGGCAAGACTAAATACACTGTCTTAAAACAACTTGAATCTAAAAAACGCCATGGCATTTTATGCAATTATTGTTTTAGGAACCTATACATTGCCTTTATGTTTGCAGTAGATGTTTTTTTAATGCAGATGTGGATGATTATTTACAAAGGACATAAAGACTGGAGGCAGTGGGCCACCAATTATCTCCCTGTGTAAACCTCAAACTGATAACAAAGCATATAAAGTCTTTCTGTTCCGAGAAGTAAGCGAGTATGAAAAAAAAAAAAAAATCAATGAAATAACATTCAACAACTATTTATTCATATTTCTGCATACATCCCATATTTCAGTTCTTTACACTGCATTACCTTTATATTGTCCAGTTACTCTTTCCACGTTCTGTTCTCAGTACACCTTTTTACACAGCAAGATTATTGGTGGCACACTGCTTACTTCCTCCAAGTGTAAATAATGATTAATTTTCATTTGGGCGGCTATTTGAATGGAAAGCAGAGAACAATTTAAAGGTCCATGCAATAGCACTCACATAAGGTTTTTGAGACGGGAGCTGTCTAAAGACGTCAAGATTAAAGTCCTTTTAAATGGCTGCTCATGAAGTCAATTAGACTTCCCATGGTTTATAAAATATGTTACCGCATGGCTAAAAGTGGATTCAACTGATTTGTCATCGCAAAACCACGATAAATCGTAAGGGCACGCTTAAAAATAAACACGGGTCTGATTTATGCGCAATTTGTTCTCCGATCCTGTTTTCATTGACTAATGCAAGCCTGTTTTCCACAGGGCTCCAGAGCGCCCAAGCCTGTCCTCCACATTGCAAACAGACTCCCTCAGTCTTTAATTGGAGCGGAGCAGCAAGCACAGCAAGCACAGCGCTGGGACCCGAGCTGTGGCCACTGAGAATTCGGCCGCATTAGCATTGCAGCGGATGTACCTGTACCTAATGATAACCTCAAGCTCGGCCCCGCTGGGAGCATCCTCTCTTCACGCACACACACACAAAACCAGTAAAACAAAAAAACAAAACAAAACAAACAAAACACAAATGCACATCAGTCCTGACTCCTTTGGCCCCCGTATGCCCCCCCCCCCCCCCACACACACACACACACACACACGCCATCACGTGAACGAGCGAGCGCACCGAGAGGCCCCCAAAGGTGGGCAGTTCAACGATCAGAGGAGGGAGGGGTGGAGAAATCAGTTGCTGCCGTTCGGCTGAAAAAGTGCGCGTAATGAACTTGAGTTGCATTGATTGGGACGGAGAGCAACAGAACCAGGGGCTGTCTGTCCCAGAAGGGTTGCCATGCTGCCGCACAGTAGCCCCTCATAAATGTTTTAGAGGCCTGAGCCCCTCTAGATCCGCCCTACCTGGGTTACAGTTACAACACTCATGTCCAGGTTGATGTTTTTGTGGTAGGTGAATGAATGGCCGGTTGTTGCAGCCTAGAACATCATAGTTTTTTTTTTCTTTTCCAGGTATTGTACTGAAAGGTCTGTTTCTGTGTCAGGAAACTAAAGTTTCTGCTCATGAAAATTCAGAGGGGGAAAAAAAAAAAAAGCTCCAACATATAAATTTAGGATAAATTCTCCACGGCCTACACATTTTCAACTTTACATCTCAGTTCAGAGACAGAGGTTCAAGGATGTGCTAATTTGTTGGCTGTCCTATACCTCCCTATAATATACCCTTGAGCTCTGAGACCCTCGACTGGCCCCCTGGAAAGCCCTCATACTATAGATATGATTGATGTTGCCAACAGAAAACACCTGATGTACCAGACGGACTGCTAAGTACCAGGTGGTGGGAGGTCCTCCATGTTATGCAGCTGGTAATAAAAGTTGAACATTGATTTTCTGTAGCAGCTTGTAACTGTTAATGTTGAGACATCAATAGCCCAAGCAAAGCGCAGGTGGCTTAATAGGAGGCTGAGAATGTGGAGGTCGTGAGCAGAGGCTGACTCTAAATCACAGAATCTATCCTCCGCCGATCGATAGGACAGTAACTGCGAGTGTCCCTCTGCTTTCCTAATGTTTTATAATAAACTGACAGCCCGTAATAAGACCAAGGGAGAGCGAGAATGCGTGGAGGGGAGGAGGGAGAGACCGTGGACAACATTTTCTGCACAGCCCCGACGCTTTAAATCATCTGACCTGGGAGTGCTGGAGAGGAGCAGGGGAGGAAGGCAAAGAAAAGGAGTCAACAGCGTGAAAAAAAAAAGAGAAGCTAAACTTTTTCAAGAGCATCTGTATACTTGTACTCACTGGCGGTGGAGTTAATGAGAGTACTGATGAAAGTGAAGCAGGAGTTTAAGGCCTGCAGTGATTCGTCAGGGCGTTTAGTGAAAGTGGATGAAATCTTCCCGCCATCATGCAATGGTCAGGGCATCGATGAATGGCTGGCTGTTGACCAGATAATACTGTCCTCTGGGGGTTGGAATTCCCAAAAGGTTATTGCTCTGGCAATGATCGATTAGTTTGTTTTTTATGTTCAACTTAAACTTTTTTTTTTTTTTTCCTGACTCAGTACATTATGATAAAAATATACACATACCCATCGCCTGACCTAGAAAAGCACCCGTTTTACAAATTTTAACCCATAAAGTAAATCAAAGGGAGTTCTCAGATGCCAGAAATGCGTTTTTCTGAATCTTTTCTGAGGGGGAAAAATAGTTTTTTCTCAGTTTTTTTCTGCCTATTAGCTGTATTGACATGAATGTACCCATCCGCAGTGGACATAGCTGGGCTTGAGCTGAGCCATCTGTGGATGTCGCTACATTTAGCCTATTTAAGGGACAGTATGGGAATACTCTCAGAAAGCTGAGATGTAGCCATAAGCAAGATGACAGAAACATTAACTTCAGCACAGAGGTAGAGCTCACCCAATTTTAGGGAATGATGTGTGTCTTCATAAGGTTCATAACTGACTGATCAAAAATTAAATAAAAAAACACGTAACGATATTCAAGTTCGTAATCAATATATGACTTGCAGTTATGTTTACCCCTAACATTGTTAGGATCACTTTTCTTCTGTTACAGGTTATTGCACCTACTGGGAATTATCATTTAATACCATATACTACGTACATCATTTTTGTATACTCTAGTGCAGTCAGTTATATTTCAGAGTTAAGCTTCTGTTAAGAACAAAACGTCTTTAAAGTCCTTCTCCATACTAAAAGCTTTTTTTAATTTCAGACATATGTTAAGGAGTTGGACTCTTTGTAATACACTTTGTTTTTACAAGATGAAACCTAACCCTAAAGGGAACATTCTTTGAAAATGGGACAGTGAACTTTCTTGTTGGCGTTGATCTTTATGTCGTTGTGGATACAGGTGTGTATTGGTAAAATACAGCATCATTTTTTTTTTTCTGTGGCTGGTAACCTCCCTGAATAATTTGGAAATTGAAAACACTTCGTTTTGCAAACTAATAATCACATTCTGATATGAAATAGTTTATTATCTGATATACAATGTTATGCCTACAGTGCCCACCTCTATTACTCTGATTAAAGATATGTAAAAAGCCAGAAAATACATATTTTATTTTAATATTATTTAGTAGAATAAGCTAACATTGAAAACAAATCACATTTATTCAGCGGTGAAATACTCCCATTAGGAAACAATGTTTTAACAAAATCACTTCAACATATCCAAGTACCCTTAATAATTTATATAAAAGGAAGACAAATATGAACATTTCACTGCTGATCCATTACCTCCTTTCCCCCTGGGGTATAATTCAATGTGGCACAGAGGCCAAGCTTAGCTACACTTTAAAATGAAAAAGACACGAGAACATGCCATTCGATTGAGGTGGGAGTTTGTTGTTCTTTAAAAAGTCAGAAGAAGGCTACAAGAAACTAGCTATTCAACTAAACCTGCCCCTATTTACAATCAAAGCAATACATGTTGCACAAAAGTTTAAAAGAATTGGAACTGCGACAAAAAGGGATGTGAAAAAAAAGGTTGAAACAGTCTCCAACCCCCCCCTATCAGAGAACTGCTGCACAGAGTGGCATCTTAGGGACACCCAGTCAGCATTTCATCCGACTATTTGAAGGATTTTGAAAACTCTTGTTTCAGTTGAGAAATGGATGCTAATTTGCTTCATGTTTTAAGCGCACAGAGATTATTGGTGGTCAATTTCCAGGACACACAGCATTTTAACAATGGTTAAAGTGGAACCGAAGATAATTACCTGTTGGGTTTAAATTCTTTAAACGTATCTGACACAATGCTGTAAAAGATGCTTCACCATCAGTCAGTTATTTATGAGTATTAACAACAGAGGACCTCTTGCACGATTACATTAGGATTGCTTTCTCCCCAGTTCAGTGATAGACTCTGACTTAAGAGTGTTTCCATAACCACTCCTGTTTAAAACAGTGTCGACCTGATGACCAAATTAATCCTGGCTGCAGTGATTAGATCTGAGAAGAGAAAAGCAGCAGAGCATGTAAATTACAAAGATTAACCAATGATAATCTGGTAAATGTTGTCATCCATTAGGAAACTAGAATGCGTGCAGGTAAGCTATAAGACTTACAGTACAAAGATGGGAGGCAGCGATCCTCTATATGCCTTTCACCACCACAACTCATAACAACTACTGCTTTATAGCCAGGTAGTATTTGCGAGTTGGAGACCCAAAGCTTTTATAGCTTGATAAAGTCTGAAAGCCTTTTAGAAAGCCTCATTACATGGAATTCCCTACAAAGTGGCAGGGTGCATCAGGAGATTCCTGCTCACCATGTTAGATGTGTTAAGCTAAATTTGACAGAAAACAGGCCCCTGAATTAGGTGCATTTCTGCAGGTCCGACTGCCACCCACTACAGATCAGACGAGAAAAAAAAAAAAGAAAAAGTTGGGACGCCTGAGCCGGCTGCAAAACAGAAGCAGTTGAGACAAATTTTTATCGATTTTTACTCATTTGTTTATTTTGAGTGTTTGTTTTCTGCATTTGAAATGATGTCTAGAGTAAAGATTGACTGGATTGAAAGTGGGAGAGAGCAACTGTTTTAATCACGTTTGGAGAGCACAGAATAGTGTAAAAAAAAAAAAAGCACTCAGCCAATAGGTGCACTGATTATGTTTTATGAATCCTGCACATAGATTTAGACTGTTCCCTGCGGTCGGTACGACTGGATTTTATAAGTCATTATTGCCCCAATCTTCTCTCGGGAATTTGTAGAAGACAAAAGTTTGAGAACGGCTGAACTGAAAGCAGAGCTCAACACATCACCTGTCACACATAAACATCGCTGCAAAAGCACATATCTAAACACAGTTGAATAAACACAAGTAATTGAGAAAGATAAAATTTAGCCTTGCACAATTTTTTTTTGCAGAGATTCTTGGTTGTTTCTTTAAAGGGACTTAAGATGCATGAAACTAACTGGCAGGTTAATGGGCAAATTTCATCACATTGTAATGGCAGAAAACCAAAGAAAACCTGAAAGTATGAAACAAATTAATGAAAATATAGGCTTTTTGGTTGGTTTTCAAAGCAGATCAGACGTATTAAAGCACATTTTGAGACAAAACCTGTGAACCCACCCCCTCTAAAACAGATTTACAATCACCATATATAGATGATCATGTGCCGTTTGTAGCAAATTAGACTGACTGCCTATTGTTTTAAACAAAAAGTTGATTGTTATGCAAAATGTAAGATAACATATGTATATGTTAAAGATGAGCGTCACTTCCCTAAAGATTCTGCAATCCATACAAAGAAAGTAAAATTCTTGAAAGTAAATACCTTAAGAGGGCAGATTTCTCCTTATTGACTATGAAGAAATCACTCAAGCAGAGTCAGTCGCCAGAACATTAAGGTGACCACATGTGTGTTTATGACAATGAAGGGTGATCTTTTACAGTGACTTTTTGCTTTTTTTTGTCCTCTGTTGATACAACACATCTACCAAAATTATCATTTAATTGAATCAAAAGGTGCTGCCATCAAACTTTCCTTGTGCACAGTTTTACCCACAACATTTTTTCTCTAGCAGTGAATTTTTGACTTTCTTTTCGACCACCGCATGTCATAGCAGTACCTCAACTGACCTTTTGGAGCTAAATAACATTGTTGTGGGGAAATCAATAGTCGATGGACTTCTAAAACTTGAATGGCATGACAGATGGTGTATGCAAATTAATATTTTTGGTAGTTTTGATATTCAACTTATTAAGTCATATCATAGCTGAAGACTTTGTTTTCACAGTGTTTGATTTGAGTGGCCACTGCATTATGCACTAATCCCCGGATTTAGTGTTCACTGGTACATCATGACTCCTTATGCTCTGTTTCTTTCTTTTACAATTTTTTACATATTTGACTAGAAATTAATATAACTACCTAGGATTAAAAGCCTAATCACAACTGAAAAGGAAGAAATGGGAAAATCACATAACATGTATTTTTTGGCTGTTTTTAGCATTACAAAATTTGTTTTTTAGCCATTAATTCTCAACCAGGAATGTAAAAAAGTGTCCATACTGGATGCCTTTAATAAGGGCTAAATATTTATGCAGTATGTTTACTAAAGGTATATACTATTTTGGGGTTTGTACAACATCCCTGTACAATACCACGTACAGGGATGCCTAAGTCTGTACATGGCATTGCCACATGTTCACATGCTAAAAGTAAAGTACAGAAAATGACAACAACCCCAGAACACATCCTAGATTAAATGTCTTGAACACAGAATAGTTACCCCTACAACATAAAGCACTCACTGTAAATATTATAAACAATCAAATTTCGATCTTTATAGCAGCCTTGAAAGATGACAGGTGTTTTTATTTGATGTTTTTGGTGGTGTTTAGTTACTAATACCTTTGTTTATGTGTATTTGTTTTGTAGCATGTGCCTTTAGTTACGCCTAAGGTCTAAAACTGGTTTAACTCCCTTGTTTATATCATTTCAATTGCTTGTTTTTCCATGTTAGCATTTACAACTTAATGATTGTTATGTTTTTTTTTACATCTTCAGGAGAAAGAAAATAAACACCTTATGCAATTCTTGCAGCTCACAATGCTTAATAAGCATATTGATCATGACCGAGTGGGCCATCCCAGCAGAAAGCTTGGCCACATGAAGAAAGAAAAACACAGTTCTGTTTTATGTTCCCACATCCTTATTAAGCTTATTCAAATGCAGCTTGTATTTAACATAATTTAGCTCGTAATTTAGTCTCAAAGAGAATAGGTATTGAACCGGATGCTGATCAATCCCCCAGCCGCCTCCTGAATGATTCAGTTGTTTTCAGGAAAGAAATGTTAGTCAGACTAACTCTTGGAGTATTTGTGTGAAATTGTGTGAGTATGGGAGCACATGCTTGCTACAGCCAGGGATCGGGACATTGATCGTGAGCAGCCTCTTTCCTTGCTTTAATTAGGCCGTACCTGCCTGGGAATTACATGTTTTGTGTTTCTCTCTGTCTCATTGTGACGGGATTCAGCAATGATTAAAAAGGGGAAGAAGAAAAGAATGTGCTTTCATCAAGGTTAATTCATACACCGTGTTTTGTGTTGTCAGCAGACTTGTGTCTGACCTTGCAATGGCAAAAAACAACAATAAAAAAAACTGAATTATGCAAATGAGAAATATGTCATAATCTGAGGTATATGGATATGTTTTGAGTCGACTGCCAAAATCTATGAAGATGGTGGGATTAGAAAAAAAGTTAAGCTGTATGCGACACAGGTTTGTTTCACCAGACATATGATTTTAATTCAAATTCCACAGATTACTACTGAACACATGTTAAGGCTGAGAAGAGTGAAGGAGATGATGGAAAAGCAGGGGGAAAAAAGATAAACTGAAGGTTAAGATGAATGAGAACTACTGGATGTGGATGTTGTGATAGAGCTGCGATCGATAATGGTGTAAAAAGATGGAATTGGACAGAAGGGGAAATAAAGTGCAGAAAAATGAGACAAGAGACAAAGCAAAGGGCTGGATGAATGGAGAAGGATGGAGGTCTGCATGTTGGGGATTGATGGGTGAGCTGCTCTAACCTCGGGGACAGACTAATCACTTGACAGGAACCTAATGGAGGTTCTGGAACCACTCTTGAATCACTGCTGTGTTTTTTTTTTCACGAGATTTCACATCTGATCACGCTGATTAAATAAATACT
This sequence comes from Fundulus heteroclitus, assembly GCF_011125445.2. Lineage (NCBI taxonomy): Eukaryota > Metazoa > Chordata > Actinopteri > Cyprinodontiformes > Fundulidae > Fundulus > Fundulus heteroclitus. Next base: position 14,556,561 of record NC_046369.1, read on the forward strand.
CATCACCCCTTTAATATCTGGGGTCTCTATCTATATCTGTCTCTAATGGAAACAGTTGGAAACCGATACTTGTTCCTGTGTCAGCTGTGTGGGTAGCTGTAGCAGGTTTCAATCTTCTCTAGGAACATCCCCAAAAAAAACTTTTTTCACTTGATGCTTATGAAATGACAAGGTTTTAGGGTTTGCACTTCTTCTGTATTTCAGCCACGACTTCCTCTTAAGTGGAACAGTGTAGTTATTTTTATTTATTTTTGGTGATTATAAACACAGTTAAATAATTGTTTGTCAATTTGTGGATTTAAATATGGCATCCTTTAAAAAAAAAAAAATCAAATCCATTGAGAAAAAATTACGATACATAATATTTTGGTGTGAAGAATGAAACAACTTTATTGATTCTTCATTTATAATTATGAAAATAATTTAAGCAACATTATGCTCCTGAAAAAAAATATATTTCTCAAAATAATAACCTACATTATACATGGAAAAAAAAAACTGCCCACATTATTCTCACTTTTCAATAGCTTTATTTCTGATAAAGGACACATTTAAGGCGGCATGTTGGATGCAGTGCTCTTTCCGCTGGGACAGTTTACCGCCCCATGCGACTCTGGCAGGTCCTCTGGCTCTGCTCTTGGCTGACAAGGCCTGGCAGCACCTGTCTGAATCAATTACATGTGACGGGGTCAGACCCGCTAAGCCGGGTTAAATGGTCGCTGGCTGAACACGCGCTGACCTCTGTCGCAACATCTGCTTCAAGAAAACTATCCGTGATGGTATGGTGTTTTAGCAGAGGATGATCCGTAGCTGCAGTTTGATTCTTTAATTAAAGCAGCACATAATTGCATACCTTCTAAAGTTTTTGATTGAGAGTTTTCAGCTCTCTTACTTTAAGTTTGCATTTAAGGCTCAAACTCTATTAGACAAACGTCGGGAATCCGTTTTCTTCACAGAGGAAAAAAAAAAAACAATCGTCTTTAATCCATTTTCCTCGACCGGAATGCAAACCTGTGACCTCTTCCTCACCTCGTGAGGGTTCATCATCCGCTGTAGGCAACTTGTCAGTCTGCGGTGTTGGGCCTTTAAGCCTTTTAAAGGAAATCAAAGACCCATTAACAGTGGCCTGACACCGAACGAGTTGCAGTGATCCTTTACTGAAGTCTGACCCAAGCAGACCTCAAAACTCCTGAGTGTTTGTTTATAAATGTCCAAGCCCTACAGTACAATCCTCGCTCTCACTACTATAAACACTTAGGAGATCAATGATCACGGAGCGATCACTTTCTCCTTGACAGAGGTTAAGAGCCTTCACTGAAGACGTTGAAGGAGTGAAAGAGTGCAGCGCGAGACAGAACGAGTCTGACTCTGAAAACAAACACGCGCGGATCATGACAAGTGTCTCCTCTCAGGTGGACTGACGTCTATATCTCTGTCTTTATCGACATCTTGCTTAACTAAAAGCTCCTCTGCTAGTGGGAAAGTGACTGATTGTTCACAGACAGAAAGCGAGAGGGAGCGCGGGGAGGGTTGTCGATAGAAGAGAGAGAGCTGGTGAGAAAAGTCAAGGCAGAAGACAAAAGGGCAGAAATGAGAGCGCGAGTGAAGGAGGGAGTGAGGGAAGGCCGGGAAATTTGGAATAACTTACAATGCCTGAAGGATTCACATGGGAAATGACCAACTACATCTTGCAATGTTAGCTGTCATACAACCCAGTTAGATGATTTTATAGAACTATAGATCTAGTTTATTTTTAGATTGCTTTTAAAAGTCACACCTTTGCAAACCTTTGCGCTTTAACTCAATCTGCGTGTGCGTTACCCTCCATCGCGACGTCACATGCTCAACATTAATACATATCGTGTGCATTTTACAGTTCATTACAGCTGAAGTCAGAACCTCTGTTTTTTTCAACTGAAATATTTACTTGAATCATAGTTGAAAAAATAAGTTTACTCTTGAAGATGTGATTTTCTTTTCAGATTGTAACATCTTTTTCTTCATATTATATTATCAATATATAAATATATATATTTCCTGTATTTGCACAGATGTTTGTCTGTGAAGACTTATGTTCTTACATGCTCTGCAACACGATTTAAGATAGTCAAGAAACAGCCTGATGTACACTCTTCGATTATAAGCCTGTATATCCAGACGTATACCTACAGTGCTGAGAAAAGGTCTCTTCATACCTTTCTTACTTCTTTTTGCCACAATTATACGTTTCAGATTATCAAACTGGTTTTAGCTTTAGACAAAGCTAACCTGAGTAAATACCACAAGCCATTTTTTTTAAATGACAGTTCTGTTATAAGAAAAACAAAACCTGTCCCATCTAAAAAACTGTCCACTATTTACATGCACAAATCCACTATTTACATGCACAAATCCACTATTTACATGCACAAATCAAGCGGAGCATTATGGCGAAAGCTGTTTGCTCCACTTGTGAAAGCAAAATCTTTCGAGCTCTATTTGGCATTAAGACATCAATTCTTATTGCCACATTGCTAGACAGGACACTGGGAAGAAAAAAAAAAAAAAAAAAAAACTGTCCACTACCTCTAGTAACTGGTTGTGTCACTCTTGGCAGCACCTGGCTGCCAACTTTCATCAACTGACAATGGGTTTTTAATACTTGTGGATACATTTTCACTAACTCTGACTACTCTTCTATGTAAAATGGTTTTAATTCAGCCTTACTGGAGAGATTTTAAGCCTGGATGGCCTCTTTAAAGTCACGTCACGGCACCTCAAATGGACATAGGTCCAGAGTTTAACGAGCCCAATCCGACACTTTCAGATTTTCTTTAAGTCATGCAGAGGTGGACTCGCTGGTGTGCTTTAGATCATTATCCTGCAACATAACCAAAGTGAGTTTTAAAGTCACCAACTGAGGAAAGGACATTCACCCCTAGAATTCCTGAAGGATCGTAGGGATGTCCTCCAGGTGCCGAAGCCGGAAAGAAGCCCCAGACCATCACACTGTTTGACTGTCGCTATGACGTTGCTTTTCTGAAATGCTGACATAGATTTACACCAGATGTAATCCACACCTTCCAAAAAGTTCAAAGAATGATCTTTGTTCAGATTGGTCAGAAGTGGGGATTTTTTTTTTTTTTTTTTGCCAAGGATACAATTTTCCTCCAGTTTCTTTCTCGTTGTTTAACCAAGAAAAATAACCTTTATTCAGGGAACTTAATCCTGTGGTACTTTACATGTTGTTTGGCCAGATGTGTTGCTTTTTGAAAACCTTTTAGACTACTTCCTGCTGTCAGACAGCTCCTATGTAAGTGTTTTTTTTTATTCTACAGATCTGGCAGTAACCAGGCCTTGTTGTGGCTAGTTAGAATTAACTTGTGTTCCCAGATAAAAATTATTAATCCCAATGTTGAAAAGCGGCACATTGTAATCCTGTCATAATTATGAGATGTATCTTTTTTACTATTGGAGTGGCAGCATGAGAGATTAAACAAAGCCATTAAAGAGGACACGTTTGATATTTAAGTTCGGTGTATCCTCCGACCAACAACTACACGCACTTCCATGAACAGTCTGCATATCGCCTCCCTGAAAACACTCCTCTCACAGCAGAGTTAATGCATATGTTCTATCAGCTGCTCACTATAAAAAGGCAACTCAAAGTAAGTACATTTTTCTTGAAATTTGTTTGTTTTCCCTTGATTTGAGCAGGTAAATAAGACTATTTGCCAGTGGAATAATATTTTTGCACTTAGAATAAGAACAATTCATCTCCATCATCTTATTGCAAGTGCAGTATATCTAATTATCTTATTTTAGGGGTAGAAATACTTAGCTATTCAAATCAAGGAAAAATATACTCATTTTAAGAAAATTGTACTTACTTTTAGTTCCCTTTTTGCAGTGTGTAAATCATATAATCTTTATTCTCCCTCGGTTTACATTGCTAACACTGTCTCTTTTCCTCCACCCCGCCGACGACTCCTCTCCATTCCTACACCGATCCCCTCAGCTGGCTCTACAGCGCCTATATCAGTCTTCTTTTGCGGGAGGCCTGAGAACAGGCACTGCCGGGGGCGATACACATCCCTCAGGTGGGCCTTTCATTATGGATGATCCTTCTGCCAAATTATTTAGACCCTGTGCCCAAGCAAACACCCCTGCCCTACAAAAAAAAAAAAACGAAAAAAAAAAAAACATAACAAAACAAACATCCTCGCACACAGACATCCACACACTGAAGTCCCTCTGCAGTTATGCCCACTCCTAACGCTTTCTTTACAAATTCGACTAACAGAAACATTAATTCTGCCTGACCACACATATGTGTATCTGCTGTTCATTAGTGCATTGATTATTTATTGTTTGTAAGGTTAAAACCTGAAGGCTTATGCTTTGTTAATTACGCCTATTTACAGATAGGGACTGGAAGCTGGAGAAGGAAAATATTAGTCATATGTATAGCAACATCAGATGGAGTACTTGGGTGACTGAATATGGCCAAACGTCATTGGATTCTGTAAAGTAGCATTTGAAAAATGTCTTTGTCTAACCATATTTTATTCATACTATATGTTTTTGTGTAGCCAGAGACAAGACATTTTCCTATAACGTTTGACCTCTGCAGTAAGAGAGGTTTGGGATACAGATGCACACCTACAGGCGCACACACACGAACATCCCAGCACCCTCTTCTTTGTCCCTTAACTTATTAAGGTACTTAGCCTTCTCCAAATCCCATGTTCCGTTCATCTTCCTAATCTAAAATCCCTCCCACCTATCTATCCTAGAATACATTTGACGAGTTCCTCATATCAATTCCCATTCCCTTTGTTTTCCAATTCATTTTTCTCCTTTCTCCTCCTTCTCAGACCTTTCTTCAAACATTTCCCCCTCCAGCTTCCACTCAACAGACTCCATCTCTGTCCAAAGAAGCTTGAAAACAATCAGATATTTTCCATTACAACCACGTCATATTTTCCATGTTACACTCGGACATTCCCTATACCCCCCCCCCCCCCCCCCCACACCCACACTGATTTATCCAAAATTGTGCTCGTTAATACATCTAGTACCGATTCATGGCTTCTAAGTGCTTATCGATGCTTACCAAAACTCTTCACCTCTACAGAGCTTACAGTCAAATTCCCCAAAAAGCACAGCATCAATAATAATTTTCCGTGTGCGGTTAATATTGACCTCCTGTCTCAAAAGTATTTTGAAAATGACAAAGTTAAAGACAAAGCTCAAGTACGGGGAACGGGATTTGCTGTGTTGCCAATGACAGATTCCTGTCCATTAGATATGATCATGACTGTCTTATTTTACTCACATTTTGATAAAATAGAGAAAAATAAGTAGTTTCATTATATCGATGCAAAGAAATGTAAAACTGAAGTGTAAAAAATAATGTAAGGGTTTATTTGAAACAGAAAAACAACAAATAGTATTCCTGTTGCAGAAAAAGTAGTATAGCAATAACAACTCTAGGTATGCTACTGCCATATGTGGATTTTGATATTTAAACATAAAATAATAAACAAAAACTATGTAGAATCACATCTAATCCATTTAGAGGTGTTTCAAAATTGCTTCTTATGCAGAATATTATTGGTATTCTCTTTACAGAATGACAGAACTTTAACTAGTTGATTTTAACTGGTTACTTAGTCGGGCTATCTGCTCTTGTAGATTAACCCTACAATCAGTTGTTTAATAGACAAGCTTTTTAAAGCTTTTGTTAACATTAGTTTTGAAAAAAACAAAACCGTTACCCTAAACAAGCTGCCACGACTAATACAAAAAAATACAAACAGTGACGTTACTTGTAGTTCACCATCTATAAAAGAGAAGGTAGACAGGCTCCAAAATGGAGAGATGCTTCTTTAGTGGGATGTACTTGTGTTTGACAGGGCTGCACAAAATTGCCACATTTTGGGTCCCCACCAGGTTTTTAGATGATATCACATGAAAAACCGCATGTTGACGGGTCTCAATGAGAACGCTGTAAGATCCATGCAGGAACCTGTTAAAAGTCACTTGTCCACCTTAGTACTGAACAAAGTCGACAAATCAGTATGAAACTCCGCTGTCTTTCTCATCCTCATAATTTAAGCCATCTACTGTTTGCCATTACACCCTTCTGTGACATCTGGTGAGACAGCATCTCCCTTTTTAAAAAAAAAACATCATATCGTAGTGAAATCATGCCGTGGAGATTATCTGGTGTCTGTTTTTAAAAATAGCAGTATTAAAGAGGAAATGTACTTCTGGTGGTCAAATGTTACATTTTACTTTCTCCAAAAGTGGTCTACGGGTTCCTCCCAATCCGAAAACATGACTGTTAACTTCATTGGTTGCTCTAAATTCCCCTTAGGTATTAGTGTTTTTGTGGAGGGTTATTGGTCTCTGCGTTAGACCCTGTGGTAGACCGGCGACCTATCCAGGGGATACCCTGCCTCTTGCCCCGCCCCCCCACACCACCTGCGACCCTGCACAGAGAAGTGGGCGTAGAAAAGGGATGGCTGGATAACACTGACGGCTCAGACTCCTTTAAATGCCACGTCAGTCCGTGTGTTGTGTGACTTTTTCTCGGAATGAGGCAGCAGTTTAGGCTAGTTGTATTTCGGGCAGCCGACTGGTAGTTTGCAGCATCAGGTGGGAGAGAGGCGGCACAACACGCACAGTCAAAGAGTACTCGGTTTATTCCATCACCGATTCCCCAATCAACACAGACTGACACACTTTTCAGATACTCACCGAGGCTGAAAAGGACCAGGAACTTGAGGCAAACGAACTCCCTTTGGTCCAGCTGCAGGGAGCGGAGTTTGGCTACCAGCTCTTGGGCGTGGCTCAACAGATTGTTGAGTGTGGCGCCCGCCTGCGAAGCAATCACTGCATAGTCAACCTGGAAGAAGCAGGAGGGGGAGAGAGAGAGGAGATGCTTTTTTTACACAACATACAATGCCAACAGACACTGGTTTATTGAGAGTTATGACTATACTCAGCATCACTTATTAAAAGCAGAGACTGGAGGGATGTTTTATGGACGCAACAATTTTTTGCTGCTGAGTATTGTGGATATAGAAGCATCAGACGTCGCCCGGGAAAATCTTTCAGCTTTGATTGTGGAACATGACACAAACAAAGGTTTTCTATCTACATACAACATCAAATGCGTTCACTGAAAACGGGCATAAACAAACACTTTTCTTCAGGTGCACTGCAGATCTGCAGCCGCAGCACTTTTTTTTTTTTTTTTTCTGGGAGGCAGGTCCTTAGCTGCCACTCAGAGTAAGCAGCACCATATTAAATTTTTATATTTATTGACGATTCATTACCATAATTGACTGTGCAGGGGTTTCCAGGGGAAAGTAGATGTTGGCGTGTGCACTTCCTCAAGCTCAGAGAGGAAGAGCGTCCCTGTGAGCACGCATTTGCAATTAAAACCAGCCTCAGGGTCTGGAGTTTTTTTATTTATTGTGTAAATAAGATGATTCGTATCCTTTTTCCACACAAATCTTTTTTTTTTTTTTTTGTCTCGCTTGACGAGTCAAAGCAAAGCAAACACCGATGCGAGGAATTCATCTCCTTTGACTTCTTTGTGGTCTCACTTCACTATATTATTTGTCCCAACTCCTTTTGTCCCCCCCCCCCCCTCCCTCCCTCCCTTCTTACTACCTACGATGAATAAAGAGTTATGACTGCGGGGAGCAGACACTGCCTGCCCTCTGTTCGAGGTGTCAATCAATTTACATAAAATCAACTGTGCATGAAATAAGTTCATTGAAAGATTAGACTGTTGATGGAGGTGCTTTGGATTATTACCTCCTCGCCTTAAGTAAAAAGAGAAGGGGGAAAAAAAAGCTATAATGTCACTATAGCCGACTTAGCACTAACTCTGACTTCGGTGACCTGTGTATCAATCAAGCAATCAATCAATATTTCTTTATTGTGCCCAGTAGCTGAGAGATAGAAGCTGAATATTTGAGCAACATCTTAACTTATGGCGCTATGTTTAGGGAGGCCTAATGTCTGTTAAAAATTAAAAAAAGAACAAAAAGATTTTACCGACGGAAAATTTTTTCACTTTTTTGTAATTTTTTTGTCATTGGTATTTCATTTGGGCCCACGCTGAGGCTGCATGCTATCAACATATCGGGACTTGGAATAAAACCAGCTGCCAAGCTTTCGGGGCCTTGCTTAATATTTGCAGTTGTCGTCATCTGATCTTTGCACGGCATTTAGACGAGTTATACCCCACGTTTGATCCTCCTGACAGGATGAAGAACAGGCACTCATGGCCATTTCTCTCTGATGTTGGTGACAAGGCAACATATTGCAGTATGAAAACAGAGAAAATGCGAGAAGAGAAAGGAATTAGCAAGCAGGGAGGCAAGCGGAAAAAAAGATCAAGACAGACAGCGAATGACAGCTTGTAACTGCTAATTTGCTGCTTGAATAGGTTTCTTTTCAACTGTTCATGTGAATACAGCTTGTGAAAAGGAAAAGTGACGAGACGGTTGTTTCAAAGCAAACTGAGAGACACTGATTCCAACATCAGCACAAGCTTTATGACACTATTACGTGCCATCTGTGGTTATATACCTTTTAGCACGTGATTATAAAAATTAGATGGACTTATTGGAAATAAAGTTCTATTAACTGTAACCACAACTGTAATAACTTATGGGCAATAACTAATGTGCAATAATCTACTTAATACACTGTGCTATAACCTGTGCAATGATCCTGAAAGAGGAAACTTCTGCTGCTATCACCACGTGAATATATGTCAATACATATGTCAATACATATATATATTAGGGCTGTCAAAATTAACGCGTTAACGCGAGATGATTAATTTCCGGAATTAACGCAATATTTTTTTTAACGCATTAACGCAGCTCCGCCCTTTTTTACCCACAATTCAATTGTCCGACATGAGCGAGATGGAGAAATCAGAAGAACCCGTTGGACCGCTGGATGGACAATTCGAGTATAAAACAAACAAAGACGGAACAATAAATAAACATGTTGTGGTTTGCTCACACTGCAAGAAGGACTTTTCGTTTCACCGAAGCACCTCGAGCCTTAAATATCATCTTAACGCCAAGCATACATTTGTTGGGGCTTCAACTTCAGGTGTTACGCCTGGCATGCGTCAGACCACCCTCACCGAGCGCAGGGCATTAAGTAAGTCTACGTCTGAGAAGCTGAACGACAAAATTGCCAGATGGATAGCCAAGGACTGTAGACCGATTAATATTGTCGAGGACACTGGCCTCGCAGAAGTTTTGAAAGTGGCAACTTTAGACGCATTCTACAAGCCACCGTCGAGAGGCACAGTGATGACTAAAATCAACGAACTTTATGTTGCTAAAATGAAAACGAAGGAAGAGGATTTGGCTTCAGCGGAACATGTTGCTTTGACAGGAGACCACTGGACCTCCGTGAGTAACAATAATTATCTGGGTGTGACGGCGCATTACATCACTGAAACCTGGGAACTGAAGTCGTTTGCTTTAACCGTAATTAAATCAGAAGAGCGTCACTTCGCAGAGGCATGTGCTCAACAGTTTCAAACCGTGGCACACAAGTGGAAAATAGAAGGAAAAATCACAACAATAGGGACGGACAGTGCCCGTAATATGACAGCTGCGGCTAAACTGCTGCCATATGATCACATGCCCTGCATCGCTCACATGCTGCAGAGAAGCATCAACGTGAGCCTCTCCGATAGTGGATTTACAAATGTATTGGCCAAGTGTCGCAAAATTGTGGGTCACTTCAGACACAGCGCAGCCAACAGCATGGAGCTTAAAGCACAGCAAGCGGCCCTGGGACAGCAGCAGGAGCCACTGATCCAAGACGTGCCAACGCGGTGGAATTCCACGCTGGAAATGATCAAGCGCCTGAACCGCAATCATGCAGCAATTAAAGCAACCCTGGACCAACAACGCCATAAACTGGTTATGCTGACGCCACCAGAATGGGACAAACTGCAGAGACTGAGCACTCTTCTAGAGCCCTGCAGGTAAGGAATGCACATATAATGTGCAAATTGAAAATTAAATTGAACTGATCAAGCTCCTATTAAATGTTTAACTGATTTACCAGCATACCAACTGGTGTTCAAATATCTTATGTGTGTGTGTTTGTGTGTTATTTTACTGCAGGTATGTAACTGAGATTCTGGGTGGAGAGGCCTATATCTCCTGCTCAGTAGTACTGCCTGCCCTCCGCCACCTGCGTCAAGTGATGAAGGTCTCTGAAGAAGACCCTGCATATGTGGCGAGCTTTAAGACAAGCTTCATGGAAGACCTTGCCTCCCGCCAAGAAAATTCTAACAATGCATGGCTCAAGCTTGCAACGGCTCTGGATCCACGTTTTAAAGACTTGAAGAGTCTGCCCAAGAGTGAAAGGGAAGAGGTGTGGACCTCACTTGGAGGCATGCTTCATGAACATTCACCCAGAAGGTCTCTGCTGACTTCTCAAGATGGACCACCCAAGAAGAAAATTCACCTTCTACAGATGGGCTCAGATTCAGAGTCAGATGAAGAGGCGCAACCTGACAGAGACATACACAGGTACAGGGCAGAGCCAAGCATAAATATGGAGGACTGCCCCATGCAGTGGTGGGCTGCTCATTCAGGAGCACATGACAAGCTGGCGCGGCTTGCCCGCAAATATCTAGCAACTCCTGCATCCACAGTTCCTTGCGAACGACTCTTTTCAGTCGCTGGCCATATTGTTCAGAAGAAACGGTCTGCTTTACATTCAGAAAATGTTAACCAGTTAGTTTGCCTTAGCAACTGGCTAAAAGATGAATAAATAAAGGTAAAAGGACCTCATGTAATAGTTTAAAAGTGGAGTTGTTTGTTCAAAACGAAAAACGTTCCATTCACCCATCCTGTATGTGCTAAAAAAAAAAAGAGCAATGGCTAAGTTGCCAAAATTGTTGAATTAAATTCTTTTTTTGGATTTGTCATTAATAAAAACTAAATGTAATACCCCCTTCTTGCTTATCTTTCTGTTTTGAAAACAGTACACAGAAAATTTTTCAATAATATTTAGGCTTGTGATTAATCGAAATTAATTCAAGAAACCTTGTGATTAATTAGATTAAAATTTTTAATCGTTTGACAGCCCTAATATATATATATATATATATATATATATATATATATATATATATATATATATATATATATATATGTGTGTGTGTGTGTGTGTGTGTATATAACCTTGAATGTACACATGACATCATCTGCCTAATCCGATTTCTTTTGTATTTTTATTCTTATTTTTTTTTCTCATTTTCTTTTTGATCCACTGTATATAGGAGGGTACACTTAATATAACTGATGCCCCTTTTCCTACTTTTGGCACCTTCTCCTGACTACTGACTGACTATTGAGCTGATGTGACAAGTGAATTTCTCCAATGTGAGATCAATAAAGACTATCTTATCTTATCTTAATGGGCTCCTGGAAACCGAAGTCTAAAATCAAAGGTAGCTTTGTGTCTCTGTATTATTCTTTTAATTATTTATAAAGTACTACATTTGCTTAAATCTTGTGCTTACAGTGACTTCCAAGTCTAAAAGTTTCTGGGGATGACTTTTACTTAACGGTCATACCACATTTAAATGGTTTGATCCAAATTATTTCATTTTAGCTCTGGATGGTTTTCAACCAGGATTACCATGTATTCAGATCTATCCATCTCCCCGTTATCTTGGAATAGCTCTCCGTTTCCTTTCCCAAGCATCCCCGCGCCATTATGCTGCCACAAGCATTCTTCATTGTAGGGATGGTGTGTCCGTTTTCATGTACGCTCAAGGTAGTATGGCATTTTACATGTGGAACAAAACGTTCAGGTATTGTCATGGGACCAGAGCATCAGCTGACTGGTTTGTCAAGTTCATAGATTTGCAGCTGTGCCATACTTTTCTCACTTTTGACTTTTTTTGCTTACCTTTGATAAAGAAAACACCCCTGTGACTGTATTATGTGTTTATTTATTTTCCTGATGGTGTTTTTAACTGATGTTCTTTAACTAACCACCCGTATTTTTACCTAACTGCTAAATTAATTAGGACTCTAAATGACTGACAAGTGCACCCTTTTCATTAATCAGGGGATTTCTGAAAGCAATCGGTTGCCTCACATTTTCTTTTCGGGTAGCCGAGTGAAGGGGGCTGAATGAATAAGTTATTGAAAGTTAAAAATAAACAGGCACCTAGTTGAGCAACTATATGTTTATTATTAAAACCAGATAGGCAGAGCAGAAGACATTTTTTCCCCCAATTCTGCCCAATTTTGTCTGAATCCTTTGTTTTGAATCTTAACTTTCTGAGTCGCTCAAGAGCAATCCTTGAGATAATGAACGACTCTGTCAACTCCCTCTGACTTGTGTCTTAAAAACGACCACAGTTTCTGTCCTATAGCATTTCACAAACTAAACAAGGCAAATGTGCTGCCTGGGTTAAAACGAGCCTTCTTTGTGGTGTTGTGTTTGTGTAGCCTTTGCTTGAGGTGATGCCGCTACTGTGGTCTAAACATCCCCAGTATTATCGTTGTGCTGTCACCCCTGGCCAGGCAGAGAATAATAGGAGATAATGAACTGTTTCAGAGCCTCACACACACACACACACACACACACACACACACACACACACACACACACACACACACACACACACCGACGCACAGCCACATGCATACATTTACACACACTCCTCCACACCAGCTGTTCATTAACCAGAGTATGCAAACGAAAGCGCTGACCTGCGCCTCCCCTGACTATCAGCCCCTCCTCCTCCTTCTCCTCCTCCACAAACCGCCTTGTCCGCTTCGCCTCATCATCTCCTCTTCCATCCCCCGACAACTCCGCTCCCTCTGCCTCTTTTTTATTTATATCGTCCATCTCTTTCTTCTTGTTTTCTCAATTTTTGTCCATTTGAAATTTTCTTTGTTTTCATCATCCACAACCTTGCTTTTATTTTCTCATTTTCTTTCATTTTCGTCTTTTTTTTTTTTTAAGAAAAATCTCTTATTAACTTTAAAATGGCCCATAATTTCATCTCAAACTAGTGCCACAAACCCCTTGCTGCCATGCTACTTTTTTTTTAACCACAGGTAAGCATGTTTTCACCACTTCTGAAAAACAAACTGACCTTGTCTTCATGGACTTGGCTGCATGTAGAGCAAATACACTTGACTTTTTCCAATATTTATGCCACCATCTATTGTAAAACACTTTTGATGGAAGGCATTGTTTTTTTTTTTTTGGAGAACAAGACTATCTATAATTAATGATTCATCTTATTCAGAAGCATATTCACACTGTTTTTTTTTCACACATTGGTTTATGTTTCTTTTTTGAGTTTTACTCTTTTGGACTAGATTAGTGGGATAGCAGAATACCGAAGGACATTCCTTTGGGTCTGTGTATTTGTATGAGTTTTTTTTTTTTTTTTTTTTTTACTTATATTGTTTATTTATACATTTCCTTTTTTGAGTACAGGTATGAATTCAAATCAGCAGAGGGATCCTGAAGCATTGCTGACTTGAGCTCTGAGCATATTCCTCAAATATAGCAGGAAAACAAAAATAAGAAATTTAATCACATTTGTTTTAGATGCACCCACAGGTGGAATCTTAATGCATTGAGTGGAATGGATTCATCTAGGAAGATTAGATATTTTTCTTTTCCTTTCTTTCTTTTGGAGGGGGGGGGGGGTAATTTACAGTAAATAGAAAATTTGACTTTTATAGTTGATACAGAATCAACAAACATTCAAGGAATATATCCTCAGAGGTATATATCTTCAGTCCAAATACTGAATGTTTTTGGCTTTTTTTTGTCTTTCTGAGTTTCAAGGGAAAACAAAACAGTGGAGGTCACTCAAAGTTTCCAAAAGGAGAGTTTGGCTAACTTACGTGCTGGCCTGTGACCAACAGGATAGAGCCCTCCTTGGCATGTACCACCTGCCGGAAAACATGGTCCAGTATGAGGAGTTCACTCCAGCAGTTCTGCAGCAGCTTCATCTGGTCATCCACCTGGTTAAAGATACCCAAAAAACAAACAAAAAAAAACATCAAGTCATCTGTTTGTCTTTCCTGTCCCATACAGCTGAAAAAACAGTCTGTGTTTGTGCCCCATCAGCCTCATATCCATTATAAGAAACCTGTCATCAGCGTAGAATGTACGTCTGTCACTGTCCATCCTTGCTGGGTGGAAAGGGGCTTTTGTCTTTGCAAAAGTTTATGCAGACAGGTTTTCAATAGAGTACATGATGAGTTGTGTGTGTGTGTGTGCGTGTAAAAAACATTTAACGTAGGAACAATGGAACGGCGTTGTTGGTCCATCACGTTGACAATCATCAGGTAATGCAGGGAAATGAGACACACTTGTTGTTTAGCGTTACCTAATGACTTTCAACTTCATGAATATGTGTGTGCATGTGTGTACTTGTACTTGCAGTATTTTTTTTGCTCATTTTACTAGTAAAGTGAGGACTTTGATGTAAGCTGGGGATCTTTTTTCAGTCATCCCTTTTTTCTAGGCAAGGAGTTAGGTTTAGGACTAGGTCAATGAGGTTTAGGTATGTACTGGTAAAGGTTAGGTTTAGGGTAAGGGTCAGGGTAAGGCTATAGAAAGAGTTGAAAATGAGTGGAAGACAAGGCACTGTCCCCACCTTGTGTTTTAAACTTGGATGTGTGTGTGTGTGTGTGTGTGTGCAATGCTACAAGTGAAACCAAGCTACAGCACTGTGTCAGCCTTTAAAGCATGAAAGTATCACAGGACCCTGTATGCAGGGCGAGCTTACACACAGGTCAATTGCTATTGATCAGGTGTGTGTGTGTGTGTGCTTTCTTTTCTAGAACGTTACGCAAACCTCAAAAGTCCCCTGTACTTACTCTGAAGCTTTCTCATGTGAACCTTTCCACGGTGAGTCAAGTGCTTCGCTACGTGCTTGAATTAACAACGTTGCGGGTTTTGTCTGTTTGCCCATTGCCAGACGTTTCTGAGTTATTTTAACAGTGATAATGATTGAGAGGAGTCTCTTCCCGAATACCAGCCGCAGCCTGCCAGGAATCTGCCAGAGCGACTCGGGGGGCTAACACAGGTGAATTGGCGACTCGGGAACCAAAACAACCTCCTCCTTTGTAACAGAGAGTCTCTTCCCATGCTCAGCGGTGTTAATCATTACTGCACACAGCCAGACACGGGCAAAAAAAAAGGGGCCCATTTAGAGGACATGAATGAGGAAAATACATGGAAGGTTCATTCTTTCTCCCCCCCCACCCCCCTCTCCTCACTCTATCAGCAAACATTTTGTTCTTTGTTGAGTTATTGGGAATATCGTGGGCTGTGGGGAGATGTGAACCGCTGCTTTGACTCTGTGAGAACAGTCTGTGACAGTCGTTGTCCGTGTCGGCCGCTAGCAGGGTTAGGAATGTGGATCGATGTTGTAACTTTGTGACACGGGCAGCCGCGGTGTGGAGACACCTGCGAGGAATGTATTTTGAAGCAGTTAAGAAAGTGTACAATCGAATGACCTTAATCATTCATTTGATGCCTGCAGTCGTAGTAGACCTGGCAAAAACAAAAAAAAAAAAGATGTGAAACGCTTTAATACCTATTCCGACATGGCTGTCTCTGAACTTTGTCTCTTGTTGACTGGAACTGTTTTGACTACTGATTTGGAGTAAGTGTTAAACAAGGTGTATTTAGCTTTCAGGAAGACAAAGCAGTGAACTACGTATTCAGCTGCGGAATAGGTAAGCTTGAACTTAAGACCCTTAAAAACTGGATTTTACTCTGGCTCTGATGTGAGTGAATACTAATTTTAACATTGTATGTTATATGCTTATGTCAGCAGGTAAATAAATCATAAATGTACCATAGTTCACCAAGTTCCTTATAAGTTTCCATAGTAGAAAAATCTTGATTACATTAAGCGGCTAGACCTTTTTCTCATTTTGTCACATTACACACTCTGTACTATGGTACCACAACTATTGTTAACCCCCACATTTAGTTGGATTCTGTGATAGATATTTAAAAGAAATGAAAAAAACAACAACATGGAAAGTGTGCCGTGTCCTACTGAACCAGATTTGCTCTGATGATCCCAAATAGAATCTATTGAAAACAACTGCCTTCAGAAGAAATCAAACTACCAAACAGCTTCTACGTGTGTGTAACTGCATCTCGGTATGAACGCGGGTGTTATGTGAAGGCCCCACCGGTTTATTGGACAGCATTAGTGAAAATACAGCATCATAAAGACTGAGTAGCGCATCAGACAGGTCAGGGAGGAAGTTGTTAAATTTAAAAAGAATGTTTCCAACTCTGAACAGAGAGCTGTCTCAGACTACTGTTGATCTATTATCTCAAAAATGAGAACAGAATGGCTCAAAAGCAAATCTTACAACAGATGATGTTCCCTTTAACCATACAAGCTGGACAGGAAGAGCATTATTCAGAGCAGCAAACAAGAGGCCCGTGGTAACTTTGGAGGAGATACAGAGTTTCACATGTCAGATGGAAGAATCCATAAGATAAGATAAGACAACAACATTTCATGGTCTTTACAAACTTGTCCTGAAGAAAGCAATGGTTGAATGAAAACCTGGCCATAGATAATATGAGTAAGGATGGAGTTAAATATAAGGCAACCATAGAAGCAAACTGGTTGGAGGCTATAAAGGACATAAGAGGTTCACCTTCTTAAAGGTCAACAGCTCAATGCATTAGTATAGCACAATCCTAGTCCTGAATTCAAATTGATATTGTGTTCCAAGACTTAAAGAAAAAAAATCATGTTTGCTAATGCTCTTCATCCAAGCTGAGTGACCTTGAGCCTTCCTGTAAAAACGAAAAGGATGAATGTTCATGTGTTTGATCTGTAAAGCTGGCAGAAGCGACAGAACACAGACAGTTTGGATTGCATCAAAAGTGTCTTTAAAGCTTTAAATCAAGTGCATAACACACTCACCAGATTTCTATCTGCCCAAGACTTGGAAAACCTTGTATACTCTTCCTTTCACGTCACAATGGTTGATCTCATATAACATCCCAGCAAGACACACTGAAGTTTGAGGTTACAAGATATGAAATTTGAAAGTATTTGAGGCAAAAGGCCCTGCAAAGGAATAACAAAATATGTATACCATAACAAGCGCACCAGTGTTTAAAAATCTGTCATATTAAGGAGTGGTGTCAGCTCATGTAGTTCAATTCTTAATGTTCTTAATGCAAATCATCTACAGCGTAATGTAATGTAGATAAAAAAGTCTGGTAAAATGGTAGAAAGGCACCAGTCTCAAATGTCTAACAACTCTTATTCCTCTTTTATCTGTTCGGCAAAATAAAAAAAAGAAAGAAAACAGAACAAAGCTGCTGTGACCTTTTCCAACATTCCTGACAGTAGCGTGGACTCCTATTGTCACTCGTCTGCCTATACATCTTTTTTTTCCCCGCCCGACGCTTTTTGCGCCATCTGTGTCATGAGCTCAAGACCAAAGGAAAATTCAAATGCCTTCATTAAAACCATCAGAGGGCACGGAAAGCAGCGAAAGACCAAGCACTTCTCCTCGCCACTCCATCTAAGGATGCTGGAAGCAACCGTGACGTGCGTCTGTGGACGGACGGGTAAACATAAAGCCCAGGCTCTTCAAAGAAATCAGCCACGTGTCATTGGGCCTGGCAAGTGCCGGGGTCCTCTTCAAAGGACTGTCCTCCCCGTGCCTGCCTGGAAGCGCGCCTCTGACAAGAAGCCTGGGTCATCAAAGGGTGGCACGCTCAGAGGGGATGACGACGGGTGACAGCAGCCTAGATGAGGGCGGCGCGCACCCACTTGGAAGATGTGGGGAACTGGTGACAGACAGACAAGCGTGAGGGCATACCAGGGGTTAGGGTTGAGCTCACTGACCTTTTAAGTACCAGCATCACAAGCTGTTTCCCTGACAAGCTCTTCCTTTGCTCTGTCATGTGGAGCGCGTTCCTACAAGATCTGCTGCCTGCTCACCAAGATAATATGAACAGCGGGACATGGAACCTATGACAGTTTTGCATTTTTCTCACAAACAGAACAAGGCAGATTATTACTGTCGTAAGGTGAAAGAAACACTGGCGGATTACCAGCAGCTGATTAAGTCTTTGGTCGGTAATGGGATTTGAAAGATCAAACAAGAAGTTTGCTGGAACAGCACAGAAGCAATAAAACTGATAATTCAGGTATAACTGTTTGACGCTTATCACGCAGCCATGGACATTTCAGATAACGTCTCTTGTTACTGTTTCGGCGCTTTAAAGCAAGGAAAATGTAAAAGGAAAGAAAATCCTCCCTATTTTCCCGAGCAATCAAACTCAAAACTATCATTAGTACGCAAAAACTGAGTTTGAAGAAATGCAATACTGTTGTAAGAATGACAGATCCTGCATTAAATAGTATTTTAGTTTCTGTCGTTGGATTCAACATAATATAAAAAGAAAGTTACAGCGTGTGTACAGAAGGTAAAGGACTGTGTTTAGAATAACAGATGCATAGAAAATTCAGCTGCTTTCCAAGTTTATTGCAATCAGCGAACCCTGTGTGTTACCAGGTTGCACTAACCACATCACACCTCAGTGTGGAAATTGTTCCGCAGGGACGACAACTCAAAAGTTAGCTGTTTTTAGTGTCAATGAGGGGTTAAAACATACGGTAAGCACCTGTGCAAAAGGAAAATGTGTCTTCTATGATTTCATAATGACTGTTCCTCCATGTAGCCACAACAGAGAATTAGGTTCATTGCTGTCATTTTGCTATTTTGCCATTTTGAATATTTGCGCTTTTGGTAAGAGGAAATATCCTTGTGCCTGCCTTTGGGAGGTTCTTTTGAATTGACGAAAGAGCAAATGGACCTGGAGCTGATAACAGGAAGACTGAACAGGTCATAGCAGACTTGCCCAAGCCTTCATATACTTCTAAGTAGTTTCAATGCTGTACTTGATGTATTTTGTGTGAAAACATCATTTCAGTTTGGTGGTTACTGATTGCTCTGGTTCAATCACCGTTATTTGAGAAATACTGGAAAGAAAGTGACAAACTTTTCTGGATCAGGGTCTCAGATAGCAAGGAGTGATTGTAAGTCCCAACTCCGACCATTTGAAAACCGCTGCTGTAGGGAATGCACACAGAGACTGTTTACATTTGCTGAGTTAACTTTAACCGCTAAAATAATATGCTAATGTATTTTGAAAATGTGAACTCCAAGTGATTTTGTTGTTTTAACTGAGTAAAACACGATTGCAAGACAACTACTCTACCCGCTGAGCTCCAGTCAACCCAAATCAAATCAACAGGTCAAAGGTTTCAATGACAAATCACTGACTGATGCATCTCTAACTGCAATTGTTCTTTCTGTATTTTCTCTTAGAGTAAACGTGCAGTGAGCCAAATATCAGGGAACATAAATATTAAAGGCTTCTACTGCTCTTGCTTTTTAACATTTAAAACAAAAACTTAATTTTTTGCTAGGACGACCAAGTGCAAAAATTAAGTTTTTATGTTTTAAAATGAATGCACATCTGAACTTCCATTCCTCCTAATAAAACAAAAGTATTTCCAAGTATGATTTTGCTCGAAGACTAAAAGAAGCAAAACAAAAGAATAAGAAAAAAAAACAGGTCTTTTCTTGTCCTTGGATGAAGCATAGCCCATCATAAGGATTTAGCTACTAAATATCATGCACTTAACATGAGCTTCAGAAATTGCTTCAAACTGGTCTCAAATTCCACATTTAGGGCTACTTTTCAAGGTGTGATCCATCTATTATTCAAACACCATTTTCTAAGTTTTACTTTTTTTTTTAAGAGAGCGGTAAAGTGAAATACCAAGCAGGAACTTCTACTTGCAGCAGCCAGCGATGAAAAATACATATCCTCCAAGAAACCAATTTAACACCTTTATGATTCTTTAGGCGAGTGCGATCAATGCCCGGATCAATCGCTTAGCCCATAGCTTTTGTTCAAAACCACTGGCTGAGATTAATGGGATTTTTCCAAAGAGAGAGAGAGAGGGAGAGAGAGAAGGAGAGGGGGAATGGAACTGCCAGACAAGGAATGAGAGAATGAGAAAAGACTTATGGGGGGGGGGGGGGAATAAAACATAGTGATTAAGAGCACATAGTCCCTCAAATCTACGCAAATGTAAATTAATTGGAAATGAAGCATTCAGATGCTTCAGTTAAAAAAAAGAAAAAGTAATGTTTATTCATACCCCCCTGCTAAGACTACATCAATTATGATGGTGTGTTGAGTCAAAGCAGGCCAATGTACCAAGCCCCCCCTTCTTATGGCTGGATCTTGGTCTGGTGCCACAAGCATTGTTAAGCTTCATACGGTATGTTGGTCTTTAACGAGACTACACAGCTGGATCTGATTTTAATAAGTAGTTCCATTTTTGATGTAGCCTAATGAACAGATTAATGGAATCTCCTTCTGCGGAGCCTTAATGAATGGAGAAAATCACTTCTTTTTTTTTACGCGAGAGGTGGCGTGTGTGAGTGTGTGTGTGTGTGTGGGGGCGCGCACATCAACACAGACTGTGAGTTTATCTGCCTCAAACGACTCAAACATAAACAATAGCGGCGCTTCTGTCCTCCCTGTCTCTGCTGGATGGGAATCAATGCTGTCTCCGAGTACTACAGGTGAGATTTGAAGCCGACATCAATGCTCGCTCGTCTGTAGCTGCCATCCTTTGGTGCGGTCCCTGTCTTGGCATCTGTTCGCCTTGAGCCAAACAGGCAGTGTATTCACCTGGGAACGGGGATTAATTTACCTAGAACAGTGCCTGTTCTTCTCAGAGCTGCAGACGCTTAATTATGTTGTGGCTGACTGTGTACTGTAGCTCGTTTTCAGTTAAGTTCATTAATTTAATAAAAAGGAGCGCTACTGTTAGGTACTACCACAGACAATAACAATTCTGATAGTTTTTGGTAATTTTAAGCTGGCCAGAGAAAGATGTCTTCCTGTGATTTTTACAAATACCAAACTAAGGGGGAGAAAAATATTAGTTTAAACTGTATATCTTGTCAGTGAAATGAAACTCCAAATGTCTTTGTCCTCAGAATATGACTGAACAAGGTGCCAGAAACATTGCTCAGATTTTTTTTGGTTAATATTCACATGACATCATGAAAATGAAGATTTGTCAGTTGCACATCTATGATGCATATCCTAAAGATGCTCTATTGGGTTGAGATCTGGGCATTATGAAATTTACTTGCGTACAGTGAACTCACTGACGTGTTCAAGAAAGCAGGTTGAGATAATCTGAGTTTGTAATGCGCTGGTTAAGAGGAGAACCTCTGTAAAGTGCCTTGAGATGACATGTTTCATGATTTGGCGCTATATAAATAAAATTGAATTGAATTGAATTGAACCCAATATTCGAGCGGGACACAGTGAATAGCAATAAAAGTTAATTTAAAATGGGTGAACGATGGTCAGAAACAGGTATTTGACCAGATGATGATGATGATGATGACTGAGGATAGCTGTGACTGCTGACCAGGTGATGCAGACAGAAGCAGACCTGATGCAGGCACAGGTTGACTTGATTATGCAAAGCAGGCGATGTGGCAGGTGGAGCCAGATCAGACCAGTTGTAGCAGACAGAACAAATTTGACCAGGTTTTGTTGACAGAACCAGAACTGACCAGGCGATGCAGGCAGAGGTTGACTTGTGAAGCAGGTGATGCTGCAGCCAGAATCAGACTTGACTAGAAGCCGTCAATGCGTTCCCAGAGCAGGCAAAGAGAGGCACAAAAAAACCCAGAAGAAACTTTTACCAGACGGTGTACACAAGCACTAGTTAAACAGAACAAATGGCGCAGGGCGAGGATAGGTCCAAAGGATCAAACTGGGAAAGCAGCGGGAAGACACTGGGTCTCAACATGCATGCAGTGATGAGATATTCTGGCAGGGTTAGGTTGACTGAGGCAGGTATAAAAAGCCAGTGTGACAGGTGAGGAGAGTTGGCACTAATTAGATGTAGCAGGTGGAGCTGATCAGGTGCTGAGCGGTGACTGGAGGCTGAGAGATGACAGAGCTGATTGATAAAATCAGTCCAGAATGTCCCAAAACAAAAATCCAAAATCATGACGAGCTTTGTGCCTTGGTATATTATCCTACAGGCAGTGGCAATCATGACATCAGTACACTATGATCAGAAGGGCATGGAGGCGGTCAGCAACAACACTTGGGCTGGCTGTGGGATTAAGACAAAGCTGTATTCATACTAAGGGGCCAAACAATGTACCAAGAATATCTCCACTGACTGAAGTGCCACCAGCTGTGGTCATCTCGTGACACTTCCTGATGGTGCTCAGGATGGAACAACACCACACACGCCTACTGAAGACCTTCTACCGATCCACCATAAAGGGCCTGCTGACCTATGCTGTATCAGTTTGGCACTCTAGCTGCACAGAAGCGGACAGAAAGAGACTGCAGAGGGTGACCAACACCACACACAAAAAAAAAACACCGGCTGTCCTCTGCCTTCCATATCCACCATCTACAACTCCTGCTGTCTCAGCGGGGCCAGAAACATTCTGAAAGACAATACACACCCCGGCTTCAAACTCTTCAACCTGTTGCCTTCTGGCAGGCGCTTCAGGTCCATACTGGCCAGAACTAATAGACTCAGGAACAGCTTCTTTCCTAAAGCTTTAGCCATACTGAACTCAAATTTGCACTAAAAACTGATATATTGGCACTGACACTTTAGCGCTGACCAATGGACTTTAGACTTAAACTTCCTCTACACTGGCCACCTTGGATTCAAGCGTGCTTATTTTATCAATGTAGAGCTGAATCTGTTTGTGTATTTTTACTGAATACATATTTATACTACATAGTCATTTTTTAAAGTATATTTTTTTACATTGTACTGAGTGCACTTTGAGGGAGCTGCCCTTAAATCTCATTGTAATGTGGACAATGACAATAAAGGCTTTCCATTCTATTCTATTCTATTCTATTCTTCATCACTTCATCAAGCATATTTTGCAATGGAATGAAAATCACTATTTTCTCAGAAATTGAAGGTTTTTTTTTACATTTTTCTCAGTTTGTGCTCTGCCTGCTTGTTCCTAATTTTTGTTGTGGCGGGTCACTATTTCTTCATTGTCATGTGTAATTGTTTGAAGAACTCACCGACCTCTAACATCAGCACACCGTTTCTGTCTACACAGCTGCTAATCACTCGATATTTTGTCCGTACTGTATCAATCTCTATAAACACCAGAGCAAAAGGCAATTATGATGCCGCCGTATGACTGGTAAAATTGGTAATTGTGTTAACAAGCAACCGAAGTGGATCTAACAAAGTGGCCAGCAAGTGCATGGGAGGCAGGAGCTGAGGACTGGAGGAGAGGTGTCTGTGTTATAAACCTTCTCTTCTGCACACAGTGCAAAGTTTGATGAGAGCAAAACACAAAACTCTCTCCTGACAACAAAAGCAGCTCTCACATGTCGAGGCACAAAGTGCGCTTGGGCCTCAACTTTGTGCCTGGAAGCAGAGATAAGAGTGCTGGGAAAATCAGCAGGTGACAGGTGGCGCTGCTGGTCGAGCGGGAGGGGCTGTAGACTGAAGAGAGGAATGATAATACCGCTGATAATACACAGACTAGCTTCAATAAGGCTGGATTTGTCAGAGCCCTGATAAAGACGAGGAATAAAGCAAGAGAAACAGTTTGCTATCACTAATAGACTTGTTAGATGCCTACTGTTTTGTCTGACACCTTGGAAAAAGTTTAAAGTGGACACATTTCAGCGCACCCAGTCTGTGAATCAACGCATTTACTGCACCTTTCACAAGCTCACTTGAACTATACACGTTTTATAGGATTCATTCCAGCCTATTCTGACTTCCCTGTTTAGGTAATATTCATCCAGATTACAATTTTAGTTATGCAAATCAATCTTATTTATAGTTATGGCCGTCTCCCTGGTTTAGCTTTGAGCTGGGCTCCGGCTGTGTGCGTATATCATGGCATGAATTCTTATCAGCGTTTCATGCCACTGGCAGCTGTTTGTTGGTTGCGTGTATCTCTAATCCAGCAGATCAGGTAGTGCAGAATGCCTGTGGGTTTATCTCCGACTGGGCACACAGAAATCCTAGCATGTTATTAGGTCTCTTAGCAGCCATTGAGAGGCCACCTGCAACCGCAGAAAAAAATATCGTAAAAGACACAGATGTTGATAAACTGTGGGAAAAAAAAAATTGTAATGTACAACATGTGCAAAGTTGATTTGCAACATATCTTGCTTTATATTTGCAGTTGTATCTGTTTTATATGTTAATTGTGGGTGATTTTTAGTTTTCATAACAGAAGCTTTAAAGTATTTTCTTTGCAAATATGCTGGTGTATTAAACACCATGTTTTATGTAGGTTTAAAACTGCAAAAAAAATAAATAAATCCACATTTTATATGACTTACTGTCGCTTCTACAAAGTAAATTTATATCTTGTGATGTGTCCCCGTTTTGTATATTGCATGCGTATTGAATTGAATGGTGTAAAACGCACAATGTGCTGCAACACTAAGTTACTTTTGCCATATTATTTCTCCCCATAACTAAAGATTGACTGCCCACCTTGGGCTGAATGTTCATTGCTTTACACATAGTCCATTAGTGGCCCCCTAAATGGTCTTGTTGGAGTCATTTCATGCATACACTGTGTCGAGGTAAGTGAAACTTCAACAGGACTGAGCGGCACAGCATGAGGTCAGGTAATGCATAACCCAGATCACTGCTGCAACACATTTGCATATGTGTCATAAAAGTGGCTTTTGTGTGGTAAATATGGAGTCAATTGTATTGCTCATATCACAGAAATGTTTTGATAAGTTTAAAAAAATAACTCGACTGAAGATCAAACCGTATTATGCAACAGTGTCAGAGGCACAAAAGGAAATGGTGGAAGGTCTTTTACTGAAAGCCATATACAGTATGTGCATATCTTGCTGAAACACAATAGGCAGATAGATTGACAGATCATAAGAGCGTTAAAAAACTGAAACTGATGTAAACTGAAGTTTCACAGGTCATCACAATTGGAGAAATAAAAACATCACAATAACAATTATTTGCCCCTATTTTGCATTTTGTAAGGATAATTAGTTATGTCGATAATGATGTAACACATGATATCAATCTAAAAGGACACTTTTGCTTTTTTACTTGCAGATTTTTATGATGAAAGGGACTTTTCATCTTGAAAAGTGGCACAGTATTTAAGGAGTTCATCCGGCAATTGGCGGGTTGTCGGTTCAATGTTTTTGCCTGTCTCAGTCAATGTGTCCTTGGGCAAGACAGTTCACCCACATTGCCTGCTGGCGGTAGTCAGAGGGCCCGGTGGCGCCATGTTTGGCAGCCTCGCCTCTGTCAGTCTGCCCCAGGGCAGCTGTGGCTACTAACACAGCTAACTGCCATCAGGGTGTGAGTGCGTGTGTGTGAATGGGTGAATGATTGATTGTAGTGTAAAGTGCTTTGGGGTCGTCGGACTAGTTAAAGTGCTATACAAGTACAAGCCATTTACCATTTACATGCATATCACAAAGACACAACATGTGATACTAAAAAGACGCTCAAAGGTTGCCAGAGACTTCTTTTTTTCTCTTGTAAGACGTGATTATGTCGGAGTAGTGCTGCATTAGGCATGAGATTTTTAACGATTCTGTTTGGTCAGCAGTATACATGAACTCGCTGTGTGCTGGAGTGGAAGCCGTTTCACAGGAGTGAATGAATGGTTCATTGTAAAGGCGTGTGTCACAAAGAATTTCTGTGAGTTTTCACGTGCGTGCACAGGCCCAGGTCTGGTCGATACTGCCCAGGCACTAGGATTGATCAGTTCCCACGGTGACCACATTAAGAGACTCTACAGGCTGACCTTTGACCCTGAGAACACTCCATATTCGATTTGTCATGCTCTCTTCCTCTCTCCAACCTCCCATAATCTCATCTGTGTACTCATCCTGGTATTCTTTATTTTTTCCCAGACTTACAGAGAGAAAAAAAAACAAGAATCCAGCCAGATATTTCAGATGCCTTCCTTCTCTACCTGCCTTGAAATTGTTTGTTCTTTTTGATTTTTTCACCCTAAGCTTTGCTGAGATGAGAGAATAACAGGACAAGCAACTTAATAATTATTCTGGGTTGTTGCTGGTGCTCCGCTCTCAACACTTGCTGGCATAAGGCTAATGAAGACAAGAAGCGTAGTCCTTGCACACTGGAGAAAACAAGAGAAATTAATATATAGGTCACCCAATGCTGGCATTAAAACAAATGACTGGATTTTTTAAAGCTTTAATCTTGAAAAAGGCATCAGAAGGGGTTGTCACTCTCACCCGCACTGTTCACTATATTCATTGAACCACTGGTTCAAATACGAAAGGCATAATATTTATGGAATTCAAACAGCTAATGGAATCCAAAGAAAAATGTTAATATGCTGATGACGTGTTGCTCTTCCTAGAAAATGCAAACCCTTTTCTTAGGGACAATAACCATAATAAATATATTTTTTATTAATTTGAGATTATTTTATCAGTTGGAACAAATCCAATATTCCTAACAGCCTGGATAAGATTACACAATTAAATTATGTCCCCATACCCAAATTAATAG
Organism: Fundulus heteroclitus; assembly: GCF_011125445.2. NCBI lineage: Eukaryota > Metazoa > Chordata > Actinopteri > Cyprinodontiformes > Fundulidae > Fundulus > Fundulus heteroclitus. The sequence continues at coordinate 14,583,244 of NC_046369.1, forward strand.
AAGACGACCTCACACCATGGAGAACCCTGCGTTACACACTATGGAAGTGTCTGCATTTGAAATGTTGGCACTCCCTAAAATAAACCATATCTTCTCTATGATCCCAGTTATTTAAGATTATATAAAATTTTTATGGAAATCTAAACTTCCACACACAATTTTAAAAACTTTACAAAAAGCAAAAAGTTAAGAAGCATCGGTACTTCCGAACTTTCATTAATATTACTTGGCACATTGATCACAATGTATCTTAAAATCGATTTTGAATCACTTTAGAAAAATCCATCTGACAGTCTCTGTCTACTCTGACTATGGTGCGGGTTCGGTGCGAGCGGCGCAAGGAACTCAAAATCATTCAAATCAGTGTGTACGCTAAAGTTAGCCCCGGTGCAGTGTGGGTTCTGTTACCGATGCTGTTCGGCTCAACGGAATGATTTCGCAAGAAAGAAGTTTGCTTGATGTCGCAGTGGTCCCTAGATCAAGCTCCTGAATCTTACAAGGCAAACCGGAAATTCCAGGCGCTAGACAGGAGAGAGTTCCGGTGAATTTAAGGATACAATCTGCCCACCAACTTACACTGACTTGACTAGTGTAAGCAAAATGGCAAAACAGGAACACAAGGGAAGAAAAGGGTATTGGAGGATGAAATACGATATTTATGCACACGATCAATACATTTTACCCCCAAAAAAACGAAAAACTTATTTGTTTTTCATTTATGAGGGAAAGCAACAAAAGGGATCAAGTGAATTTCTGTTCTCGTGAGCTCCAAAGCTGGCCACTGTTTCCATAGGAGCAGTGTGAGTGGGAGTTTGTGGAGAAGCCGCACTGGACCAGAACCGTAACCCGCACCGTAGTCAGTGTGAGCCCAGGGAAAGAAAATCTGTGTCTCAGATATTCCATTTATCAGCACTTTAATTAAGCAACATGGGTGTTTAGAAAGCATCCATCTCAACTGTTTGATACTGCGGTCTTATTAGTGAAACTTACTCACATACATCTACTTGATGCAAACACCTTTATTTTACACAAATGCCAAACACCAGTACACAAGTCCAAGTGATTAAAGGCCAGACTACAAGAGTTCGCGATTACGTCAATGTAGCCTGCCTACTTTGATGCTGGATCGAGTCTTAGGTTAATAAAGTCAATCCCGCAGTGAGGATTCCATCTCTAGGTATCATTTTCTCTATATGGTATGCCTGACATACTGTGACAGGACGTGTGAAAAAAGAAGAAGGAGCAAACAAGATAAATATGTGTGCTCGATATGTTGGTTAAGTATCTCAGTCATCCAGGTCATGATCAATCCAAAAAAGGTTAAAACAATAAAACAACTGGACTTCTATTCTAAAGCTGAAAGAATAGAAGTCCAGTTGTTTTATTCCTTTAACCTTTTTTGGAGTGTGCTCAACTAAAATGTAAATGGGAAACTAGTAATGTAGCAAAGATGCCACTAAACGTAACTTAGCAGCTGTTGGAGGTAATGGAGTGTGGCACATGAGGTAAGATTTTTGGTCAGTATAACCACAAAGTTACACAAAAACAGATCTTTGAGAATATTCAGAGAAGAGTGGCGTTACATTCATGAGGAAGGAAAAAAAACAAGGCATCTATGTGGGCTTGCGTGTTGCAGAGGGGAAGAACATCTTGTTTTCTCAAGGACACCGATGATAACAACGAGCCCTCGTCTAAGTCTGATATCAGAACAGGGATTTGTGGATGAATCAAGCATACCGCAACTTTAATATTCTGTTGTTACCTGACACATAAGCATATGAAAGATAGAAAAATCAATACTGCAAGAGAATAGACCGATGAGAAGCCAGACTAGAATTTGAATTAGATTTTTTTTTTTTTAAGGATATGATGTTTATTGTGGTCCATTACAAGTAGGGTACTTGAGAAATTAGACAGAAAGGGTGACACTTATAGTACAGGGGTTCTGTCCATGAGGTGGCGTGGCATAAATGCTCTTGTCCACTTAGAGAGGAACGTGACTATAAATCACTTTAAAGTAGATCTGAGTGATCAGCTCCATCCTGTGATGAGAGATCTCTAGATAGTAGGGTTGTCTCCCAGGGCAACAGTGTCCCCATCAGAGGGGTTTGTGGATTTATGTGATGTTTATGTTGACATCTGTATTCCCAGGACACATCAGTTCCTTTATGCTTCTGACTTGTTTCTCACCCATTTCCGTTTGCTGCATCATTTACCTCAGTTTGTATTTCCTTAAGTTTTCCTGGTCATTGCAAGACCCTCTTCTGTGAAATACACACAGTTCATCATGATGTTCTGGCTTGTTTCCGTTTGGCTTATATGTTATAGGCAGTTAATATCATTCTTGGAGAGAATAATGTCTTGTAAGCTTTACTTAGTACAAATTAGTTCAGATCAGACTATTTGGTTGATTTGATGTGAAAGAAGTTAACAGCTAGTAACAGTAGACCAAATCATTGTCATTCTCAAAAATACATAATAGAAGTTTATGTCAATAAATAATAATAATAATAATAATAATAATAATAATACATTTAATTTGTAATGCACTTTATATTTATGCAAATCCCAAAGTGCTGCATGATGAAAAAGGTAAGTGTAATTTTTTTATTGTTTTTACCTGTAGCAAAGTTATCCAGCAGCACCTAATATATTATAACACAAAGTCACTCCAAAAATCCTGAATGACACCTTGGAGTTGTTTTGTCCTTCTGATTTGCATCATTACCTGTATTTATGTTTCAGAAGAGTAAATTCTGTTTTTGGTGTTGTCTTTATTGTCATTATTTTTCTTTTGTTTTTTTTTAATGATCAGTAACACAGTATCATTAACTGTGATAGTACGGGAAGCACCCTGAGAAGAAAATGAGAACTCCTGTCCAAAAGTAGGTTATGAGAAAGGTATGTATGTACTGCTGTTTTTTTTCTTTCAGAAAGTTAATCCGTGTGTACATGGCTTAGAGGCAACAACATTTTCTTTAAACAGGGATGTTTCCACGATACCTTAGAAGTAGGTAAACTACCCCCACTACCCAGCACACACACACACACACACACACACGCACACACACACACACACACACACACACAATCTTATGGCTTAGAGCTAGAGAGCTATCAACTAATTATCAAAAACAGAGAGAGGCCCTAATCAATTATTCACATGAACATTAGACTGCTAATACACATGCAGCTGTGGGAATGGCATCTCCCAAAAGTAACCCTTCCTCACATTCACACACACTTAGATGCAATCATGACAAGCTCTGCAAACTTACATAGACACCCAAGAACACATCCATGGCAAAATCCCATCCTCACGTACACACACATTTCTATGCACAAACGCTAATCCTGTTTTGTTGTTCCTGTCTCCTTTCTACCGATCGTCCTCCTCCACCACACACAAACAGACAGAAAAAAAAGCACGGCTTCCAAATTTAAAGGGAGCAGCAGAGGCAGTCTAGGAGACTCCTTGTTGGGATGTCTTGATCATAGCACTCATCGATTCATCAGAACCCCTTACCTCCCCAGCAGATGAGCAAAACAGAAACACAAATCCAGATGCTAACCTTACAGGTGATCTCAATGCTTAATGGTCTGACTGCTGAAATGCACAGTACATTAACTAAAGCTAATCCTAAAACTGATTAATGCATGTCAATAGTTTAAACAGTATAGAACATAAAATAAATGTATATAATTTCTAAAACTGCAATTTGTATATTCATCAGTGTAGGATTATTGCTGGGAGTGAAGAGGAAAATTCCTATTTACACACGTAGATGTTCTTCCTTTCTCTATGAGTTTGCAAGTGAATGCAGCTTCGCTGGCAGACACTAAGCCTTCCACTCATAATTCTTTTCTGGCAGTCTTGATGTTAAGGTAAAAGTGAAGACAAGAAAGTGAGACAAATAAGCCATCAGACTAAAGGGCTTGCCCTTTTGTATTATTCAGTGCCGAACTCTCTGTAACATACATCCGTATAAACACAGACATATGCAATAAACCTTAACACAGCGCAAAAGACTGAAGCTCTTTTAAAATGCAGAGACTGACGCTGGGATACTCTCCGTCTGAGAGGATAGAAGACACTCATTCCCATTAGCATTTGACATGCTGTTATTTTTTTTTAACTCTCTTTTTCAAGGTGTGTGCCGGCTATTGTGTGTGCAGGCCTGAGTGAAGTTGGATGGCTTTGAGGGGTTTGGGTGCTAGATTTTCAAACGAGCTGCTGTGAATTTCATTCTGTGTGGCACAGTTCCAGAGATCACTGGAATCCCAGCCTTTTGATGCTAAAGCTAAATATCTGAATTAACCTAATTGAGCATTTCCTGAACTCTTGTGATATGTAAACCATCTGAACAACAGGGAAGAGGAGGCATCAAAAACCACAATGCCGCAGAACAGATGGGCTTTTGCTTGTCCCCGAAGTGCATATCCAGGCCTCGTCTCTGAGAAACTGCCACAAATGCATCTGGATTAGGAAATCTCTGTCTCTCCACAGCGCTGTTGCTGCAGGCCTGGTAGTGCAGCTGCTGCTGCTGATGGGAAGTGCAGGGCGACATGTGGTGAATAAAGCTCTGGCCTTTGGGAAAGCCAGACTGTGGTTTGCCACCTGAAATCCTTGCCTGATTTTTTTTTCTTTTTTTTTTTGTCCAGCATCACTGGTTTGTTTTACGTAATTTAATGGTGCTGTCAGCACCTTTCTGAACAAGTTGCCTTTCAGCATATTTGGTTTATTGCTTGTAATTGTTTCAGCTTGGTTTTAAAAAAAAAAAGCCCTCTTTTTATCCCTCTCAGAAATGGTGCTATCCTAAAAGAACATATGCCCATAATGAATGCTATTATTGCCATGCCTTTATTTCACATGCATGGGATCGTTTATCAATGGCCCTTGCCAGGTTTGCAGTCATGGCACTTGGCGAAACACAGAGAAATTCAGGCTGACTGAGGTGAGAAAAGGGAATGGTGTTAGAGAAGTAAAAAGTCTGAGTAAAAAAGGAGAAAGGGAAAATCAAAACCACAAAGGGAAGAACTGCCTAAGGTAGGAATAGAGAACAGGTGTCTTTGCCCTACTTTGACAACAGAGCCGAAGCAATTTCCTTGGCTGGATTCGGCTCGCCACCCCACAGAAATTTCTCACTCGTCATTACAACACAACCACAATGTCTAAGGTTACGCTTATGAGCTGCCTTCATCAGTCGCCTGTGTGCGAATTCAATCAGCTGCCTCACTCAATGAGTATAAATACGCCTCAACTCTTAAAGCACAAAACTAGCCAGTGAGCTGTTGACTCCTCCGCCAATGTCTTATCTATTGTCTCCTGGACCCCCTAAGACCCCTGCTCCAAAGCTTCCCTACTGGCAGTCTAAAATAGACAAGCCGTAAATAAGCATCAGAAATAGACATCGAGGGACAACTGTCGACAGCCCAGTGATGAAAGCGGCAGACACTGGCACAAACCTCTAGGCAGGCTGGATTAAACGCAGATAATTGAGGCCACGCAATTTAGAAACTTGAGAAGCTAAGGGCACTTTGTGTTTTATGCTTTGTCTTACTTTAGATTTAAGAAGCCCACTGAAGCACTCTTATTCTAGTTTAGTGATAGATATCTTACCCTAAAGAAGGTATTCATTTATTAAACAATACCTTGTAAATAAGGTACACGTTAATCTACAAATGTATTGAACCAATTCTTTTTTGTTTCATACATAACCCTGATTCTTCTTTTGGAGAAAAAAAAATTACTTTGTCATCAAAGTAAGAGGAAGCTAAATCATCCGAAAATGTTTGCATAGTTTAGTGTGTTAGATTTAGTTTAGAGGTTGAAGGTCAGAGTGAGACATCAGCAGCCCCCCTCTCACCCTCTGGAAACCCTGTAGCTGAGACACACATAGTTTTGTTTTTTACTTTAATATTACCAATTTACCAACGGCATTTTGTTCCTATGCACCACACGCCAGCATTCAACAGTAGATTTATTACTTTTATTTATGCATCCTTTATTTACTTACAGAGTTGCTGGTAGGATGCAGCCGCAAGGTACAATTTCTCAAATAAAATGTAAATTTAGCTTTTTTTTGTTACATCTGCAATTACAGCAAAGAGGAAGAAAACAGGAACGAAGGAACTTTGTGCTTTGGCAGAGTGTCTCAATTGTTTGCTTGCTTTTTAGTTGATTTGTTAGCAGGCCTGGCAAAATGAATCAACTCCCCATATGCACTTTGTTTGCCCAATTTTCTTTGTCTTTCACTCCCACTTCCTGTGCTTTCAGTCTCCCCGTCTCTCTCACTCCACTGATTTTACTGACTGTTGCCAACTTGTGATGGAACAACTGTGTTACTTTGGGACCGCAGCGGCTAACGGCGATGCCTAAGTCACCGGCGTCACCGTCTTAACAAGCGACATGACCTACCAATAAAAAAGGCTTTTACCCTGATCATGCTCAAACAAGACTTTAAACACAACCCCCGCTCTTTCTCCCGCCGAATGCCCAAAGTGCTCGCAAATGCGAATCAGGCTGTGTTAACTTGCGTCAAAATGAAAAACTGGAGAGGATGTGGAAGCAATGTTTGCTTTTTTTTTTTTCTAAACAACTGTTTATTAGATGGGAGGGAGGAGAGGGGTTGTACAGGAATGGTGAAATGACCAAACACACAGACCAACGGCAACTGCAGAACAAATCCCTTCCCCTTTTCTGAAGGTAGAGAAAAACCATAATAATCCAACCATAAAGGTCCGTTAAGACCGGCAAGTCTTGTCAGTGGTCAGTCTGAATACCACGGGGAATTGATTTAAAAAAATAAAATAAAAAAGAAGTAGGCAAAGATTTCTTGAGAGAGCAAGACGAGGTTCATGGAAGAGAAAATGTTCTCGAGTACAGTCAAGTCTATCATTGCTCAGTGCTCTGTAAACCTGAAGTTCATGACAGCCTTTCATCCCTCATCAAAGCAACAAGTGGATATGCAGACTTTGCTCATCCTAAAACCTTCCAACCCCTGTTGTCTCCTTAAAGCTGCTGCTGCTCCTCCTGGACAGGCGACCTTAAATCTTTTCTTTTAACAGGTTTCCTGTTCTTCCTTCCGGGCCCTCGTCGTCCCCTGGGGTTCGACCTGCAAGACCATTCTAGTATGTGAACTGGTTTTATCTGTAAGGCTCGGACTAAAACTGTCACGGGTAATTTCAGGAGTGGAGCGTTTGATTTCTGTGATACCAGTCAAATAGCCAGAATCTGGCAATGATAGTAAAATGGTACATATAAAGAATAAGGCGAAACCACAGGAGCTTGACATGATACACATTTGTAATCTTGTCATATTGGCCACAGTAGAGTAGGAACATCTTTCTGAAAAACAAATCATTGTGCGTGTATATTATATGTCCACATATCTCCTATAGGACTTAGGAAGTACCTACAAGATGTAAACATAAGGGAGATAGCTGCCTCAGTTGGGCATCAGTTACACTTTATAGCCACAAATCTGTTCCTAAAACGTATCCAAACGTTTGATATTCCCCTTTTTTTTGGCATTGAGGAAACAAGAACAGGGGTGTTGTTTTACAGTAATAATGAAAAAAGAGAGATACTGCTGTGTTATGTGATGTTTAATTATTCATGAATGAAAAGAGGCCTTAGTGAACCTCCACCCCTTCCTCCTTCCCCTTAAGTATCCCCCCCCCCCAACTCCTGCTCTGACCCAACAGTGCTGATCAAACAGATATTGTTACCCCTAAAATAGCAACTTAAAAAAAGGACACGCACACAGCCAGCTGTAAGACCTGGCTGCAGCCTGGTGGACTGACAGCAATGAGGAACGGGCGATAAAGGAATACAGAAGGGAAAGAAAATACAGCCAGATGGTCGGAACTTTGCTTCCTTATGAAACAAGTCTACAAGAGCAGTGGCTGTGCTTTATAGGACAATACTTTATGTGGAATTCTGCATCTGTGTTCATGAGCCGGGGGTAAGGTGGTAGGCTGGGTGTCATCTATCACTGGACAAATGCAGGCTGTGGGGGGTGCTGGGGGGAAATTTGGGGGAGGAGGGTCCAAGGGTGTTGTAGGGGGATTGTCAGCCAGAATGGCGCAGCTCCTCAAATGAAATAATATATCTTTGAAAGCTTACGCCCCGCGCCGGGCTTGCGGACCATATATCAAGCCCCAGATCGTTTGGTGGATCCTCTCCAGGCCCATTAACCTTACACCTGTTCCCCCCCCCCCCCAAACCCCCACCTAACCCCAACAACCTACCGGTCCTTTTTTCTTTACCCACCTCTCTTGTCCTTCACCATATTGTGTCTTCGACACCACCTGCTGCATTTGACCTTGGTCACTGCCTCCTAAGTTCCTTTCTTCATCTTCCTATTTAACACATCTTACTTATTAATCTGTCTATCAGTCTCCACCTTTTTTCTCTTTTGGTTTGACAAACCAAATGTTTCCAAGCCCCTCTATACATTTGTACCTTTTCTCTCCGGTGATCAATAAAATCTTTCTTTACTCGCATTTTTTCCCCCCTTTTTTTGCTCAGTTTCATTCTGATGTGTTATCCTATTCCCATCCATCAGTACTAAACATCATATAACCTTTCTTTTTCTTTTATTAATCTATCCCAATTTTATCCCACACCCTCTACTGCTGGAATGTCACTCGTTATGCATACCCGAGTGGACCCCGACCACTTCACAGTCGTAGTTTGTCAGGATTGGGGTGACCTGTGCAGAGGTTTTTGCAGGAGTGACTAATGACCTGTGTGACAAGATAGACACTAATGCATTAGGTTCTGAATCCGTCTATGTGTGTACGCTATTGTTTAGGCATCAGAGTGAGGACCATTTTTCCGCTTTCACCATCAAAGTGAGGACTGTTTGTCCCAAAGTGAGGACATTTTGCTGGTCCTGACTTTGTTTTTTTTTTTCTAACAGTAAGGTTTAGGACTAAGATGTGAATTGAGTTTCGATTAAGGTCAGGGTTAGGTATGCACTGATAATGGCTAGGTTTAGGGTTATTGTCAGGAGCAGGGCATAGATTGGGTTGAAAATGACTACAAATCAATGGGAGTCAATAGGAATCAACACATGGTCCTCACTACATGACGAGAATGTGTGTGTGTGTGTTTGTGTGTGCTTTCAGACAATTGTATAGATACGCTGCTTCACAAGGATCACAGAGCCTGTCTAAAAGGTCTTATTCATTTCAGTTATGTGGCGTAAAGGGAATTACCAATCAACACGTAGCAAAGGCAGTTCACAACACACACCAACACACATAAAAATGTTCAGACACCTTGAATAATAAACTGCTTCTGAAATGGGCATAAAAAAAAAATCTCTGAGTGCTTATTTGTGTATGTGTGTGCAGAAAACGACCGTCCACTCTGAACCGGTCAGATAGTTGGTGTAAGTATAATTTCACCAAAGTAAATTCATGTAATATTCATGGGTGTAGATGGAGATGAAGATGGGGTGAAATTATGCAGCAGGGTAGAGTGGAGAACATCAGAAAATCTTGCATTATTCACTCAGGTAAATCTATAAGTGAAGAATATTCAAGTGTGAGATGCCGACATCAGACATGTTCGCCCCCTTCGAAAACCAAGCAAATATTTCATCCAGTGTGAATGAGTGAGTTGAGGACACTTGGGAGGAGATGAGTAAGTATCTCTAGAAATCTTGCTGCACATAAGTAATTTCACCACCTTAATTATGTGCTGGGCTGGACTTCAGAAAGAGCTTATTTGGAGATTTTGAGACCTCAAAACATTGTTTATTGTTTTAATACATTCTTCGCAAACACTGTTGTTTCCAAATATTCAGAGCAGACAGTCAGTCAGTTGAGGAGGTTGAATTTTTTGGAAATCCATGTGAATAACAAATATGCAATTATTTAAAGGTGACTACATAAATGTTTTTTTTTTAAAGTGTTGGTTTTTATAAGATACTTCTAGGAGGTATTTTGTTTTAGACTGGAAGAATCTAAGAAAAAGAAGACACTAATATCGCTAGCGTCCCTATGGAATTTTCAATGCAAATTAACATCATGCTAACCGTTAGTTGTCTGTGTCTTTTCAGCTGTAGTTAAATGTGAGAGAATTACTGTATATTCACCTTTTTCAGCATGTTTCAATGTTAAGTTGTGCATGTGATTTATTCTTATAATAACTATAACTTCAATGTAAGATGTGATGTAAAAGTCATGTGTTAAATTTTTGTATGTTACAGTTTTACTTCACTTGAGTAGCTACGTGAGAGGCATTGGCCGCTGGTTGTGATGTAGTAACAGGGAGGGTTTTGACTAAGACTACATTCACACTGCAGGTTTTAATCCTCAATCTGATTTTTTTTCTGACATAATTTTCTTTTAAAGAAATAACGATTTCCCGTAGTCCCAAATAGGGGGAATTTTGTCTCTGCGTTTATCCCATCCCTCAGTTAGCAGTGGGCTGGCTACACTGAGTGGCGCCCGGGGAGCAATCTGGAGCTAAGGGTCTTGCTCAGGGACCCATAGTGGCAGCCTGCGGGGATGGAACCAGGCACTTGCGAGCTTCTCAGAGCGCAAATGTGCTGCTCTAACCACTAGGTCACCACTCACCCTGAAAAATATTGTTCCCATTACTTTTAAAATGCTGCGTACATCTGAGTCCAGTGTGAACTGTTTGTGGCTCCGAACCGACACGCATGCGCAAAAGAGCAATATTAATGACTTCACGTAGCCCTAGCTGCGGTCTAGCACACATGGGAGAAATAGTGTTTACTGATTAAAGTGTCTAACGGAAGCTATTTATTGTGTCAGTGGGTGCTGAGGGGAGAAACAAAACGAAAGTGAAACTCCTGCATTTTACAAAGGTCTGTTCGGCTGCATAAACGCAACCAGGACTAGTAGAGCAGGGATTTTAACAACTTCACGGAGACAGACTGGCAGGCAGCTGCAGTGTCGTCTGTCTTGCTAAAGCTAAAACCGCTATCACTTCCAGCTGCTGCTGGCGCAACGTTGTGACACGTGTCGATTGATAGCGACGTCAAAGACGCATTTAATCCAGCTTGCTGGGTTCCACTGGAGTCACGTTAAAGAAGATCAGATACAAATCGGATTCAGGACCACATATAGAAATGGCTCAAATGTCACTTGAAAAGATCAGGTTAGGGCCAGAGTGTTCGCACTGGGTGTAAAACATCTGAACTTGTCACTTGACCTGTAAAAAAATCAGATTTGAGCCACATTTGCATGCAGTGGGAACGGGGCCTAACAAAACATTTACTTATTGCCAAAAAAACGCTGGATGTTTTTTTTTTTTTTGCGCTTGGACTGTTTCTAGAAGCAGTAGAGGTCCAAATGGAAGCACTAAAACCTACGTAAAGTTAATTAGATCACTTTTAATAAACAGCGACCTCACATCTCTGCCTCCAACCTCACCTTTGACTCCAAGCAAAGCAGACATTAAAATACAAAGCTTTGATCACATAATCAGCATCACATTCTTTGATTTTTTTGGGGGGTATTTCAGTGACAATATTTGTATCCTCGCATAAAGTCATGTTATTATATAAATTTAGAGCCATTTTTGATATAAATGAGAACATTTCTAAAACTTTATGTGGACCTTTTTGGAAAAGATAAATGCAAAAATTGTCTAAGAAAAAAAATCTCTGTTTTCTGGTGGGAGCATCTGCTGCTTTAGGACCCTATTTAACTTGCATCAGCCTCACTTAATGTATTATTTATATTAATAAAAATGTGATATATGTTGCAGTGATAGATTTTGAATACACTGCAGCACTACTGCAAACCGAAACTGAAAAAAACACAAATAGATTTGACTCGATAGAATAACATTGGCCTTGAACTGTAGACTCGTCAAATGCTAGACACATTTTTAGAATTTCCATTTGAAATCATATTATATCAAGTTAAAAGTGGATGACCTACAACAAGGTCCCTTAATTTACCTCTTTGCTATTCTCTTCCTTTTCCTTTCCCATTCCTCTCTTCTGCTCATCTCTCCACTCATCTCCCCTCTTTGTTTCACCTTTGTTCTCCGCGCTTGTCCTTTCCTCTCCCCCGCCATCTGTTTATTCAATATGGCTGTCCCATCTCAGCTGGGAGCTTTCCCAGGGAACGAGACTTCTAATACAGTTCGTCTTCAACATAATGGCCCTCGGTTCTGCTTTTGCCATAACTGTTACATGCGGAGAACACAAGAGAAAAAGATTCTGCCCCAAAAAGAAAAAAAGAAAAATGGAAAAACTGTTTGACTCTTTCGCTAAAATAAACAGCTGAGCCACATGTTTTTTTCAAAAATATTATTAGCATTTTGCAAGGTAGATAAATTAAACATATGTAGTTTAATTGTATTTTGTGTTTATTATGCTCATGTGAAAAGTTGGCGAAGCTTATCTTTAACTATAGCTATACTCAGAAAGTACAATGACCTTTTGAAGCCCCAGGAATATTTTAAGACTTTCATTAAAGGATGCAGTGCAACGTTTTTCCAAACACTAAGTGTTACAAAATAATTTGTGGATGGGTCTTGGTTGATTCTTCGTGGCACATCTTAAATTCAAAGTTCCTTTACTTCTTTGATGACAGGTTTGTAAATAACTTATGACTGCTGGCTGCACATCATTCATTTTGTAAATTTCTAAACCTGTTTGTGTGGATGAACAAAAAAAAAAAAAGAAAAATACCCTGTCAGTAAAATACTCATGGCAACAGAGCATGAAGTCAAACACTACATACATTTTTTTTAAATTTAAAGAAAATGTTGGGCATTAAAGAATGAATAATTTAATGTAATGATAAAAGACGTAACAGTAATGATAAAAACAAATTGTTTTATTACCGTTGAACGATTCTGCTAAAAAAAAAAACGGCAATTTCAATACATGTAAAACGTCAGTCATTTCAGCTGTGATGTTTCCCATATCATCCACTGCATATTCTGTGTTGACAAGGTGCACAAAGGCTTTTGTTGTCTCAAAGCCAATCATACATCCTTTTTCATTAAAGGGGTGTAGAGAGGAAAGAGAGGGTGGGATGGCTCTTGTTAAAAGGGAATAGAATTAGGAAGGTTGGGTATAAACATATGAATCACTTGTATATACCCAATTGCTCTTCTAAATTCTCCTTCCCATTGTGTTTGCGGTGGGAGTCCAGAGAGCCCTCCTTACCTTGAAACAATGGGGTAGAAAGGAGCACCGGACCCGCCACCAGTATTAATCACCATCACACACACACATCACATACAGATGCACAAAATGCAAATACGCATGAAAGCAGGAAAAAGTCAAAGAAGGTGCTTTTTATAGTTTGGCTGTAATTTAATGTTTTATGTATAGTTTGTTAGACAATTCAAAAAGTTAATCAAACATTTTATTACTATTTCTGATGAGAAATTCTGAATAAATGACTCATAGCTGTGTAAAAGGTATTCGTGAGATAGCAATCTTACTAGCTCGTGTTTTCCTCCAAATTGAGTTTCCATAGCTTCTTTGTTTTTATCCTTTTCTCTTGGCTTTTTCACTTGTGTATAAATTTGTTTACAATATTTCCAGAGTTGGGAAAGAACTGCAAAACTGCAGTTTATTCTTGTAAAGCAATTCAATACACAAGTTTACTTGTTGCACTTCATTCAATTCAAAGTCTGCCAGAAAAAAAAATAGTTAAGAAATGTTCGACCTAAATTCTTATTTTAAAAACAGAAAGTTCTAAAGCTAGCAATTTTGCGACTTTGCTGGTGCGTGTCCTTGAAGAGAATGCTACAACAAGCTTGATGTTCTGTTTTAGTCACTAGTCTTTCTAAACTTTAACGTGTCAGTTTTGGACATCAAGTGTCAGTGAAAGTCCATTTAACTGGCCAAATCTACTACTTGCATGCGGATTGTTAATGCATGGAATCTGTGACACAACTGATTGATCCCCCATCGCACTGTTACTGCAATGGGGATTGCGATTTGATATAATGGCAAATCTATATTGCCATGCCTTCTGTAAAACAGGCAGGAACACGGTTTTAAGAGAATGGTGGAAAGGGTCCATAGATTGGCTTGGGTGGATGAGGGAGCAAGTGAGAGGAAACCTCTGCCACTGAGAGACAAAAAACATTTGTGTATTCTTTTTCAACAGACTAAAACAATGGGAACACTTGTTATATAACACAAGATCATGTGAAAGCATTACTGGACTAATTGTGTGCTCTGATAAGTCATAACATTATAGCCACAGAACTAAAACTGTAATGATGATCTGAAAAAACAAAAAAAAACTTCCTCCACATGCCAACCACAATCCCTCTGAAATGAAATAAAACTCATCACCCAGCCTCCAAATTTCCCTGAGTCAAAGGCATCTGTGAGATGCAAGCCCAATTAACAGGGCTTCCATTGAAGAATCCATATGGAACAAGGTGTCTATTTTTTTTCAGCATTTATGAACAATGCAGTCCACCCTCAGATGTCCCAACAGCAAAATTGGGGTGCCTCCAATTGCAGGTGGGTGGGTATAATATTATAGTTGACCAGTGAATTTCTGACAAACCACTCAATCTAACTCACTCTTTTTTTTGTTGAAGTATACGTACATGAACCTATTCCAAATTAAATGAATAGCAAAATGGATGAAAAAAAATCCTGAACCAAAAAAGCTTTGATTCTCTGCTAGAAAACAGCAAAGTACAGCCATTAGCCTAATCTAAATCACTCCTGTTGTTTGTATTATTGAAATAAAAGTGGCCCTTACAGTGGGTTCAACCAAGGCTCAAGGTTCCACACACAATAGCAGCTACCTAACATTTCAATACAAATATGCCTTTATTTGAAAAATCTCAAAAGTCATTTCTAGATTCAAATATGCTCAGCAATCATCCACCTGTTCTAGGTTCACTCAGACTTTAATTTAAAAAAAAAAACACAAAGGCTCATGGCCTCAACCCTGCTTCAAACTTTATTTCGTTATGTCTGTGATTTCAAAACCAGCAAACCAGACCTGCCACAGTCTGTCGCTATGCTAAAAAAATAAAAATAAAAATCAAGACCAAGGCAGGTTAGTCATAAAGCACAGACTTTAAATCCTTGGATCCGACGTGTAAGGAATAAATGTTCGTCACGTCATGTCTCGTTCCCAGAGGGTAAGAGGAACAGAGGCAGGGTGCCACGCTGGAAAAGAATGGGAAGTGATCTGTTGTTGGTTCGCCTAATGGCGAGATATTTATGAGCACTGTAACCATGGCCAACGTATGGAAACAAAATCTTTAAACGCTTTTCTGGCAGATGCCTTGCACACACCCATCCAGCTTGGCTCCGTTACAAAAGAAATTCTTTTGTTCTTACAGAGCTAATAATAGTGAAAGGGGCTGTGCTCCGATCTCGGTATGTGTGCGTATGAATGTCCGTGTGCACTAGCTCAAACTGCGTTTATAACTTCCTTCAGTGGCAACACCATTCTTGTAACAAACTTTTAAATCCACTCGGCTTCCTGTCTTTCTGCTCCCAGACTTGACCTCACGTTTAATAGTCCGAACCGCATTAGCAGAGGTAAAAGATCAGCCGGATTCACAAACAAAGCCTCCTTGGGTTGTATTCATATTTAGCTCGACGATACGATATAGGTTGATAGTGGGTGATTTGCATTAATCGTTCATGATCTATGAAGATCAGACACTTAACATTGTTTTATGTATATACATGATTACAAACAGCTACAGTGCCTTGCAGAAGTACCCATTCCCCTCACACATTGCATATTTTATCCTTATGCAGCCAAAATATTTACTGCATGTTATTGGGATTTCATATAATACCACGGCATAACACATCACAATAATGGATGTAAAATTACACTTCACTTTCCTAATGTTTAACTAAAAACATTTGAAAAAATTGCAACTTGAAGTCGTATCTAGTGCCTTTACAATGATACCCCAAAATAGCTGAGTACGACTAATTGTTGTCAAGTCTTTGTGTTTGTAATATTAATCTCACTATGAGTGCATCGCTTCTGTTAAGACTTCAAAGGTGTTAGCAAACATTACTGAACCGACAGCATCATGAAGACGAATGATCACACAACACAGGGAGGGATAAGGTTGTAGAAAAGCTTAAAGAAGAGTTTGCTAATAAAAAAAACCCAGTTGATTGAACAGTTCTATATATACTTCTCTCTAAATACATCCGAGCATGGGAGACAGAGCACCGTTCGAGCCATTATCCTAAAAGGGAGAGAACTGTAAACCTACCGACACATGACATTCCAACTAAACTGTAGAGATGACTCTTAATAAGAGACACTGTCATGATCACTCTGGAGGAGTCTGCATTATTAAAACAGCCTCATTAAAACATCATTCTCTGGCTAGGTGAGGGAAGAGTTTCGGTTTTCTGCAAAATACTGCGTGCCAGAAAACTAAAAACTTCATATCACCATTAACACGCTACTACCATCATAAAAATGGTAACAGAGCTTTCATGATGTTGGAATGCTATTTTCCAACATGGATGGGGGAGCTAATACTAGTTGCTAGATAGATGGATGGCACTAGACTAAGAACAAACGCTTTGGAGTGTGCTTAGGACTTGAGACTGGGGAATAGGTTCACATTATTCCTAGACAGCAACGGCCCCAAAAATACAGAGCTACAATGGAATGGTTTAGATCAAAGCATATTCATGTTAGGATGGTCTAGTTCAAGTCCAGATCCAAATCCAAAATATGAAATTGATGTTCACAGGGACTCTTTATCTAATCTGGCCAAGCTTAAGAGGTTGTGCATAAAAACAGGAAAGCAAAGTCAGACCCTAGGTGTACAAAACTTGAGATATGCAGCTTGAACTAGCGTGAAAATTGGTTTGACATAGTATTTACTAATCGTGAAGGTATACAAATGTCCACCACAGATTTTTACTTGTAAAAAATATTGAAATCCACTTGTCAGCAATCTTCCTTTTCACAATATGCACAAAAAAATCCCCCAAACACCTAGTGGTTGTAACGTGACGAAATGTGAAAAAGCTTATAGGAATATTTGAATACTTTTATATAAATAAAGACCCAAATGTGTTGAGAAAAAAACAGCTGAGAAGGTAAAAAAGACAGCACAGCATAATTGAAAAAAAAAAATCTTAATTATTTTTAAAATATATACTAATTAGACAAACAGAGTTTGCCTAGCTCATGCTGTGAATATCCTTTTCACAAAATATCAGCTCAGATTATTACAGGAGTTTGTAATGAGAAACAAACAAGACAGAAAGAGCAGTCAAGCATGTGGGGAAAAAACCATCAGAGCCACAGCTAGCATATTATTTATCAAACCCCTTTGTGCTTTGGATGATGCTTTGAAAACTGAGGGGGCAACGCAGTAGGGCAAGTTCTATTATCTCCCTCACTTGAGGGAGACGTACTTTCCCCCTTCCCCTGGAAAGCAACGGTGCCCCGTGTAACAGTGGGAAAAGCTTTCTCCTGCATTCAGCTCAGGTCATTTTGTACCTTTGTAACAAGTACTCGTCAATTACTGTTAAGATAGAGTAATATGGGCAGTCATTAGGCAAACATAATGACAACTCATTCACGGCAAATCGGGGGAGCGACAAACACTAGTGGCTGAGGTAATTGAATTAGGAGGAGGGTGTGAGAAATAGAGATGCTTCACAATGGAGCAGAATTGATCATTCAAAATTAATGAGCAAACCACACACAATTATTAGATGTAGCCACACCCTTCAGTGAGCCCCTTTTGTGTGTGTGTGTGTGTGTGTGTGTGTGTGTGTGTGTGGTGTGTGAGTATGTGTGTGTGTGTGCGTGTGTGTGTGTGTGTGTGTGTGTGTGTGTGTGTGTGTGTGTGTGTGAGTATGTGTATAGTGAACATCTATGGCAAATGCAAATACATATCTCAAAAAGGTCAAGAGAGGGAGGGGGGGGGGGGGCAGTGTGTGGTAAATGTCGACATGTGTCGCTCAAGGGCTCTTATCTGTTTAGTAATTGCCACATTTTTTTAATAAAACATATTTTGGTTGTTATTTTCCCCTTTGAAAAAAAAAATTACACTAAATATTTAGAGAGGATTTGGCAACAGGCCCATGAATATGCAGCCGAGCCTGTGGCCACGCATTGAGAGACAAACAGAAATGAAAAAAGACGCATGCAAGGGGAACAAAACCAGGTGAGTGCAGGCTAATCAACCGCCTTTCAAATCGCTTTGTGGACATTAACCCCCCATTCAGATCAAATAAAGCCGAAAGTAAAATGCACGCCGCACACTCTCTGGGGTTCTGTGGGATGAAAATAAAAATAAAAAATCCAGAGTGAGGTGTCGAAGATGGAAAAACTGCTGTAAGAACAGTAAGAAATGAGGGCAATGCATGTCTAGGCCCTCAAAAGACATCTATCTATTTTCAACAGGGTAGCCGAGTCCTGTGTTCAAACATATAGGACAGTAATCTTTATGAGAGAATACAAAGCCAATTTATTTTAATGTTAGAACTTCATATGAGACTCTAGTCGGAATGAGCTGTGTGGTGCCTTTAACTGAAGCTTGAAGAATAAATCAGAGAGAATATATATATATATATATATATATATATATATATATATATATGTCTGTGTGTGTGTGTGTGTGTGTAAAACTGAATTCTATACATACAGTAACATTTTTAAAACTAATCAAAGTATTTAATTAAATGAGTTTAATTATCTGAGTACAATACTTCAATGTGCCTGATGCTCAGACTGAAAGTTTTCAAAACCCACAATGGAAAAAAAAATGTATATAAAGAAAATCCTTCACACACTTGAAAAAAAAAATATAACAACAACTGGCTGCTGAATTTTGATGAGGCACTAGGACAGACAGCTGTGCCAGCAATGAGCAAATTCTGGCTCACTGCCCGCAGCCTTGTACGCTCAGCGTTAGTGTTGAAATGCAGCATAAAAAGGAGATTAAAGTGCTGTTGAACGTAAGGAACAGCACAAGTGATGTATATGAGCAGTGGTAAATCCAACGCCGAGAGGGGAATTGTGGGGGGGGGGAAGCTTAGCACTGAACCAAAATGTAGACTCGTTTATTAATGCCCAATAAAGTCGTGGCTCTAATTTGAAAGAAGGTGTTCAGACTAATATTAAAACGGGTCCATACCCAAATGACAGCATCACTGCAGTAGACCATTCGCACTTACCTTAAGTTCACGAAAGAAAATGCTGCTGCGTGCCCACTCCACGATAGAGAAGAGCGTCTGGTCGGCCATCTTGCACATCAGCCCAAACGTGTTGAGCTTCTCGTGCTTGCCTCGGCTGGCCTGCTCCTGCTGTAGATAGGCCAGGATCTTTGCCTGAACCTGTGGCTCATCGGGTTCACATTTTAGCAACTCTACGATCAGGTGTGGGAAGCTGGGCGGTGAGCCTGACTGGTAGGCGTCGACGTAAGCGTAGCCCATGATGGACTCTGGCGAGCTGGTGTACGGGTCTGGATACTCGGACTTGATGGTGCGTGTGCCCTGGAAGTGTCCATAGGCCGCCTGGTAGCCCTGCAGGCTGCCCGCGTGGGGCGGCATCGCCATGCTGACGGGAGAAGTAACAAAGGGGCTGCGGTCGTAGTCTGTAGGGGGCAAGGCCGTGGCATGATGATGGTGGTGGTGGTGGTGGTGGTGACTGGTGTGGTGGACGGCGTGGTGGCTAAGAGGAAGGCCTTTGGACGCCGCCGAGTGGATGTTCTGAATGGCGGAGGAGATAGTGAGGTCGGTGGGTACGGCTTGCATCACCTGGCTCATGGCCTCGATCTTCAGGCCGTTTGCTCGGATCAGCGCCTTCTTTTGCTGCTTGAGGGCACGGTCGCGTTTGTACATGGGGCCAAACTTGTTACGGCCGCCACGCATGCGGTCTGCTCGCACAGCTGTGAGAAAGACAGATGACAAAGGGGGAGGAAAAACAGGTAAGTCTATTGGTCCACAAGCATGGAAAGCTTCCTCAGTTCTGACAGCATTTATGACACACAAAACGTGGAGTCATAAATCTCTCCATCGCAAAACATTAAATAGCATCAAACGCAAGGAGCAAATAGTTTATTGCGGAGAACAGGTGCTAAAGTTTGGAGTTTAAGCGTTGCATGACGAGCATGAGATTTTAAAAAATTGACAAGGGCCAAACTGGGTTGAATGTACCGGGTGGAAGGTCCTTTCATGGAGTGTTCCTGGTCTGTAGAGGTCCATATCCACTAAAAGGTGCATCAATAACGGAGCAGTGGCGTCAGGACTCATTCGAGCACATGGGGAGCCCGTTTTGTCCAATACAACACATGCATCAGTTACGGCTGGTTCTGATCGAGAAGTGTCAGAACACAACGCATTTCCACTTATAGGGCTGTGTGACCACGGACCAGTCAAGGGAGCCATAGAGATCATAAATTATACCAGATCGGATCGTGTGGGTGTGCATGATCCGATCTGGCTCAAACAGCACAATAGTTCTCTTCAAAATGGAGACTGTCTCGAGAAGAACGATCCAGTTTCCATCCACACGGTGCTTTGCTGGGTGGAATAAGCGAAAGCTATTAAAATGAGAGTTTTAAGCCTGGAACCCTGCAGTGTCTACATATCTAAATATAGCCGAGAAATGTATTTTTTCTGAAGAAAGAAAGGAAGTAGTCCTTGAGTGGCAATGTTGCGTTGACACTGCTGATAGAAAGAGTTACTGTCGAGCAACGCTTGATTACGAAACAGTGGAGAAGCTCTCGCCAATTTTGGGTGCTCAGAAAAAGAAATATTGACAGAACGACTGACAACATACAAATGATGTGCAACCAAAGTGAGAATGCTGTCATTGACTAACCATCAGCTGCTAAAGATCCTAAAGATGGTTTGAAATGCAGGGTATTTTATAGAGCGATCATTTGAACATCTCTAGCTGAAAACATAAATGTAGATTTAGACTGATCAAAGCTGAACTTAATCATTTATAAACTGAACGGAGATTCTTTAAAAGCCAGTTTTAGGTTTATAAAACGTCTTTTTTTAACTTTTTGCGTTTCTCTTTTAAACCCAGCATTATATATTGTTTTGTCTTTTGATCTCAATGTCTCATTAAAACCCAAATGTTTTTGCCTTGGTACAAACATATAAAGTTTTGGAGAGTGTATTTTCCCATTAGTTGTCTGTACGGCGAAGGTTTAAACTTGACAACACTTGATGTTTATC
The DNA here is from genome assembly GCF_011125445.2 of Fundulus heteroclitus. Taxonomy (NCBI): domain Eukaryota; kingdom Metazoa; phylum Chordata; class Actinopteri; order Cyprinodontiformes; family Fundulidae; genus Fundulus; species Fundulus heteroclitus. The sequence goes on from NC_046369.1 coordinate 14,604,423, forward strand.
TGTTGACTTGTTAAACCCACAGAGCTAAGTGATAGTGATGTTACTCATTGACCAGAATTTCAAACTTGTTTGAACCCGACGGCAGAAAGATCATAGTACAACAGGTCATTTTTTTTTTTTTTTTTTTTTTTTGACGTGGGCTCTAGCTCGCCTCTCAGAAGTTAGTTACTAGCATAAACTTCGACAAATCTACTTCTCTGATTATGCAATTCCTAAAAGCTTTTAAGATGTCTGTGTCAATTAGCGAGAACTTCTTTATACGGACCAAAGTCTTGATCAGTCTGACAATAATCCAATTGGGTTTCTGATGAAACAAACACACCCACGATGCTCCCCCATCGCCCCCCACCCCTCAGCGCAGGGATCCTGCGGTGAGGATCACAACGAGTGTGTGTGCCGTGGGTATTTCTAATGAATAAACTGGGCACACAGTGGACTGCAAGGAGGTTCGTGTGTGATCTGTCCGACTGCTGCCACGGGGAAGCTGCTCTACTATCTCTCAGTCGGGGGGCACTGGTGTTAATTATTCATACTTAATTACGTCTTATTCTGACAAGGCTTTGCGGGGCCCAGCGTGCAAAAAGCCAACAGACGTCTGGGACTTAATGCAGCATAAAAAAAAGGGGGGAAAATATGCTCTAGACTTTTCACTACTATTATTAACATATATTAGACCGAGACCATCCTGTGTTTGGAAAGGACTCCTATCTTTTTAAATGCATCAAAATGCAGGCAAGTATACTTTTAAGTGCTCATACATTCGACTTTATTTTTTTTATTTATTTTTAACACGGGGAGCAGTCCGATACCGTGGCAAGTAATCTTAGGTCCACTCAGGCTCCTGATGCCTTGACAGATGAATGAAAGAACAGAAGAGGGAAAGTGAAGTGGGGGTGCGGCGAAGGCGTGGAGCGGGATTTAAGTTCAGGGGCGAAAGATGGGCAGACGGCCCCCGTACAAAGACATATATGCATACCCACACACATTCACGCATACACACACACCGAGCTGCCTTGGGAGGGATTTTAATGACCTCTTTCACAAAATGTGCCTGTCACTGATCTGAGCAAGCAGAGCCAAGAGGGCAGTCACGCACACACACACACACACACACACACTCAAACAGACACTTATGTATAGATTTGACACACAAACGCAAAGTGGCTAACACGGGAAAACATCACACGCCGCTCCCCGTCAGAGAGACGGGAGCGCGGCAGACGGTCCACCACCTTGGAAGACGCTCTGATGGCTTAAACGCAGTGATCTGCTCGCGCTCCGACAACCGCTTCCCAACATGCAATCCTTGCGATGTCCACTCAGGACAGCTGAAAAATTGATCTCACATCAAAGAAATAAAGCAGGAACCGGGAGCCCTGTCCAACGTATCCATTAAACATTATTGTGGGGCAACTTTAACTATTAATGATTCTCCACAACAGCGTAATTAATGAGCTGAGCAACTAATAGTTGGCCCTACTGGGAAAACAAAATTAGGCCCTGACTGCCTTTCTTGCCTGCCTCGGACCCAGGGACCAACAGCACATCATGAATACCAGAGTTGGTGGTGGTGGTGGTGGTGATGGGGGGAGGAGGGGTGTCTTACAACTACATACACAAGCATACAAACGCGCACTTATACACACGTTTCTTTTTGTCTCTAATTAAACAAGGTGATTTGCATTCATGTAACATGGATTAATTTGGAGGGGGTGCATGCACGTGTGAGGGAGCTGAGGGAAATGCGCGTGTCTGAATAAGGTAGAGAGACGATAATGGGTCGGACACGGCAACAATTTAACTTCTGATGAGGAAGCATTCGCACGACCCTTTTAACGGACTGTAAAGATTTTCGTCAATCTGATAGAAAGTTTCATGTATTAACAGCGTTGGTGGCATCGCGTTTCCTTTTTGCGGTTACCTCGCTCATTGCAACGAAAATAAGGCCTTTTGGTTTGGTGGGTTTGTGTAAACGGGGTCAGACTTGGCCCAGCAGTTTCTGGGACCCTCAGCTAAGACACTGAGACAAGCGAAAAAGAAAGCATAAAACTGCTGGCCTTAAACTATGACTTGGATTTCTTTTCAATTTAATATTCCAAAACCTTGGAAATCAATGTTAAAAAAAATGCTAATTCTCAGCAAACAAGGCTACTAATATGAAGTTTTTGTATCCGTACACAACGCTGATACTCGTATCCCCCCCGCTGGACTAACAACCTAAGCAGCAGCTTATTTCTCTTACGCCTGGAGCTGGCTCTGAACCGCATGGTTGATGTTGTCATAGCACGCTCGGAGCTGCTGCCTGACAGAACAAATGCAAAAAAAAAACAAAAAAAAAAAACTCCAGTACACACAATTCATAAATTTCCAATCTGATGCGACTGTTCCCATTCCCCTAAAATGTCCAGCGTGTCCCTGCGCGCCTCAAACTTGTACAAACAGGCACAGACACACACAGAAAATGCATTTTATGGCGACACGCTGTTTCCGAGCACCCACCTACACGTAGACAGTAACCAACGCTGAACACCTCGCTCACACACAGCCCTCAGTGCTTATATCCTCTGATTTATGGTTGTTTAATATACAGGAATATTAAGCGTGCGTAGGTGAGGATCCCTGTCAGCTGCCGGCATATTAATGGGTCCCGCGGAGCCTTGCTGACACCCTGTTTGTCATGTCGGGGCCCCGGCCCCTGCTCTGGATGCGCCCTATCCCATGCACACACATGAATACCTATGATACCTATGCATAAGTAATGGGACAGCTCCCCGGCTTTCCCATCGCAGGTACTGAGAGGCTGATGGAAGACAAATCAGAGCAGGAAAGATGGAGACGGGGAGGAAATAAAAAAAAAAAAACAAAAAAAAAAAGTGGAGGGAGCCGGGGAGAGAGATGCAGCAGGGAATGTACAAACACTCAGCCAGTGGTGCTAATTTCAACTAAGTGGCTCTTCAGAGGTTTTTGATTTTGTGGTAATTAATCAATTAAAATTTGATGAACGATTAACCGCATGCAAGAAACAGGCCATGTGAAAAGGAGGACGGAGGAAAGCCTCCGCGAGAGCAGCCCTTCTGAAATAACAAATTTAGGTGGGCATCAAAATGTTAATGTTACGCTCCGCTTTCAACGTGATACACAAGTGAAGGAAATATTAGGCAGCTCAGTGAAGCGTATGATGCAAGACAACTATTAGCGGGCAAAAAAAAAAAGACAATCATGCCAGTGGGAGCTGTTCAAATATGGCACGCTTCACTGGCAGCAGTAAGTGATGATCTAATGAATCAAATCTTGTTTTTTTTTTTTTTTCAGTGGAACAATGCTGACAGAAGATGCTACACAGCATACCAAGAAGTGATTGTGTCTGCACTCACTTATGGTATGTGGGATCATCTGACATATATAAATATCAGCCACATAAAGACTTACCATCCTTTACTGTTTTGTACATATTTTGTATAAACATTTAATTAAGAAAAAGTTCAGAATATTTGACATCTGCATTCACACCTAATCTAGACTAACTTTTTTTTTAACAGTTACATTCAAGTCAAAGTTACGGTTTTGTTTCTTATCTGGATAAGATGTTCTTGGTCTTGTCTTGTGAGCATACCGTCATTTTTTGTTTTTTAATCCATTTAAGTCAATCAAACTGGCTTAACAGATTGATGTTCTGCCTATTTTATTAGGATATATGCAGGCTTACTAATTCACACTTCAGTGGCTTTCTTCATTTTCATAACATTACGAAGTCTTTTTATCAGTAAACACACACATAACGAATATGAAAGGACAATGACTGTCATAACATGTTATCAATCAACAATGTTCCTTTAACTGAATGGCCACTTCCACCAAAATACATCAACATAAATTCTTTAAATTGGCTAATTCAAAACAAACATAAATGGAAATGTGTTTTTTTTTTGGCATGTACTCAATTTTGTAAGGGTCAAACAAAACCAACATGAAAAAAGAACATTCCCCGATTGGTTTCTAGCTGCTAATCCTAAAAAGAAAAAAAAAATCTCACTTACAAATCTGTTCAAATTAACATCAAAGGTGTAGAACTCGTTCTACCTTGAGAGTAGGAAGTCAAAACCTCTTTTTTCTTTTACCAGTTCTTTTTTTGAAGAAATAAATGGGCTTAAATAGCATTTTCTATAAGACTTTATATCAAGAACAGGAAAGCTGACTGCTTGACCTTCCCTTCAATTTTCTTCTCACAGTGCAATTTTCTTAAGCAGTATAAAAATCATTTTTGCCATTTATAAATGGAACAGGCAATACAAACTCTTGAAGACTAAAGCACAAAAGAACCATAAAACCCTCGATTCATCAGGCTAATATGCAATTTAGGCTCTCAGATGTCCTTCTGAGGGTTTGAATGGAGGGAACATTTTTAGATTACATTAGTTTCTGGTCCGATTAGAGAAATGCACACATTTGAGACTAAAACTGACAAAATTGTCTAGTGATCTCTATAAATGAGCTCAGACCAATTCTGCTCTCATCCTCACATTTTTTAAAATGTGTCCCAGTGGTTGAGTGTCGTTTCTGTTTACCATTTCATTCACAGCACAAAGCGCAAATTAGTAAATTAGCTCACTTTAACGCACCAAAACAAGGAGCAATGAAAAGGTCTCATTTGACAGAAGAGTTCTTGCATTGTCCCAGATGTTTTTTTTTCTCCCCCTTCTTTCTTAAACTCGACATTCTGCCTCACTTTTTTTATCATAATCACTCGACAGATATGAACAAACACTGCCAAAAACATACGAAAAACACAATAAAACCAAAACAGGGGGCACTTTGGGTCAACTTTGAAGCTTTCTTAACGTTAGCTTTCTGGTCTATCTCCTGAATGTACGGGTTTCTGAAGGCCACCCTGCGCTGGAACGCAACTCGACTGAGATCATTCTCTCTTTTTAGATTAAATGACAACTACTCGGTCCTGCCTGTGGTCATCTGAACAACTTTCCTGTCATGAATATATGTATGTGTTTAGAAGGCAGAGCTCTATGTGCGCGCCGGTACAGTCGTACGTGTGTGTGTGTGTGTCTGTGTGTGTGTGTGTGTGTGGTAAGGGGTGTCAGCTCTTCTGTGTGGGAGGTCTTTACTGGATGTGGCAGGAGTCGCCCACTGGAGCTTCTGGCACCTGACAGAGCGCTGCGGGGCCTCATCTTGCCTACGAGCGGAAAGTTACCGCCGGCAAAACAAATCAAACATAACCACCCACCGCTGCCGCCGCCACCCCCACAACCCTGTTAGCTTTCATATGACGGGCCGGGACTTTCTGCCCAAAGGCCATTCACAGTTAATAGCTGTTAATGAAACCACAGCGGCAGGTCAACGGAGACACCTCGATTTTAGTTTTGTCGTTCTTCTGGTTTACATTTTAGTTTCTCTATTTCTTTAGCTGTTTTTCCTCTTGAGTTTCACTGTGAATTTAAAAATATGTCTCGTGTCGTTTAAGAAAATGTAATGCATGGCCTGCTCTTTAAGTTTCAAGAGGTATTATATTCATTGAAAATGTACACTAACTTGCGAGGACTTCATTTTTAAAACGGGCCTGATTTCAGAAAAGAGCTTCCAAACAAATGGGTGAAATAAATCCTAATTTCTGAGATGACATCAGCACATTTAGCCAAAAGGTTTCTAACCATTCTATTTTACCTGTTACACTTAGCGCAGCAACCAGCGAACCCTCCTTGCTCGCCACCGTCACCCAACTACCTTGTGACCTCATACCACGAAATGACTTAATCTCATGGAAATCAAATTGTCTCTTTGCAAGGTAAATTAAATTAGACAAAATACTGTTGTCCCAATCACTTCTTCTTTCTGTTGCAGTTATTTCCCTCTGAGGAGCAGCTAAGAGTTCAGGGTGTGGAAAGCCGTTGACATACAAAGTACGAATAAATCGCCTCTGAGCTTCAGGTAAATAGAAACCAAAAATGAACATGCATGCTTTCGAAACTCAGCAGAGAATTATTCATGCAAGCTGCCCTTTAACTGGTGGAGATGGACTGTGTCAGATCTAGATTTGATAATATTCCATCTATCTAACATTTACTGTCTGCACCTGCAGACACTGCCGGATAGAGTTTGTGCTATGGCCCCCCCCCCCCCATAACCTCGTGCATCTCCTGTACGAGAGCAAAACAAATCTAAACAGAAAAAGGCAAACTACTGAAGAATAGTTGCCACTTTACATCACTGCAATAAACCAAAGAGCTGAACAGTGGAGGAAAAAAAAAAAAAAAGCAACGGTACCTTCTAGCTTCATGCCGACAGTGAGGCACTTTTGGAAGCGGCAGTACGGGCAGCGCTTTCTCTGGGTCTTGTCAATCTGGCAGCTCTGGTTCTCTATACACGTGTAACGCTTGTTGTTCTGGACGGTGCGCTTGAAGAAACCCTGCGGAGAGAACCAATTAAGACGTCAACCTGCTTGACCTCTGCAATGTGATAGTAATTGGCCCATTCACACTCCCAGACAGATGGAGAGGGACATGCTTAATGGATACACACACACACACACACACACACACACACACACACACACACAGATACACACATACAGAGGGGAGATTTTAGATATTCTCCACTTCAGGTGATGCTTCAGTTTTAGTTTTTTTTTAAGTTAATTTCTAGTTGATCTTTCACACCAAATTTAGACATAAAGAGCATTTTTTCATACACCATTACTGCAGTTAAACATTAGAGCAACACCTGAACTTTTGTTTAGCAGCTCTGACTTGTTTTCCAGTGGTTCGCTGCATTTTAAACTACTTCATAAAATATCCCGGTTCTTGCTTTCAATATTCTCTTTTCACATAAAACCTCCAGGAATTAAGTAATTTTTTTCCCCCCTCAATCCCATACTTAATTATTGAATAATGTGGCCACATGAGAGCAAAAAACATCCAATAAATTATATCCATAATTTAAAGTTCCGGGATTACAGAGATTCATACATGGAATTTATTATTGACAGCAGCAGCGAAAATCAAACAGAGGAAGGTGGTATTAACGTATTCTAGATCCATAACCTAGGTGGAGAATCCTAAAACCTGCTCTTTAAAATGAAAGGGGGAAAAAAAAAGAACGTGGCGCTGTCAATATCTCACCAAACACATATTTAATTGACAGTCTGCATTGCTTGATCTGACCAAATATAAAAAGAAAAAAAAAAATGCAACACTTTGGCTTCTGGAAAATTGACCCCCCAAGTTTAAAATGTGTGCTTCGGAGATACTTTCTCCTTAGTATTCGCATACGAGAACCCGACTTGATTCCAACAGGATTTTTTGTGTGTTAAAGTCTGCAACATCTCACAGACAACTGATCTTTTGAGATGCTGAGCGAGCCAAGATTTAAAAGCAATGTCTCTATTTTTTGCATGATTGATTTGGCTTTCATTGCATTTGTACTCCAACGCTTCATATTCAAACAAAGGAAAATGTCCATTATGACTTTATTGTTGCCTTTGGCCTGCATCGTTCCTTGTTATGCGCCGTGACGAGTCTGACCCCTTTTGTTTCTGACCCATAAGCTAGCCACACCGAGCGTCTATTTTCCAGTTTTCAGAGGTTATTCTCTTGCTGTTCTCTTGGCTCAAGTTTCTCAACAAAAACTTTAAAAAAAAAGAGCTCACGCAGCCCAGGATCATTCCAGCAAGTTTAATGTGCTCACTTGTTTACCTCACTGAGATGATGCGTTTGAACAGAAATTGTCTTTGCGTTTTAAACGACAGCTGATCCGTGTGTCTATGGGAACATTTGACGCCTGCAAATGCAACTCGCTCCATCTCCATCAAGCTCCAAGAGTCTGAATCTGAGGAGGAGTGGGCCCTATTCATAATTGTGTTGCACATAAAGCACAAGTGGGATGGTGGTGGGGTTAGTGGAAAATAAAAGCGAATCATGACTAAAGCCAAAACAAGATAGACGCAAATAAATCTAACCATTGCTTTTTACACTTATTAACCTGCAAGTAGCTTCCAGTGAAATGAAGACGGATCAAACCACCTGCACGGGCGCCCCGCATATATTTAACGTCAGAATGAACCTGTAACGTGTCAGCAGACTGATTTAACCGCCCAGCCCTGACGATCATGCAAACGGCCACATTTTAGAGATAACCACTGGCAGGCTTCGGGTAATTATCAATATTATTAATGTTTCAACAAGGATATGCAACATTCTATAAAACATCTATTCATCCGCGTCCAGGACGCACGCGCACGTGCACAGAAAAAAAATCAGGATGTTTAATGTCAGCTGGGAAACATGGGGATTGGCAGCGCCGAGGCTGAGGAGCAGCAGAGATGCCACTGACGTCTCCCTTCGAGCGAGTGTTCAGCGCCTCAAGGTCAAAATGCGGGATCAAATCTATAACATCTGCTTTGAATAATGACCACATAGGCGAGAAATGTGCACTGCAGCATCAATACTGCGAGCCGCAATTTTACGCCGAAGAGCGTTAACGCGGAGACATTTGTCTTGGCTTAATTTTGCACTGACAGCTTTACTGAAGTAGAAAAAAAAAAAAACGGAAAGCCTTATTTGCTCTGTGTTTAGAGAGAGAAGGACAAATAAGTTGTTGACAGAGTTCACATTTAACAGCACCGGAGCTTTTATTTCTTCCGGTCTCATCGTGCACGGAAACATGCAGCTCAGGCAAAGCCCACGGACTCTTAATGAAGCTGTGATGAGAATTTCTGACACTGGGACATGAGCTTGTTCAAACAGCAACATCACTGGAGTGCATTGTGCCCCAAGTGTTGAAACCTCCCACGTGTTTTGCAGTGTGTGGCGTTTCAGATTTCGATATGGACTGTATGGTTCACTGCCCAGGGTGTCATTCTGTTAGAAGGCAGCATGGGAAATTGACAAAAGTTACAGTTACACATCAAATAACTTTTCTACTAGTCATTTTGCATGTGAGCATAGGAGCCAGCTGAGCTGTGCAGTGTAAGCGCGGCACGGAAAGCACACAGCAATTGCACTTTGGAGTTGCTCTATCCTGCATTAGGTTTAAGACCTCTTTCATTACTTTTAAGGAATTTTAGCAGTACCTGAGCTCCTGTAGTTCAAACCGGAAAATATTTTTGACTGATCACACTTTAGCTGAGTTGTTCTACACTGTACGGATAGTTATGTTTTAATGGTTACAAACATTTGTTCTCTGTGGGAACACCAACAATGGTGATTCTTAGCTCTCTCTCACTGGCAGAACCTCGTCAGCTCTTATTAGAAAGTCTGTCTGTCTGTCTGTCTCTCTCAGTGGTTGCAAAAATGGCAACAAAAAAAAAAAATGAAACTTTGCATCCATTAAAACATCTTCTGTTGTTTCTGGCATTATTGCACAGAATTTTTTTAAAAAAAAATTGGTTGTTTTTTTTATTTCTTTACTAAATTTTGGTAAGGAAACTACATTTTGCTCTTCTGATACACACTTTTGGGAGAAGAATGAAAGACCACGTAGCATCTAAAAATCATGTTAACACTAATAATAATACTTATTATGATAATTCTAATAATAATAACAGGAAAGGTTTATGTATTTGCAATAGAACATTTGATTAAAATCCAACAAGAAATGTCACAATAAACACTAAAAACGTGGCTCAGGCGCTAAATACACTATCGCACAAAACACAACTATATTTGACAATCTAATGCAGAAGAAACTACTTGAACAACTTGAAACTTCCTTACAAAAAAATTACAAAACAGTTTTAGGCATGGCTAACAGCAGCATAAAAAAACATATAATTAGGCGATATTTAAAGTCATGGTGCAAAAAAAAACCCATACATATTTTTCTAATCTTGAATGGGGGCACCAACCTTGCAGCTTTCGCAGGTCAGGAGTCCATAGTGATACCCGGAAACCTTGTCCCCGCACACGGGGCACATCTCGTCGAGGTCTTCGTCATAGGAGTAGTCCATCATTTTTAACTGGGGGGCTGCAGGGGGACACACGGACACACACACACACACGCAGAGTGAAGTCTATTTCAGTGTTGAGCGCTCCCGTTCCCCCAAAAGTCCGCTCTCATCCATCAAGGTGAACCGCGGAGGGGCTCCGCGTCGCAACTGAGCGAGATTTTGTGATTCCCCCTTCTGAAGCTTTAAATCGTGGAAGGAGACACTATGAAGGGTCGATTTTGGAGTGTGTGGAGAGGGACGAGACCATGTCTCCCTCTTACTGCTCCCTCTTCTTGCAGCCAAAAAAATAAAAAGGGAACAGAAAAAAAAGTCTATGAAAGTCAGCCTCATAAATATGCATGCGTCTAAGTCGTGAAATCGCTGGGGTAAGTAGGGAGATATTAGACTTGAGGATTGGATGAGAAAATGTTACCGCCCACAGACAACTGAAAATACACAGAGAAGCCCCTATCTTTGCAGGCGATTAGGCAAAAAAAAAAAAAAAAACACATCTAAAACCAACATTTTTTTCTTTTCTAAGAACCAGCACTGACGCCAAAGGCCACTTCATGTAGATTTATTTCTGCTTCAAAGTTGTGCAAAAGTAGCTGCGGCATTTTCTATGTTTTTTTTTTTTTAACAAATTCCTAAAAACGAATTTATTCTTGGTTTCAGAAAAACTAACGGACATCGTGAACCTGGAAAGGATTTTTAAAAAAAGATGCGCGTAATGTATCTGTTATATTTTCGCAAATATCGCTCATAATTTGCCAAACGAATCTTTTTTTTTTTTCTTTTTTTTTTTTAAGGTGGGCCTATTTTGGTCGTGTCTTTGATTTACCTAGGGTTTAGAAATACTCGCATGTGTAGGAGTGTTTGTGTGTGAGCAAACAGCCAGGCGGACATTTACAACAGTTACAAAAGCGTTTTATGGTACTTATCATAAAAAAAAAACCCAAAGCAGCCAAGATCAAACAGGAAAACCTCAGTGGACGCGGCTGTAAAAATTGAAATATTTTGCCAGCCAAAGACGCCTTTTCCGTGGCCTTCACACACACACACACACACACACACACATACACATCCCTGCTCCATCCACTTAAAAAAATCCACTTCATCTGCTCGCCCAGACCCGTTAATTAGACATGATTTGAAGTTTGTTAACGCGTCGCCCTGCTGGGATCCACGCTGAATGTTCGAGTAGAAGCAACAAGTTACAACAGACCGCTGATTCTCTTCTCTATTTTTTCACTTTAATCTCATCTCTGAATATATATATATATATATATATATATATATATATATATATATATATATATATATATATATATATATATATATATATATATATATATATATGCTTTAATGCGAAAAAAAAACAAGTTGTTCTCCAGGTTGTGTTTAATAAGAGAGGGAATGTTACAAGAGGGGACGGTTGCTGTTATTCAAAGTAATTAGTAGCAAAAACTTCACGCTGCAAAAAAGGAAAAAAAAAATATTTTAGGCTTCACCAAAGTTACTGAGAAGAAGACATTTAAATAAAAGGGAAAAAGGTGTGCGTCTTAAGAAATTAACTCTGTCCGTACAACAAAGTTGTATGGTTTTATTGTGCAAATAAGGCCATTTTCTTCTCACATCTTCAAAACCTATAGGCTATGTTTATTTTTAAAAGCGGAGGAATGAAATTTCCAGTCACTGCTTCCTTGTTTCTAGTTTTCCGCAAAACGAGAAAATGTCCTCTCTAACAAACCACTCCTTCTATGTGCCTTATCATTGTGCCATAAAACCAAAAGCGGGCTAATTGATTGCCCGCTTATATTGCCTTGGAATGACGTGTGGAATAAGCAGATACACGTGTTTATCTTTTACTATGAGTCAATCTTCTCGTTTTATTGTTCGCTGCTGCAAGTGTAGTCTTCTTTGCGGGAAGATCAAGAAGAAAAAATTATTAAAGCCCGAAGGGAATATGCATAATTTTGTCAATTTTGGAAAAAAAAGCATCAAAGATATATTTTAAAATCAAACCCTACTCGTTTTTAAATGCAAAAAAATATTGCAACATTTTCCTATTTTTTATTAAAGGGAAATATGCTATTTTAAAATCTACAGCAACTATAAAACTCGTCGACTTCCAAAGTTTTGTTACCTTTCCGATCTAGTTTTATATTATTTTTTTACAACGAGATTGTCACTTTGAAGTGAAGATGTTGCGAGAATGCATTTTCACAACACACTTGGTTTCGATTTATTCTCACATTTTTACAAGGGAAAGAAAACTACATCGGATGATTACGGATTAGAAGGTGTCATGCCGAGGTCATATCAAATCACGGCGTCATTCTTCAGTTTCAACTTATTTTCCGGTCTGCTCTCTTAAATATGTTTTTTTTTTTTAAACAAAGCAATCAGGACGTTTTTTACCGTATCGTAGTAAATTAAGTACGTAGGTTTTATTAGGAAACTTCAGAAATAAAAACGGGATAAGTGGTTTAGTAAAGTTTCTTTCATTTCGGTTTCTGCGCGTTTTTGGTTAATTGACCGCTGGGTACAATATTGCTCTCCGGCCAAATGTAAAGAAGCGTCTTGCAGTTTGCAACTAGATATACACGGGTAGATCGCAGAGCAAATTTAAACTCAAGATAAAAAAAAAGACTTATCAAAGTTTATGGAAACCCATTTTAAGAAAACTAAAAAACGACCCGCTTAGTAAATGTATTTAACCTTTAATAAACACTTTCATGGCACAACTATGATCAAAGTAGACCTACGCTTTTAGCTGCGACCACCTGTGTAAAAGTAACGGAAATTAACTTGCACCAAAGTTTGTTTTTACGTTAGCGCGCTGAGAACTTCAGCCCGATGCGCTGCGCAAAAGTGGACACTTCGTTATCGAGCAGGCAGAAACAGGCAGACAACTGTCGCAGTGACGATTCTTACCTTGCATGTTCCTTGGCATGTGCCCCTGTTCCCCATACGATCGAGTGAGTCCCAAAGATTCAGTCTCGACTTTGGGCAGCATGTCAGCGCTCCCTGCCTGAGCTGGAGACTGCGCACCGCTCGGCGGGACACCTGGATGTGCGAGGCAAACACAACTCGAAGTTTCCCGAAAGTCTTTTTTTTTCTCTCTCTCTCTCGTTTTTCTCACTTTCTGTCTCTGTCGCGCGCCCTCCCGTTCTCTCCCTCCGCGTGCCTTCCAAATTACTGGACCATGAATGCTCTGATTATAAAGCCTGATCCAGACGATTCAGACTTTCTCCAAACGTGACCGCGGGCCGCGTAAATATCCCGATCCCTATCCGCTGTGACTCAACTTCACTCACTTAATGTTGCTGCGTCTGCGAGAAGGGAATCTACAATAACAATTCCCCTTTTAACTATTTTACGAGAGACAGTTGCGCGTTAAGTTGGCGAAATGCTCTCTACTAAATGAAGAAAAAAAAAAAACTGCGTAACCTCCGGATGGAAAGGCGACGGCAAGTTTCCCCTTATCTCTTCCAGAAGTCTTTAAAGCACGTCACCAATTAACACGAGACTGTCAGAGTAAGTTAAAGCCTTTAGTAGACAAGCACGCGCCGGCGGTGCCGCCCTCCCCGATGCGTAAACTCGGCTTCGGTGTCTTGATCGGACTGTCTGGAGATGTAGAGACCTGTCCTCTTCCTCCTCCTCCTCCGCCTCCTCCTCGCGGCTTTGTTTACGCCAGTCTCTCCAATCCGTGGCGCATGCGGTCATCTGACATCATGTCTCCTTGGTCCAATCACGCAAGGAGACCGGGAAGCGTTGCCTCAAAGCATGTAGTTCCATCGCCCTGCAATCTCAGCTATTTAATCCCGTTAATGATGGACTTTAAAAAGCTGTAAGGAGGGGTTGGGTGGATGGGTCGGTGGGGGACAAGGGGGGAAAAAAAGTGATGCAACTACAGACTCCCCATTAGCGCACGGAGTACGGAGTCAGACGGAAAAGGTATTTGGACTGGAGCGTGTGAAACAGGCCGAGAAAAGCGCAAGCGTTCATATGCTTCTGCACGTTTAAATGTCTTTATACAAACTGCTAATCGGCTTGTGTCTGTTTTCCGCGTTCTGTTTAGTTAATCAAAAAAATCAATTACATCACGTTGTCCCATGTACAGCGAAGAGTGATGGAGCCAAATTACAGCAACATATCTTTATGCAACTACAGAAAGTGTTCTTTCAAATAAAAAGGATCCAGTTAGAATCGTTCGGATTATTTTTTTTTTTGCTCATATTTGCAGAAAAAAAATGTGTGCAATGCTGGCTTGAGGTTAGAAATGGCCTTTATGTACAGATCAAAGTGACCTATCCTGCCCTAGTTGTAGCTTTGCACGTGATTTATTGTAAGCAGCCTAAATGATATTTCACTTAGGATATTTCAGGCTGTTTCGCTCGTTTGTAAAGCCTGCATAGGGGAAAGGGAATGTACAGGAAGAGCGACCTGGGAGAAATGAGAGGCCGCAAAATAAGAGGAGCGCCGCGAGCACGCGTGGGACTTGCGCGCTCATCCAGATTTGAACTTCTGGTTCAAAAAAAAAAAAAAAAAAAAACGGGGAAAAACGAGGTGTGTTGCTTTAGGAACACCAATGGGTTTTTACACTAGAGCCCAGTTAGTTATATAAATATTAAATGACGGTCTGAAAGGAAAGGTGTATAGAATCTACAATAGGCCTACTGCAAAATCACATTACTGAAAAAAAAACCCTCAGTTACCTGTTGCACTCTTTTTATTTCTAGAGTGTCATATTTTTTATGTTCAAACATGTTTCATATGTAAAGTCACAGGGCTGTGTTAAAGGTGCATAGCCATGGTATTTGACTTTTTTTAATGTATACCTCAGTATACTCTGGTTGCATACATAAGTTTTTATGAAAGATTATCACGTCCTGCTGGGGTGTTAGTTGTTATTTTGGTGTTTTATGCTTTTTTTTTTGCTCATTGGGTTAGTAATTAAGTAAATTGAATTTCGTGGTTTCTTATGATTTCAACAGAAGTATGTACTGTGCATGTGCAGCAGGGGTTAAAACAAGGAAGTGGCTCACGGCTATTAGCATCGCTGAGAATACAGTATGACTGTTGGTGTTCACTGAAGGGACGCTAAACCTGCCAATTACTCAGATTTGAGTAAACGTTCTGATGTGAGGCTCTTAAAGTTGCTCTTAGAATGGTTTATCTAATTAATAACGGTTGGTCTTCGATCACACTGAGCTGTTGCATTTCAGAGGGTCAGGCTTGGTCCGGCATTATTTAATTTCAATTTATTAATTAAGCAAACCAGCATTTTGATAGTTCTGTGATACTGTCGCTAGATGACACCATGTCTGTTTTATCTGCTAATCGCGCCCAGTGCTGGGGCTATTTTTATCAAAACATGATCAGGATGGAAGCTTGGTGTATATCACCTTATTTTATCATGATCTAACAGTTTTTGGTCTTTTTTAAGCATATACCTTTAAAGAAGATTGCTGAACCCTTTTCAAGAATCAAGATTCTTTATTGTCACTATGTAACCATAATGAATTTTTTTGGTGAAACACCGTCTCAGAGTTCACGTGTTGCCTAATACAGACACAATTCAAAGACATTAATGTTCTAGTTGAGTATACCAAACAACAATACTTCCCAATAAGCTAAAAAGTGTGCAAATAGTCCTTCACATCTGGTAAAATTTGAATGTCAACAAAAGACCAGTTTGTGGAGCCTTTTTTGGTGCCCTACCCACATAAATCTCTTTGACAGCTTTTATGCCCACTAGGGTTGTCAAAAATAATCGATACCTCGATGTATTCAATACTAAAAAAAATAACTATTCAAATACTCTTTTGCATGAAAATTGGTATAAACTGACTCATTCACTTCCAACCACAGCACTGCAATTAGAGAGTCAGCCCCAACTTCCTGCAGCATCCCCTAACGATCTTCTACTGCTGGAGGTTTAAACTGTGCTAACATGTCGAGTACATCAAGAAATAAAACATGATAAACAGGATGAACACAAAAGGTTTGTTTTGGAGGACCTTTCCCTATAACGCTGATGGAAAGAAAAAAACAACATGCTGAACAATGCTACATGCTAAGCTAATGCTTCCAGATGACACTACGATACTGGTGCTTGAGAGTAATGTAAAAATGGTAAATGGCCTGTACTTGTATAGCGTTTTATCAAGTCTGACAACTCCAAAGCGCAGTCATTTGCACACATTCATGTTCACACCCTGACGGTGGTAAGCTACATTGTAGCCACAGCTGCCCTGGCACAGACTGACAGAAGGAAGGCTGCCATACATCGGCGCTTCCGGGCCCTCTGACCACCGGCAGCAGGCACATGAGGTGCCTTGCCCAAGGACACGACTGAGACACTTGGAGCGGGGTATTGAACCGGCAACCTGCAGGTTATGAACGAAAAAATCTATAATGTAAAATGACTAGAAATTGTACAGGGCTGCTGCTGAATATATTTACATGGACCAGATCTTTAGGCTACATTGACATAGCAGGCAAATGTGACACTTAAATCCAATCTTTTAGCCCACATGCGTCTCTGACTTTTTCAACGGTCCAAATCCAATCTTTTCACCGAAAAAAAAAATCAGACTTGAGCCATTTCTGTATGTGGTACTTAATCTGAATGGTCATGTTGCATATCATTTGTGTTTTACTTCACTGTCCAATCTCTCATAACACATCCACACAGACCTCTCTACAGTAACAGCAGTAACGGCACACAGCAGCAAACTGTTTACGGAAGTAATGTTGAATGTAATTGTTTCTAGAAGAGTTCAATAAAGTTTTTTTTTTATTATTATTAAAAAACGGATACCAGCCAGCGTCTCTCCTTGCTATTATTAGAAAGCTGCGGAGCAGTGGGAGCCGACGATATTAAGACCACATCATAGCGAGACTAAATAAGGTAAGAAGAAAGCAGAATAGCTTTAAACAACGGTCTTTTATGAAGCGCTAACTGCTACTACCGTGTGTGGATGTGTATTGAGAGACAGGAGAGTGACGTTAAAGTTGGATAAAATGCGACATGACCGTTCAGACTGCGGACGCTTTGAAAAAAATCTGATACATATCCAAATTAGTACCACATATGGAAGTGGCCCAAGTCGAATTTTTGAGGGGGTGAAGAGATCGGAATTGGGCTGTTCACACTGCCATGAAAAAGACGAATATGGGTCACGTGTGGGGAAAAAGATCAGATTTGAGTCACATTATCCCTGCAGTGTGAATGTAGCCTGAGCTGCAGGTATCTACCATTTAGTTTTTTTTGTTTTGTTTGGAACAAAGCCTTAGTGAACACTTGTAACAGTTGCATCCGTTAAGACGTCCATAAACAGTGCATTGCTGTGTGGCATCTGCTTTGTCCTTCAGCTATTCGTGCATGCGGGTCGCTTTGGGGTCTTGTATTATTCAGACAGAAGTCTGATGGCAGTCATATTTAATTAGTGGTATGAACGTCCACGTACCCCCTCCCTCCCCCCCAAAAAAATAAAAAACGGATTTCAGCAAACCAGTGAAGCTTATGGCATCGCTGTGTAACTTTGAGCCACTAGGGGCACAAGACCTGGAACTTCCAGGTTTAGCGCCCATGAAGGCCACTGGCAACACTACTGTTGCAAAATTAGAGTCTCCCTCTGCGATAGCAGACCATCTTGGACCGGCAGATTAAGAAGTCACTGTGTTACTGGTAAAGACAAGGCCACATTCACCCATATAGACTAAATCCTACATTAGAGAACCAACATATGTCTGATCAGATAAGTGTCATATCTGTTTTGATTCCTGACAACAACTTTTAGCCTGGTAGCTTAGCATTTAGCTCCTACAAAACAGAAAAACATAGACTTCAACATTTTCTATATACAACAGGCAAAAAGATAACTTACTTTGACTTGAGGATGAAAATAGTAGAAGCACATAAGGTTAGCTCTCTTCTTTAAAATGAGCTCAGACTTCTGTAAAGTGACACTTTTGGTCACATGACCCATTCAGTGACAAATCTGACCCTCTCAAGTTACATAGGTGAGTTTTTGAGAAGGGCCTCTTCCACAGAGTATCAATACAGGCCGAGTGCTGTATATTATATAAAGTGTTGTATATCTCAAATTAAGCTAAAATTAAGCTAAAGCTTACACAGTGCTGCTTTGAGGCACACTGTTAATACATACACACACACACACACACACACACACACACACATATATATATATATATATATATATATATATATATATATATATATATATATATATATATAACAATTTGGTATGCTCCAGATCCATTTGTTTGTTTTCCATCTTCTTTATTTTTCCCTCTGCACAAAAACTTTATTTGTATCATCAGTAAATTGGCAGGCAAATGGAACCAAATTAAAGATGAGCAATTATAATAAAATTCAATATTTGCATGACTGATCAAAGGCAGATCGTTCTATAAAGGAGATTAGCACTATCATTGTTATCTTTTCTACCGTTCAAGCACACAAGGAAGTTACATTTAAATTATATACAGTATTTCTATAAATGAGGGTGAAGTTGTCTGCTACTTTCTAGTTTTCCCTAATTAGGAAAACTAAGGTTAAAGTGTTGCCATGGTATCAAAAATAGTATGGAGTGTCAAATCTATTTCTTAGTATCGAGGAATAGATATAAATAGTACATTGAGTTTGTAATATTAGTATCATGATAACCCTGATACCCACACAGATTTCTTTATTGCATACAATTACAATACATAAATATGTGTGTGTGTGTGTGTGTGTGTGTGTGTGTATCACTGATATCTACAGAGATAACATAATTTGATGAACAGTAGATCGACCTCACTGCTGTCTTAGTGCACGAGACTCCACCTGTCACCAGTATGCCGATGGACAAGACTGGCCTGGGATTGGTTAAAAGTGGGTTACTTGCAAATATTTGTGGGTGGAGTCAGAAAACTTCTGACAACTCCTAATGGGGGAGCTGTCAAGAGCTGTGGGGGCTGGGGAAAAGCCGAGCTAGGGGTGCAGCTCAGGTTATAAAATGACACTGATAAGACCTTCTTTGGCAAGCCAGCTTTAGAAGAATGATTAACTTGCATAGAGAAAAAGGGAGATGCGGTGAAAGGTAAGCAACATCAAGATGTATGTTATGTTAGGGAGCCTGTAGACTCAAGAATTGTGTACTTTAAAACAAGATTCAAGCATGAAAACATGCATAAAAACACACACGTGTGTGTGTGATATTGTATAGATAAAGACGTTGTATTGTTTGCTGTTGTAAATGTCAGACAGAAAATGACAAACCTTCTTGCCAGCAGCAAAAATGAAACTTTGGACTAATCACAAGTCGTGCTCAACTGGGAAGTCTAAATTTATCTGATTGGCTCAAAGACAAACAGGCTTACTGACACTTAGATCACAACATTACTGGCAATAAAAAGTAACCTGCTCACCTGTAATTAGATAAAAAGATATTTCTCTCATTTGAATAGATCATTGTATTAGTAGTTGAGGTTAAGAACTCTGGTTTCCTGGCCAGTTCGCAGTCTTAAACTATAAACGGAAAGTATATATTAGGATGTTTAGACCCATATCAAATTGCACCTCAGAAATAAAGGTGATTAGGTAAATATCCAAAAACTAGTTCCTTAAAAAGACACTTGAGGCTGGCCTCTATGGTATGTAAACTCCCATAGAAATTAATAATTAGAAAACGTTTTTGTCCAACCTCACAAAGGGAATGATAGATAAAAAAAGAAGAAAAATGTGAACTCAAGTTGTGTCTCATCAATTTATTTTTGAACAAACTTATTTTGTTTAAATGCATCCAATAAACCCTCACATAGCAATTCATGACAGTGAAATTTCAAACCAGTTTCCATAACCTCTGTTTTGCGGGCTTGCATATGTAGAGGTTTCAGAGTATGATTTTATATTTATTTTAATGAAAATACGGTACATTAAAATCCCTGAATGATATCAAAATTAGAATTATCTTTATTTGGCCGTGATTGTTTACAATCAAGGAATTTGACTTTGGTTATGGTGCTCACAGCGTACAAACATTAGGTATACATATATAATATACATTATGCAAGTTTTTTTATATGTAATGGAAGAAAAAGGAGTAGGCTGCTTGTAGCTTCTCTTTTGACTCATCAGTCCACTGCCTAACTTTCTTAACCTTAGGCAAAGAGGTTTTCAGTTTTTGACATTATTTTAATTTATATGTCAGTATTTCACTCTGGTTGCATACACAGTTTTTATTAAAGATTATCATGTCCTGCTGGCTTATTAGTTGTTATTTTGTTTTTTTACGCTCTGTTTTTACTCAACTTCTCAGTAAATAAAGCCCTTTGTGTTTATTTAAAATAACAATGGAAGTACGACACTGCACGTGTGCAACAGGGGATAAACAAGGAAGCAGCTAACGGCTATTAGCATCTCCCAGTTAAGTGTGGAAACAATGAAGAAAGGTGCATGATCCAGTGTAAAAAAAAAATAAAATAATAAATAAATAAATATCTGCGTCCAAGAGGGAAAAGACTGGAATAGCGCTGGGAATACAATATGGACATTGGTTTTCACTAAAGCGGATCTCTCAGATGTGACTGCAGAGTTGGCTGACATGAGTAAATGTCTTTATTAATACTGTGATAATAGTAATAACAATGCTCTTCTTAGCCTCTACAGCCTAAAGTACAAAAAACATTCTAAATAGATCGATTGATTAATTGGTTCTTAGCTTAATGCTGTGTCCCTGTTTTGCTTTATGAACGGGTCATTCATTTATCTGTGAGGTTCTGTTGTGAGGCTCTTAGAGTTGCTGCAGATCGGTTTATTTAATTAATAACAGTTGGTCTTCGATCACGCCGAGCTGCCGCTTTACTGCAAGATATTGCAGAGGCTCAGGCTCGGTTTGGCATTATTTAGTAGTGATTTGATATCGCTATTTGGTTTTCTGATAGTTCTGCGGTACTGCATGTAGATGGTGCCACGTCTGTTTATATCTGCACATCGCGCCCGGCGCTGGGTTCTATTTAGGCTCAAAAAGGACAATCAGAACACTATCAGGATGGATGCTTGATGTATATAACATTCTATCACAATAACCCAGTTTTTTGTCTTTTTCTTTACAAGCATATAACGTGGCTATGTACAGTTAAGTAAACATTTTTATTTTTTTGTCACTATTGGCCTTTATTTAACAGTAAACTGACAGGAAATGGGGTTGAGCAAGGGGGGTACATGAGACAAAGGTCCACAGACCGGGACTCGAACCCGGGAGGGCCCCGTTGAGGACTGAGGTTTCCATAAATAGGTAGAATGCTTTACCCCAGCACCACCACTCTGCCCAGAGGATTGTATTTTAAAAAGTTTATTTGAGAGGTTTGTGCTGTTAAAATCCCCAAGAACAATGAACGTAATCATTGTGTTTTTTTTCTCCACATCCATTATCAGTTCAGAGAGTTGTTTTCTAGCTTCTGACATACAGGCGTGTGGTGGGATGTATATACCAAAATAAACAAAGAAAGCCCTCTCAACGAATATTAGGATGTGCAGTTTAAAAAAGAGAGGACTCTAGGTGAGGACTATATGCCTTCTGTAACACTGTGACACCACAACAACAGTCTTGGTTTATGTAAAAACAGATTCCACCTCCTTTCTTTTTCCCACAGAGCTCCTAGCTAGAGGGGCCTAGTTAGTCTGGACTTAAATCTGATTGAGATGCTGTGGTTTGGCTTTTTCATCCTTGAAAACCCTCCATTGAGGCTGAATTAAAACAATTCTTCCGAGAGCATTGGGGTCATAATTCTTCCACAGCAATATAAAGACTCATAGCCAGTCATTTCCCTAAAGGCAGTGCTGCTTCCAAGAGTGGCACAACCAGTTATTAAGTTTTGGGATAAATTACTTTTTGCATATGGATAGGCAGGGTTATTTTTTTCCTTAATAAATTAATTCATCACTTGGAGAAAAAAAACAAGTTTTTGTATTTACTCAGGCTATCTTTATCTGATAATAAAATTACTTTGATGATCCAAAACATTGTAGCAAAAAAGTCAGAACAAAAGAAAACTTAAAGGGAGCAAATAGTTTTTTGCTGCACTCTACATCTTTCTTTTTTTTGCCAAATTTCTGGTTGTTCTTTTCTCACAGGGGTTGCTTCTTTTTCCAATGATTAGTATATTTCACGTCCTTTTGACTTTCCTTTGTGCCCCCAGGTCAAACTGCTATTACCTGCTGGTCTCCAGGTATGGGATGTAGACGGTCAATGGATTATTGGAGGAAACCGAGTCTGTAAACAACCTGTGTTGACATTCGGGCTCAGGAGATAAACCTTGTAGAGATCAAACAAAGACAGATTCCTTTGTCGAGTGAAAGGAGTGTGCTGTTGAGTGTCTTTTGCTTTTGTACTTGTGTGTGCGTGGCTGTTTGTGCCAGAGTTGGAAGTTTACCACTGATGACCTGAAGGGTGCTGATGCTGTTTGAGAGTTTGTATAGCTCTGTATCACGTGGCTGGAATCTAAAAACTTAAATTAGTCACAAAGTAATAATAATAATAATAATAATAATAATAATAATAATAATAATAAACAAACAAAAAAAAATACAATTTCAAAAAGTTGTAGATGGAGAAAATGGAAATCGCACAGACAATATTTCCTTTCTACAATATACATGTGTTTATGTTGTTTTTAAACCAGACATTTTTGAGCGTGTTACGGCAACTTAAAATGTTTTTCAATTTTGAATACAACTGAGAGGTTGGGGTTCAAAGCTGCAGAAAAATTTAAAGGACAAATAAGTAATAATGACACCAAGTGTTTAATATCGGAACAGCACACAAAACAGTGTTGGCAGGTTGCTAAGTCAAGACAGACGAGGACGTAGCACAGTAAAATTCAAGATGAAGACTGATGACGATTCACCCACAGTAAGTTGTTGTGCAAACACGTTTTTATTATTATTGGCCTCCATGTTTCGCAGCTTGCTGCCCTTTTGCCAACATATAATACAAAATGATGCGTTCGGTTTTGGCAACCCTGGGAACTCTCTCATGAGTCACTCAGGAACCAGGAAGTTCCTGAGTGACTCCTTGCTTTCTACCAGGCACCCTATTCCACTGGGAGTGTGAGTAGAGCGGAGTCCCTGTGCACAGTTGGACTCAGATCACGCAAGGATTGTGTTATCATGCAATAGTAGTGTACTTGTAGGCTTGGAATAGAACAATAAACCAGTAAAGAGGTCATTTGGCCAGTACTACACACGTCTCACGTGCCGGCTCTTTATCTAACCACATTACCTTGTTTTCTTTTGAGCTTTCTTGGGTGAATTCAGATATTTACTTTTTTCAGTAAAAATGCGATACAAAATCTGCACATGTTGTCTTTTTTGCTTTTTATCATCTGACTTTCCTCCTGAATGATCTGCTCTGCTCCAGATTGACGTGAAGTCAGCGTGGTGAGTGGTAAAGATAGAATATCAGCGTATTTTAGAGAAGCGGCGAGCTTCTCTAAATGCACCGCAGCACACCAGGTGGAACCGTTCTGACTGACGGCGACACCACAGTGAAGAATGATTGGGTATTTTTTACAGTAAGTTTCTTACTTATTTCTCATTTAAAGCAGTCTAAGGATATAAAACAATATCCCAAGGTTTAAACATGTTTCAGTTCATCTTCCAAATATGGAATGAGCACGACAAAACTATAAACCTGCTGAGATTTTACACCAAAATCAACAAATCAGTCGGGACAGTTGATCATTAAACAGAGAAGCAGTAAAATCATCATTGTCTCTGGATAAGCTGCAGAAACAACTGTTGGTCATGCACTTAAAATATTAACTTTATGTAAAAGTGGCAAAAAAGCCATTGCTAAAAGAAAGCAATAAAGAAGTCCCATTTGGCGATTGTAGGGGGGACAGCAAACATGCCAAACCAAAATCTGAACTTTTTGGCCTGAAAGCCAAGTGCTATATTTGGCAGAAGCCCGACAATGTACACCCACTTAAACAGACGATCTAAACTGAAAATATGCT
This sequence comes from Fundulus heteroclitus, assembly GCF_011125445.2. NCBI lineage: Eukaryota > Metazoa > Chordata > Actinopteri > Cyprinodontiformes > Fundulidae > Fundulus > Fundulus heteroclitus. The sequence goes on from NC_046369.1 coordinate 14,628,394, forward strand.
GGTGATGGCATTAGGCTGTGGGGATTACCTCTTCAGGTAAAATAGCAGGGCTGGTCAGAGTTGATGGAAAGATGGATGGAGCTAAATAAAGGGCAGTCATGTAAGAAATAGCAACAGAAGACTCGAACCTGGGGCAGCAGTTCAACTTCCTGCAAGACAATGACTCCAAATATGCAGCGAGAGCTACAATGAAATGATTTACATCACAGAATATTCGTGTGTTTGATTGGCAGATGGAAATCCACCTGAGAATCTCGGGCAAGGCTTCACAAACAGACCCTATCTAGTCTGACCAAGCCTGAGTTTTTTTATTGCAAAGAAAATTGGGCAGAAATCTCAGTCTCTAGTTGTGCAAAGCTGGTAGAGACCTACCTCAAACAACTCTAATTGCTGTAATTACAGTAAAAGGTGGTGAGTTGAATAGACGTACACCAAATCTTTCAGTTTTCATTCATAAAGTGAAAACCTGCTGTATGTATATATTTCTCTTATCTCTTTACCCAGAAAATACAAACACATTACAATGTAGTTGTAACATGACCAAAATGTGAAAAGTGTTTTAAAAAATTTGCAAAACAGTGTTTCTTGGGAAACAGCAGTGTTAAATGTGAAAATGGCACTGATTGCTTTACACCTAAAAACCTTGTAAACTGCAAAAAGTAATTTTTTTTGTTTAAAAAGCATCTGTATACACATCATCATTACACAGAGCTGAGCAATTCAATATACAATGGCCACCCCACCAAACTTACCAAGATAATGAGACATTGACATCTGATTGAAATCTAACTTAAAATTTGGGAGGAGAGAGAAAACCATCAGGGCATGCTAGAGAGTAACTTTCCTAATGTTTTTGACAGAAGGAGCGGAGAGAGATAGAGGATGAAAGAACAAGATCTGCATAAAGCTGAATGTTCTGTTAACATCTCTTTCCGAAGGAAATGATTCAGCGGGGCTAGAGTTATGTGCAAGAAATGAGCAGTGGGGGGAAAAAAAGCCTAAAGGAAGGAGAGAAGAGGAAGTTGGCAAGGCATAACAGAAATCTGACTCAAACTCCATGAATGAGAACTAGAATAAATATTTATTTAAAATATTATCCTATTAACCTCATAGAATCAATGGTTCTATGAAGATCAAGTTAAATAAAAGTAGCAGCATGTCATCCATTGCCCCAGAAATGTTATGACTTTCTAAAAGCAGACTGTGTCTTGAGGTGGGTAAAACTGCCAAAGCGCAACCAAACTCTAATCCACCCAACCTAACTTGCAGCTTTAATGCTTGAAGTAAACAAATTTTTGTCACAAATCTAAAAAAAAATATGTTGTTTCAACTGTGACAAGGAAGCATTCTTATGCTCTACCACCAGAAACTTTTTAGTCAGTTTTGTTGCTGCTTTTTCACCAAAACAAACTTATTTAATATGTCAAACTTATGGCAGGTAGTTATAGGATTAGTAGGTTTTTCACAGCTGGCAAGTCCTGAGTCCAGTTCCACCTTTTCCTCTGAAAGTATGTTACCTATTGCTGAGTGTATCCATGTGTGTTTGGGGTGAATGAGACTTGAAAAAACACTTTGACCAGAACACAGCTAATTCCATTAGCATGAGTTTGGATTAAATGAACGGGCATCTATGGTAAAACCTTAGATCCAAAATGTTGCTCTAAGTTACATTCAAGGAGCCATTTTTTTTTGTTGATAAAATTTAACTTTGTCATTGGTTTTCCAAGCTTTAATCTTGTTTTGTTCCTGACAGTTTTCTTTACTATGTTGAGTCTAGTACTTAAATATGATCATTTCTGGAACTATCCAGTTAACGAAAGTAATCCGAGTCAAGGGTGGAAGTGGCACAATGTTTTAACTGAAGGAGATCTGAAACTTTTATGAAGGCTCTGATCTTTCAAAACTACTTTTTTTAATTCACCGGTGAAATAGGAAATTAGAAATGTTTATTATATTCTTATTTTCATTCCATGTCACTCCACTCAATGTAATAAATACATAATGTATGTTCTGATGATTTAGAACAAAGCTGATTTTTTTTTTTTTTTACATTATCTTGCCTTATTTTTTCGTATTTCTTTAAAACAAAATTTATGTTCATACTTGACTGCCTCTTTAGGCAACAGCACTGTAAGAGCAAAATAAAAAAAAGCTCAACAAAATTGGACCCACCAACAGAAGGTGTAAATGTCATCAAATGAAGCCTGAATAAACGTATTGCACATTGCATTTGCGCATGTGCGGGTCATGCAAGTTTACAACTTTTGGCTACCAAACAAACTCCGCTGTCACTGTAATCTGTAGCGGATGCGAACATAAGGCTCACAGGCTTTGGTTTTAAGGCTTTAAGCCTTCATATTTGTGTTGTACAAAGACTAGTGCACTTTGCGCCATGTTCAATTGCTCTAATATGGATTTTATAGGCTTTAATGATGCCAGACTAAACATGATTGCAAGGCTCCACTGAGTTCACCCAAAAGAAGAAATTAGGTTGTAAACCTCTATTCACTCTTCACAATTTCCCAGACAGAAAAGAAAGATCCAGATAGACATAAAATATGGACCAAAATGTTAGTTTTTTTGCCCTGCTGGCAATAGCTGACAGAGGAATGGTAAATGGTAAATGGTAAATGGTTTGTACTTGTATAGCGCCTTAACTAGTCTGATGACCCCAAAGCGCTTTAGACTACAACCAGTCATTCACCCATTCATACACACATTCACACCCTGATGGTGGTGAGCTATGTTAGTAGCCTCAGCTGCCCTGGGGCAGACTGACAGAGGCGAAGCAGCCACATGTCGGTGCCACCGGGCCCTCTGACCAGATGAGGAGAGTAGAGAGACAGAACATAGAATCAGCCTGCCAGAAATTTTATTTTGATCGCTGTCACTTTTTCAATAAATCAAATTTGTTTTTGAACATGAAGTTGCTTGTTTGGGCTTGGCTTTTTTCCGACAGAACGCCTTATTGTGGTTGTTGTGCCGCACAAGAGCAGGCTCAAACTCCCCCATGCATTTGTGATGATTAGCAGCAACAGGAGTAGGTTTTCTTGCTCGCGCGCGTATGTGTGTGAGAGATGGGAACTGAGTGTCTGATTACAGCAGGATGACTGACTTTGCAACTTTAGGAATTAAGCTGTTTTAAGTCTATTTTATAAAAAAGCCCTATAGTAATTTAAAGGTCTGTAATTAATAATAATAATAATAATAATAATTATATATTATATATATATATATATATATATATATATATATATATATATTTTTTTTTTTTTTTTTTTTTTTTCCCTCAGTATTAGCTGTAATTCTACACAGATTCAGTGGGTTTCTTCCCCGTGTGTGATGCATTGTGAGAGAGGAGAGAACAGCCTCTCCTACCTTTCTACTAATACTGTTTTCTTTACGTTCATTTTGAGGCCTCTACATTTCAAACATTTAAACTGTTCTATGCTCGGTTTCTCGTTTAAAGGATGTTGAAATGAAGCTCCTGGGACGTCGTCATCTTCCAAGACGATTGGTATTGTGGTTGTTGCCATTTTAGTTTGCACTCCTTTTGTCCGACCAGCCAGGAAACCCGGGCCATCTCCGGGCAAATGTGACATAATTTGAGGAATGTCCTATACACCTTGATGTGACTGCACAAATTATACGAGTAAGGCCAAGTTGCAAAGGAGAGGGATGAAATAATAATTATTCCCAATTTTACTGTGCAATTGTCCAGACAAAAGCTATAGATGTTTAAAGCAGCATTGATTTAGACAACATGGGTATCCAAGAAATGTTGATTTATCATGAGACGGTGTCTACCACTTTCTCATCCTCATTACTTCTGAGGAAATAAAAGATAACAGCAGGGAAAAAATAAGCAAAAGAAGCCATTCAGGTGTGTGTGTGTGTGTGTGTGTGTGTGCACACGCGTGGGGGTGTTACATCTACACATGCAGTTCATTTTAGTATAAACACCATCCCCCTGAATATATCCAAGAATATATGCTGCGGTAGCTATGAGTCATGGAGCCTGACCACATCTCCATCCACAGACAGAAACACACACACATACACACACATTCTTCTTCAATGTGCATAGTGAGGACCTGCCTTCCAAAGACTTCCATTCATCTACAAGCATTTCTATGGCCTAACTCTGACCCTGGCCCTAACAACTGACACCTTAGTGCTAAACCTAACCCCTAGCCTAGAATAATAGTGAGGACCAACAAAAGGGCCTCATTGTACATCAAACCCAAATTTTTGTTTAACATACAAAGTGAGGACCGTGCCCTGCCTTCCATTCATTTTGAAGCCTTTCTTTGGCCTAACCCCATAACCTTTACCGGTACATACCTAACCCTGAACCTTAACTGACACCTAGTGCTAAACCTAACCCCTAGCCCAAAAAAAAGTGAGGACCCAAAAAAGGTGTTCACTTGACTGGTAAAATGAGCAAAAACAATCTCTCACTCTGCTGAAAGTACAAGAACACACACACACACACACACACACACATTATGGCTTTCTATCTTTACAAGGACTTTGCACTGACTTCCATTCATTTTTCATTCAGTTCTATGGTCTAACACCCTGACCCTAACCATTTTGTCACACGTACACATAACCTTAACCTAAACTCTATTCGCACCTTAGTCCTAAACCTAACCCCTAACCCAAAAACAGCCCTTATTGTGCTCAAACCTTGGCTTTGGACCCCATAAGGAGTAGTGGGTCCTCACATTTTATGTTGGAAAAATCAGCCTTATACTGTAACAAATGCTAACACACACACACACGCACATACACAACCAGACGCGAGAGTAATTAATCTGCCAGGATCTTGGTTCTGTTCCAAGCACTTCTTAACAGACGACTGCTTCTTTAACCCCTGCCTTATTTTTGCTTGTGCCTTTAATGTGGGCCATTAGGAACTAAATACGGTTGGATGAAAGGTTTTAAAAAGAACAGGTGTCAATTTCTCAGATGCTGGATTCAAAAACTGGTGCAAATTCTTTCTCTCTTTCTTCTTCTTTTTCTTTTTTTTTTTTTTTTTTTTGCAAAAAACAAACACCAGAAAGGACCCATTTCGAGTTACGTCCATCTGTAAAAGCCATGCATGCTGAGACCGGGGACCTGATGGGACACTTTAAAGACTAAATGTTTTCCTTGATCTCTGTGATTTCTCTCCAACTGTCCGCCAAATACACAGTGCGGATATTTTATACATGTGCTCCTGGAAAACTGCTGCAAATATGAGTATGGTCATCTCCCTGCCATTTTTGTCAATTTGCTGTCATCCCCCATGCTATGTATCTCTCTCTCTCTCTCTCTCTCTCTCTCTCATGCAGTATATGCAAAAAGAAGCACTGAGCAACTGCTAGACCTATTAGCGGGTCATTGTTCATTGCTTCCTATAGGCTTCTATTTTAAAGAGGCAGCAGGAGCAACAATAGTACTCAGTGACATTGTGAGATGTTTAGTTTGCAAGAGAATAAACAAACCACATTGATCTAAGACTAAATACAGTGTTTAAGTGCTGGTTTCTCTGCGTTATCCATTCTGTGTTCATGCTGTTACGTTAATACTTGGCACCTATTTAAGGGACGATTTGTTTTGTTAATCTTAGAAATTTTGTTTATAACAGTTGGCTTTAGCGTCGTTAGGTGAAACTCTGAGGTGGAGGGTCCCACAGGGGAGGAAAAGTACCAAAAACATCTGCAGAGGGGACACCAAACCATAGCATTGTTCTTCTCAAACAGAGGAGCCATTTGCGTTATGGTTGTGCTCGCCTCCCTCTTCACTACAGAGTGGATGTTTGGCAGGGTGTCAACTAAGGAAGTCAGCAGACATCTGTAGATGCTCAGTGTGATGAGCGTTAAAGCTGTCACTGATTCATTTATTGATAAAACAAATACCCAGGATTGGAAAGTTCACACTATTCAACGTGCTTGTACTGTCACAGTTTTCCTGCTGATGGTTTAAACATTTCAGCTGAGATAATGTGAGTCACAAATTAGAGCGTGATTACTTTAAAAACTGCCAGCTGTGTTCACATCAAAAGGGAACAGCGAATTACCTCTTCCACATTTCCTCATATTCAAATGTCAATTCACATTTGGTATAAATAGTTTGTGAGTCCGAAGTTTATCCCTGAAACATGACAAAATGTAGCCGCTGATCAAACTAAAATTACTCTGAGCTGGTAGATGACAAGCATCAGAGTTCTTACATTCTTACAGTAAACTAAGTAAAACCTAGAAAATTGCTTTAAATCACTGTTGTCAAAGCTGATGCAAGATTTTCCGAGAGCAGATAAGCATTGCTGGAATAAAATCTCTAATGACAGCATATGCATTAATATTTCCTAATGGAGTGATTTTAAACAGGTGCATTCAATGCATAATTTTCAAAATGTGCATCTTCTCTGCAGAAAGCCTTATTTTCCCCGATAACTCAATGTGACAACACTGCTTTGTAGTTTATACTTGCATGTCTATTTACAGATATGTAAGTGGCTGTTTTAACTTTACAGGAAAGCCCACTCAGTTATATGAAAAATAAAATTGAATAAGTTTTTGCCATATGGTATGATTGCTTGTTTTGTGGTTTCATAGCAAGAGTATTTTGGATTTAAATTGTGGGTCATCCTGGCCCTTCTGTATGAAAATGGCAGGTTCCTGACATGTATTTTTCCCCCGTAGGTACTCCAGTATTTTCTTGCAAGCCAAAAACATGCTTGTCCTGTAGAACCGTTGCTTTAGATTGCTATAAGTAATGAGTGTGCACATGTATGATGTTGTGTCTGTGTCGGTACAGCAATAAACTGTGAGTCTTTGCCCCCTTGTTTCCAAATGAACAAGATCAGGAAGTGGAGGGGCACCAATTAATCTAACAAATTTAATGAATTTATTGAATTAAATCTTGCATGGTAACTTGTAAGCTAGGTCAAATAATGCGAGCACAGTTTCCAGACTCAAATATTATACAGTCCACTGCCATCAGTTCTGCTACAGAGTTTATTTGCTTGGACATTGATTCCCATCACGTTGTGTATTGGGATCTTGCTACGCCATTTGTCTGTACTAGGACTGTGATTAGCATCCCATGTCTCATTGGTCATAGCAAATATGTTTAGCACTGAGGTGATACAGCAAACCTGAGGTGCTGTAAGGATAAGAAATCTCTTTGTTGCAAAATCTGCAAACAACCATGCGTTCACTCAAGACCCTCTCCACCCTCCACCCCCCCACCCCCCAAAAAAAAATCCACCCTACAAGGCAAGCAATGCAGTCACATCTTCCATCACCGTTCATCAAACTGCCTTGTGCACTAGCATTACTTATCATTCAGTGCACTGTGTGTATCTTCTTGGGGGCTGGCAAGAGTACTTAAGGTCCAGAGCTGCCAACTACCTCACTGGATTGTGTACATCAGTGTGCAGGAATTAGATAAACTAAATGGGAGAAACTGAGCAAGGTGCTTTTGTTTCACTTGTTTTTTCTGTTAGTAATTTATGAAAATGAAAAATTCACAGTTACTTCAATTTTCTATTCCTAAAATTTCAATAAGCATTTTTGAAAATACTAATACCGTGAATAACATCATGAAGATGAAGAGTTTTAGTTTTAGGTCTTTGAGTTTATCATAATCAATTTAATTGAACTCTTATGCGGTATAGACATTGTGGTCTACATAAAAAAGAAGAAGAAGGAATTCTATCACAAGGCCAGCTGTAGCCACTGGGTGAGTATGCGGTCATTCACGACAGACACGCTTTTGCACATACAAATATTCACACCTGGCTCTATAAAATCTTACCCTCAGCCTGTTCTGCTGTTTACCTGACTGAATCCTAGGTTAGTATGTGGGATTCAGAGAGCCTTCACATGAGACAGACAATCACACCGAGAACAACCTCAGGGTCAGTGTGCGGTTGGCTGTAACAGTTTGGACAGTGAAAAGAAAAAGTGTGCTAAGGAGGATGGAGTGCTCCCATTGTGTCTGCCTTTAACACAGAAATACCTGCGTACGAATGCCAGTGCCTCGTCGACTGGTGTCCGTGGTCGTGGAGCGGTCACTTGTGAAAAACACATTGTGTCCCCTCTGACTGACCCTTGGCCATTAGGAGACACACACTGACACACACAACAGCTGTGCCCAGTGGACTATTCCCCTTTCCCTTCATCCAGCTACTAACCCGTTCAACAAACCCCAGCACGCCATCGAACACAGTGCTAATGACACAGAACAGCTAACTGGCCATCAATGAAATAAACACATTCTGCCTATACCAAAATGCAAGGCACCCATTCACATTTTGAACGTTTGGCAAACATTTTTAGCTTATAGTCAGCCTCAAGTTTAGTAAGTCTGACTTAGTACATGCAGAGTATTTATTTATGTGTTCACATTCCATTATGACTTAGGTAGGTACTTTATGACACACGCAAACTCTTAAAATAAATGATTTAATCATTCATTGTAGCAAGGGGGAAAAGAAAGTTATCACAACCCACTTTTTCTAATCTATTTGTTCAGATTATATGAACCTTATTTAACCAAGTACTCCAGTTTGAAAAGGCTAACGCTTCTAATCAATGCTCCGCTATTCAATTAGGGCTTCTATAGTGCTGGCTCTCCTTACCGAATGGCCAATAAAGCCTAATTGCAGCTCGGAGATCTATAAAGTAAGGCAGGTGAATAGACTGTGAGAGCTGTTTTATGGATTTAAAACAGGTGGTGGGGGTGGATACTCTACCTCCATGATAAAGTCTTGCTCCAGTCTACTGTGTGGTTAAGTTTGCTCACCTCTCTGGTTTATAATCTTTTGGCATGCTCCACTGTGTGTGTTTGCTTACCTTTAAGTGACAAGCCGAGAAAAGTGGGTGATGCGCAGGTCACTTGTTCATTATGGCAGCTTGTCTGTGTGTGTGCGTGTGTGTGTGTGTGTGCTGCTGTGTACAAAGACCTAATGGAGAGTAAATACTGGGATCCTAACCATTAACTGCGGCGTAATGGTTGGTCATGGAGACACAAGGAAACATTATCTGCTGTAGCCGGTTCCTGTCTTTGACTGAAGGAATTTGTTCCTGGAAATTTATGTTCTTTTGTTCTCCTCTCTTAATCTCCCAACTTTTACAACAACACGAGGAAATGTATAGGTGAAAGGAGACCAGATAAGAGACTCCGATGCATAATATTTTTTATTATTCATGTAATCATGGTAAAAAGGAAATTCCTGCCTTTTTTAAATTCTCACAACTTGATATATAAAAACTTCATGTGTTTTGTGTCTACAAAGGATATTGCGGATGTGATCAGTTTCTGATAACAACATAATGGTATAGGGCTTTGTACACTTGAGATTAGATCTAAATTACTTTTAAACCTGGCTGTGGACCAAAAACACATCTTTCTGATGCCAGTTAGCTGCCCTTCACATTGAGCCGCAGCACACCCCGTTATCAGTCTTTTACATTCTTGTGGCCCACTCCTCTTCCAACATTTACAGAAATTAATAATTATTTGTTCATTCACATCTTTTTCATAGTGTCACAACAACATTTTAATCAGGGTGAGGTCTGGTCTTTGACCTTTAGCCCATTACATAACCTGATTCTGCTTATTCTGATGTAGATTGGCTGCATGACCATGTACATGTTTCCTTTGTAGAATGATGGGATTCAAATATTCCGGATAGCATCATAACCTTTCTCAGATCAATAGGAAGCAACACTTGTTCTCTAAGGTCTTTGCAAATGTCTTTCATACTACATATACAATATAAACCAACCTTCCAAAACGAGGTCACCTTTGGGGATGATCAAATTGTGCCTTTGGTTAGCACCAAAGATGCTGCTTTCTCTCCTACATCATATAGAAGTACTAGATGATGCCACTGATAAACATAGAATCTTTGTTTTCCTGATGACTGTGCGTGCATGACAAGCGATGGTTGTCTCCGAAGACTCGAAAAAACGCAATGAGAAAGCAATATGTCAACACCTGCATTTAAAATTTAGCACACAATCAACGGTAGTGGTAAAAAGACAGTAGATCCCCATTTAATTTCTACGAGTATACATATTTAGCACAGATCTAGTGGTTTAGCACAATAATGGATGCTGTACACACACTTGCGCTCCCCCCTGCCTGACACCAGCCCCGACTACTCCTGCACCCATCCAGAGACAGGCCCAACACAATTCGAATGAGCCAGCCAGCCAGAGCCCACACCAACCCGGCAGGTTAGATTTTGAAACAATATTTCAAGCTTTGAACTTCTGACAGAGTATTGTTCAATTCCTCATCCAAAAATTCACAGTGTGTCACAGTTGCAAGCCTTCCAACACATGACTTTTATGTTAACTGGGGAGGAAAGCTTGTTTGAGTCGATGGGAAGATGGATGGAGCTAAACACAGTCAAATTCGGCTGGAAAACCTGTTAGAGGCAACAAAAACACTTGAGACGTTCACCTTCCGTAATGCGTAGAGGCCGGGGAACCTGATATTCAGCTGAGCACAGTGTTACATGTCCAGTGAGGACAGGAGTTGCAGGCAGTGACGGATGAAAACCGATGATGAAGGCAAGAGCTGACCAGAACACATGATGCAGGCCGAAGAACCACCAGAACGGGCAGAGCAAGCAGCTGGACCTCAGAGAACAGGGCAAAATGAGCAGCACGTAGACGCTGGAGGCACTGGGTACATCAGCGAGGGCTGAACATGAGCAGAGGTACACCGTCCAGCTGGCTGAGCACACAGGAACCGGTAGAAATCTTGGGAGCGGCGCACATGAGACAGAACAAGATGAGACGTTCTTGCAGGGAGTGTTGAGGCAGGTATATGAAGGCAGGGAAAAAGGTGGAATGACTTGGAGCTAATTAGTGGCAGCAGATGGAGCTGATCATGGTGCTGAGTGATGGCTGGGAGGTGACTGAGCTGATTGGATAGTGACCGATGGCTAAGAGAAGTGGAGCAAAGAGTGTAAAATTAGTCCAGAAAGTCTAAACAAAAATCTTAAACATGACACCTTCCAGCAGAAAGAAATTGCCCTAAACATACAGTTTATATGTCTTAGATCAAATCTTAGTCATGTGTTAGAACAGTTGGATTACATTCCTGAACTAAATCACTTTCAAATTGGTGGCAAAAGAGGAAAACTTTTGGGTGCTCTCTATTCAATCTGACTACGTCTGAGCTCTTATCCAAAAAAGAAAAGGCACCAAATATAAAAGGAAAAATACACCGCAGCATTTACTCTGGTGCATTTAAATATGTTCTTCAACAGTCCCCTTATTGCTCTTGATTGGAAATCCTGAGATAAATGTCTTAAATAATGAATTATTTCTTAATATTGTGAGTGTGTGTTAAATAGGTCAAATTCTTCCCAGAACCCAGGCCAGTTATTTTGCATATAGCTGACCTGTGGTAAGGAGCAAGTAAGACTTAAAAGTTTGAAGAGGGACAGAGTTAAGATGGCACTTGAGTTTTGTCTCTTTTTAATTCTTTCTGTTCTTACTCAGATGTTTTTTTGCTGGACAGTCTGTCAATCAGCTCTGTCAGTCGACTTGTCAGAGATGCATCTTTTGGGTGTTGTTTTTAGACAGTTAACATAATTATCCGTCTATAGAAATTCAGCTCTACTGTCAGATAAATTGTTTTTTTTAATGATAAACATTGAATCATTTGGTGTGCTTGGGCAGTGAGCAAACTGCTTCGGTATCTTGCAGATTATTAGGTTAAATATCTTAACCAACTTGCCATAACAGCAAGTCAGTGTGTTATTTATATCCAGCACAAAACAATATATGCTTTGTTACTATTTGGTATATTTTTTACTGTATTTGCCTCAAGCACTATGTGTTAAAAAAGACAGAAATTATTGAAGCTTAGAGGTATACCAAATGCATTTTCTGGAGAGTGGAGTCTGCAAGCGTTGATATGTGTTATACTTTGTTGTGGACCACCCACAGGCCTTAAACATCACTGGGTGAGGCCTGGAGCTAAATGAATTATGGTGCGCCTATGAGTTGGTTTTGTGGCTGCTTGGGTAAGGAGTGGGGCTTGGTTTGTTACACCTGTGAACTCTTCCCTGCAAACCTCAAACCAGCTCCTTAACTTTGTGCAGAAGAAATGTCGGCCAGGGCAAAAATGACTCTCAGCTTTCACCCATAAAAGCTCAAAAGGGAAATCATCCACATATGGTTCGTATTCTCATTCAGTCAAAAGTCTAAAAAAGAAATAAGGCAATTTTTTTAAAGAATGAGGAAACTCTTGCCCTCCAGATGGATGTGAAAGTTACAGTACTTTTCAGACGATTGAACCCAGAGGGCACAGTTGCGACAATATTTAAGAGCTGTCCTTTAATGGGACCCCAGTAGAAATAAATGATGCTACTCATCTCCCTGACAATAGGTCTGTAGACATTCCCGCAGGTTTGCACAAGTTTTACGTCATCCTGACGCTGGTAAATCTGTCACCTGGTGGAATCGCTTTGCTTTCGGCACACGGGAAGAAACGGTGGCTTTTGCAAGAGGAGGTAAAGGGAAGAGGAAAGGATGGAAGGAAGGAAAGAAGGAAGCAAAAAAGAGAAAATATAAAAGAAGAAAAAGAAGTGACCTGTCAAGCCCAGCCCATTCATCACCTGGGAAAAAATGGCTACTTTAGTCTTTTTCCGCTGACCAGCTAAAACATCCTGTGGTAAGCAAGTTTAAAGGTGATATTTAAGTGCTTGTGTCATAGGATTTTTTCCCCCCTGCTTGTTACTTTTCTTCCAAATGATTTCATCAAATCACCAGTTCTACTAACATTTATTTGTTTATTTTTCTCACTTTAGAAAAAGAATGTTGCTTTCTTGCGGTTCATGTTGTGTTTTTAACCATCCTTATGTATAAAAGCAGCGTTCCACCTTTTCTCCCCCAGTGTCTGTTTATAATTGTACTTCATTGCTTGGAGAAAGATACTTCCATTTCAAACTGGCACTAGCACACAGAAGGAAAACAAAATTGCCTGCACTATTCATAGCTTGTGGTTAGACGGCGTCTCTGGCACCACGTGCTTGATAGTGAACATTTGTGTGGAAATAATAAAAGCTGGCATGATGAGGACAACTTTGATGAAGACTTCCAGTTGGAGCGGCGGGACTGAGTTGGGCCTGTGGAAGCCAGAAGCTGACAGCGGTTTTCCTCAGGAGAAAACAACGAGCCAGCTCAGTATTAGCAATACTCTATGTGTCATTGTGCACCCAAAAGTTCATATATAATTCTAAACACCGAAAGCATAAAAATAGACAGTAAATATAAAAAAAAAAAAATATTGTATTGTTCATCAAGGATATATGACCAAGCTATAGATTTTTAAAAAAATACATTACATTACATGCGTACCATGGTCTACATCATGGTGTCCAGGGTACAGAATGCCTGCTGGGTTTTATTTAAAGAAAGTAATATCTCAAAGTCTGATTTCCACAGCAAATTAGTGGCATACAAGAAAAACTATAAAAACTTTAGCTGTGAAGCCTTGCATAAATTGTTTGCACACAACAGGAGAACTGTATTTAGCAGAAAAGCATGAAAAGGCAAAAAGTCTAAACAAATCCATCCTTCAAGTATTTACCTTGTCTTTCTTGTATAAATTTCAATTAATTCTTAAAATAATGAATTAGTGAGTGGCAGCAACACGAGAGTGAGACCTGCAGAATGCAGCTGTGCAGAAAAATAGTCGAGAGGGAAAAAGTACAGTAGTAAAGTTACACAAAATGCTGAGCTGAATTAAACGGTTTTCATCTCACATATATGTTCATAAATCATAGGTATAGGAGAAATAACATTCGCTTTTCGGTTCACTTTCTGTCTTTGGTTTTCTTACTGCATTTCCACCTGCACCAGAGTGTTTGTTTGGTTGGTAGCAGCATGGATGGGTTTCCACACCTGCACAAACGGAGCAGAGGATCCACTGGTCCAATTTAAAGCAGACCAAACGACACTGGAGTGAAAGCATCTGAGGTAAGCTTCTGCCTAAAGAACCTTTCAGTCTGGGCCCCGTTTCAGAAAGCCGGGTTAGTGGATATCCAGAGTAAATTCTGGGGTAAATTGCTGTATGCCCTGGCTTTTCCGTTTCAGAAAACTCTGAAACCTGAAACAACCCTGCTCGGTAGAAGAGTTGTTAGGGCAAACTCTACACAAGATCTGCACAGGGAAGTGTCGGAAAAGGCATGTCCTTTTCTGGAGGGGCCTGTAGAGGCTGGAGTGCAAATACGCCACAGAAATCTCAGTCAGGAGAGGCTAATCAGACCATGATTAAGTGTCTTATCATTTTTGGATTAATATATTTTCAAGCGTTACCGTTTTTTGCTGCTGTCAGTGATTTATCTTAATATTCTCCGCCTGCACATCCCTTTTATAACACAACGAGGGGACGCTCTTAGTTCTGAACCATTTATTTGTGCTGTACTTCGTTTTCATGCCAACAGCAGCTTTTTATTAACGTAGGTGATGCTGAAAATCTTTCAGAGGCAGCTGTATGTCGCGCTGTCAGGAATGTTACTGTTTCACTCAGTTATAGTCGAGTTTAAAGGTGTTCCATAGTCAGAGACCCACAAGATTAATATAATAATTAAACAGAATGAAAGCAAAAATTTATTCTGTTTCAAAAATTGAAACTTGCTGCTCTAATTTTCCATTCATATATTTTAGTTTCCATTCAAATATTCCTTGACCCCCCCCCCCATCCACCCACTTAAGAAGCAACACTGATTGAAACTGATTGACAAAACATTGATTGACAATCAATTCCTCAAGTTGTTGTGCAAATGCAATGGACAACAGGTGGAAACTACAGGCAATTAGCAAGTCACCCCAATAAAGGAGTGGTTCTGCAGGTGGTGACCACAGACCACTTCTCAGTTCCTCTGCTTTCTGGCTGATGTTTTGGTCACTTTTGAATGCTGGCGGTGCTTTCACTCTAGTGGTAACATGAGACGGAGTCTACAACCCATACAAGTGGCTCAGGTAGTGCAGCTCATCCATGATGGCACATCAATGAGAGCTGTGGCAAGAAGGTTTGCTGTGTCCGTCAGCGTAGTGTCCAGAGCATGGAGGCGCTATGAGTAGACAGTCTAGTACACCAGGACATGTGGAGGAAGCTGTAGGAGGGCAACAACCCTGCAGCGGGACCACTACCTCTGCCTTTGTGCAAGGAGGAACAGGAGGAGTACTGCCAGAGTCCTGCAAAATGACCTCCAGCAGGCCATATAAGTGCATGTGTCTGCACAAATGATCAGAAACCGACTCCATAAAGGTGGTATGAGGGCCGACGTCCACAGGTGGAGTTATGCTTACAGCCCAACACCATGCAGGATGTTTGCCATTTGCCAGAGAACACCAAGATTGGCAAATTCGCCACTGCCATCCTGTGCTCTTCACAGATGAAAGCAGGTTCACCCTGAGCAAATGTGACAGACGTGACAGAATATGGAGACGCCGTGGAGAACGTTCTGCTGCCTGCAACATACTCCAGCAGGACCGGTTTGGCAGTGGGTTAGTACTAGTGTGGGGTGGCTGAATCCAATTGAGCACATCTGGGACATCATGTCTCGCTCCATCTACCTATCGCATTTTGCACCACAGACTGTCCAGGAGTTGGCGGATGTGTTAGTCCAGGTCTAGGAGGAGATCCCACAGGAGACCATCCTCCACCTCATCAGGAGCATGCCCAGGCATTGTAGGGAGGTCATAGAGGCACGTGGAGGCCACACACACTACTGAGCCTCATTTTGACTTGTTTTAAGGACATTACATTAAAGTTGGATCTGCCTGTAGTTTGTTTTTCAACTTTAACTTTGAATGTGGCTCCAATTCCAGACCTCCATGGGTTAAAATGTGTTAGTTTGTTATTTTGTTGTCAGCACATTCAACTATGTAAAGACCAATGCATTTCATAAGAACATTTAATTCAGATCTAGGATGTGTTACTTAAGTGTTCCCTTTATTTATTTTTTGAGCAGTGTAGATAATATAAAGTAAGAAAAAAATCAGTGTCAACAAAGACTATTATTCTTGCAATTCTAAATTAATTTCTACACAAATCTTTTTAGAACCACTAGGTACTGCTCATGCTGACAGATTTCTGTTTTTTAGAATGGACATTAAAATTATATTTTGATGCTTAGGAAAATGTACTGTAAGTAAATTTTCAACCTATTGTTACTGACATAGTTTTAAATTGTGTTAAACCCCAAACTTATAATCACTATTTCTACTTTAGTCTGTTTTAATAAAGTTTAAAACATTAAAGAATTTGAGTTTATGTTGCAATTCCAAAAGTTTCTACCTTCCTTTTTTCAGTAATATGTAATGTGTCGTTCTTTAGTAAGTAAATTCTTCAGGAAGAGACATACTAGATTTAATGGATCTAGGTGTGTGAGACAAATATCTCCATAAAATATTGTATTAATAGTACGAATTAATGAAAACCTACAATATCTTCTCCCTGCCGCACTCTTTTGATCCTTGTCGTGCATGCACATAGTTTTCTTTATTACCATTTTGTACCACCTTTGCATCTCTCTTATACACATTAATTTAGGGATCTGTAATTAACAGATTATGGAAACTTGGTAAGCTTTGGTCCGTGTTTCTGGTATTATTCACCAACCTAAAATAAAGAGTAAACTTTCTTTAAAGTTGCTATTTCCTGTTCCTGTTATTTACTCTTTCTTTCTTCAGCGCTAAGTAATAAAGCATCTGAAATGCAAAAGCTTTGTCTGCATAAACCTCAAGCAAACCATCTAAATCGCATACATATCCACACAATATGCCATATATCTTCACATTCATGTACAGTGTGCAGTGAATGATGGGCCTTAGTGATGGCTTGTCAATAAGCAGCATGAGCAGGAAATAAAGAGACCCCGGCTCTCCCCAATAGACAGCGGTATAAAGGAAGGTGGGGTGTTGGGGGAAGATCGGGGTGAGCAGATAGATCATAGTAACAGCCAATAATAAATGGATCATGCTTCTATGTTTTTAAAGGCACTGGCAGCTGTATTGAATAGAAAACCTTGTGTGGAGGAGAAAATAGAGGTTTATTGATTAGAAACAGCATGTCAGATGGAGTGGTGGTTGGGGTGTGAGGAGTGGAGGAGTAGGGGGGGGGGGGGTCTGTCATCCTGTAGGAAAATGATGTTCTCGCTGAGTTTTCTATTTCACAGACAGCTAGAACCTAACCTTCTGAATGCAGTTCAGAGCCCTCATCCTCCATCGGTGCACTCCCGAAACACAAATACACAGAAAAACCAGGCCGCAGCCCCAAAGAGACGCATTAGTCCCACTAAGAGCCGCTTAGTAGTGTGAAAAGTGCAGGAATTAAATTTTTTGTTGATTTTATTTTTAGCCATTTGGATAACTGTAAAGCAAATTCCCATGTGAGAACATTCACTACCTCTGCGAACAGAGAAGCGGTTGTCTTTGAGCTTTCCATCACTTCTGGAATACAGCCGGCAAGGTAGAATCAAGTTTAAACTTTCTTTTTTTCTGTTATTTGATCAAGAAAATGCAAGGCGCCATTCCCCCTCCATAAAACATTTGACATGCTGATGGTGTGGTGGTGATTTGATGTGCAGCAATGTTCGTATTTATTTTCTCAGTTGGCTTCGCCAAGCTGGAATTCCAAAAAGGATTTTCTCTCATTTGTTTCTCCTTCTTTCCTCATATTATTTTTCATTTCTTTTCTTCCTGTCTCACACACTCCAAAACCCCAGTCGCATGCAGACTGGGTTCCTGACCAATTTAAACAGAAAGATTGTCGGCAGCTAAACACCAGCTAGCAGCAATGCTGTGGTCTCTGCGATACTCTCTCTGTGGCTACACAATTAAGGATTTAGGTGTGGCAATAGGAAGAATGTGGAAACTGGATCCTCTCCGTGTACACCCTAAAAAACCTTCCCGTTCTTTTTGACCCATATTACTTCCTAAATTACTTTTACTTTTGTTTCCTGTCATACTTTGTTTTCTTGTAAATCCTCTAAGACATTATTTTCTTTCTTTCTTATTATCAAATGTCTGTTCTTCTTAAACGTCCTCTTCTGTGCTTGCTCTAAACTGGAGGATATGACGATAGGGTTGGGTAGGGCACCCCACATCTCTCCCTGTGCCTTTGTGACCTGGGGGCTGCTGGTCTTGTGGTTCTTTGCTCACCTGCCCCCATGTTGGGTGTACAGCTACCTTGTGGTGGCCTGGTGTCTGTCTGCCTAAGGCACCTACTGGTGCCAAGCTACCTGCCCCTTGTTAGTGACCAAATAGGAAACACACCTAGTCTACACACATAAACTTACTCTAAACAAAAAATAACTTTTATGTCAGATATAACCATAACTGTATAAAATTGGTTTAATAAAGTTATCTCCTAATAACTTTTTTTGTGACGTAAAGGTGACTTGGGGCATGTACGCAACCAACTTTGTCTTATAGTTTGACTGTAATACCAAGTTTTAAGCTGCTCCACCTTTTATATTTAGTAATCTTAACTCAGATATCCTTCATAATGTTTTGGACTACCAGCTGACCATCAGAAAATCACTACTTAGTAAATATAGTCATGCAGTGAGCAGTTGAATCTCAGCTTAAAAACAGTTGTTCTGTGAAGGCCACAGAGATTTGTTAGAGAACATCAGCGAATAAACAGGATTATGAAGTCAAGAAACTTACCAGACAGAGCAAACACCCATGCACGTCACATTGTTCAAATTTTTATTTTGTAAGACCGTATTAATTAGGTGACTTCTAATGGAAATTAGTGGTAAATAAATACCGTATTCTTTGGACAATAAGGCACACCGGATTATAGGGCGCACTGGGAATTAATGTGTCTATGTGCATTTATTTCCACACATAAGGTTCACCGGATTATAAGATGCATTAAATATGCTTTCCAAATGTGTAATATCACTGCAATGCAAAAAGGGAGCTAAAGGTAAGTAAAATATATAGAAATCAGTGTATTTTTCCTTGATTTGAGCAGGTAAATTGAGCTGTGAACGTTACAACAAAGATTTTTGCAAATCATGTAGTACCCATTTGTGTTAAATTGGTCAATCACAGGATACCCACAAAATGCAATTAATGTACCTTTGCAAGCACTGTAAACTCATTCTTTCTTGATTCCAAATCTTGTCCATTTGTTCAGAAAAACCTCATGTGATGTGGCATGAAGAAAATTGGACGTACAGCATGGGGCAGAAAAAAACAAAGACTGAACAGGCTAGAACAGGATAAAAGGCAGTGTAAAAAAATTATTGAGTGAAGAACAAGTAGAACGAGTGAGCATATATTCTGAGGGACAAGTGGAGAATTGCATTGAAGGAAGGTGAGTTAATCAGAAGATAATGTGAATCAGCTGGGAGAGAAGAAGCACGAGGAGGCTGAGGAAGGGGGACTAGTTAACATGCATGGAGCTGATCAGATATACAAGAAAACTATCAATTCCATTAACAAATCCAACAGAAAAATAACACAATGTAGAAAGAAGTAAACAGAAAAAACTAAGAAACTGAACACAAAAGAATATAGATCACAGAAAAATGAAGAAAACGAAGACACAAGAGAAACCCAAAATGTAGATGTATGTAGATGACACGTCTACATTCACCTCTGTGGACATAATTCAACTTTCCTAGTTAAACACCAACAACCAACCCCCCCTCCCACCCACCCACTCACCACACACACACAAACACACACACACACACACACACACACACACACACACACACACACACACACACACACACACACACACACACACACACACACGCACACAAGGGAGATGGGGAATTAAAAGTATATTCTCTTTAGGCTAACAACAGGACAAATGAGGAGACGGATTACAAACTGTATAAAAGTACAACAATTGTAGGTGATCACATTCCGTTTTAGCTGTAATTTCCTTCTACACGGTAAATTTGCTTCAATAAATGTCTTTTTTTCTGGAGTTCCGGACATAATGTAACAGCAAATTATCACTGAAATTAAAGTCTGGGTAAAACCGGTTTCTCCTTCCAAGGTTTCATTTTTTACAGCCTGAAGTAAAGCTGCCAAGTCTGTCTGGAACACAAAAACCTCTTGCCAAAATTGTCTTTTTTTCCACATTATGGCTCTGAACATTACATGCATGTCTCTCTGTCTCATTGTCTTTACCCTATGTTTCCAAATTCCCAGATATACTTCCATGTGCCATCTGTAAACTGTGAGACAGCAATGGGAACCTATCCATTACATGATATCTTATTGTAGCCTTCCTGTTGCGGGATTTATGTACATGTGGTGAATGATCGTGTGTGTTTCCACTGTGTTTAAGGCAGTATGTTTTTAAAAGATTTTACTGCCAATCCACACTTTATAGGTAGTGAAATACTGTGATGAAAGCTAATTTAACTAGAAAATAAATAAAACCAAATGATATAGATATAGACATAATGGAATTCTAGCAGATACTAATATTCAAGTGCTCAAAAATTAGAAACAAAGAAATTCTAACAATCCATAATTTTACCAGCCCATGTGTTGTGTTGGTGGCAGTGATGCAAATGATTGCTTCATATGGTGATTTTAAAGGTCTCACATAACTTGTAACAAAAACCCACACATAGCACCGCATAGGTTCATTAATGGTCCTACAGTCAATCACCATGATAAGGTGGTTTTACAAGGTATTGACTCAGTGGGACTGAAGGGGCCTAGTCACATTACATTCTATGACTTTACACATTTCTATGCTAGTAGCTCACTATGGTCGCGTACAAATATTTTCCAATTATGTTATTGCGCCCAGTTGGCTTATTATATTTTATTTCAGTGTTTTACATTTTGTTATTGCTCTATCTGTTAGTAAACCAAGCACTTTTATTGTATATTTGCCACAACAAGACAACATAACCGGATGTATGTTATTGCCTCTACGCTCAATGAGTAATAATTCAGAGGCAATGCATCCCACAGATATATAATGACCTTACAATAATGTTATAATAAATAAAGACAATTGTAAATTTATCTTAACTGTGCATTCAAGGTACATGATGTACTTGAATGCTTAAATCAAATTCAGGAAAACTTCATGCAAAATGTGTCTTAGATGATAGCAATGATGCCAAATATCTTTTTTTCCGGGCCTTTTAGGTTGGCACATAACTAAAGAACACAACAATGTTTTTCAACAAAAATATTTAGAGGTTTCTTACGTTGAACTAAAGTGTGGAAATATTCACGTCCCTCATCCAATTTTCAAGGAAACACATTGCAATGATGTGAAAACAAAAAGCAGAGAAAAGCTCAGACTTGACAACAGCCATGGAGCATTAAACATAACTTTGGGAATGTGTCTAACTCTATGAGAGTCGTGAAACAAAGGTTCATCAAATTAAAATTATAGGTTTGACATTGTCAAGTAAATTTTTCAATAGCATAAGAATATAAGTACATTTTGTTTGGTTTTCCTAGCTGTAACTGTACCAAAAAAATCCCAAACTGGGACTTCAGAAGTGAGTTCAAGCTGTGTTTTCTTTGTACCATTACACACATTACCTATATTAACAAAATGTTCCTATAATCACAGAAAAGAATGTTTTAAACTTTTTGACCTATCACCAATCAAATATACAACAAGCAATTCCATCTTCAGACCCTCAAACTTTCATGATAATTCTCCAGACTGTCACCAACTTAAGATTTATGATCTACAAAAGCCTTTCATTCACCTACAATTAACTCAATTATCTTTCCTGGGATTGGATGCTGACAAATTACATTGGTCGATGGGCAGGTAGCAATAGACCAGTGGGGGCATGTGGTCAGGAAAAAAATGAGACACCAGACTGATAGAACCATACTTCATACTAAGTGGGATTATCCTGACAAGAGCTGAGATAGACTCTCAGGTGTTATAGACATTTTTGCCTTGACTTCCTCTGGCCTGACTGAGAATGTGAAGCAGAAAGTCAACCTGGGTCAAGCAGAGGCAAACTAGTTTGGATCCAAAGCAGAAAATGGTGCCAGTAAAATTAGAAAATAGAAAAAAAACATTCCGTTTAGACTCTCTCTCTCTTTCTGTCTGTCTGTCTGTCTGTCTGTCTGTCTCTCTCGCTCTCCTATTAACTTCAATCACATGTTGATAATTTTTCTGAAATATACGAAAATACCTTCATGTTACGTATCCTTTCTGAGCTCCTAACTGATTATTTGTGGTGTATGATCAATATCCTGGCTGGTATTAGAGGGAATGAAGTGTGAGTGAAAAAAAGTTTTTAAATGTTCAGTTCAATTTATTCGTCCAGCACCAATTCACAACACATATGGTCTCAAGGCACATTACAAAAAAGGTCTATTCAATCAAAAAACACAGACAAGTTCCAAGTCTAATAACCAATTGATCCTTGTTATCAAACAATGCAATAAAGTTTGTTTTATTATTCAAATTGGTTTCTATCTAGGAAAAGCCCAGCAGCAGACATGATATCACTGACATGGAACTGCTTCCTTCATGAGCATTTAACTACAGTTGACAATCACTTGCATTATGTCATTGACTTCGCAGCAATCCCTCATATGAGCGTCCAGAAAGCAACAAATAAAAATTCCCTATTACCAGTCTGAAAAAAAGGTTAAAAAGCAAAACTACTGGACTTCTATTTTGAAGTCGAAGATGTTTTGTTCCCATCCAGGATGCTTTCTCAATTCAAAATGTCTGGAGTAGTGTGGAGTTCCAACCTTTATAGACCTGCTGGCGAGGCCTAGCCTGATTCTCGCCAGATGGATGTATTTCTGCCAGGCTTCACGCGGCTTCGACACATGCATCTGGAATCGCTGCCATTGGGAGGGATTTCAGTACTACATAAAATGGACAAGCCAATCAGGATCGCCAGATAGATTTTGTAGATGTGACGTATCAGAGAATTGACTGTTTTGATTCAGACAACAATGGTGTCTCGCTGCGAGGAAGCAAGCGGTGACGTTAATGCTGCTATTTCATCAGTGTTGTCCAATCTACCAAATATTAATTATTTAAAAGAAAGGCTTTGAATGCTTTTGTTAGTGGAAACAATGTTTGGCAAGGGCTTGTAGCACGTTAGTAAAGGTGACGGACAAGTAGGTTATCCAAACATCTGCAAGGAGTAAAATAAGAGTAAAAAAGCAATATTAGCTCTTTTAGTGGTCCATCTAGGAGAGAAACCCAGCTAATTAAACCTCTCAGCCAGTTTTCAAATCTAGAGGATGATAGAGAGTTCATACAGCAACAGCGTCACCCTTGTCATTGCTTGTGACTCTGCAAGTTTGCAAAAAAAAAAAAAAAAATCAAATGCAAAAAACTGAAAGCAGCAGCGTAAATACAAAACGTGGGAACAGACACACACAGAGACAGGGCAGATGAAAACACATGGGGTTCAGGGGATTTCCTGAGGTGATGCTATCAATAAGTTTAACATGTCCTCTCAGTTTTACTGTCCCAACACCAGGTTCCCACCGTGCTTCTACCCATAAAACACATCATCAAGTCTTTCCTTTCCTCTGCACATTGCAAAGATGTTGACGGATGTGGATTTATGCTTGAGGATGGGATGGCTCATGAAAACAGCAGCTTTATCAGTTTTTAAGCTTGCCTCATGTTTGAGAAACAAAGGTGTAGACAACATAAAAAAATATTTAATTTTTTTACTTAGATACCATTTTTCTCCCGGAGATATTTTAAACTAGCAGTTTAAAAAACTATCAGTAAAAGTTCAGATATTTAGATCATACTGAACAGTGAGCAAAAAGTATAGAAAGTTCCATAACGCTCATTACTATTTCACTGATAATTAAACAGGTTAGTGTAGCTATAGTATGTTAGATAAGAACTACTCTTTTCCAGTTTGCTTGTTTATCATCTTAAATATGAAGACTATGTCCAGCAATTTTCTGCTGTTTTATGTGGAAATAGTTTTTTTGGATATACAGTACTGGACAGCATAATAGTAACTATCTGTCATCACAAAATTCATAACAGATTAAATCAATAAAAACATTAAAATTGCAACTTAAATTGATAAACCTCTATAACATGTCCTTTTGTTTGCCAAAACAATATTATCTTAAATTGCAAAGAAAATTATACTCCTTATAATTCATCTTACCCTGAATCAGCATACATATGTATAGACTCACATTTCTAAGCAGCGATGATGCAATGAAATTGGATTGTATTTAAGCATTATTGATTTGTCACTGTATTCAGTGAAATTTCACATGCATCTTTCAGTTTTTTTTTTTTTCTAAACATATTAGAAATCAACAGAGACGGATGACTAAACAAAGACTGAGAGGGAACCCCCCCCCAAAAAAAAAAAGATAGAGAAACTGAAAAAGTGGGGCTGAGAGGAGAGAAAGTGAAGGGAGTGTAAGTGAGGTTGAGGCCTGCGGTGGATTGTGGGCTGGGGCTGCTGCTGCCTCAGCACAGTGAGCCGACGGGTCTAGCCTGAGGTGATATGTTTTCCTCAGGAAATATCTGTGGAGGTTAGTAGATCTAGAACTGGGAGCCCTGCCGGCTGTGCACAGCCAGAGATGGTGTGAGTGGGGGAGGTTGGGGGAGAACCGCGGCGAGGGCTAAGTGCGGCCCCAGGAAAGACTCCTTTCCTGGGGTAAAGCGAGCCAGGTTCAGTCTCAGTAGTCCAACACAACGCGGGTTCAACTGTTTTCATTCAAGGTGTATATGCCGCGGGTGTTGAGTGGTGGGGAGAAATCTGACACATTCAGTTTCACCTTTGTTCCACAGATTATTCAGATTATATTTTTGGCCGGAAGCCCACCGCCTGAATTTCTTTCAGATGAACAAAAGCTTGTAAACTATCTTGACATATTTGTACAGTATTTCTGACTTTGAAATACAGTAAAATAGTTTAAATTGAACAATGTTAAAAAAGTAACACGTTTATCAAGTCATAAATACATTTAAGTTACTTTATCATTTTAGATAATTTTGGCTACAGAAAATTGCCAACAAGCAAAATCCTAACTAATTCTAAGTGGGAAAAAAACTTCAAATAGTTGGGATGAGACACTCCAATTAAAGAAGGCATGTGACTTGCATTTATAATTTAACTTATACAAATCATGCTATCACAAATTATAAGAACCTCAGAAGAAATAGTTTAAAGACTAAATGACTAATACTGAACATAACAGAGATTTTGACTTTACTTAAAATTAATTGTAGCCCTCTCTACCTGGTACAAAAATTGCATCTGTCGGATGAGTCTGAATATCCTGACATTCACCATTATCAGGCCTATGTCTTTGTGACTTGTGTATCTTGCTACTTTTTGATACAGAGATGTAATAATTGAAACATGCAGTAAAGAAAGTCTCAACTGGCAAAGAAAATGCACGCAATTATCTATGGATTCAGCTGAAATCCCCATTCAAAAAGACTGTCTGCTACATGTAGGCTTTGTTTGGTGTGAATCCACATGGCTTGAGAGCGCATGGTTTATAATTTGGGAAAAAAGATCTAAAGTGACCTGAAGTCTCCATCCAGCAATTTTATTGTGTGCAGATTGCAGCAAATTACTCTGGGATCCACATTTGTGAATCACACCGGGAAACAGTAGGAGATTCTGTTTGTACATCATTGTTTCAAACTTAATCAACCAGCAAAGACAAAGAAATGAAACTAGATGAATGAAAAACATGCAGACGTGGACTCAAATACACAGCATTGATGGAGTTTTTGGTTTTAACTGTTACAAAATAAAGATTTTTGTCATCGTGCAAGAACTGGATGAGTTTCAGTCTACCAGTATCCACAAATTTGCTTCATAACTACAGAAGTCAAGAAGTTCAACATTCCAGAGCTGAAGTTTGTGTGCAAATGCTGCATTTTTAATCACACTTGTTCATTTACATGAATTCAAAATGTATGTGCCATACTTTGTGTAATTTCCCAAATTCCACATGGATTTTGTGTACCGTATGTAGTTTGTATTACATTTCGACTGGCAAACATGGAGTCACTCTTGTGACTGCAAAAGAAAATCTACCATATTTTTCGGACCATCGGATGCACCGGATTATAAGGCGCACTAAATATTCTTCCCAAGTGTGTAATATCATGCTGCCCTTTCACGTACACAGCTCTCTATCCGTCTGTCGGGAGGACAGAGTATTTTGGCCTTATGTTAGAAACAGTGCAATGTAGTCCAACTATTAAATTATATATATTAAATTATATATACATATTAAATTAACATACCAGGTTAACTGTTGCTAATGCATACTACGGGCGCAGGGTGCCTAAAGGCTCCCACATACTCGGGCGTACTGTGCGCATACTGTGAACTTGGCGGACTCCGCGGTGACTCTCAGCGGACGTTTTACCCTTCATAGTCGAGCGTACTGTGGCCTACGTTTCTTGTGGCAAATTCCTACAATTCCCACACTTTCTGCCAGTGGGGCGAAGCAGTGGGGCGGATGGTAAAATGTGTGATTAGCTAGCTGAGAACCTAGAGCCGTTTCTTTTCCAGCAGGCTCCCACCTGTCAGCGAGAACAGAGAGGGACTGTGATGCCACGCATCCTTGCGACCGCTTTAATGGAGCAGCTCATTGTATCAAGCTCGCTGTCACATATAAAACAGTTCGATGTAAAGACTTCTTGCCGCAGAGAAGTCATAAAAATTCAGCTCTGCGGACCTCCGCGGAGTGAACTATGCCCGAGAAATAATGCATTTCAACATTACAGTCAGGCAGTCTTGTAGACAGCTCAGGGGTCCAATCAGGTAGTGACACAGTGTACCGTAATGCTCGGAATATCCATTGAGTGGAGCGGCTTTGTTGCTTACTAAAGACATAATTGCACATTTTAACTGATTTTTGAGAGCATTGTACTACATTAAATCAGATTATAAGGCGGCCATAAATTTTAAGAAAATGTAAGGACTTTTAATTGAGCCTTATAGTCCGAAAAATATGGTAATTATTTTTAATAAGCTTACAGCTTTGATTTTATTACCTATAAACCCTTCTTTAGTGAATGTTTAAAGTCAGTGCTGCATAGTGGCACAACTGTTAGCACTACTGACTAGAAACCAAGTAGGTCCTGAGTAGGAGTCCTGGCTAGGGGTCTTTCTGCAGTGATTATGCCTGCATAGGTTCGTTCATTTTTGGTGAGCATGAAAACCCAATATTCACATTAATTTCCATGTACAATACTTCATGGTTTTGTAGGTGTTCCTAAAACAGAAAACATGTTTTACTTGCTGATAGGTTGTTGTTTATGTGATTATTATTTTTTTTTTTATCAAAGCAATTGAATGACTCAGTACTTGGCAAAATCTCCTGTCCTGCTCAAACAATACCACCAGCCAGTAAATAGGAAACCTTTAAGAGCACAGCTAAAGGATACATTGGAATAGAGGGTTTGGGGTGTATCTGCAACTAGTTGCAATATACATATAAATTGGTATGTGCATTTAGTTTGTCCAGTTCCTGCTGCCAGTGTCTGGAGAAGATAGAATGCCCAAGTTCGTCTTGATGAATGTGTTCCAGTGTTTGAAGGAAGCAATGTGTGTGTGTGTGTTGGTGGGTGTGTGGAGGAAAGAGGGAGGTGGGGGAGTTATTTTGGAACTGTCCTGGAGGAAATGAGACCGAACCCAAAGAGGATGCAGATAGGGTTGTCAACTCATGCACAAAAACAGACTCGTACACTTTAACAAATGCTCTCTAATGTGAAACTAATAAGGGTAAAGCTACATTGTGGTTTGGTAGAATATACTAATACAATCACCTAAACACTCACAAATAGAAAAAGTGTTAAGGCAATTCTTCAAGTGAAATCCTCATACTGCCAAACACAGTTGCACCAAAAGAACACACACAAGAGTCGCTCTCTGCCAAGATCTGCTTCGACTCCCTCAATTTCCTATCTGCCAAAACAGTCATAAAAGAGTTTTTGAACGTGTCCATCTGAGATAACAGACGTTAAATAAGTGGATGTTGACCACGTTTCTAAATCAAAGTTTACAGATAAAATTAAACTAAAAAACTGTTTAAGCTTTTTGTTTTAGTAGGTGAAATCATTTTCTTTGTAGGTGGCTGGTATTCTCAGTTCATTCAGATGTTTCTTTTTATTTGCATTGAGAGAGGGGACCATAAATCTTTACCAAAAAAGTCCAACTGGTGGAGCCTTTTCTCTAAAAATAAATTGCTTTTCTTGCCAGAGGTGAGAGGGCTTCACGTGTGGTCTAACCCTTAGAAATAGTGCTTACATCACAGCTGGAAAGTAGGAAAACCTATGATTCAAAGTGAAAAAGGAACTCTAATAAATTCAGTGTTAAAGATATGGTTTTAGTGAAAGAGGCACAACTTTTCAAGCCTACGCTTTGTATTTGTGAAAAGGGGAGTTATCGAGTGTGCATGCTTGTAGTTAGACCTTATGGAGAAAACCCCCACCAGCATCTTTCATATCCCGTCCAGCATCATAAGTGGTGGTCAAACCACAATGTTTTCTCAGGGTGGTTGGTTACACTGTTCTCCACCCGTGGTTGCTAGACCATGGCAGGGGAAGGAGCTTGTTCAACATGTTTCCCTTTCACCAAAAAAGTGTGTTCACTCCCTCCCTCTTCAATACCACCCAAGTGTTGGGGTAGCGTCTGACGCCAAGTGGAAGGAGGCAAATATGGTTTAGAATGAATCTTGTGACATCACATGATTTACACCGCTTCAAGTATATGCTTCCTTGGTCCTTGCCCCAAAGTGTAATTCTTCCTCAAACAGCGGTGGTCCGTAATCTGGGAAGCATTAGTAATATCCAGCAAGGAGCCAGAAAAGTTTGGTCGACAAATCTTCAGAGCAGGACACATGAGGGAAGACTTTCTGAATAGCTAATATACTCTTGCTTATGTTGTTATAACCAAGTTAAATTTTGTTAGACGGATATTAAGTCAAATAAAATTTCTGTTATTTCAGGATGTAAATCTTTTAAAAAGTTATAGCTAAACCATGTTCACTATACTACTTTGTTATATTGTTGTGTTGTGAATCCCAGTTCCTATGTTCTAGGTGGCTGACTGGTTTTCAAACACAATACAAAGATGGTTCAAGTAGTGAAAAGTCTTGTGCAGTGATAAAATACTCCCCAATACTAATTTCTTACATGAAACTAAGAGCTTTCCGATAAAAAAAACCCTTTGGAGAAATCGCATAAAAATGCATAAACCCATTTTAATGAAAATAGTAGTCCCGGGATGCACAGTTGTCAGTCCTTGAGAGTTTCTACCTTATGACCTTTAGTTGCTTCCCTTTTCTAACACACCTGAATCAAATGCCTGAATTCCCTCATTTGCATTCAGTCATTCAGCTCTGTAGAGTTCTGGTAACGAACCGTTCTTTTGATTCCGGTGTTGTGGAATAGGGATGCATTTAAAACTTACATATAGTAGATCTCGGGGTCTAGACATGGAAGCCCTTGCAACAGTCTACTGCCTCAAGTAACAACCTTCTACCAATCACAACAACTATATTAGAAATTCAGAATGTCACCCAAGATTGTGCATTGTTGCTGAACAAATAAGAGAACTAAATTAGGCAAGACCTAATAAGAAGATGATCAAAATAAATTATTACATACATATCACATAAGACCAATAAAAGATTAGACCGCGAAAAAAAAAAAAAAAACAAGGTCAAACTACGGCTACGTTCACACTGCAGCCTGAAGTGACCCAATTCCGATTTTTTTGCCCAAATGCCACCTGGATCTGATCTTTTCATGACAGTCTGAACAATACAGATCGGATTTTTTCAAATTCGACCCAGGCCGCTTGGATATGTGGTCCTAATTCCGATACTTATCCGATCTTTTCAAATGCAACTTGTGTCTGTACGGCCAGGTGGCATTCATCCGACCTTTACGTCACTGATATTCGACAAATGCCACTATTCTGCATCCTGCTATGCAGAAGCGGGAGGAAAAACGACACCCATGGCGGACAATAATGAGGAGAGCAGTCAGTGGAGAGAAAGCTCCGGTTGGAAAAGAAATTAAAGACCGCAAAATGTGCGGCAGCATTATAATCCATGTTTACTTCAAACACTGAGGATGCTTGGTACGTGTGACATCATCGCGTCCTCAACTGCGCATGCGGGACACTTAAGTTGTATGAATTCAGTCCACCCAGGAGATCACATACAAGTCGCATATATTTGGAAATGTGAACGACCACGCAAAAAAATCGGAATTGAGCATTAAGGCCTGCCGTGTGAACATAGCGTGTGTCTCACTGATGAGCCTCTCTAATGTGCAGCGGTAGGTTATTCCACAGTTGTGGAGCAGCAACAGACATGGCCCTGTCCCCTCTGAGAACTTCTCCTGGACCTAGGTACCTGCAGGAGCTACTGTTCAGCTGACCTTAAAGACTGAGTGTTCTGTTGGTACCAGTTAATACATGTGCAAAAACGTTTTGAACCAGCTGCAGATGAAAGAGCAAGGTCAGACTCACTCCAACATTAAGTCTATAGCAGTCATCTGAGTTAGACGAAACAAAAGCATGGATCACTGTTTTCAATGAGTTGTCTGGCTATCCGCCTTTAATGATAAAAGCAGGCCTTCACAACGACCTTAATTTGATTTTCCTATTTAAAATCAATGTGTAACTTGAAACCCAAATCGGTAAAGGTTGGTTTATAATATATGCTGCCAGAGATCCAAGCTCTTTGAAATCAACTGTGCTCTTACAAAATTAAGCAAAGTGGAGACAAACTGGTTGAACAGAAAATTCAAGTCAACATAGAAAGGGAAATCCTGTGTTAATTACTGTACTAAGATCATAAATGAATCCCTTGATCATTTTATTTCTGTCGCTGCCAAAGTTAAGTGTTGTCATTTGTTTAGATTTTTACAAGCCGTGCATGCAAGAAAATCAGCAAGTGCGTCTGATTGGCTGACCAAGTGAAGAAAACCATCGTGAAGCTACTAACCAGATCTTACACAGAGCCCAACAGAGTGCAACCTACTGTTCTGTGGATGTAATGTATAATACGGAATCTATTTTTTATTCATCTGTTCAGTGGCATAGGCTTTTTGAATTTAATCCCTCCACAAATGAAACAAACCTTGGCATCAGAAAGCCCACTAACCATCTCTCATCAATGCATCATAAGAAACAGGACTCCTCTCCATGTTCCTGATGATGTGTCAGTGTATTCAAATCAATATACAAGCTAGCTATTAAAAGGATAAAGGACTGAGAATAAACTAAAATGCAATATGTTAGAGCTGTTTTAGTTGTAATGTCATCATCATTCAGGGCACATTAATCATCAACTCCGTTGCAATAAAAGGAGTAGTCTTCTATTTATTACCAAGACTGCCTGTGACCTCCATACCACAGCTCCGGAGATGGTGGTAGATTCCTCTAATTTTGACAAAGGAAGTCAATTAATTCATAAATACTTCAGCACATTTACAGTAAGGCAAGAAGAAGATGGCTATTGATTGATCCCGCTAACATAACAGTCTTCCCACTACAGCCAAGCAGAGTGCTTTAATGAGGCAAAAGCTTTTCTTAACCAGGAATGGTTTAGTCAGAAAACAGACAAAAATAATGATTTTTACCCACACTTAAGGGGTGGGGGCATAATATGAATTGGAATATGAATTGGCTGGCTTTGATTGTAGTTTTAAAGGGCTGTAATTAGTATTAGCAGTAAATTGAAACATGAACACTTTTCCTCCCTTAAGGTTTTTATTCTGAAGTCAACAGATGAAGGGATATTCATACTAAAATAGAAAAGAAAATGGAAGTGGCCTGTAATGGAAAGAGGGGGAGGTCAGACGGCTCCGGATACCCTTGTCCTGACCTCAGAGAAAATTTAGTGAAACAGCAGAAAAAGATGACCTCATTCTTTTTGTACCAAGGTGGTCATATCTATAGTGACCCAAATAGACGGAGGCCATTACAGAACTCAGCATTCCACAGGAGTAATTTTCACATACCCACCACAACAAGAACTGATGATTCAGAATCTCGTAAAAAAAAAAAAAGAAGATTTAAAAAAGTATTCCAAAAGTAAGGGAAAAGAAAATAGAAGTTCCTCATAATTTTCCTTGTTTTTAAGAACCTAGACTCAATATTTCATGGCTTTATGACAAGGAAACTGGTAACCCAACAAATTAGTTTCAGGAGAAAAGGATGAAACAGCTCCATTGGAAACAGCTTCCCTGTCAGGAAAGTTCTAGCCTGGTATATTACTCCTACTTAGGCTTATGAATTACTGGCAGCCAGGCAACATCTCAATAGAATAAAAAATGAATGCACTTTGAAGCCAATTTTATGCCGTTTAAAAACCCCTCTCAGATAAATGGGCATGTGAAACACTTCTAAGGCCGACTAATGTGCAAAATATTGAGCTAAGTAATTGCAGCCGTTTCATCAATATGGTCAGGAAAGTAGATCATTACAGTGAAATGTGATTAACACAGAAATGACAGGGGTGGTGTGGTAACAAGGCATTATAGAGCATACAGGGAAAAGGAATTAAACAACATATACTGAATTATTTACATCATTGTTGATTAAAAATTGAAGGGAGTTGTATATAATAATGATGGAACTGCATTAATTCCAACTTTAGAGAGTTTGCTAAAAAGCTTAGAATGTGCAGCCTCTTTTGTAATGTGACAAATAAACTCACCAGGAAGTAATTAGGGTAATCTTAGTCTTTTTGCAGGTGCACATCTATACATAAAGCTGAAAGATTTTTACTGAAATAAAGAGACATAAATTAGAAATGACAAAGCAGAATGTCTTTTAATTTAGCAAGTTAAATATAACCCTGGCCTTGAATGGAAGAATTATGGTATATCAATATAGATTTTAGAAGTTAATATATCAAGAAAAAGTGTCATTCTCAAGTAGCCGACTGCAAATTTTTGACTTACACCGAACAAGCAAACACCTTGAAATCTCTATACTGCTTCTCCTTTTTGCAAAATCATTAAATGTTTCGAGTTGAAATTAAATGATCACTCAAGTGCCTTTTGACTTTTTTTTTTACGAAACTCAACCAACACAAAAAGGAAAGCATTGTAGTATGACTATAAAGCTAATTTGGACAAGCAAAATATATTTCCATTTTCACACAATCATAATAATTAACCAACTGGTAAAATATATATCACTAATAACATTATCTAAGGTGTGTGTGTGTGTGTGTGTGTGTGTGTGTGTGTGTGTGTGTGTGTGTGTGTGTGTGTGTGTGTGTGTGTGTGTGTGTGTGTGTGTGTAGACAGGCAAGGGCCATTTGTTCTCCTCAGGGCCTCCTGAGCAATCAGTCCGTCAACGCAGGTGGGGCCTGGCTAATTTCCCACCCCTCCTCTCTTCCATCTCTCATTCCCAAGACTGATGCTTTGGGTAATAAGGCAAATCAATACACTTCCCTACAACCTTCCCTGTCCATGCAATCCCAAGACATTATCAGTCATTTGTCATTTGGAACGCCACTTCTACTTATCAGGCATCACTATCTTGTTTTTAAAGTTGCCCCCCCCCCCCCATGCAAATTACAGGGCCAACAAATTGTATAAGCAAGCAGCTTGTAAACAAAGATACAAGGGAGAGTTCTAATATACATGCAGGTTTTGATAAATTACATGAACTAAATCCTCAAACATTTACTATCAGCTTAGTAAATGATCACCTGTGACTGCTACTATATGCTAATGTAGAAGCATGCTACATTGTAAAATGAATTTGTACACGATGCGAACTTGTATCCGAACACCTGCGCCTCCCAAACAGTGATGAATAGACACGAGGGTGCAATGTGACAGTTTACACATGCACAGCAGTGTTGGGATCTATACGGAGAAATTAATCAACAATGACAAGTGTTGATGGCTCCTCTGTCCCAGCTCACAATTCAGTGTGCTGTAATTTGCCCAGTATGATTACCCCAGAGTCCAAGGGGAGACTGGCAACCCCCTTTGCTTAATTAATTAAGCATCTTGCCACCAGGGAGACATCCTCATCCAGTCTGGAAACATATATGAACAACAATCTATTGGTTAATTCTGTACTGTAATAACATGGTCTCCTACTGAAATACAAGGAACACTTTGAAAACACATTGGATCCAAATTTGGGGGGGGGGGGGGGGGGGGGGGGTCATATAATACCATGCTGGATATAAGAATAAAAGGATGCCATGCCCTTTGAAGAAAATGAACATGATCAATCCAAAGAGGAATTAAAGCTATGGTTGGTAATCCTGTTCAGAAACACCTTTTGTTTTATCGAGTGAAATGGTCCTTCCATCCCGAGAGTAGTCAATAAACTATGTATTCAGATAAAGGAGGGGAATAATAGATCTCTGTGAGAGCTGCAGGCATGTAAAAACTATGAACATATTGGTCGTCCCACATGCCAATCATTGTGACGCGCTCATGTAACGGCGATGTGTGTGAACGTTCCTTGCAAGTTTCTGCTTGATGGGTGCGCATGTAGTGTTAGTGTATCCATCTTTTGATGGAAGCTTATAAGCCTCCATCGAAAGATGTTGTTCATTTGGTTTGAAGTATGGCATTCACAGCTTATCCACTGTAGCATCAGTGAATCTGTGATCAACCTCATGGTCACTTGAAGAAAGCTCCGAACACACATTTACCTGAATTGCTTAAACCTGGCTTGACATAGTCGCACCTCCTGAGCCTGATTTGACCTCCTTGAAACAGATAAAGCCAGGATGCACTAATTACACAAGGTCAAGCCTAGCTGTATCTCTTATCCTGGATTTCTAAATTCTGCTTTTGTGAAACCGAAACCTCAGGTCCTTCTTATGCAACCTCTGACGGCCCTGTCCAGCTCTCCGAGAATAACGGCCTGTCTCCTGGAGTCTCCTCCATGCTTTCTGGGCTGTGCTGGGAGACACAGCAAACCTTCTGGCAATGGCATGTATCGATGTGCCATCCTTGTTAAGATGGACTGCCTTGTCCAACCTCTGTAGGGTCCAGGTATTGCCTCTTGCTACTAGTAGTGACACTGACCCCGGCCAAATGCAAAACCACTGAAAAGCAGTCAAAAAATATCTGTGTCCTCCACCAGCAAAATCATTCCTGTTTGTGGCATTGTTTAATTGTTCCCCCTTTAGTGCAGCTGTTGTTAATTTCGTTACCATCAAAACAGCTGATACTGATTAACAACGCCCTCTACTACTAAAATGACCAGATCAATATTCCAGAAATTTGACTGACTTGGTATTATACTGATTAAAATATGTCACAACAGTGCTATTAACCAATACAGCAAATGTAGAAAATGAATAACTGTGGTGATAAATATATAGCAATTAATTGAAGAGCAAAGTTCCACATATATTTAATTTGGCTTTGGGGTAAATGCCAATAGAGTGTTACTGTATCATATGCAATGCCTTAAGTATCCATAATGACACATTTATTATAATGGGATTTTATGTGACATACCAACATAAAGTTGGTCGTAATTGTAGAGTTGAAGGGAAATGATAGATTGTTTTAAAAAAAGATATTTACACACATAAACCTGCATTTGTAATCACCTCCCACCCAGTCAATACTTTGTAGACCCACTTTTTGCTGCAATTACATGCCAGCATTGTTTATCTACAGACTGAAATGTTTGACCATTTGTTTTTACATAATAGGTCAAGCTCAGTCAGTCTAGAAGGGGAGAATTTGTGAACAGCAATTTTCAAATCTTGAAGAAAAATTCTCAATTGGATTGGATTAGATCTGGATGTTAACCAGGCCATTCTATCACATGAGTATGCTTTTACCACTCCGTTGTACCTATTGCTGTGTGTTCACAGGTTTAGTAATGTTTGGAAATTAATCTTCATACCAGTTTGAAGTCTACGTAAGTCTTTAACAGGTTTTTCTCTAGGACTGCTCTGCATTTGATTCCACCCATTTGTCCATTAATCCTGACTATCTTCCATTTCCCTGTTGAAGAGAAGCACCCCTGAAGCATTCTGCTGTCACCACCACTGGTTCACTGTTTGGATGGTGTGTTCAGTGTGATGGGCAGTATTAGTTTTCTGGCACACGTACCATTTTGCATGTAAATTAAAAGCTTTGACCTCTCATCTGACCAGAGCGCCTTCTTCCACATGGTTGCTGTGCCCCGTATATGGCTTGTGGCAAACTGCAAGCAGGATTTCCTATGGGTTGTTTTTCAACAATGGCTTTCTTTTTACCACTCCTCCATATGGTCAGTTTTTAGGAGTGCACAGCTAATAGTGCTCCTGTCAACACATTCTCTCTAACTGAGTTTTTCCATCCCTACAGCTTCCATTGGCCTTGCTGTTTCTCTAACACCCTCCTTGCCCTGCCTGTCAGGCCGTGTTTTCACAACCGTTTCTGATAAAAATGAAAAAGTTTGTTTGGGATTGTACTGTTCACTTGCCCAACAATGGCAAATGGTTTCTCTGACAATGGCAGAAGTGCTAGAGTGTAATGTTTTGAAAATGCCTCGGTCTCTGTCATCAAACAATCACGAAAAACTGTTTTTTTTCCTTGCTCGTGCACAGTATGATAGAATTATGACTAGAAACAAATGCACAACATAATGGCTGCCTGCGATTTTAACAACCACAGAAGAAGAAAATATCAACAATGCTAAATCCCAGAGTATTGTTTGTGCTGCTGACTCTTCTGAATATATGCAAAATGTGTGGTTTTATAATTCAGTCACCTTGAGCAACTTAACCTCGTGGTCTGTCCATAGGAAAGCTTTTCTCTGCCACCTCGAACATTCATTAGCTGTGGCAGCTTTTAGGCAGAAAGCTTTTTTACGCATACACATGTTGAGTTTTAAAGAACATAAAACAAACTGGTGACATATGGCAAGGGAATCAGACCAGTTTCATGTTGACTGCTACTATGTAAACAGACATTATAATTAGAAAATTTTCACGAAAATATGTTTACAAAAATTGAAAAAAAGCATTCTGTTTTTTTACACAATCTTCCTATAAACAGGGTCTCAGTTTAGTTGGATCGCCGTGTCTTGAATAGCTTGTTGTTGTGCCATATTTCTTTTTTTTTTTTAACAAATTGAACAGCACTCCATAGGGTGTTCAAATCTTAGAACATTGTTTTACAATCTAATGACTTCTTTATGCTGGTGCTGTTAAATTATTGTGTTAGCAATGTTTTTCTTCAATGTGATAAAATAAATTAATGCAACGATTAATTTGTGACCCTTCTGCATTGCCTTGCCCTTCCGTTTACTCAGTCAAGCTAGCAATGGAAAAGAGAGACTCTGCTTATCATTTACCTGCAAGGCAAACAGTACTGTCCAGAATAGAGATTGTATAAAAGCCAGAAAGCAAAGTCTATAAGAGAAAGTGTCACATGTCACTCTCACATGTGATCATTGGACTTCTGCAAGTAATGATAACATGTCACAACTCACTTTATTAATGAGAACTGGTGTTTGTCCTTCTTTTGCATTAACTAGGAATAAGTCTACCAAGCACCACTATGCAGAGGCATGTGTGAAACACATCTAGGCTGTCGTACAAGAATGGGCGATAAAGAAAAAGTTAATGCATGGGGCAGAAAGTGCTTTAAAGATGACTTCTTCCATAGAAACATCTACCTTGCACTGCAAACGCTTTACAGAGAGCAATCACTGTAACTGGGTGGCAATGGATAATGCTGAGTTAACCAAGTGCCGAAATATTGTGGGTCTCAGCAAGCAAAGCCCATCTAATGTTTATATTTCACAGCTTTTTAAAAGTATGTCAAAAGGAATAAAAATAACAAATATCCTTTCTTAAATTGATTACTTAATTGATAACTTACTGATACTACTGCTAATACTGATACTACTACTACTACAAATTACTTCAAATTGTTTAAATTCTTAAAATTTTTCAAATTCTTTAATGTTTTTCAGCTATTTCTTCTCTTCTGCATGGATCTTCTGCATCTTCTCCTCAAATCATTCTGCAGATTAGCATTCTCACTCGCTGTTACGCAGGAACAGCTTTTTTCTAGTGAAACTTATTTTTATATTGAGCCATCAGAGTACTATCAGATTCACAGCTCTATGTTGGTCCATGATGTAAAATCTGCCAAAGTTTAACTCAGATTTTTTGTAAAGTGACAAAATGACAAAAAAATGTTAAGGGTGTCACAATCTCCAGGTGTTGGTGTTCTAATTTCCTTTCATTTATGTATATTTGACTAGTTTGTTACGTTAGTGATTTCTTTGGTGTTTATTTATATTAGTTCTTACTTTTGTGGATTCCATGATCTTTTTATATTATATTCTTTTAGATTTCTTCACTGAGTCCCTTCCTGTCTGCCTCTGCTCATATTCTTTCTCCCTTAGCTTCAATCACCCTTTAGGCAAGGCAAGGCAAGTTTATTTCTACAGCATTTTCAGTAACAACGCGATTCAAAGTGCAGTACATGAACAGAAAAAAAACATCACAGACATAGGAAAAACAAAGGAATAGTAAATCATTGACTAGACTTCTTTCATACATTAACAAACATACAGAAAGACTTAATTGTTTCTATTAATAAGGATACATAATAAGTATATTCTTGGGGATTTTTGATCTAAAGTAGTTTTGTTCAACCTTTCGAAAGCTACCACTAGAATAACTAAAATTCCCTGAAAATTCAAAGCTTAATTTATTTCTGTTCATATATTCCTCAAAGATACAACTTAGGTCTCTGACCTGACCTTTCTAAACCACAGCTTAAATGAATTACAAAAAGAATTGTTTCTATTCACAATAAAGTTTTACTGGAACAAGCTTCATCACTAAAAATTCTAAGCTTAATTGTCTAGATTCATAAAGCTACAGCTTGAGGTCTCTGATCTGATGTTTCTGACACCACAGCTAAACAGAAAGCAGCAGAGTAAGGGGAAAAGCACAATAGAGGCGGTGTGTGTGTCTGTGCTTTTTAGTGTAATCATGTGTGCGTGTGTGTGTGTGGATGTTAATCTGTGAACTGTGGCAGATAGCTCTTGCAGCTAGAGTCTGATAGTGATGGAACATTATCAGGCAGTCTAGTAGCTCTCTGTTCCAGGTCACATATGTCACAGAGCATCTTGCTTACGTAAAATTCAGGAGAAATTAAGATTGTTTGCCGTCCAAGGCTGATGGGGAGGACAAATTTTGATAATAGCATTTCTTTTGTGCAGGTGGACTCTTGTCAGCATCAAGCAGTGTGGGCTGAACACAACAGGGCAGAAGAATCCAACTGGCTGAGCACACAGAAACTGGTAGAGGCACAGTGGCAGTACGCAAGAAGCAAGACGAGACGTTTTGGCAGTGATTGGATGAAAGAGGCAGGTATATGTAGGCAGGTGAGCAGAGTTGACTGTAATTAGTGGCAGCAGGTGGAGCTGATCAAGAGCAAAGTGGTGGCTGGAAGGAGACTGAGCTGATTGGATGACTGCTGAGAGCTGACAGGGCTGATTCTAGATAAGTCCAGAAAAGTCTAAAACAAACAAACAAACCACTAAATCATGACAATATTTGTGTTTCAGAGTAAAATGAGATCCAAAGTGGGCACATGTAGTCTTTCAGTTGTAAACTCGAACTTCGCTTTTCATCAACTGGCTTCCTGCCTGAACGATCCGCTCTGCTCTAGTTTGATGCGGATCGGCGCAGCAAATGGCAAAAATAGAACAGCCATGCCTTTTAGAGAAAGACTTCAAAAATGTGCCATGGCGCTCTGGGTGGAACTGCTCTTACTGACTAGAGTTGCAGTGACCAGTCGTAAATGTGCGATGCTTCCGCGTCCGGTGAAACTCCGGGGTTAGATTATGACAATAATAAGTTTGCAAGACACTGCCGGTGTATTGCAATGTTGTTTATGAACTCAAAATGAAATTTTTAAACCTGAATCTAATAAATTGCTTATCTTGTAGCACAGTTTTCTCTAAATATGATCAAGCACATCATGAGGTAAAGCACTTTTTTTTCTTCTTTTTTTTTTACACTTTCCAGTCACTTAACCTCTCAGAGGACAATTCACAAAACTGTTTTCATATACTTTGACCCCATTTGAGATGAAAACTATAAAAGTTAATATGTTCGGCTTCATCTACTGTATATATAGGTCTTCATCAGGACTCTGTCAGCATCACTACCTGGTAGTTGGAGGTGAAAACCCCCCATTTCCACCCTAATTCCCATAAAACCCATATTGCAACAAGGGGTAGTGGAAGGTCCATTCCCAGGAGCAGAGAGAGCTGGAGGAGGCTGACAATGTTCCCAATGACACCGGTGTTTACCTTCAATAACGATCGTGCAACTCAAAAGATATGGGGGTCCTTTGATGGATGACTAATTTATCAGGGGATGCCTTTAGTGACAATAGTTAATGATGCCACAAGTGGACTAATGTGACTTAACTGTCAGAGGGGAGTAGACGTGAATTGTTTGAAGCTTTTTATCTTTTTTTTTTAGTGGGGTAAAATCACAAACTGAAGTAAAAACTTTCCATTCCGGTTTCTTTTTAACATTGTTTCATCCCTGAATGACCTCAATCCCAAAGTATTTATACTGACCTGGGCTCTGTGTTGTCTTGTAGAGTGTAACTTTCATCATGTAATTGTTCCAAGGCCTTTAAACCATTGTTTTTTTGGCTGTTCCTCTCTGGTGGTGGAGCCCACTGGAAAACAGGTGAGGCAAAACAATCCTGTAACGTCCCTTCACTCTCTCTGCATGTAACAATGGCAATCTGTTTGTATCTTTCAATAGTAAACACAGTCCCTACACGCAGGCCCACAGCCAATGTTGCTCAGGAAACAAAGACATTGTCGGGGTCAGAGCAGGAAAATAATAGAAAGGGGCCAATGAGTATTGGAAATTGGAAAACAGCTCTCTCCTTCCTTTGAAAAAGTCCTGGCGATGAAAATATGTAATATAAATAAAGCTGTGGATGCTTTGAAAGCCAAAGCCTTCCTTCCTGGCCTGGTCCTCTGTGGAGGGAAACACCCACTTGTGGGCCCTTGCTCTTAAATTCCCAAAGACCACTCTGTCATCAGGGTCCCAACTGCTGCTCTCAAACATGCGATGGCCAGATTCACTCCCCAGTGTTGCTCTGTCTGCTGCCCGGCTCTTAGTCACTCTCTCCTCCAGATTCCTTTTATGTACTACCCCTCCCTGGTCAACTTTCCTACCAGTTTTGTTTCCTTAAATGCTCTTCAAACAAGCTCCAATTATTTCACTTGTGAAGAGTTAGGGGGGAGTGAGTGTGAAGACCCAAGTCTGTCTGTTCATGCATTAGAGTGCTTCTGATATTGGAATCTGTCTAGCGGATGGAAGGAAAGACGTAATGACAGATGACTGGCTGATTGGTCGCACTTATGGTGCTGATCATTAATGGACAAACCACTGTGCCGGGGTGGTTTAGATACAGACGCTGCCGTTAAAATTTGACCGACTGTTTTACAGCTTAGCAGTAAATTGTTTTATTGATTCTATGGTATGTTTATTTTATTTTATTTATTCGAAACATCAACTTTATTGTCAGTGTGTCTTGAAAATATGAAAGTACATATAACCATGGATGAAAGGCTATTGTTTAATCAAGCTAAACGGGGGAAAAAAAATAAGTGAAAGAATAACGGCAAAGGTGGTTAAAGGTAAATTGGTTTCTTTTAGGATCTGTCAGTCTACTGATATCAGGTAGTGGGTAGTCATTATTGCTAATATCTCCCTATGGAAAATTGGTGGAGTTTATAATCATACTGATACATTTCCGAGCTTTTAACAGTAAAGAAAAATAGTTTTCAAAGCAGGAAGTCTTTTACAAGATCTGAAATGACTTAGGACACACCTTATTTTACATTCCTTGGTTAAAATAAGGGCAAATGCATTGTTTCAAAGTTTAACCGTGCTGTGGAGATGAAATGTAGTGTTGCATATCTTTAGTATAAAAAATTAAACTTTGGCCTGGTTGATTGTTTGGACTTTCTAAACACAATACCGTCACTGCACTGGGGGCTTATCAGTTGAGGTGCACCCATCAAAATTGCAACACAGAGTGTAGACACACTAAACATAAATGATAGAGAAATTATCACACCTGCTCTCATAAAATGTGTCTGTGTGACTTGATTTTTCAGCATTCCCATTCCATTTTGGGTTTATTTGAGCTTATTTTAATGTGTAAGTCATATTTCATATTTTGAAATGCAGTGGGAGGACGGACAGATGATTGTGCATGTATGTTTTTAATCGCCTTTTGGCTTCCATGTGACTTCATGCTGGTCTCCAATCGGATACCTAAAGATTTTCCTCCGGAGAAGGCTCTCTGCTCCTGTAGCACACAAACACTTTTGTGTCATTATCCGTCCCATCAGATTAATTCATAATACCTGTCAACCAAAGCCCCATCCCTGGCAGCTTAGATGCACAAGTATGAATGTTACTCAAGCATACGAATGCAAATAAAAGAGCCAGACAACAAGGACAATAAAAAGAGAGAATGGCAACAGTGAAAGAAAATGTGTTCATTTATTTTCAAAGTAATTTAGTGTGGCTTTTGCAGGAGGAAAAAAAAATAGCGGATAAATGGAAATTACACTGGATCGACCAGACTGAAAAATCTCTCAGCAGGCAGGTGATTGTGGACAGAGGTATTTTTAAGTAGAGTTTAATGTTGTAATCCTCAACCTTTAGTGTACCCCCCCCCCCAAA
This sequence comes from Fundulus heteroclitus, assembly GCF_011125445.2. Lineage (NCBI taxonomy): Eukaryota > Metazoa > Chordata > Actinopteri > Cyprinodontiformes > Fundulidae > Fundulus > Fundulus heteroclitus. The sequence continues at coordinate 14,671,125 of NC_046369.1, forward strand.
TCTTTATTTCCAGGCACCACTGAATACAATATGATTGTGTATCAACAAATATATCGCCATAGAAAAATAATGCTCAACAATCTGCCTCCTACTAAGATAACACTGTAGCATCCACAGTTTATTTACCAGATAAACCAGCCTGCCACAGATTGAGCCACGTTGAAAGATTCTGCTACATGAATGCTATAGGTCTCTCACATCATCTAAACTGCACATGTGTTTCACTGCTACTAAAATAGGAGAACTGTGACTCGGATGTTGCACTCATGATCCAATAATAACATTGCATGATCTCACACTCTGGTTATGGAGACTCTTTACCTACCTGGAGATGTGGGATGGTGAGACTCGAGCTGTCACTCATTGCCTTATGAATTTGCGGAGTAATTGTTTGAACGGTCAGGAGTACTCAAAGACGTTTAGATGATAAAGGAAATGCCAACATCATAGAGCAGTGACATGTGAAATGATACAGCTGAATCGTGTGTATTCGACCCCACTTGTCTCCAGTGTACACAAACCTTTCACAGAGGTTCTGCAATAAAACAAAAGCACAACAAATACTTCAAATAAATCGCAGGACAATTTTGCAGAACACATTTTACTTGGGTTGTTACGGACTATAAACCAACATAGTCTCGAGTGAAGATAATCACAAAAGCGAATACAACATAAAATACTAGCATAAAGTGGCATGTACTTTGAAATTTCAGAGATGGAAAGGGTTTTTGTGTGTGTTTGTTTTTGCACGAATGCAAAACTCTACTCTGGCAGTCTGTTAGATTCCCTCTCAAGAACTTGTCTGCAATTCTCTAAACTGAGTTAATTCAGAGTTTGCTGGAGGTGAACTACTGAAGCAACTCTTCACAGCCCAGCATAAGAAAATCTAAACTTTACCCATTAGGAAAAAAAAGGGAACATATATGTTACTCGGTACATTAAAAATGATGGGAGAAGCTTCTCTATACTGCGACCAATGTGTGAACAGGAAGGCTCTGTGGTGCAGTAATAGACTGCAACTCAGAAGCACTCAGCACTACGTGGGAAAACTCCTGGATCATACATCAAAATCAGCTTTGGACAAAAACGTAGCCTTTCAGGGACCCTCAGTGGAAAGGTCCCTAATGACATCCGCAATCTTGGTCAAAATAGAGAAGGCTGTTTTTTTTTTCTCAGAGAGTTGGGAATTCTGATCTATCTGCTGAGGTGGGGAATCTCATGGGTCAGGGTGAAAGATGTGCAGGCTAGCCAACTGGTCAGACCTGAGAGGAACATAGGGTTAATTGCAGTTGTCTCCTTTCTCTTTTTTTGTCTCCTTTTCCCCCAGCCACTTATTGATTAACTTTATCTCTCCAGTTTTTAGCAGTGTTGTACCAATACAAAATTTGTTGCAAATCTTTGGTCATAGCATGATTTAGTGAAAAAAAAAGAAAAAGCATTTAACATGCAAAATAAAACAGAAAGGTAACCCTCTTTCAATATTTGCGGGTGCCAAACAAAAAAGGTTTTAGCTTTATCTGATGCATGTCATTGGGCCGTGCATACCCTCCTCTCGCTTTTATTTATATTCTGATCTAACCAAAATAAAGAGGTCAATGAGGACAATAACTGCCTTAAGTCCTTTATAGCTTCCTGAAAGAAATAAAAACAACAACGGACATTGCAGTGCACGACATTGTCAGCATCTCAGGCTGTCCAAGTGTGAGGAAATGCATAGTAATCAACTGAGGAGAGCAAAAAAAAAAAAAAGCTTTGTGAGAAACAGACATAAATAACGGGCCAGGAAATGGGAGATCAAAGCTTCAGAGTTGGGCCCCTGTTTGTTTTCATGCTCACCCAGGCCTGGCAATAAAACACGCAACAGCCGCACTTCAGAGCGAGCGGGTGACGCGAGGAAGTGCTGAAAGCGGTTACGTCTCATCCTGAGGATCCCGTGCCACTATCCCCATGTCAGGGAAAAGGCGTCGGGTACAGCAGTGTTTACCAGGAAAAAGGAACCAGTCTGACAAAAACGTCCACGTTCACAGAGGCCTCATTGTGGGCATGGCCCATCTTGTATAAAACAGGTAGCATGTTTATGAACCCACCACTTCTTGCCTTTTTAATGCTGCGGCTAGCAATAATAACCTGTGCTTAAAATAGAAGAGACAACATCTGGGTGCATCGGCACATTTGCCTTTCTTCAAGTTGCCAAGGTGCACTTGGTGTCTTGGCACAAAATGGGCATAACCATGAAATCAAAAAACAATGCAACACACTCACTTTTGTTTCTGCTTGTTGGACATACCCATTTAAATCTTGGCAGTCAACTCCACTTCTTGTTATAAAGGGACTCAATCACAAGGAAAATCAGGGAACGGTGTCTGCACTTGTGTGGGGGTATAATATTCTGATAAAACTACTAGTGACATTTTTAATTATTCGCTGAAGAGCTGTAAACGGAGGTAATGTGCAAAATGTGAGCAAGTATTAGGTTTAAAGTAATCTTTTAATATTTGCTAAATGTTTCTTCTGACGGTAAGTAATATTAATAACTTAATTTTGATAAAAAATCAGTGGTGAAAGCTAAAGCATCGGTTTTTAAAAATACCAGGAGAACGTGCGTAAAAATAATGCTTTTTCCTTCAATTATTGAGCAGGATATTAATAAAATTGTACATACAAAGTTTTCGATGTACAGTAAGTATAACAGATACAACGCTAAATTCATACTCTTTTAAAATTGTTTCATTAACTTCTGTGAGATGCCTGTCTCATTTCCTAACAGAAAACAGCATCTTTGTCGAATGAAAATAATTTTACATTTAAATCTGCTCGTGTCATGACTAGCTTTGGGCTTAGCTATATCTTTTTTGTTCAGCAGATAAAGACCCTGATATGAGCCATTTGTCCGGCAGTCTCTGTTTTTGTCAACACATCTTAATTGTTACAGTCAGAGTTTACCTTCCGACCGTGAGAAAAATGAACTAAAGACCAACATTTTGATTCAAGGTTTGATTTTCTCATTAAAATAAGTGCTTTTAATTTTATCACAACCAAAGAGCAAAGGCATGCAGTCTCGCTTTACAAATGTTTTGTTTTAGTCTATGGGATTTGTGTTGACTAGTTTTCTCTGACACTGGCAGCACACATTCATTCTATTAAAAAAAAAGCAATCTTTCACTTTTGTATTACATAAATGTTAACTAAGTATCTCAGCATTAAATCCTACATGTCTGGATGATTTGGTGAGCTGAAAAATCAATACCATTCTGAATTCCTACTTAACACTGGCCTCTGTCTTTTAAACATGTTTTCCTTAATGCAGCACCTAGATCTATAGCCTCTATTGCCATTTTGGCAAACTCCTGAAAGTGTTATTTAGGCTTTTTTTCTTATAGCACATGCAACATATATATATATATATATATATATATATATATATATATATATATATATATATATATATATATATATATATATATATATATATATATATATTCCAGCACATGTATTTGCAAGTGTCAGGTTATGACAAACACCCACACTTCTCTTCTTAAGAATATCTACAGGGCTCCCTGGATTCAATCCAAAAAATAAAGAAATAAACAAAAAACAAACATACATAAAAACTATTAGCTTCATTATACACATCTCTAAAGTAGAATCTGAAAGCTAGATTAATTATTTTGCCATTACGACCACATACTCTCTTCACAGGATGTAGTAGTAATGGATGTCCACAACATCCATCTCAAGCAACAGAATTTGTCTTACTCAAGTGCTTCAGTTATTACTAGTAAAGGCAATGCAGGTGGAGGTTGGGCTGGTGCATTTTCCTGTGCGGGGGGTGTTGATGGGTATTACAGGGAACTTATTGACATCCAAATAAATTCAGGATTGTGCTTTTCCGCTTTGCAGGGATTCTATCTCACCCTACCCCCTATTCTGTCCACTCCACTGATATTGATCTGAACCTCTCAGTATTTTCCAATAGAGCTGATTTCATTAGTTCATTATAACAACAATTGAGGCATAACTGGCTCCCAGCCATGAAAGAGGCTATTAACGCTAATATATCTGTTTTGATGACGGTAATGATCATCTTAAGTGGCACAGGGTCGGAAAACCTTTTTTTTCTTTTTGTCCTTTGACTATGAAGCCATTAAGGGAGGTCATTTTAGAAACAGCATTTAAGAAACAACAAAAAATATTTTTTAGTAGATTTCATAGGTTTAACTTGTTGAAAAACCCTAGATAGTAATAATAATGATAATAATGCATTGGAGTTGTAATGCACTTTATATTTATACAAATCCCAAAGTGCTACGTAGTAAAACAGGTAAGTGCTAAATAAAAATACATGGAGAGCACGAAAAAAAAAAACATAAAATAAACAATAGATGAAACATTTATCCATGTAAAACTAAATTTTCTGATCAAAATGAGCAACGTCTCTCACATGTTTCAGGATGATTGTACAACTGCAATTATAGTAATAGGAACCTACAAGCCAGATTTCCCTTTGTAAAATTCATTAAACTCATGTCATATAGCCTATATGTGCCACTCTCTATGAACAAAAAAAAAACATGCAGACATTTTCAATCTGTTTGGTAGAATATACCCTCTCGACAAACCAATTTCTGCATGGTGATACTTTATAGAACAGAGCACTGCCTACTACAGGTAGCTCAGTGAAAACTGTTTTGTTGTGTCGTGGCTGCTTCAAGACCTGAACAACTTGCTGTAATCGATAAAACCAGAATTTCTGCACTGTTGCAAAAAAATCCTGATGGAGGCCGTCTGGCCACCAGTTTGTGACTTTAAGTTTAAACACACTTAGGTCTGTGAGCAAGTCCACCTCTGATTGGTACAAAACACAACAAAATACCCGAAGACTTTGGCTTGGCCGAATCAAAGTCTGGACTTGAATACAACATATCTTCCATGTCATATCAAACTATTTGTTATAGTGTCTTTTTTTAATGCCCTTTACTATAATTTACATCTTTTGACTTACACTTAAAAAACTTTTATACGTCTAGATAAAAAGCTTAATAATCCACATCAAAATCAGGTGAATGTTACTCAGCCAGCATACTGTTTACTAAAGATCCTGTTTACCTTGTTGTTTACTTCAATTTTGGCCATAATCAGTGAGCAAGATGTTGATCATTTATTGTCCATCAGTTCATCAACACGTTATTTACACATATCTGGTTATTTGCTTTAATAAGGTTTACCACTCATAAGCAGTTCTTTGTTAGAAATTGCAGCAACCATACTATAGTTTATTCTGCACATGTTCAGGATGCGGTGAGATGATACCTGCTGGGTGAAAGTTACAGTTTCAATTCTAAGAATCTGCTTTGCTTTCCCAAAACAAATCAGGTTGGGATGATGGGAGAAAAATCTAAATGTTGCTTGATTCTATCCACATCTCTTAGGTATCTGGCACTGTTTTGTCTTAAACATACAATTTATTTATTTCTTTTTAGAAAGTTTTAAGAAGAAGGGGACAATCCATAATAATAAACCATGGATATAGAGTCAAACTTTAGAGGCATGTTATACATCATTTTTATTATATAAAGTTCAAAATCAAGTTAAAGTAAACAGCTAATATAACAATATCTGACACTTCTTGTTATCACTTCAATGAAATTACATATACAAACAATCTGACTTTACCTCTGATTGCATTTTTTACAAAAGTAATACAATGTTCAAATTTCTATAGGGTGCATATTAGTCATGGTCATGAGTCCATTAAGTTGGCTCCACGAAACCTATTCACACATGGAAAAAAATAAAAGGGTCTAATTAATTAAAGTATTATTCTGGATAAGAAATCCACAAAACTGCAGGTGTGTCTCATCATCCAGCACCTCTTTCGCACAATTCCCAAATTAGATACAGTGGGGGCTGATGGACGATTTACATACACCCACTGGCCAGTTTATCGGGAACACCTGTTAAATTACGTTTTGCAGCTAGACGTGGAGAAGACAACCTGTTGAGGCCCAAACTGAGCTTGTGAAAGAAAGAGGATGAAAGTCACTCTGAACATGGCAGATGTGTCAGATAGGCTGGTCTTAGTATTTCATTGTGATTTTATGTAAACCGTCTCTGGAATTCACACACAAAAAAAGGTCCCAAAGATAGGAACTATCCAGTGAGCAGCAGTTGCACGGACGAAACACATTGTTGATGTCAGAGATCAGAGGAGAATGGGAAGAAGGCTTCAACATAAAAGACAGTGAGCAAAACTGAAGTATTTCTACATACTTTTACTAAAATTCATATGTTAAACCCTGTAGCTGATGGGCTGCAGCTGCAGGAGAAGACACTGTGTGCCACTTCTTTCAGCTAACAGCAGGAAACTCAGGATACAGTTCACACATGGCTGCCAAAATTGGATAATAACAGATTGGAAAAATGTTGTGTCCAACTGGGTCAGTCTTTGGCGTGAACAGCACAACATGGTACCGCCTTGTCTTTTATCAATGGCTCAGTCTGCTGCTGGTTGTGTGACGGTGTTAGGAATATATTTCTTCTTAGAATGGTTTGTGCCCCTCAGTACAAATTCAGCATCTTTGCCACATGCTTCCCGACTACCGCTGCTGTTCACCAGTGTTGATCCTTTTATGAGCATAGTGTGTCCACTGATGGAGACTTCCAGCAGGATAACGGACTATGTCGCAAAGCTAGAATGATTTTTTTTTTTTTATGTAACAGTGGGTTCACTGTGCTCCAAATGGCCAACACAGACACCAGATCTTGTTCCACCACATCGTTGGGATGTGGTGGAACAAGAGACTTACATCCTGGGCGTGCAGCTGACAACTCTGGAGCAACTGTGTGGTGCCAATATATGTCAATATGAACCAAAATCTCTGTAGAAAGTTTCAGACACCATGTTGAATGTTTGCCATGTTGAATTGAAGGAGCTCTGAAGGTAAAAGGGAGTTCAACCAGCAAGGTGTATCCAATAAAGTGGCCACTCGGTGTATAGGCAGTGCTCTGAGCTCTGCATTTATTCAACTGTGATAATAATCATCTTTATTTCTCATTCCAAGTTTTGCACATTTCATTAAAATGTATGTTTTTAACCCATCCCTTATGGAGCCCTGGGCTGCCACTGCCCAGCAACCATTCTGTAGCTAAGAGTCATGGATCCAGCGGGACAATCTGTGGGATTCGAACTTGCAGCTTTCCCAGGATGCAAGTGCCCTGCTATAACCTCTAAGGCCACCACTTCCCCAACAGTGAAGACTGAATTAATGATAAATACTACTGGCTTTGCTGCAATTAAGTTTTTGTTTTTGTTTGTTTTTTTTTTTCCTTTGGTGGTGGGAGAGTGAGTGAATTTGAAGCAAAGGATTAGATGGAGGTGCAACAAACAGATGAATGTGAGCAGGCAGAGGGCAACTCAGGCAGTTGTGGGCACTTCCTAAGATGAAAAGATCACCTGTAAGTCTAGAGAGTGGAAATGGATGAGGGTAGTGTAATACTAATCAGTCGTGCTCTTTAAATAATTCAAAGTTTCTCCTTGACCGGCTCACTCAAAGGGTATGTAATCCAACCCACTGACATAACAAAATCATGTAAAAACCTAAACTTATTTGGAGTTAAAAATTCTCGGAAATTCAAAAGATGTCCAGATTATATTTTTTTCTTTTTTTGAAATGAAGCCGTCGCTTTAAATATGAGAAAGATTTGCATTATTGTTACATTTAATTACACATTTAAAAGCCCCCATCTATTCTAACTGGTTTAGACCAACTAATAACGCAATTGTTCTATACAGCTTGTATGCAAAGCGCAAGTGAGTTAATGTGTAATTTGAAAAGACACAGCCGTTTGGAAGTTGAGCAAGCATTGAACAAAAAAAAAAAAAAAAAAACTGAAACATTTTATGAAATGGTTTTACAACTCAATCTATGTCTACATATATAGTTGGACAGTTTTTCCACGTGCAGGTGCAGACACATCTGTGTGTAATCCATCCTTGTGTTTGTGTGGAGTTGTTCTGCATGTATAGATTTACTGCTCGCTCCTTCATGGCAGCTGTACGGCAGCGCGGAGCAGAGAAGGGCCTGGTCAAGGCTGCTTCCTCCTCCTGCAGCCCTAAAGGATACAGCCTGCTGACAGATACCTGCTCTGAGCTGACAGAACACTTCCTCCTCCAAATTATGTACACATTTAGCTGACACGCTGTATCCACTGTGACTTCACAAATGCTCAGACGGCGGCTACATTGCCCCCGTGGTGTTTCTGACGCAGAGCGGCTGCTCTACAGGCTAAGACGAAAATAATTACCCCTCTGGAAGGATCTCTTGAAATTCCGCACAAACGCATTTCTGCTTCCGATAACCACTTTCAACTGTGGAGTTTTAGTAGATATATGTCATGATAGTAATTCAAATCAGTTAGTCAATTCTTTAAAACCCACGCTTTCCAAAAAATAAAGTCTTCACTTTGAGTTGGGAATAGCTTTGTCTAATTTGAGGCAAGATCCATTTGAAATTTTGGGTTTTCTCAAAAACAGTCTAATTCTGCATTAAACATACAGTGCAACACCTTAGTTATTTCATATCAGGAATGACAATCCATGTTCTTATTTGATCAAACCACTCCGTGAGCTAAACTATGAACTTTTCTTCAGCATTCCTTTAATAAATTGTTGTTTTTATAAAAAGATTACATCTGATGTGGTAAAACTGGTCCTCACAGACAAATATTAAAAATACTTAAAATATCAAACCTTTTTTCAGGTACAAAAAGTAACTGTCTCGCAGCATCAATTTGTACCCACCTTGGGGTACGTCATGTATACATTTTCAAATTAGTGAAGGGGCCAATTGTCAAACGCCGACTTTGGCAGATATTAGGAATTCTGGACGTATTCTGATAAACGTATTCCTTTTTTCCAAATAAGCGTTCGTCCTCTGTCATGGAACATGTTGGATTTAGAAATGTTTGCAGGTTTCTAGAAATCTCAGAGTGAAAGGGGCCTAGTTACGTATTATGACTATAAAAAAAACACACACACAAAAAAAAAAAAACATTAATCTTCAAATAAAACAACACACGTAACCATTAGTCCCGATAATTTTTACTTAATACTTTTTGAGTCTGAAAATATTTTTTTGCACCGGGCACAGACAACATAAATAAAGATTTATGAACTATCTGAAAGCAAGATTGCGACAACAGACGCAGCTACTGTAACCCCGTATTTCCACATCCTCTGCTCCTGTACGTGTCCGCTCCTTTCCAGACAGCCTCCATGAGTCCGTGAAAAGCAAAGCTTACTACAGCCGCGGTTACTCCGGAGTCTCTTGGAACTCGAGGAGAGCACGTGCGATCATCGTCATTACAAGGAGAATGCAAATCTATTTGGACAGGATTTCCACATTTCAGATTAAATGTTGAATTGAAAAATCTGTTTCTTCATTTGGTGCCAAGAGTGGTTTGCATTCAACGTTTGAATAAAACAGTTAATTTTACTGTGACCATTTAAAGAAAATAAAAAGTTTCTGACAGACTGGAACAGAAAATTTCCGTTGTTCCATAATTTCACAGTGAACGACGGAGAGTGAGTCAGTTGAGGGTGATGTTCGGAGTAGTCACAGTGAATGTAGAACCGTTCTCATTAACATAGCAACGGAATGGAGGAAGCATGGAGGATGAGGAATCTGGGGGTAAGAGCCAGTAGACCATCCTGCAGCGTCTCACAATAAAGTGACAGCTCAGAGTGGTTGAAGACCAGCCTAATCAAATAATGTTTTTGTGCTTTTTCACATTTTATCTTGGACTTTTCCTCTTTCTTTCCGCACCTCTCACGGACGTTGTTGACTCCATTGCTATTCCTTGTTTACTCATTGTGTGATATTGCGTGCAATATCGTACTTCCACTCACATAGTCTTCTTATGGTAAATATACAAAAAAAGCACTAACAAACAGAGCAAAGGCCAAATGTAAAACACAGAAATAAAACATAATGAGCTGACAGGACATGATCATTTAATTGGAAAACCTTTGTATGCAATCAGAGTGAGCTACTGGCGTAGAGATTTGTAAAGTCATAGTACATTACTTGGCATGCACACTCAAATATAAGGTCCAAAAATAAGTTTGAAATGTCAACTCCATAGCATTTTGTCTTTTAAAACACTTAATGTCACTTCTCCTCTGCTGCTAAAATAAACAATTATTGACTGCTAGCAGGAAGACCAGGAAAAAATACTTTGAGTGTTGGTATTCATGGCTAAAAGCATCAGCAGCAGGTCAGAGGTTTAAAACAACTAGAGATCAGAAATTGGCAACAAAACACACTTTCCACCAAGAGTCCCAACACGCTTGCTTGTAACTGCGCCGTGTTTGCGTCCAGAAACGTTTACGCCTACCCCTCTTCTGTTAGACTTGTTTGTAGGTTAGACAGCAGATTCTCAGCAAAGCAATCCAGTCATGGCACACTCCAGTGTCAGCATGCCTGAAGCCCGTCCAGAGAGCTGCGGTCGTTGTCACAGGAGCACATTGTTATTTTGGAAGCAGCATGTGTTTGTCTTACTGCGGCTCAGGTTTCCCACTCGTCCGGCGAGACTCCGCTTGCTTTGGTCTGTGAAGGAGTCATGACGGATGGCGTTCCCCAGCAGTCCCTCTCTGACCCCACCTCTCCGTCAGTTTTTCTAAGGGCAAAAATAGAGAAGAGAGTTCTGCAGCTGCAGTGAAGTGATCAAAGCAGGTGTCCAGTTTAAACCCTTAAGCTTTTTTTAAGGGAAACATGGTAACCTTTTTCAGATCTTTGATTAAGGCAAGGGTTTTCTAGGTTAATTCTAAAAAGTATATATATATATATATATATATATATATATATATATATATATATATATATATATATATATATATATATATATACATTTAGATAGATAGATAGATAGATAGATAGATAGATAGATAGATAGATAGATAGATAGATAGATAGATAGATAGATAGATAGATAGATAGATAGATAGATAGATGGATACAAGAACTCAGAATATTTGTGAAATGTGTCTTGGCCCTTGAGAAGGAAACAGTGTGATATCCATAAGATGGTATCACGGCTTTGCATGTGAATGTAAATCTACCATCTTACGCTTCATTTGCTAATTGATAGAGCAGGTTAATTGCCTTGATCAAAGGTCAGGAGATTTAGTATTCTGGGGTTAGGCTTTAGGATTTGAATTGGACACGTCGAATGTTTATAATATGAAAACCTGATGCAGTCATGGGACTTTAGCCAATTAAGAACATTAGGAAAGTTTTATTCTAATCGACGGTAATATCAGTTGCAGACGTCCACATTAAGCTTGATGAATATTCATGGAAACTCCTCTCAGAGCCTATCGAGTGCATATTAATATCAGAAACGTGTGTCTGGAGTCCAGAGACGTGATCATATTTCCCTCTAGCATCAATCCTAATATGCAGATGAATGCTCTTTTAAACCTAACACGAGCCTCTGAGGTACATTTTGATATTTCATTCATGTGAACAACTACAAAAAAAAAAAAAAGGGAAGAAAAAGGAAATGGCTAAAACAAACAAAAATACCCACAATGCCCAAGTGTGAACTCTCTTGAGGTTGTGCATAATTACCCTGCGGAGGCCCTTACCTGAGCAGCTCCTGCTGCCTGTCAGGACTGCACGCACGTAAACACACACACACACACACACACACACACACACGCACACACACACACACACGCACTTAGGACAAGTGATATACGCTGAGTTTTTATTTACTTTTCTCATGCACACAGTCACAAAAAAAACTGATCTTCTCTTTTCTTTCTCTCTCACACACACACACACACACAGCAAAACAACCACACGCAGACGCACATGCACGCACACACAAAATACGTGGGCCGGTGCATCAGCAAAGAGCATTGCGGCTCTGCGGCCAACCGCGCCGTTCACAGGGGAGAAATCTTCAGCTCATTTCTGACCCAGGCTGCCGAGGTGTTAATTGCCCTCCTGAGTTGGCAGAAATTTCAGGGTAAAAGGTGCTATCCTTGATGGATCAGCACTGTTGCCACCAGTGACCGATTCTTTCAACTTGGACGTGTAACATGCATATCCTATATCTCATTAAAACAGCCCACAGGAAAGAGAGACAAGTGTTCACGAGGCACATTTGAGTAGACAGACAAATGTTCGTGAAGATGAGCACATGAGGTGCATTTCTATTCAAACGGCAAAATAACACAGCAGCAATTCTGAAAGCATGAACTATTAAAGATGAATTTAAGTGTGAGCAGTATTGGCTTAGGAGGTTAAAGACCCTATGGTGACCTGAGAAGCCTGCAACTTTTACAAGTTCTTAGTTCAGTTTTGGAAACAATGATTTAAACATTTTTTTTTGATTTTCTGCAAGTGCACCTTCTCCTAATGTTCTACTAAATAACACACGGTTCTATGCGATACACCATAGGAAACATGGTGATGTGCTGCAGTGGCGCTTTACCAAAGGTTTGGTTCTGTATTGCTGAAGGACTTCACTGAAGTAGATACATATGAGATCTCCTCAAATGTTTGTGCATATTTGCAAAGTTCAAATCAGCGGCCTTAAGATTTCTATATATAAAAAAAAAACTCCTGCATTCCTACTAGAATTTATAATTGGTCATTTTTACATATCTTAACATCATAATATAATTCTGTCTTCTTTGTTAATAATCATCAAAAAGATGAAAAAACAGACAAGACTTGACTGCAAACAAAATTCCCATTTTAATCCAGTATAATTTATTTTAATACCTACCACCTATATGTATTTCCTTGCACAGTAAAAAAAAAAAAAAAGTTGGGTTAAGCAACTCTGCAACAACTTAGAGAATCAAACAGGAAGCGTACTATAAATGTTCATTTAAATGACAAAAGGGCATGTGGTGAAATAATAATTATATTAAAACACTCAGATACTCACATTTTAATCCTTAACATGAATGACCCTTAGTTTATGTTAGAATTGTGTATAGCACTGTAATCTGAAATGCCATACTTGTAGAAAAGCTTTCATACAAATTCACTTTATTTTTCAAGCTTATTCATATTCTCCTCTTGGTTGACATTTGCCTCTGAATGTAATTGCTTTTGTAACATTATATGTTTTGCTGGGAAAGTTTTTGCAGTTAAAAAAAAATGAAGAAAATACCACCATTTCTAATTGTTGTCTTGCAACAAATGCTAAATCAACAGGCACATATATGTTGCAAACATCCACAGCACTGTGGATGTTTGCACGTTTTCTATTTCATACTCTTGAAACCTCACCAAAACAGGCTACTAGTAGAAGCTGTCTACTTTTTTTGAAATTCGCACAAACTCGTCATGAGATGCCTTAAATATTTGACTGTATGCTTTCATGGGGCTCCCTGTTAAGCATTAACCATCACCGCAAACCTGAAACTTTAGTCAAACTATTCTCACCCTAAGCACTTCATTTATGCTTAGAAAAATTGCTGAAGAACTGATCACAAAGAACTCTAAACTTGCCACATCAGAGTTCAAATGGTTGCATGTGAGGCATCAGAAAAAGCGACGTTGTCTGATGCTCTAGAGTTCATAATTTTGTCGTCTGCATGCATTTAATCTTACAAACGGCTTGTCACTTGACGAAGCTCCTATCAACTGCTGCAAGCTGCTGCACATGCTGAGGCACAGAATGATAGCGCATCCTCTGAATGCTGATGCTCAGCCATGTAACATTCATTTTGGCCTTGAGGATAATTTTTGTCTGATATGATTGATTCCAGACAGAATCGAGACCAACAGAGAGCAACCAACCTTAGCAAAGCCTGAAACATCGACTGAGAAAACATGCAGCACGATGGGAAAATGAACATTTAATTATGTGCAATTGTCCATTAAGAATAACTTGATCTGCTGAGCGGAGCTCATTCAGTCAACAAGCGGCTTGCTGGAGTCGTCGGCTATTTTCTTCTAGCATTTATGACTTCATTTCTTATGGATTATGCTATTTTATCAAAAGCAGCATTTTTGTTTTTTTTCTAACGGCTTATGATGAATAGAAAATACAGCTTAAAATATGTCCATTTAATAAAGGGGCAAACGGAGTTGAATATAAAAAAAAAAAGATCATATGTTGTTTATATAGAAGAGAGGGGCGAACACAGAAAACATAAATGCAGGTATACAGCTCATTCAAGCACAAAGGAACACACAGCAGGGGGTCCTGTGTGAAACGCAAGATATATGACTGCAGGTCCACTCCCTGGGTTTGCAGTCTGTGGGGACATCATGAACTGGTTCCAGGCTCTACGTCTCCCCTGTCATCGGTAAGCAGTCCACTAAAACACCTGTTCACCACATCTGGGAACTGCCAGCACAGCTCGGCTACCACACTGAGGATTTATCTGGGAATCTGAGCAACGCTGCCCTTTTCTGTAAACGCTTGCATAAATGACTCTGAGCGAACAGCTAAAAGTGGATGTAATCAAAGATTTGGAGCTTTTTAGTTTCAGTGTTGAATGAAGGGAGCAGAGATTCGTTCCTTTTGGCGCCTTTGATGAATATTGTATATCCTACTGTCACGTTTGAGTGAATACACTTTAAAACCTCACCTCATGAAAACTGAGAAGTTAAAGGGAATATCTATGATTAATTTCAGCAGATAAGTGCAGCATTTAAATCAATGAAAATATTAAAGAAAAAAGGGCTCTGAATCAAGAAACGTATACTCACTCGAGATAAGCGGTTGCACCTATTTTTTGGTGTTTAAGGATCTTTTATAAATACATCAATATCTCCTTTCAATGCATTTTTGGAGTCTGAAGTTTATTCTAGATGCTAATCAACCAGCCTTTACTAAAACAATACTGCCATCTAATGACACTTGGACCACACAGGCTCACATCCTTTTCGTGAAGGTTTTTTTTTTTCTTCACCAGTATGATCTTAATTTAATGCTCTTGTAAAAAAGATCACCAAAACACGTCAGTAGCCTGACAATGTGTTCATCCGAGGCTCTGTGATGGACTGGAACCCCTTTTGGATGTACTGTTGGCGTAACCTCCAGTCTGCCACCCTCAATCCATATGGCTATTTTGATTAGAAAATTTTAAAACCTTTTATTTAAAAAGTTTTTTTTCATACAGTTGCCCTGTATGCCTTAAGATATTACACAATACCTAAAGATAGATACAGACTATTTAAAATAATTTCTAAAATTTAATTATATAAATCTAAATTATCTATGTTTAAAAGCTAAAATTAAAGACGTTGCATCACCATGTTAAAAATATAGAAGGCTTTGTGTATTTGCATGGCTTTATATCAGCAGACTGAATAGATATTATGATCTTTCATGTAAAATTATTCTTCTGCAAAAAAAATAAATAAATAAAATAAAATCAGATTTCTTAAAGTAAATCAGATTTACTTTACCTCATGCTGGATGACCTTTTCGGGAGTGAACTTATCTCTGTTTCCCATTTCAAAGAACCATCTGCATTTCTCTAAATCCCACAGCCATCAAACGCGATTCCAATGCACGCCCCCCCCCCCCCCCCCCCCCTCTTTTGTACAGGGGGCTGAGTCTTTCTGCATATGTGGGGGTACAAAAAATCCAAAAACAAACGTTTTAAATGAGTTGTCTCTGAAATGGCAAAAATACAGACACACACATTCTCGTTTCCTCCCCCTTTGTATCCATTTTAGCCCCAGTTTGTGTCCATCATCTGCAAAAACTACAACACCAAATGGGCTAAATAAATATATTAAGACTGGTAAACATGAGCCTTTTAGCCAAGGACTGAAAAAAGCTTTCCTCTGGGAACAGAGTCCTTTTTTTTCTCTCTCATTTTTGGGTTATTATCAGGGTTAAAGCAGGGGTCTACAGCCTCCACAGTTGGAAGTGGCTCTTTGGACCTTCCTTTAGCTAAAAATGATAAAGAACCAAATAATATTTTTGAATGTAGATATAGTAACAATTCCATGCATTTGTAGAGCTCCTTTTTTAATAATTGCATTGAACTTCTACAACAGAATCTCACAAAAATTCCAGTGATATTATATTAGTTAAATTTTCTTGGTATTAGGTTGAAAACTATGTGTTTGTGGATTTTTGTACATAGTTTTCTACAAACATCAACATCCCATAGAAGAGAATGTATCCATTCTCTTTTTTGCAAAGGTTTTATATTTTTCTTTATTTTAAAACATAAAAAAATATATATTTTAAAATGACAACACATTTTCTAAAGTACATGTCTTTATCAAAATCACAGTTTCTTTTCAAAACGTTTTATTTGGTTGGACGGAGGCCAAAAACGCTCTTTTAATGGTAAAGGTGGCAGATACATGGGTTAGGATGTTTCATTCCTATTCAGATCACGCTAAATATGAAGTGTTCACAAAAACAAAACTTAGATCCTAAATCTGAAGACTCAAAATGGGAACTCCCAAACAACTGTGACAATAAAATACCTTTTTCTTTTTATTCTATGTGCAAAAATTATTTATAGCTGGAATACTAAGCTATGAGCATCTGAAAGAGAGATGCTCCAAAAACACATCTTTGAACAAAAAAAAAGCATGCGAATGGGCTGAGTAGTAGCTGAATGCTACAAGAGACGTGCATGTGTGTAGCATATGCATCTGTAATATTCTTCACATAAACATACACAATCACTATAAAGAATGCTATAAAAACGTACCACACCAAGACAAAAAAAAAACATTAAAATAAAATAAAATATGTAAAAAAAAAATAAAAAACACATTAGCACGGAGTGTATCTTAAAATATTCCAGAATGAACAATTTAGGTAAGATTGTCAGCCATTTAAAAAAAAATTATTATTATTATTATGAGAACCAGTAGGGATACACTGCTATTTTATATTTTTGTTGTTCTCTTCCAATGTTATCTAAATGTGGTTCCCAGAGAACTGATCCCCGGAGTTGTAGTCTGCTCTGAAGTACTGTAATAGGAAGTAGGAACAGTGCCACAATTTTAAATAAAACAGTACTTGCGAATGTTTTGGCCTCATATATATATATATATATATATATATATATATATATATATATATATATATATATATATATATATATATATATAAAGAAAATAGCTGCATGCACTGACATAGAAACATAGCCAAATGTAGTTCTGCATCACCCTGGGGCACAATGAACCTTGAGCTGTTATAAAAAAGTGTTATTCAATCAAGCGAGCACGCGACACAGACAGCTAACCAGGAGCTGCGGGTCACTGGCAGGTCAGCCACTCACTGGCCCGTCGTCCTCTAAACATTCATGTCCTCAGCCCTTTCATCGAATCCTCCAACGTTTATCTGTAGCGTGTTCAAATGCATTTAAGCTTTAGATTTAGTCAGTACTTTTAGAGGCCTATGTGGTCAAACCCTCCCTATATCTCTGACCTTCTAGGGCCCTGCAGCTGTTCTCATAGTCTGAGATCTTCTGGTCAAAGGCTGGCCCCAAGGTTGTGGACTGTGTTGCCTCCATCTTTGGGCCGTCTTGATCCTGTTGATTCTTTTAAAATCAGTGGAAGACTAATTTATTCAGGCTTTTAACTAGCTTCATGCTGGATGATGTCACGTGTGTACTGTTTTTATATTTTCTTTTGTGCTTTTTGGCTTCTGTGTTTTATGGTTGTTCTCTGTGGCGTCTCTGCATTTGGGGGCCAGTGGAGCCTGGGCCCACTAGATGTCGCTGTGGAGCTCTATGATAGCAATAATCAGGTGAGCAGGACTGTTCTTTAGTAATATTGTCAAAAAAAAAAGTAAAAAAAAGAAAGAAAAAAAAAGACAGATTCCCTTACCGATAAAATTCTGTTAGAAACATTTGTCTCTACATATCTATGTTTGCCAGAATACTGACAAGTCTGATTAGGTTAAATCCGCTTGAGGCGTCTTGATACTGGGGCCGGCCCACCAATGTTTGTTTAAATAATGAACATCTGAAATCCCAGTGCGCATGCCCAACACGCTCACAGCAGAGAGCTGTGGGGCACCAATCATATGACCCCAAGCTTGGATCGTCCAATCAAAATTCTGGAAATGCACACGTTACGTTTACGTTCTGCTGGAAAGTGTGCAACAATCTAGTGATGGTTGTCCTTGCTCATTGAGGGATTGATAGGAATCATATATTATTATTGAGCCTTTATTTGTAAATTTATGCATAAAAATTAAATCACATTTAGCTTATATAAAATGGATTTTCTAGCATGTGTTGGTTTATGCTAATTTATCTGTTTCATTTAGAATTGATCACAGTCAGGTTGTACTAAACACAGAAAAATTAGTTGCTGCTAACAGGTGTTGAGTTTTTGAGCCCCACTTAACTTATCACGCATGAGACGCCACTGCTTGTTCTTATGTCAAAGCACTTTGTTGTTTTTGACATGTGGAATGGGCTATTTAAATAAAACTGACTTACTAGAAAAAAAGCAAAGATTGTCAGAAGAAATTAATTATGAGACAGATTAATTCAAAATTAAACCTTCTTAAAGGAAAACAAATTCTCCTCTTTCTTGAATTATGTAATTATCAATGTACAGTTATCCTGCGTTGAATATTTAAGATTTTTGCTTCTATTCTCTTCTGAAACATGCACGGCAGGACTGTTACTGTACATGCTGAATCATTGCCTATTGGCCAGAAAATTTGTGGCCCCGACAGAACGGCCAGCAGCCGTATGTTCGCTGCAAATGTTGTCAGCGCTGATAACTCATCCCCTCGTACTGGTCTCCATCTGAGTCCCCTCTCCACCATCCCTCTTTTCTCCAAATAGTCTGTCCCAGAGGGTCCCACGGGAGCATGGTCACCCAATGGGGACCTATTAAGGGGGATGGAGGGAGGGGGTGACGGAGCGGTGGAGTAGGGTGAAAGAAAAGAGTCGGAGGCGGGTCAAATCACTTTGTGGCCTAGCAGGACTATCATTTACTGTAATTCAGATTGTGTCAGACTGAAGGAGAGGGAAGGTGAAGTGGTGTGGTGTGGAGCATCCTGGCTCTCATCAATCTCTCCCCCACCCCACCTATCAAAGACAAAAGCAGGATGATGGTGGCTGTTGTATGGGAGGTTAGGTATGGGAGATGATATCACAGATTCTCTGAGGTGAATCTGTTTGGATTCGTTCAAAGAATATAGAGCTGCATCATTTTACTATTGATGCACAATGAAAAACCCAGTAAGAGCTCAACACATTGCAAATGGTTGCAGTGTTAAAACGGCATGTGGTAAACCATTCATTTTATTTTCTATAAATTACCCACCACTAAGGGTCAGTAATTGTTCCTTGCTAAGTTAACTATAATGAGTCAATGCAATGTTCTTTCAGTCACCAGTAAGTCAAAGAAAATCATCGAAACTCACATCTGCAATAAAACCCATCACATGCATATTTTTTAATTAATGGGGGAGTACCTAGATAACATTGACATTTGCACAATGGGAAAATGCAAACTTCACCCAGAAAGACAACAGCCAAGATTTGAACCGCTTAGAATTTGGACCTTCTTGGTAATAAAATGAGTTATTTCCACACCCCTTTGAAGTTCACTAACCAAACATTCTTCTCTAAAAAAAAAGGTCAAGTTATGGATTAGAATTATGTCCATTTAAGCACTAAAAGAAGGCCTTATGAGACATTTTCAGCACCACTTTTAGAGGAAAAAAAATGTTTCAAAGTCCTTGAAACTTGAAAGCAAAATAAGAAAAGTAACGACGGGCGTCAAAAACTGTGCAAAGCATATTTTCATTTTATCACCAAAAAATTATGTCACTTCCCTTTGCACATGCATGAATTTAAACAGCATCCCATTTTTGTTACACATGAGGAAGTTAGTGACCTCTCAACACTATGCACGTCAGCATCTGCTGACCCTTTGATATGATGTAGTTCACCACTTCATGGCTAACTTGCTGTAGCTCCCAAACGCTTCCACTTGGACATGATAGCATTAACAGTTGACTCGTGGAACATACCATCCTATCACAATACTATAGTTAAATTTACTGAGCTCCTGAAGGCTTCGCTAATGTTTGTAGAAGTAGTCTGCATTCAGAGGTCCCTGGTTTTATACATTTGTTACCATAGAAATGGATTAATGGCTACATTTAATGATTTGGAGGGGTGACCCAAAACCCCCACTCACATTTTATTATTTCTCTCTATTAATTATATGTGAGAATAGCAGGGTAAAGGGTAAAGGTAAACCCTCTCTGATCCATTCCAAAAAACAACATGGTTGAAATGGACAGAAATCAGCCTGAATTGAAAATTAAGATTTTCTGTCTGTCTCTTAACTAGGAGGTTGATTGGATCGACTCTGACTCAATGGGAAAGATTCTTGCCTTGCAGTTGGAAGGCTGTGGATTCAGCCACAGCTTCTTCCCCTGACACATGTTGATGAACCCCAGAGGGTTCATCAACATGTGCAAACCACATTTATGCCTTACCCATTCAGAGATGTGGAACTTGGCCTAAATCAAACAGGAAATACAACAGTAGTGACAAACTGAAACAAGAACAATGAAAGAAAACAAGAGAATTTTATCTACTTGATAAAAAAAAAAATTTAATCGAAAAAGATTGAATGCTGCTGCATATGAGATGCCCCTGTTCATTACCAAACAACAAGTGCACATCTGTCATTAGAAAAAGTCCTCAGACCTTTATCTAAAAAAAGGTAAATTATACTGTTTTTTTAATAAATTTTGACTTCTTCAGTTATGTTGATAAAGTTTATGTAGAGATATACATTTCTTATTTTAAGGACAAACAAAAATCAGATTAAGCAAACATTTGCTAACATTTGCATCTGCTATCAACCAGGACAGAGTGCTATATATATATGTATGTATATATGTATATATATATATATATATATATATATATAATACAACTTAAATTAAACTTTTGATTAGGGGGAAGCGAGCTAATTTTTTGAGCAAGCTAATTTTTATCTTGAAGATACAGTGGAATCCAAGATATCTTTCACCCTGTAATTGTGGAATAAAAAAAATGCAATAACAATTTTGAAATAAAACTTTTTGATTATTTCCCCCACTCCAGATTGTTTGTCAAGAGCTAAAATTGAATTAATGAAAGTTCATCTTGGATGAATCTCCAGGTACAATACAAAGTATACATGGCCTGGTTATTATTACTAAATGAGAGGCTTTTAAGACATTATATATAGTGTTGTTGTTGCTATGTCTTCCACAAAGGCTCCATAATATATTTTCTGACCGTTCGTTTTCCCCCTAAAATAAAATGTTTTCTATCCAACTGTCCATTTTAAGCCGGGTATAGTGTTCATTTATTCAAACTAAAAGTAAAAACAAAATCTAAATTTACTATCCTTTTGTTCAACACCTTTATGTCTTATTATCAGTTAACTTTCCCCATGATATAATATTACTAATCACAAGATTCATTAAAGTGGCAAAAATTGGATTCCCTTCTTATATGACTGCTAAGACTTTATTTGTCACTAGAGGGCAGCATCTTACTGTTTGCTAACATTCAGCAGGCCAGACGAAGACACCCCCACATCTTTGGTTCTCTGGCCTAACCTCTGCTCTGAGAGGATTCTGTTCCTGTAAACGGCAATTATCATTTAAATGAAAGCCTTCTTTATCCTATCAAATGAAATAAAAACTCTACACCATTCTCCTAGAAAATGAGTCATTTCTGAGCTTAAAGGTCAGCCTGCTGCTGATGTGTAATATATGCCCTGTTCACCCAGCTTGGGTGTTGGAACTGGTATTTGGGAGCTCTGTGATACGCTGCAAATGATCAGCTTGCATTCCATGAATGTAAAAATGTAGGTCTGCCACTGTCATAAAAAAATGTTAAAGATAGATTATTTTATCAAAAAAATTAGCAGCATAAAAATTAGGCTTAAACTATAATTTGTAGATAGGGAGTTTCATGATTGCATCTGATGCTGTCAGAGCACCACGCTGAGCCCTACCATGGTTTTTACTTTCAACCTAAAACAGACAGAGAGAATGGATCATTTCCAGATTTTGTTTTAGGAAAGGTAAGGAATTTAAATTGACATTGCACACATATAAATGCCCTATGATTGTGGAGTTGCTGCATCATGGATATAATAAAACTTGCCTCAGTGTAACAGTAACCCAGCAGGCCGGATCAAATCCTTTTCCAGCTGCATCTCAGCCGACCCGATTATGAAATATGCCTCACCTTGTAATAAATACAGGGAATAATGAGATATAACATTTTGCTGTTGCACAAACAGGGTGCAAAGCTGTGTTTAAAAAATTGGATCCATTTTTCTTGCATTTAAGGATCATTGCTTCATTATATGAATATTCAAAAGTCAGACTGCAGCAGACACGAGCGTGCCCTTTGTCCGTGTCCCATCTTTTAACAACGCAGCTCCTGCTTACATTTCACTCTTGTTGCATCCTGGAAGGCTGGTTTTGTCACTCATCTGGTAAGTAAGGTTTGCGGATATAAAGCAACACGTCCCCAGCCCAAAAATAAGCCCTCTACGACTCCAGCTTTGAAATGGGATCTTAAAAACAAGAACTTGGCCCAGCCACACTCTTTAATTAGGGAGGCTCACAGATGCCTGTGTGTTCTCCCCCTCTACACACACACACACACACACACACACACACACACACACACACACACGAACATACTGTACACATTGAAATTCCACTTCCACACACCTAAATTATAGTAAAGACAGCAGGGATCAAAGGAAAGAGCACAGCATAATAGTTTGTGTATTTACAACACCCTTCTCCAACAGATGACACTTTTCCAACAGATGACAAGTAGCAAGTGTTGTTCTTTTTTTTTTTTTTCTTTTACTGTGAACTGACGCTGCCTGTGCGCTAAAATGCCAAGAATGGTTCCTCCCCGAAAACCTCGCTGGCACACCCATTGGTCTCTGCGTTGCGTGAATGAGCTTGCTGTCATTTTCTATCTATGCGCTTTTTCAGGAACGTGTCACATGATCGCTTAGACAGCCCGAACCATTCTTTATCATGCTAATGTTTTTCAATATTCTTCCACAAAGAGCGTACATAGCTCATACAAAAGATGGCTTCACACAGACTCTTAAAAAACACACACACACACACACACACACACACACACTTCGACAGAGTCCCATTTCAGTGTCCAGAGACAGTCATTTCTTGTCTTATTCACACACTGATCCACAGAGGTTCACACATTAAATGTAAACTTTAGAGACAAACGTGTGCAAACAAGCACAGATCATTTACTCTGCCGAGCTGAAGAAACGTTATAGTGCACAAATGAAAATGATTGTGCTCATCCACACAGATTCTAGACCCTCTGATTGACAGTGAATAGATCTTATAGCTGCACATAAAACAGAAAAAATATTTCTCTCTTTTTCTTCCTTCCTTACGTCCTTGTTCAATTTTCAGATAACTGTATCCTCCCAGCATAAGCCAAAGAAACCAATTAGAAGATCAAAGTGTTTCTGAGAATTTGCATCCTGTATCTTGTCCTCCATCTCCATCCCTTTTATTAAAAACAAAAGTTGTTTTAAATCAATTTCTTCATTTTGTTTGTTTGTTTGTCCTTTGGACATTAACTTTACTGTTACATCACAGCACTGTGCTAACTTTTCGTTGTCAAAACAGGGTTTTTTGTTAATCTCTTTTTTTCTATTTACTGAAGGTTTTCTAGTTTTTTTTAGCAGACCCTGCTTTCTTTTTTCTTTTTTCTATCTACAATCAGATCTTTGCAACTGGCCATTTAGCAGTTTTTAGACACTCAATATCCTGCTTATTTGAGAAAATTTGCAGTGTGCAAATTGTGTAAATACGTGTAACAGTGTTAGATATGGTCTTGCTTCAGAAATAAACCTACTGCATAAACTCGGCGCTATCACTACTGAAGACAGCATGAGGATTTTCACACTCGTGAAGGAAATTAAATATTCCCATGAACTGTGTGGCTTGATGACAGAAGTGCATACCAATTAAAAGCTTTATAAACTCGCCATGATCCCGCTGCATCTTTGTTTTTACTGCCAGAAAATTCAGAGCAGGGCTAAATTAAAATATTTTTGAGATTTAAACAAAGGAGAGAGTAGCCAGATAACCAGGTTTAAACACAGAACTTTAGGCTAATTAAGCTTATTCAGTAAGTAAAAAACTCTTTACATTAACATTATACATTATAAAACATTATAAAACTTTACATTATAAAACATTTACATTCCTAACCCCAGTATTAAAAACAAATGTAAAGGAACTAAATATAACATCTTCAAGAAGCTTTGAACTGGTCAGCCAGTTTTTTTTTCATAGTTTTCCATCTTTACCCGCAATACCTGCTAATTTGTTTTGGCACAAAATTATACAAGATATCTATATCATTAGATGTTTCCAAAATTACAATTTTCATTGCGTAGAGTTCTGTACAGAGCAGCTAACAAAATGACAAAAAAATACAGCTTACATGTTTGACTAATCAATCACTTAAGTATACAATGACAGATATAGTTGGCTTTATAAACATATTATTTTTGAGTCGGTATACTGACTTGTCAATGAATCAATGACAATGGAGCCAAAGTTGGATTTTTTTTAAATACGCAGAGGCCCACAGAGTTCTTCCACAAAGCCAGAGCTCAGACAAAGGTCTGACTGAAGTCAAGTCAAGACTTATGTGCAGTGTTTGTTTTTTTTGTTGTTTTTTTTTTACTATTTTTAATAAATTGGGTACCGATTATCAAGTATGGTCATATATACAATCTGCTGTTATATAACTTCACCCTTCACAGGTGTGCTTTTTGTTATTTATTTAGGAATATTACGTTTCCATTATTCCAATTTATTGCACTAAAAACTTTTCCTACCTCCCTACCTATCAAGTACTAATGCATAGCCTAACATTAAACTTTTACCTAAAACTACAGAAATTATTCTAACTCTGTTTTGTAAAATATTTATCAAAACTATATATTTCTGTGTATTAATTCATCCCAACATTGCTATTTTTTAATGTTTAGTTTTTTTTATATATATAGTTGTTTTTTTTCATGCCTTTTATTATGGAGGTCCAAAAACGCTGTCAGGTGGGAACCCAGTTTTCTGACGGTCTTCTTCGCTCCAGGCCATTGTGACAAAAAAACAAATGCACACAAACACACAGATGCATGCATACATGTGCCGCACACCCCTCCCCCTTTGAATAAACTGACACATGAAGCATATAATTCTCGATGTTAGGGGCCGTTTAAGGGGGCATTATGGCCCATTTTAAAATCTCATTAGCAGGGCAGCTGCACTTTGCACCCCATGCTGGTGATTGGGGCTCTCCTTTTGTTTCGTTTTTTTGTACGTGGGACCCATGCAGAACCGTTGTTGCCCACCCGCTACCTTCACAATTCACAGTCCTCAAAAAAGAAATAATGGCACCCTCGGAGGCGAACATTGAGAGGTTCAGAAGGTCGGATACAGCACATGTACTTTACAGAGCGCACAGACAGATCACCTTCACACTGTACCTCAAAGACTGTAACTTTTATTGTTTGTTCTTTTATCATTGTTTTGCTGCTTGTTCTGTACAGTGTACTCAAGAGCTCTGAAAGGCCCCTTTAAAATGAATTATTATTATTAAAGAAAACTGATAGTTTGCATTTTGCAAAATGTCTGCTGAGAGTTTAATTTATGGTTTATTGTGAAAATATGTAATGCACATGATTTGATAAGGACAGAGCAATTAAAATTAAACACGTATAATTATATTTACACAGTTAATTAATTTAAACATTGTATACTTACACAGCATGCATTTAGAAAATTCAAACACATGTCATCTGAAGGCACAGGTCTGTGACTAACAGGTCAAGTTCAATCCACTTTCAGTTTAACTCAAGCTAACTCATTCCGATCTAGTGTAAACATATAGTCAGATTCAATGAAATTATACTGCAACAAAATAAAGCATATCCTTTAATGCCAAAGCTAAAAAAGGGTTCTATCAAAGGAGGTCCATCTCATTGCATCGAGTTGTTGACTTTGGAGGAACCTGGTCCCCTGAACAAGCATGTGGCGACTCTGGAGAGTAACACCTCCAGCAGAACCGGGATCAGTTCAATCGACCATCTGGGGGCTGATGAGATAAGAAATAAACAGAAACATTAGGAGATTCTGGGGAAACCAAAACAAAAGTAAAAGCAAAGTTATTTCTAACCAATAGCTCTGTTGATGGCCAGGTAAGAAAATGTTAAACAGATGAGAGGGAGTTTATGGAAGCAATAGCTCCATCAGTTATGTCATGTGAGTAATAAACATAACTAAACAAAACAGTGCTAAGCCAGGAGTACTTTCTATCAGAAAAACAACATGAATACACATAGTTAATAGCAACAATAGCTCCATTAATGACTTTGCCATGAAAGAGACTCAGCTAATAAAAACAACAACAGATATTATATTTTCTTTTGGAAACATAAACATAGAAAGTTATTGGCTACAATAGCTCCTCCAGTGGCTTAATCCAGGAAATAAACAAACAGGGGTACTCTCTATGGGAAATAAACCTTTAGGTAATTATTGACTCATAGTGGCATCAATGGCTCAGTCATGTGCTTCAGGTGGGATAAAAAAAAAAATACTACAATAACATTTATCTGGGTCATCAATAGTTCCATCAATGCACACCAACATTGAGCCAGTCGTACTTTCTATGGGAAGGAAAAACAAAGACCATTAAAAAGTTAATGGTTTCTCTCCCATAGAGTTAATGACAACAATTGCTACAATAATTACTTCATAACAGTTGTTGTTCTGTCATCCAAAATAACAAATTTTATTATGAAATTGTCACACAAGTGCATGATTAAAAAGAGGAATGTGAATTTATCATCGATGACAAATTATCAGTAGCTCTAGACAGCTTTTCCCTGTTATAAGAGCTGCATTCAACACCTCATGTAACTTGTGTCTCTTATATCCGTGCATGTTCTGTTCTTTGTGGTCATTCAGATCATGGTCTTTACTTAAATCTTTGTGAAACAAAACATCTCAGGGAGAGAACTTTTTTCCTCCCTGAAGATGACTTTTGCATGATGGGAGCTACAAATCACAAAGTGTAAAAAAGTAAACATGCCAGGTGGCTGGTGGTACACACCTTTGGGCACAGATCTGGCACTATGTCTACACACAGGGCTATGAAGGGTGAAGTAAAAGTGGAAGTGTTAGCAGAAAAGTAAATAAATAAATAAAAAAGCTGTCAGAATAATCCAGCAAAGTGTAGATTTTAGCGGCAAGTATTTTTATACCCAGAACAACCTCAAAGGCTGTACTTTGGGAGAAGGTCATGCAGGACAGAGGGGAGGTGCCGTGAATGAGGTGCTGGCAGATGTCTCCTTTTTCCCTCCACCTCCTTTCCTTACTTCCTAATCTTTGTTTCAGGGATCCCTGCTCTTACATTTGTTCTCGTCCTACAAGTAGCGCACAGCTGGGCATCTTTAAATTAATTGCTAATTAAATTCCCGAGAGGGATGGGCTGCAGTGCTTGAAATAAAATACTTCTCTGTTGAAGTGAATTATGTCAAAATGTAATGGAGTGCAGCCTGCGCACATTATGTTTGGGTTTTGGTAAAAATGGCTCTGCAAATGGGAGGAACTGTGTTTGCTCACAGGCCCCTCAGAGCAAGTTTTGCTTTGGTGGTTATAACTGTGTGCCAACAGCGGGACTCTCTTACTCTGGCAAAAGCAAATATTGATTCAAATTTTGGGCAGTGTACTGAAACCTTATTATGAACAAATAAACCTGATATAAACATAAGAGTCAGAGCTGTCAAACTCAAAGAAACTAAACAAAATCCTTTTTTTCATCTATCATCGGGGCCTAAAGTTCTGTTTTAAAGGCTAATTTGCTTTTATTTGTTGGCTTAGCATAGTGCATGTAAAGTTCCTCATGAAAGTGCTCCTCCACCCCTTTTATCATTGTCACATTTTGTAATCCTACAAGTTCATACATCATTATTTAGCTTTTCTTTTCTGATGAACAAACATCCTGAAATATTTTCACACTGGTCTCGTAATTGGAGAGCGGAAGAAACAAAAATGTACCAACAATGGAGGTATGGAGCTTCATCCATCTTCCCATCAATCTTAAATAGTATCGCTGTACCTGTTAAGAAAAAAAAAAACATTCCCACAGTGTGACACTACCACCACCATGTATTATGTTATGAATGATTTTGTCGAGTGAAATGTGCAGTGGTAGTTTTTTGGCCAAACGTGGTGGCAGCATCATACCGTGGGGATGCTTTTCTGTAGATAAAGCAGTTCAGTTCTGGCATCATTAGACTGAGCTTCACTGCAGACATGTCTGCTTTTTCCCCTACATGAATTATGACAAACTGAAAACATTCTTAGAAACATTTTAAAGCTAAACGTTTGGAGTGAGCATATCCAGCCTGTCAACGGATTCTTCCACCTGAGCTATGGATGTCTGCACCTCCTCCAGGGTTACCTTGGGTCTCTGATTGCTGCTTTCCTTGCAGTTATTTTCTTGGACGGTCATGACTTGGTTTGCAGTTGTGTCTTACTCTCACCATGCTTGATTTAAGGCATTTGTTGCATTCTTGAACCAATCCTGTTTCAATAATTCAACTATCATCCCAACACCCAAAAATCCCACAATTTCATCACTGAACGGCTATCTGCCTGTCGCACTCATCCGATCATGATGAAGTGGTAGAGAGGCTGGTGAAGGACCACCTCGACTCCATGGACACTGTGGACGCTATTGCTCTGAGTAACTGTACTATCTGCATTATCATGTGGTCTGTTCATTGTTGCAATACATCCTGCTGCTACGTATACTTGACCAATACACGTTTTCTTACACATAACGTTTCTGTACATATAGAAAAAAATTGGTTTGGCAAAAAAAAATAAAAAAAAATAATTGTATATTTATAATGTTTGTTTTTTGTCTTAGGTTTTTACTCTGAGACTTGCAACATTTTGCTCAAATGTACATAGTGAATGTGCAGTTAAATGACTATAAGGACTGTATGAATGACTGTAATGACTGTACAGCTGTATTTATGTTGAGATTAAATTAGTCATGGACAGACTTAACTATCTAGGTGGGTTTAGAAGGCAACTGATTGCCCGGGGTTTTAATGAAGGGTATCTAAGTAAATGTGCGTGTTTACAAATAAAGATTTTTATTCGTAAAACTTAAAAAAAAATAACTATCATTTTTGTCACATAACATTCGGATAAAATCCATTGATGCCTGCGGCTGTAATGTACGACAAGATGATAAAGGGTATGCATATTTTCTTGCAAAGCACCGAGAGTTAGACAAATTCCCTGAGTGATTCGGATAGCAAGTGAAAATAGCTTGGCTGATTCCTAAAGGATCACGTTGCACTCGGCCAGTGTACAACTGGAGGAATGAACTTCCAACAAGACATGTAAGGGAAACAAACACTAACTAGGTTTCGTGTTATTTTTTTATTTTTGTTTTCCCCACACCACTTATAAACCCCTCAGAGTGTGTGTCTCAATTCCTAAGTAATTTGCTGAATGTCCTTGCCGCAAAATGTAAAAAGAGACGAAAGGAGGAGAACATCAGATAGTGTCACAGCTACTCCCCCCCCCTCCCCCTCCACACACACACACGCATCAGATCCAGCGAGATGGACTGATAGACGTGATTCTGACGGAGAGTGTGTGCGCTCCAGACAGGATATTAGAATGGACATTTCCTTCTTCCCAATGCCACAGGCAGGGCCCTCTTCCATTCGTCTTCAATGCAGAGAGACACAAGCGAAAGATAAAGACTTGAGCGGAGGTGACAGGCCGCCGGAGAGCCGACCTGCGTCGCTGTTTTTTGATTTGATCCAGAGAGCATGATGCTGATGGGGAATTTTCTTATGGGACGATATATGGGTACGGATGATGCAGATACAAATGCCTGAGGTTGCATGTATTTGATGGTGAGGAGCAGTAATGGTATTACATTAACTTGCTCTTCGTTGACTCATGTCGCTTAGTTCAGGCGGAATAAACAGGCGAAAACAGACAAATCATACTACATTTATTGCAGATGAATCCAACAAGTATCCATAAAAACGATGAAAAGACATATTGGATATGCACACGACATTTGAAAGCAACCTTTACACTGCATGACACTGAAATAAGGGCTGCATTTGGTTTACTTGTGTTTTTGTTTGTGAGTGCATGTATATGTGGCCTAGATGTACATTTCATACCTCTTCTTATAGCTATGCTTCGCTTTTTGTTGAAGCATTTTTTTAAATATTATATCTATAATTAACTGAATTCTAAATGGCTTAGCCATTAAAATATATTTTTACTGTACAAAAGCTGTCTGCCTTCAGTACTCCAAAACCTGACTAAGTTTTGCCTACTAGGCCAAAGATTTGTTTTCTTAATCACATTTAAAATACAAAAATTTTCCAGGTCTCATACAAAGGTTGTTTTTAGATTTTTTTTTTTTTTTTTTTTCGTTTATTCACTTCACTGGAGCAGCCTGGATAGTTAATCTAGATTATGTCAAGAAACCGGCAGCCAGTAAAAAGCATCCCTATTTTTAACAATTTAATCTAAGAGAGATTGGAGACATATTAAAAATGCACAAAACAATCTATAGACTGCTGGAAGACACTATTGGAAACAATTGGCATCATATCAACAATGCATCACCTCTCGCCTGACTGGCAGCAGCTCTATTTGGATATTTGCGTCTGAGCACCCAAATTAAAGTATATGTTTTTCTGTTTGAGGCCATTCCATATGTGAGCATGTGTGCATGCATGCATGCCCATTTCACACATGGGCTACTGCGCTAATGTATGAATTTCTGCTGCCCCCCCCCCCTGCAGAATGACCTCTTGCAAAGCACAGGGGATTACACTGAATTAAATTCTCGACACACTATTAGACATGAACTCTGCAAATGATCAGCATCCGCATCGGACCACTCCACCACGACATGCTTGCATGTTCCTCACAGAGACGTCCGGATGAACGAGCCTGATTAACGAATTCCCTTTTACTGTCGGCGGCAGCTTTCGTCCGGCGTGACCTCATTAGCATGTAAAAGTGGATCCATATTTGCCCCCTGTGTTTGGCATGTGAACTGACACATAAGTTACATAGTTAACAAGCAGCCACGCGTGAATAAGACACGTGAACCGTAATGTAACGAGCAACATCCTGCCACATATGTCTCTTCGTCCCACCCCGTACTGGCCTTAAGCCAAGCACCTCCGCGCCTCCAGAGCTGAACCAGATGAGTATGTTCTACGCAGTTGGATTAAAAGGAAAAAGAAGTCAAACTCCCAAACACATGAGGCACAGCTTTCACCCTTTACATTTTGTGCTATTTGGTCGTGTGTTGGGTGTATATCAGGGCTGTACGTTTGATGTTAAGCCATCAGAGGATCTGATGGATAATAATTCCATATAGTTATAGGAGTATAATAGGTTTGACATATAGCAAAGATCTAAGTAAAAACAGCAGGGACGGTGGTTAGTTTGAATTCATACAGTTTATTATTCACTGGCCTCCTGCTTGCTGTTGAATTATTCTTTTTAACCAAATTTTTGCCATCTCATTCTATTTTCTTTCAGCACAGATACCCTTGCTAGCTGTAAAACTGTATCCCAGTAGTGTGGCTAATAGTATTTTATCCACAGTAATCAATGATAGTGTGTACCAGTTGATTTCATGGGTTAGGGATAGCAGAGCAGTTTAAACAGTATAGATTTGTATCAAAATGTTGTCATTGTGCACTTTGTATTTTGTAGGTCAACAAAGAAAAGCACACAAAGTCAAATAAACAAATAGCCAAAAGAAAAAAAAAAGAACCAGGGAGTAGACAGAGGAGGGCTAGAGGGATAGGAAGAGCTTTGTGAGTACATTTTTCAGCACTCCTTGTGACGACATTGATGAATGTTACCTACTTGGCATTTGACAGTGACTGATTGTGGCTGCATTGGAAAACTTCCAGGTCAGAGTGTGTGAAGAAGCTTGATTTTTCTAAAGAAAGGAAACCTTTCGGTTTACTCACTTCTTATCAACTACAACTAATTAGATTTGAAAAGAAAAAACAACTAGAAACTGCAGTTTCTTTTTTGTATTAGAAACACCAACGTAAAGGCCTCACACATGCATAGGGCTACAGACTCAATTTTTTTAAGCTCAGGCCACATCATTATATATCACATTAGGCTGTAGATGCTAATTTTAATGCAAGAATCTGAGAGCGGAGCTATGTTAAATCACAGCAAGATTTGAAATGAGCTCTGACTTCAGACCAAGCAGTAAAAGATGAGCTTAAAGAAATTTCTTCCTAGCATTAACGGTGGTAAAGGGCGAATTACAAAGTCGGACAGGGAGTCGGAGTACAGAGAGGAAGCATATTTGTGAATGGGTTATCACACATGCAGACCTTGTCCCTGCCACCTAATACTCACGGCAGGGTCCAAGGTAAACACAGTTGTGAAATACCCTGGGTGACTGCACAAGTAATAAATCTGTATGACTCCACTGCTGCTACTTCAGGCCTCCCTCGGCTTTCTGTCGCTCCAGTTCTAACAAAGCAACAGCACTACGGATCATGTAGGCAAACGTAAGACGGCAGCAAATCAAGACTGGCAACAAATAGAATGAAAACAGATATGATCCGTTGCCTTTGCCTTTGCCTTTCCCAGCCTTCCATGTTTACTCTCAGTTTGCTGTCAGTGTTGCACTGCTTAGAGATACATAAATATCTATCACACACACACACACACACACACACACACACACACACACACACACATATATATATATAAATATATATATATATATATATATATATATATATATATATATATATATATATATATATATATATATAAACTAACTGCTCTCTCACCCACCCCTCATACTCCTGAGCAGGTGGATGGTTCTCCATTTCCCAAG
The DNA here is from genome assembly GCF_011125445.2 of Fundulus heteroclitus. Lineage (NCBI taxonomy): Eukaryota > Metazoa > Chordata > Actinopteri > Cyprinodontiformes > Fundulidae > Fundulus > Fundulus heteroclitus. Next base: position 14,704,144 of record NC_046369.1, read on the forward strand.
CTCGGGTCCACTACCAGGGGCCCGGGAGCTTGAATGTTCTTCTTAGGATCTTATCTGTTCCTAACATTGCACTCTTCTGGACTGAGATGTCTGATGTTTCTCCTGATATCTGTTGGAGCCACTTCTCCAGAGTTGGGATTACTGCCCCGAGTGCTCCGATGACCACAGGTACTACTGATGTCTTCACCTTCCAGGCTCTTTGTAGTTTTTTTCATGAGCCCTTGGTGTTTCTTCAGTTTCTCATGCTCTTTTGGGATGGCCACATCAATCACAACGGCTGTCTTCTGCCGCTTATCAATAATCACAACGTCTGGTTGGTTGGCCATTAGCCATTTGTCTGTGTGTATCTGGAAGTCCCGCAGGACTTTAGCTCTGCCATTCTCCACCACCTTGGGAAGTGACTCCGACCTGGGGGTCTCCAGTTGGTATCACAAACATATGTTTCTGTACACTATACCAACTACTTGGTTATGGCATTATATATATATATATATATATATATATATATATATATATATATATATATATATATATATATATATATATATATATATATATATATATATATTAAAAAACCCAGACATCCTTCTTCCCAGTGACATCATCCAGCTCATTCTGGGGAATCCCGAGGCTTTCCCAGGCCCCCCACTCTTTTCTGGGTCTTCCACAAAGTGACGTGTCCTGATCAGATGCCAGAACCACCTCAATTAGCTCCTTCCAATGCGAAGAAGCAGTGGCTCTACTTTGATTTCCCCCGGATGACAGAGCTCCTCACTCTGTTTCTAAGGCTGAGCCTGGCTCATTTTGGACACTTGTAACCGGGATCTCATTCAGTCATGATCCATACCTCATGATCATAGGTGAGGGTCGGAACGTAGACAGAAATGTGAATTGAAAGCTTTGCTTTTTGGCTCAGCTCTGTCTTCACCTCAACAGCCCGAAGCAATGCCCGCAATACTGCAGTCAAAGCCCCAAATCCATCCCTCGTTTGCCCCTACCAGACACCAAGATGTGTACTGTATATTTTGTAATATCTATCTATCTATCTATCTATCTATCTATCTATCTATCTATCTATCTATCTATCTATCTATCTATCTATCTATCTATCTATCTATCTATCTATCTATCTATCTATCTATCTATGTGTGTGTGTGGATAGCTAGCTAGACAGATATATATATATATAGATATATAGATATATCTATCTATCTATCTATCTATCTATCTATCTATATATATATATATATATATATATATATATATATATATATATATATATAGACTTTGCTGGAAATATTACAGGGCAGCTTTCCTTTGTTGTTTGAGTTGCAAGAGCTGCTTGGATAATGAGATGAAATAAATGCAATTTAAGGAGAATATGAGTATTGCAATTTCTGTTGGTCTAACCTGGCATCTTCATTCTATGTTTTCTGCTTTTCGAAGCAGGCCCATCCACATGATCAATAGATTACACAGAACACCTCTAGTAATACCTGTAATCCGTCAATTTTTACCCACATAAATGCTTAAATTCAATTATGAACACATTTTTTTCCGTGTGTATCTGCTCAAGCTCTATTAATATATATCTCACTAACTTAACAAAACAATAATTTTATCATTTTTATGAAAAACAGTTACATCAATAAAAGCTGTGAACCGTTTATATTTTGACTGCCACGTGCATTTCCCTTAACCATAAGAAACGTGACTTGGGTTTTAGGTGTTCTCTTATAGCAACCTCTGTCATTTTTTGTCACCTAGCTGTGGACATGTCTTACAGGCATTTTAGTGCAGATATGGGAATAGCAGCTTTGTCATCCCTCTGACATTTGTGTTTCTCCCGTCAAGAGGTGTTGAATAACCTTGAAGAAAAAGGAGTGAAAGAGACCGTGAAATTTTTCTTTTTCAAACTTTGGATGCCCAAAAGCACCCACCTAACACATTAGCCCTGTCCATGTCAGCAGTCAAACGGAGACGCTGGCTGAGTTGCCAAGAAGAAATCTTAATGTCACCAAAGTCCGGGTCGGTTATGCAATGGGACATGCAAACATAGGCTCATTTTCTATATATAATGGCAAGGAGACCCAACCTATTATTTCTACTGTCTGATATTAAATCAAACTAAACCTTTCCCTGTTTTAGGTAGATTTATTTTGTGATTTTATCCTCCAAAAGCTGTTTAAATTCAGAAGTTTGCACACATATTTCTAATTGTTTGGTAAAATTGTCTATAAACTGTATCAGTTGGATGAAAAATAAGGTAAGCTTATCACAATAGATTGATAGAATTTTGCCTTCATTCTTTCTGACGAAACAAAACAGAGTATGATAACAGCCCTGTAACAATTCCAGTTATTTAGAATCCAAATCAGTTGAAATTTAATTCAAGTCAATATAATTCATTCTTATGTGATATAACCAGACCAAGATTAAAATACAGTACATGCAGTCTAGGTAATTTCCAAATTGTATTACAGTGGAATCAAATTAAATCGATCATATAGTGCCAATCAGTCAAAATTGTAGTGTCTAAGTAATGCACAGCCAGTTGTACCAATGTCAATGTGCCTCAAGCCATCCTTCTGAGCAGGCATGTGGTGACGGTGGAGAGAAACGACTCCCTTTTAACCGGAACAGACCTCCAGCAGAAATTACCTTTTAGAAAACTGTATCAGTGAGTGCATCAATAACTCATCAAGTCGGCATCAAGTGTCAACAAGAAAAGAACTGCTAACCAAAAAGAACACCAAAGCAATTCTCCCATTGCAAAAGCATCTCCTGATGCACAAAAAGTTATTAGATTTAGAGGGTGATTACTTTTTATACATGAAGTCAGGTTGATTTGGGTAGTTTTTTTTTATTTCCATATTTACCTTAAATTATGTTTTAAGTTAGAATATCCTTGGCCGTAAAAAAAATCTCTACGTGATATACATGTCTATTCTGCTAATTTTCATGACAATTCAATCCATTAAATAACTCTAAAATATAGGAAAGTGCTTTAATTATCATTATACATACAATGTACATATAACAAAATTACATTGATCAGATGGAGGGTTGGCCTGAGCCGCTGTGACTTGGTAGGGAAAACTGGAGCACCTGGAGGAAACCTACGCAGACTATGGAGAACATGCAAACTTCACACAGAAAGGACCCTGCTGAGCCTGGGTCAGGGCTATATATATATATATATATATATATATATATATATGTATGTATGTATGTATGTATGTATGTATGTATGTATGTATGTATGTATGTATGTATGTATGTGTGTGTGTGTGTGTGTGTGTGTGTGCTTCAATGAACAAAGAAGTTACTTTGATATGTTTGACCTAATTTAGTTCTGTGAGAATGTTCACAAATATTAAACAACATACAGATTGGGCCACAAGGACACAGTTGGTTTAATGATAATAGAATGATTTAATCTGATATCCAATAATACATTAATTATCTATAGCACACAATGAAACAACCTAAAACAACAACAGCTGAAATAAATTAAAGGATATTAAAGAAAATACCCTGATATGAATAAATTGATTTCTTCAGTGAAAGTCTGAGACGACATCTTTACCACAACACAAAACAGCAGATGGTAATTTCAAAGGCAGATTGTTCCTAACACACCTGTTATACAGCAAGGAAAGCCCAATTAGGGTTTTGATGAATTCTAAATATATTATTTTTAAATCTTTCATTATTGTCTCTTAGAGTCCCTTTGTCAGTCACGACCACAAACAACATTTTATTCCAGTTTTAAATACTCTGTAATACTTGGGTTGTGAAGGTTCTAAATGTGCAAAGGAGTACCTTTGTGTTGATTAAGAAACATCCAGAGGCGCTTATGTGGCTGCAGAACAGCCCCTGGTATTAGCATGTATAAACAGGCTTATAAATGGAGCACTATTTCGCTGTTCATTTTCATCCTCTTAACAGTAAACAAGGCGGAACAGGCCCTGACACCCTGAATAAATAGAGACCAACGCAGCCGCACCGAGAAACCATGGGGGTTTGTTTGAGTTAAGGTCAATCCTGTTTAGATTGCTTTGGTCGTAAGCCATTTTCTTGAGTTTTGTTTGCTGAGTTTTGCTCTGCAGAAGATCACGTATTCATGTATTCTGAAATCTGACGTTGTAATGAATATGACAGCATCTGCAAGTGTTGCCGACTTACTTTTGAGGTGAGCTCTGCTTGTGTGTTTTGGAGAAAGCTGGGAGTTTACAAAAGAATCTGCACAGTGGGCGCCCTCTTATGCAGTATAAATAGATGTACGCTTTGCAGAGACCCACGAGACTATGGCAGCATTGTACTGTACGTTCATGGATACATTCAGTATGTGAAAATTGATCTTGTCATGTGCTATGGTTAGTTTTACATTAGTTCATGTATTTATGCAATCTGAAATTCAAATAATAAACTAAGAAGTTGACATGTAACCTTTTGTCAACACAGCAGCATTACTTAGCATTTATACTTCACTTTCCCAAAATGTCCTTCTCAATTGTTGAAATGGCTGCATATTTCTGCAATAACTAGATAATAGAGCAGAACATGCAGGATTACCAACCAAAGTAGGAAGAAGTAGCTGGAGCCTAAGTTGTTGTATTTTCAGTTAAGTTTAAAAAAATGTAAGGCAGCTTAAAATAACCTTTTTTAATTCAGCCCCTCCAACAAGCACTAGAGTTCTGATTTTAGTTAGCTTGTTTTAACGTTAATACGTGCTGTGATTGGAGGAACAAGAGACTATTCACCTCTCTATGACATGCGGTGCAATTCCCTTATTTTAGGGTCAACGAAGTAAGATTGGATCTGATCTGATTTAATGTGACAAGACAAAGCAAAGAAAAGATAAGATACTAATACAGCTGACTTTACTAATTAATTACCTTAATAAAGAAAACCTTTTCAAAACAAATATTTTGTACCGATTATAGTGCCCTTTTTTGAATTCTTCCTTGCACTGAAAAAAAAAAAACACTGAGGCTTGGTGTGAAATTATGCTCACTCTGAAACTCAGCCGTAAGCATTATTCATTTTTAATATTGTCAACAGCAAAACATAAAATTAGCTTTTAAGTTTTCTTTCAGCACTTCTTGCTTTAAGATTTATTAAAAATAGCATAATTAATAGGCCTACTTGTGAAAGTTAACCGTGGTGAAAGGGAGATTGCTGTGATGAGAACTCTAAAACACAGAGAAGGTAATAACAAAAAACAGAAAAGCTACTGAAGGCCGTTCTTAGTAACACTATAAAGTTGAATATCTTTAAGAAAGGTGATGACTTGTGTAGCCAACTTTAAATGTGCGGAAAAGAGGACGTGAAAAAACAGTTGCAACCCATTTTTGTACCTCCCTTACCGGGACTAATCCGAATCCGTAGCAGGTACAGTTAGAGATCCAGGCAGATATCCAAATTCGCACCAAGTTTCTGTCTCAAGTGTGTAATACGGTTAGTTGAGCTAATTTATAGTTAGCTGGTGTGTGCATTTTTGTTGCCTCCAGCATATTTCCCTCATTGCTGCTGTTTGTGACACCCTCCATACCTGTACGCTGTATCTTTTCATGGCTGCTCAATTGTCACTGTGGCTTGGGTAGTCCTATCATCCCTAACATTTACTTTTACTGTTAAAGCATTAAGTCATTAAGACAAATTAGTAATTTCATCTATTTTCATTTAAAATAATTTAAACTAGCTCATAGTAGTTGATCAGGGGTGTCCAAACTAGCAGCCGAGATGGCCTTGGAATCATTTTGTAAAATCTCAGACTTTAATAATTGTAAAACGGTACAAAAATCAGCTGCCAGCAGACGTGGATGATGCAGTGGGACACTTTTGTTATATGATTTATGTCAAGATTTTACTGACAAATTATTTTAAATGGTAAATGTTAGGTAAAGCACAAAGTATTGATATCAATATGTTTGTTTTCTTCATTTTAATTTCATAGTAAATAGAACAAGAAACAATCAGCAACTTGGATGAAAAAGCACATAATTTTTTTTTAAACTTGGCTAAATATAGCACTAATTATCGAAGCAAAATGGACCCATGCCCTGTTTGTGTGGCCCAGAGCCAAAACAGTTTTTTAGTCCGAAGTATGTTATCAACCCTCCCAGAAATTGTTAATCTGTACAAATGTCTTTTGATAAACACACAAGACCCTTTTCTTGTTTCAGATCTATAATGAGTTACATATCTATTTTCTGCAAATATAAAATTATGTTGTTCCTTTAATGAAAAGTTTTTTTTTATGTTCTTCCAAAACTAGTTCATTGCTAAATGGGTAGAAAAAGAAAAGAAACAAAATTGTTCTTGTATGTTTTGACAATCTCTGCCAGGAAGGTAAAAAAAAAAGACTCTACACCATTACATGACATGCTTGAGATGTTTATTAGACTTGCTTTGACTTATTTGGACTTGGAATAATGACTCTGCTCTTAACTGAGAGGGGTTACTTGCTTTGCATATGGTCACAAAAAAAAACCCAAAAAACTTAGAGAACCTCAATAGAGGTACCATAGAGTATGTTCTTAACAAGACTTCGGTTGAGTCTTGGATTGTGCCATGATGCAGAGCTCCTTGAGGGCAGACTAAAGACTGAGGAAAAGATGATGAACCTAAGGGCAGTAACCTGGTTGCACAGAAGGCTTTTTGGTAGAGTGTTTTAGAAGAAACGCTGCTAGATGATCCGCCACCTGCCCACTGGCCGGCAAGCACACGTGGAGGAAAAAAAGAGAGGAGCACACTGCCAAGACAAAGGGGCAGCAGAGATGCAGGGCATGACAGTGATGTGTGTTACGGGCTTTCAGAACTTTTCACAAGGTCAGCAGTTGTGTCACATGCTTAAGGCTTCTTGAACAGCAGCTGATTTGTTCAAGTGCACAAAGTTTGAGAGGGTTTAGTAGCAGGGCCGTAAAAATCTGGACTAGACTTTACATTTTCTATTTGGCAGCTGCTTTGTTGAAATTGTTGATTTATCGGGCGTTGAGCGGTGTTTATAACATTTTATCACATAATATAACAGGGGATTTTACAAAAGTGACAGACTGTCATTTGAAGCATTCTCTCTAAAGGTAAAACTGCATTGAAATGCATGGCAGGATTTTTTTTCCAATTGAAGACAGATGTATCTAACGGCTCTCAGTAAAATGAACCGGGTGCTTCTCCTGTCTGGGCAACTGAACGAGTTGGAGGTTATGAGATCCATCCAAGAAACACTCACAGTCTCCCTTGAACAACACATAGATAATGACAACAGAGACAAAGCGGCATGTCATCGTGAATGGTCCCCTCTTGACTCGAGAACAAACAAAGATGCGACTAAAAAAACGCTGGACCGGAATGGTAAATCACACCCAAATACGTCTTTCGTCTCTAACGCACTGCAGACTCCCAGTTCCCTTTAGCGACCTGCTTCAAGTTATTTATGATGTCAAAATTAATCTCACTTAGCTCTACAGGCTCTCAAAAAAAAAAAAAAAAGGGTGCCCTCCTTCTGAGTCGGCTGCCGAGGGATGAGGAACGGATTGAGGAAAGGGAGAGCGAGCGCCGAGCCACCGAAGACTTATTCAAATCCTCCCTCATAGATTAACAATCGCAGCTTGACAAGCCTCCCTGCAAGTTATTATTTATTTAATTTTTGGAAATCGAAGCTGCTTCTTACCGACGTGTCAGAGGAAAGGGCGGGGGTTGTGGTGGTTGGTGGGGGGGGGGGGGGGGGGGGGTAATCCGTTTAGAATTTACGAGCGATGAGACATGAGACAACTCACAAACGTGTCATCGAGCGCTGAGGACGGCGGAAGTAAAGTATGTAAATGAGGTCTGCAGGCATTAAAGCGGCTGTCATTCTGATTGGCGTTCTCTGGCTTTGTTTGTCCACGAGGGGATGCAGGCTCCTACGGTAGGGGCCTGGAAGCATTACAGACATTATGTTTTATATTTATGCTCTGACTTTGCATTGATGGGCTCGTCTTTAAATGTATGTATAAGTCGGGGTACGTTACAGCTTCAGCTGCATGTAAAATTAGTATCCCGACACATATTCAACATGCACCGCGCGAGAATAATTCCAAGAAAAATTATAATGCATGAAAAAAAATGCAAAAAAACCAGTCCCGATGCCCAGTGCTTGCGTTAAACTGTGCACATTCGGCTGCGCTTTCTTTCTCCCGTGACAAAGACTTAATCCATTAGGATAATCATTCAGCTAAAACAAACAAAATGTGACAAGCACTGTCTGGTGGAATAAACACATCTCCATTGTTGCAGCTTCCTCACTGGGACAGTGTTTTAAACAGATAAACAAAGCATGTAAGCGAAAGCCAGTCACCAGTGGTGCCTCTCTCTGCTAACGCTGTTCTAACAGAACAGTTTGGGCGCTTTCATAAACGGCGACATACAAAACTCTGAGAAGTAATGTTGTCACACGTAGTGGATAAATCTGGATGTTAAGGAATTTTAATCAGTGGACACTATGAATCTTTTGCGGTTTTCCCCTGTATTTAAATAAAGACATAAACTACTTAAAGCTGTGAGATCTCTAAAAATCTCCTTTGGAATCAGCTGCGAAATAATCATTTCTGATTGATCTTGAGTGCATTTTTTTTAACTTAAAAACATGTGTCTCACTGTGAAGAATCAGTCTTAATAAGCCTTATAGTTAACTATGCTTAACCTTTATTTTTTATTTATTTGTTGCACAGGATGGATAAATATTAGGACAAAAACTGTGCTTTTCTTTTTTCCCCTAATATTTGTTTTGTACATTACCACAATGATCTTTTATTAAAACACATCAGATGAAGCTGAAGTGCAGACCTTCAGCTAGAATTGAGTAAATTGAGCATTAAGATTACATACAACTGTGAGGAACTAAAGTATTTTTAATACAATCCCTTCACTTCAGGGGCTGAAAAGCAAGTGGACAAATTTAATAACTCAAAACAAAATGCTAATTTCTAACATCAGGTATTCTTTCTTGAACTCGTGGACATCACTGGATCCTGGGTTACCTATCAGGCTTTTGTTACTGCAGCTGCTTTCCTTTTCTGTTTGTTTTTGGATCTTTCTTTCCTAAGCTTAGTTTTTAACAAGAGAAATACATGCTCAACTGGGTTCTGATCAGGTGACTGACTAGGCCATTTAAGTTTATCTTACTTCTTTGCTTTAACAAGCTTCTTTTTTTGGTTTTATAATTTGGGTCATTGTTTTGCTGTATTATGAAAAGCTACCCAATCAATTGATTACATCTTGCTGGATGTGAGCAGCCATCATGTCTCTGAATGCCTCAGAATTAATTTGGGTGCTTCTGTGCTATGTCACTGCATTAATAATCAGTGTCTCAGTGCTTCTGGCAGCCACGCACACCCAGGCCATCACACTACCTCGACCGTGTTTTACAAATTATGCGGTGTGCTTTGGGTCATGAGCTGTTCCGTGCCTCCTCCATTCTTTTTCACTTGTCATCGTTCTGGTAGAGCTTGAGCTCAGTTCATCTTCCAAAGATTGTTCCTCCAGAAGCGTTCTTCCAGAATACTATTTCTATGTAGTATTCTCTTTAAGGTAGACTTGGATATTGACTTGTCTACCTCTTGGAAAATCTTCACCTGGTTGGCTGTTGTGAATAAATTTCTCTTCAGCTTGGAAATTATTCTGTGATCATCCACCTGTCATTTTCAGTGGACGTCCAGATCTTTTTGTATTGTTGAGTTCACCACTGCATTCTTACTGTCTCAGGATGTACCAAACTATGGATTTTGCCACTCGTAATATTAGAGCAATTTCTCGGATGGATATTTTTTTCTCTTTGCAGCACAAGCACGGCTTGTTTCAACTGCATGGTGAGCTGCTTTGACGGCATGTTGTCTGTTCACAACAAAATCTTTCAAATGCAAGCACCGTGCCTCAAATAAACTCCTTTGATCTGCTAAATGTATGATGACAAAACAAAGGAATAGCCTCTGAGTCAATTGCACAATTACTTTTGGTCCCATTAAAAAGAGTGTGCACATGTTAATGAGATGAAAATCCTAAAGATTTTGTCCGATTTATTTGTGGATGCTCTCACATGACAGCTGAGAGACTGTAAATGTTTATGTCCATTAAATAATAATTTCACTGGAACTCTGTTTTCCATCAATTGCAACATTAAAGCTGGAACCTGTACAAGCTATGCTGCAGTAAAATTATTATTTTTTTATTTGCCAACTATTCTTGCTAACATGTCTGTGGTTTTAAAACTACGTTCCTCTGAATCTTTTGCACAGGAAAAGGTCATGGATTGAGCAAAATTTAATCCAGACGCAATTTGTGTGAACGTCTCACAGAACATGTAACCAACCAGCCATCTTGAAACAACGTAGGATCTATAAAGAATGCTTCCAGATCCAACTGTGGTTTCATCTGGGCCATTCAGGGATGACTTCAGGCGAACTGAGCATCACCAACAACACCTGCCATTATATCCTAGTTGTACGTTTACACTGAACGCGTCATCAAGGTGAAAAATTTGCCTTGATTGTCTGCTGGTGTAGGTACCAGATCGGCTTGGGTGGTCAGATTGGCTCGGGGGGCCTGCGCTTCCCGATGACGTCAATTATATGGCAACTCCACTGAAACAAACTACATTACACCCGCGGTCTCCATTTGTTACAAATCAATTTTATTTTGTTAATTTACGGTTATTTTCCAGTAACTTAATCGAGGCATGAAAACTTTTAACATTGTTTTGGAATGCTTCTGGGGTAGTCTGACAATTTAATCGGTAATTTTACAGGATCAAAGTTACATCTTAAGAGAAATTTCCTTCCTCCAATTTAAAAAAAAAAAGTTGTGAAGGGAAACTAAACCATAAACTCTTTTAATTTTTAATAAAAGTCTGGAGCCATTTTAATTTTATCACGGCATTCATCACTTTAAAATCAATAACGTTTATTCCTCCTTTTTCTACTGTAATTTTTTCTGATCACATGTTTTTTTATTATTCCAGATGAAATTGTGACAATATTCTTCCAAAAATTGAGCCAACTGTCAAATACTTGTTGATTTTTTTGTAAAATGGCTTGAATATTTGTTCTGTCATTTTCAGTGTGGTCCTTGTTAATCATTATACCTAAATATTTTACCTCATTTTTGTCAATTAATGTGGGTTGATTATTTTGAATTGCTAAGATTTCACATTTTTCTATGTTAATCTTTAAGCCTGAAGCTTTTGAGAAAAAAAGAAACCGCTAAATTAACTAAATAAAATTGATTCGTTACAAATGCAGACAGCGGGCTCAATGTAGTTTATTTGAGTGGTGTTACCATAATGTGACGTCATCGGGAGGCACAGGGACCATGGACAATTTCTTCGTAAAATTGTCCGTTTACAAACCGCAATCTACACCCCGCTATAATTACTTTAGTAAGTTGTCCAGACCAATCACAATGTTTTGCGTAATTGTGCAAACGTTAAACCGATCATGTATAGTGACGTCATCAGAAGGCGCAGGGCCCCGAGTCGATCTGACCACCCGAGACGATCTGGTACCTATACCGTTAGTCACCTAAAGGTATGTTCACAGTGGCGCCACAATGTCGCCACTTTTGCTTGCTGTTACTCACCTGACATTATCGTTGGCTGTTCGCACAGCAGGTGAGAGCAATTGCACAGAGAGCAACAAGCCATAAATTCAGCTGTACAATGGCGCTATTTGGGGAAGCTTTCACTTAACTGCCACTCCAGTCTCCTCACTCACTTCTTTGAAGGCTTGGTCCTTTCTGGACTTGTCTGGGTAGTAAGAATTGGTTGAGTCATACAACTCAGGCCGACCAGGGACCGCCACTATCAGCTTGTCATCCATGTTGAATGAAAACAGCTTCGTCTCCGTTGCAGTCCTACGCCCCACGTCACAGCCACATCCACATCCAGGTTGTTATTGGTTGTTGCAGCGCGACAAGACGCAAAAGTTCAGCTTTTTCATTTACAACAACTGTCCCTTTGCGTCCCTCACAGATTTTGTGTCGCCCTGGCTTCACTTTAATCACCAACATTGTGCGTTTTGCATCGCTAGAATTGCCTCTGTGGCTTCGGATAGCATCGCTTTGCGTCACAACACTCCTGTGTGGCACCTGTTCTAGGGATCTCATGTAAATCTCTCGCTCGGGCCTGACACATTCAGGTTCAACCTGAAAGCACCTTAACATTTCACCTCTCTCTCAGAAACAATCCGTGTTGACAACGCAGCCATTTCCCCCCCAGCTCGCTTCACCACATCATCAAATGGGAGGAGCATCTATCCACTTGCAGGTTCCTCCTATCGGTTCAACTCGCTTTAGCGGAGATGGATTTCACCGAGAGAGTCACTGTGCTGTATTAAAATGTAGAAAGCTGAACATGTAAATCACTCACGCCACTCATCTCATTCGCGTTTGGTGTGGACGCACCTTAACAGGGGCCCAGAGACTCTGCAAGCACTATTTACTATAATGAGAAAAGTATAGGTCTCACAATTGAACTATTTACCTCACAACGTGCTCCCTGATCTAAAATCCCCAATGATCATTTTCATTTCAAACTTGGCAGTAATTTGAAGTGTATAATTTTCAATGCCTTATTCATTTAAATTCACAGTTTCATACATGTTAATAAATATTTAATTTTAATTGAAAGGTTTCAGTGTTTTTTATTGTGTGGAGTATAGATCGCTGACCACTGTTGCTCAATCTAAAGGGTTGTTGTTTTGCATTCAGAAAATTGTGAATCTGAATTACGCTTCCTCCCACCGCTTGTCGATGGGCCCCATTGTACGGCGCTTAATCCCAACTTGCGTACTGATCTGCGTATTAGTGTATGAATGTGTGTGTATTTGAAGGTAACTGGGCAAATGTGGCTCTGGTGTAAAAGTATTTTGAGTGATCAGTATAAATTGACAAGCTCTACTTAATTTAAGTCCATTTAAGAGATGAAGAATTTAATTTAAAATTCATAATTTGAATGATTTCCTTTCTTGGTTTCCAGGAATAAACAAATAAGCAAAAAAGGTGGCGTTCAGAGGCAATTGTTATAGTTAAAATAACCCCTGATGATGTGTTTTAAAACATTATCAGGGGTTATTTTAACTATAACAATTGCCTCTGCAGTAATCATCGGCTAACCTAGCAGCTTGGCTCATTTTTAGAGGAAGAAGTGAAAAAGCTATATGCCTGAATTAAAGTTTATCATGCTAACCTTTACTGCAAGTAAGATGAACATTGTAGAGGGCACTCCAAAAAGAGAGATGGTTCTAAGGGACAGTAAAAAGGCAAAAATGATTACAGAAGAAGGGACATTACTGACTTAATTTATTCTCCTGGACAAGCCCCTGAGAGAATTTCCAGTGGGCCAGCTGTGTTTATGGGCTACAAGGGCTGTAAAGTCAAGTCAGTGACTCATTTAATTTCTAGTAAAGACCTATTTAGACTTTTCATATTACAGAAAGAAAGAAGTGTGAATTTTTTAAATATTTAATGATAAACAAGTTTAAAACTCATTTAAATTTGAATGAGGGCTACACTTATTTATTTATTTATTTTTATAATGAAAGTGTGCAAAAAAAGTTAAAATTATTGTTATTGTTATGGTTATCTTCAAAACTTTCAATAAACCAACCAACCCATTTTACAGAAATCCATTCAGATGATCCTACAATCATTTGGAGGCCATAGCTCAGTGACATTTATGAATATTTAACAACACATGAACGGGCTCCGTTGGATGCCGCTCTCAGCACCACAGATGAGTACGCTAATAAAGCAAAGGCCATGAGTAGCTCCTGATCCGGGGATTTCACTCAGTATCCAGACAGCAGGGAAAACGTGCACCTTCCTGTTGACATAGACTTTATAGATACACAGTCCTTGTTTTCTTTCTCTGTCTCGCACACCCCGACGTGTGCAGCGACACACACACGTAAGTAAAAAGGTCCGCATTATCAAGCAAGACGAGCAGTGAGAGTTTGTAATTCAGTCATCACAATCAATAATGGAGAAAATGAAAAAGCAATTAGATGCTTTGTTGCCAGCAGTAATTGCAATGATATTGTGTGCGACTGTGTGAGAAAAGCACTGCCTCCAAATTATCCCCTTCTCTTTGCTGTGACACTTGAGACAAATTGTTGGAAATAAAGTAAGACTGTGATGGCCGTCGTGTGAATAGTCAGGGACTCCTCATTGACTAGATAAGTAATGCGATGTGTATGTGCGTTGTGTTTGCATGTGCTAGCATGCATGCCTCAGTCCTCTTCCCAGGCAGCTGTTAACCTTCCAGGTTTGAATGAGAAACAGGTGGTGGGGCTGTGCGCGCCCTCTCTGAGGAAAAAAATAAAGGCCGTGTAGTCGCTGACACGTTGCTAATAATGTACTAAATATCACCCAGTGAGGTGATTCAGAATGTTTCGTGGCTGAGCAGTTTGTTTACTGCTGTAGCATGTGTGAATAAAAATGTAGCCCACCTACCGTGTGGATTTGTAAAAAGTCTATTTTTTTCCCCCCTTTTAGAGTGCCTTGCAAAAAGTATTTACATTTTTTCACCTTTTGTCACATTGCAACCACAAATTTCAACGCTGTTTACTAGGATCTTATGTGATAGATCAGCAAAAAGTAGAGCATAATAGTTAAGGGAAAGAAAACTTATAGTTTTGACTTTTTTTTTTTTTTTTACAAAAGCAAACAAAAACCTTTCAGACGTGTTTTGCGCAATTCTTTAGTATAACCATTCGTCATTGCAACTACACCTTCGAGTCTTTTACAATCTTTCGCTACCAGCTTTCAAGAAAATAAGTTGTTTTTATTTTGTTTTGGTTTGGTTTTTACAATTTTTGAAAAGTGCTTATGCTAAGTCACACAGGATGAAGAACGTCTGTGAACAACAGTTTTATAGCCTTGCCACAAATTCAAAATTGGATTTAGGGCTGAACTTTGATTAGCTCACCCTATAAGATAAATGTTTATCAGACAACATTCTTTTTTTCATCCAGATATTTGTGTGGCTTCTGGAATACAGCAAACAGGACATGGCTTTCTTTCAACCACATGGTTATGTGTGGTGAGAGACACCACACATAATGTAAAAAAACGGTAGATATAACAGGTTTGTTAATACAGTGTGTGGTGTCCCGTCAAGTGACAAGCTGATCGACCAAACACGAACAGAGTTCACTCAGGAACTCAGGAACTGCTTATGCCTGGACATAACCTGTAAACTCCATAATTCAGCCAACAATGTTTAAAAGAGTTCAGTAATAATAAACTGGTGTTGCTGGAACAGGAACTGACCAGAGCTCATACTGAAATCACTTCTCACACGGTGAGAGGTTGCACTGGCTCTGAAGACTGATCCTGGCGGCTGAATGATTCAGATCACTGACTGACTGATCTGAATCCCGACATGGCTAGGCATGTCAAAGGCTAACGGGGAAGTTGTAGTCAGTTCAGGGGTCATGCGCAGGGAGACAGTCCATGGGTCAAAGGTTTCCAGAAGGGCTAGGTAAGAAGGGTATCTGGATTCCAGGTGAGAGAATCTGTAATAGGAGACAAAGATAGGTAACCTTGCCTGCAAGATGAATTCTTGCGGTATTGGTGCATTCACAAACACACGAGAATCCAACTTGCACTGCTCTGGCTTCAATCGTTTGTGTCCAAACCAAAAACGGTTTGGGCCAATGACATTGCAATGCTGTGGTTTAAGGCGGAACGTACTGGTGTGATGAAAGCGGCTGAGCCCACAGCTGAACCAAAATAAACTTGGCAGCAGAAGGACACACATGCAGCTGCTGTTGGGCAAGAATCCACAATTTCTTCTTTTAAAGAAGAACAGGAAGAATTGCCTGGACTATTTGACTAGCTTACCGTCTTGTGGTTTCTCACGATGCGTGCTGCTTACGTTTTAATTTGATACCGTGATTGGTTAAAACCAACCTTTGGTGGGTGGGGACTAAGTGTCACTTCACCCAATCAGCTTGGAAAGTTCTGCTGAATGTCCCGCTTTTCCCCAAACAGATTGAATGGGAGCAGTCTCAGATTGATAACGTGCAGAATGTAGAGATCTACACATTATCAATCTGGGTGGCCAGGTCAAGAGACAGGTCTGAGATCCAGGCTTGGGTCATTCACGATAGGCAGGAGAATCCAGACAGTGGCAGAGGCGGGCAGGCTTGGTCGAGAGGCACGAGAAAAACGCTACAAAAAGAAAAGCCGCTGGTTTAAAGGAGTGGAGCGCAAACAGAGACTCTATGTTTGCTACACTATGACATAGAGGAGATCAGGGTTTCCTTCACCTTGCTTTCTGATTGGCTACATGTCACATGCAACAGGCTGCGTGCTCATTTGTCCTCAGGAAACACCCCACATGCTAGGATATTGGGCCTAAACAATACAACATGTTGAATATCCGATTTGAGGTTGGAGTGTTCCCAACGTCCTTTGGAGCGGATCAGATTACTTTTAACCCATCACACACGGCAGGAATATTACGATTATTTTAAGAGCCACCCCACTGGTCGGGGCATGTCGAAAGGGGAAGATCAGGGCAGAAATCAAGCTAATTGTCCTGCCATGTGAACCAAACCTTATTAAAAATCTCTGAGGCCTCCCCAGAACAGCAGTTTTTATACCAAGATTACATACAGGTGAACATGTATTAATTGTGTGATTTCTAAAGGCAATTGGTTGCATTGAACTTTATGTAAGGGTATGTAATTTTAGTTCCATTTTAAATTGTCTTATTTTTATTTTAGTAACCTTTCTTAGATAAAACCTCCATCTTAGTCAACAAAGTGTATGGTTACAATTTGAAAAATGTATTAAAGATTTGAGGGACAAAGAATCAGAGTTCTTTTCACATACCTGATAATATTAAATGTAAAATGCAAAAATGCAGAAAATATTCAATGTTGCAACCTTTTGTTTACAACATTCACATCTTTGTTTGCATTATTCTTCATCTTGGCTTATGTGTTGGTTATTTATGATCACCTTTCTTCTCATTCTTCTTTGTAGTCCTCAACCCCCCCCCCCCTTTCTTTCTGTCCAATTCTTTATCTTCATCCTGCTTTATTAGCATGTACTTTGCAATTCCCTGGTTGCTTTTTTTTTTGGCCAGCTCTATTCTTTTTTTCTCAGTCTTGTTCACCCACCCGCACCTTTAATTCACCCCCTCCTCTTTCCATTGTGCATGTGTGCCAGGATCTGAGGGGCCTCGACACAGTGTACAGCCCAGTGGCCTAAAAGTGAATACTTACGTAATTGCCAACTGTCTCCAATCATTAGGGGCAGTCCTTAAAAAGATATGCTTCGCCGACAGCTGCGTCCCCTTGCCTTTGCCAGCCTTTCAAATCGCATTTGCTTTAAAGCACTCGTCCATATTATTTTTAACCCTAAAGCTGTTTGTGCAATGTAGACAACAGCAGAAATTTATAAAGGACACATTTTCATGCAGTTTTGCAATATGAAATAGGCATGAAAACATTAATAGCAGCTAGTCCGGCTCAATGTGAGCCAAATTGAAGACTTTATGCTGAAGGCATTTGTGTCAGAATCGTGGAGTCTCCCTTTGGTGTAGCGGTCTTACTTGCAAATTATTTTTTATTTTTTTTTGTCAATGTTAGACTTGATTTGGCAAGCAAAATCTCAAATGTAGGGTTGATAGCAGAATAGGTAGAGGATCTCATAATAAGAAGTACAAATTTGAAGTTTCTTTCAGTAGAGGAGAAAGACATTGTAGACATGCTAAGAAAGTATAAAAACAAAACCTCCACTGATTAGAAGTAAAATTTACATGATCATTATCATAAAGGCAATTGATGGAATTTCCAAGCCACTTGCATACATCTGTAACCTGTCATGTCAGTGTGGTACATATCCAAATAAAATGAAAAAATACTAAATACATTGTACAAAGCTGAAGTTGGACACCAACTCAAAAATTGCAGGTCTGTTTCTTCTCTTTTTTTCTCAGTTCACAGAAATAATGGGAAAAGAATGTTCACTGCCAGGCTAGACAAATTTATTAAAGGAGATAGCTACAACATGAACTCCTCCCGGCCAATAAGTGACACACTTGCGTGCATTCACTTACGTTCCAACTTTCAAGTGTACTGTTTGCCAGCCGGCTACCAGGTCTGGTAGCGTTAGCAAACATGTAACTTACTTATCCAGAAGGCAAGCAACAACCTCCGGTTGGCTTCTGAGTCCCTTTGCTTCCTCAAGTTGGCACAAATGTTCAAAAGCTCGACCGATGTTCACCCTCATTTTGCTTCTTTTAAAGTCTGCTTGAATCTGAGGCTCAGAAGCCAAATTGGGAGATTACTATAGAAACAAATTGTGCGTTTCTTTTGAACGCACAATAGAAACTGGTGGAAACAATGTTTTACCTTTAACTGACTTTGTTGACATGCTTAATATGAATGTTCTGTTCTGTCTGCTGATGCTCAGTACCATGGGTCCCTGGGATTTATCAGTAACTCTGGCCCCATTACTAATACCTGTACACACTCAGTCATTGGTATTTATTTGTTTACACAACCATTTTAGGTATCACTGCATATTACCCGTCTTGTATTTTAACAATGAATAATTAATGCCACAATCTCAACCAGGAACTGCTTATGCCTGGACATAACCAATCGGTGTTCTGCAGTTTATTGTTGGAACTGTACTAGGCAAGAAAGTCATTCTGCTTCTCAGCTCCTAATACTTGGAGTCAACTATAAACTGATCTTCAACTCAAAGCTCTGATGACAGCGAGTCAGTTGATGCCTATCTGTGGCAGTCATTGGGCAAGAGACGGTTAGACCCTGGACAGGTTGCCAATCCATTACATGGCTGCACAGAGACACAGGACAAACAACCACACACACACATAAACATAGACCTAAGGGCAATTTGAAGAGGCCAATTAGCAGTCATGTTTTTGGACTGTGGGAGGAAGCTGAAATCCCTGGAGAGAACTCACAAGTGCACAGGGAGAACATGCAAGCGCCTTGCAAAAAGACCACAGGTTGGGATTCAAACCCAGGACATTCTTTCTGCAGACAATAGAGCTACCAAATGTGCCACTGTGCAGCCCATTCTATTGATACCTCAAACAAATAATCTAACAATTCTCGTAAAATTTAAAACAAATCTGACATACAATTGAGAAAATCATTAGTGAGAATTAATGCAATGTTAAAACTCATCCAGTAACTCAGCATTGGACAGCAAAATACATTTTCTTTAAAAGATTATTTTGTTTCATTGTTTTTACCAAACACTTTTATGTCTTGCTGAAAACAGTTTATTTTAACTCTTTTGAACAGAGGTTGTGTGAAGTTAGAATTAGTAATTGCTCTCTTACAGCGGATAAATCCTCACAGTGGTGTAAGCTTTCACCAAGTGAGATGTACGCTGTCTGTTTCAGCTGACCATAGCAGTTTAAAACAACAGAAACGGAAAATATTTGAAAATACAGTGGGATGAAATGTTATGTTATCAGATATTAACAGCTAGCAATTTCCAATGGACCATTGAGTCCAAAGAGTGGACATCTCTAAGAGGACATAAACAAGACAAATAAATGTGTTCATTAGTTTTTTTATTGTGAAGTGTATAATAATACATAAAAATATAATACATAAATATAATCAAAGCAGCACCATGTAAGTTTTGACCTAGGTATTAGCTTAATTTGGGATATATTAAATTAGTTTTCCAATCAAATCAAAACATAACATAGATATAGCACTAACCAAGTCAGACATGCTTTTGGATCTCTGATGTAGGATTTAATCGAGATGGGAGAATATGGCCTTGTCTTTACAAGTAACTCGATGATTTCTCAATCAGCTGGTCCAAAGTGGTCTGCTATCCGATTCCAAAACAAGGAGGGAGACTGTTTAATTTTGCTACAGTGCAGTGTTGCCAGTGGCCTTCGGGGACACCAAACCTGGAAGTTACAGGTCTAGCGCCCCCCTAGTGGCTAAACGTTGCATGGTGCTGCTTTAAATAGATTGGATTTTATCAGTGCAAGGTGAAAACCAAACAATCTAGATTTCATCCCCAAAACAGCATTCTTTTACTGCTGTTTGACTGAGGCACTGAAATCGTTTATTTGTGCATTGATACGAAGGTTAATCTTTACATCCCTGTTTAGTTGCATGAAGTTTTACTTAGATTGATGTTGTTTTCTGTCCAGAATACTTGTTGCTCAATTTCTGCATGAAATTAAAAGCAAAATTTTGTCTGAGAGACATTAAACATGATATGTGTTCACAAACCACTAATTCGCTTATAAAACTACTGAATTTCTATTTCAGTTCCTGCTGAGAGAAGAGCATACATTTCATTTCCTTGTTCTCGGAGAGACCTTACACTGTATGCTTAGTGACAGCTGGGTCAGGTCCCCACATATTGAGGACACAGCTGCCCTGAAGACATGCTCGTATACACAGAAACACACACAATTGCACAAACATGCATACACACAAACCCCTATGCACACAGCAAACGAGAGCATGAAAGCAGAGAATCGGAAGAGACTCAGAGCAGAAGCATACAACCACATTTCGGCTGGCTGACATTAAGCGTATATCTGCAAAAAAGTATTCAGCAAGAAGCTAAATATTATTGTTTCACATCAAATCTAATATGTGTATACACAAGTTTTAATGAAACAGAAAAAAATAGTTGTGAAACTTTTCAACATAAAATAGAAAACTGTATTAGCAAAAACATTACTACTGAATGTTACTGTCACTTGTCAGCTTGTTTTTTGACCAAAAAGCATGTATGATGATGGTATAACTTTATACAACTGGTTATTTTTTTATGTGAAATCCGCATATTTCAGTCTGTAATATTGGCAACAGAACAAATATAGTAATCTCTTATATTCCATCTGAAAACAAAATGTGAAACAAATTATATGACATTCTTGTTTACACAAATTCAGGGACAATGATTTTTACAACTTATTCAGTATTTTTTTACAGCACCACTTCAGCTCAAGCCCTTCAATACATTATAAATTCTGTCCACCTTATTGAAAAAGACAGACTTAGAAAAGAAAAGAAAAGAAAGTTCATCTTTATGTCAGTTTGCTTCACATTTCCCTATTTTCCCTTTCCTTTTTTTGTTTCCAAACTATCCGTTTGCATGATATTATACGCTGACAATGTCACAACCAACACCTTTCAAACAAACAAAAATGATGAGAAAATTTACAGTCTATATATTTCAGAAACATGAAAATAAAATCAGAATCTGGCTTTGTATGCTTAGGAAAATTGTAACCCTTTAAGAATTTTGTTGCTGACCTTTCAATCAGTAAATTCCCACTTTGTTTCTCTTTATAAAGCGAGCACCAGAGGCCTTTGTTCTGCGCAAATAAATGTTCCCCACTAGTTTGTAGTCATAGCTCATTCACAGAAGTTCCTCAATTTGTTGTTTGTTTAGACATGAACATATTATTTGGAATTTCTCTGCAATTTTTAATCTTTAAATGTGCAATCATAAATGTGTAAATCATTATTTTCCAAAGCATTTATGTTTAGTTTAGTTTTATTGAAAGAATCCCCATTAGCTACAGCTGCAGCTGTAGCTGCAACTATTCTTCCTGGGGTCCTGAAAAAATACATACATTAAAAACAAAACAAAGAATTCAACAAATAATTGAAAGAAAAAGAAAATACACAAACACATATACAAATACATATAAAACGTATACACATATTAACGTACATATGTACCCTCATGCGGGCATGAAATATGACAAATATAAAACACGTTCTACACTTACACCTGTAAACATACCTACACATATACATACATATTTGCACACATATATAAATAAATATAAACATTCAGTTATATTATTTGTATTTTGAGACCAAACTTTAAATGTTGAATTATTATAGATGCTGAAATCCCTCATATTTATAAGGTACCTAACATGTGTGCATACAAAAATATATAGTTAACTGATTTCCTTGTCTTACTCCATTACAAGGTGTAATGGAGTAAGCAATTTCAAAAAGCACTCACTGATGAAAAGCAAACTTAATATGAGAGACTAAAGACATTACAGTGTTCTTTTTTCTTTGATGAGACGCAAATAAGTATGTCAAAGAGATGCCTTGTGTAAAAGTCCCCTAACAGAAGCTCCTGAGGGCCATGAATCAACCATGAAGGATAATCAAATCAAATGCAAATGCAGTTTGTGTGAAATTTTTTTCTGCACTTGATGCTTGATGCCCTAAGGGGCCTTTTCAGTTGTAAGAGGAGGGGTTGTACATAATGAGGGGTCACGCTTGAGGGCCCTTTTGTAAACATGGTGAGTGGGAGTCTTATTCTTAGGGACAAGATGGAATTAGCCCAAGACAAAAGGAGGTGTGAGAAAGTAGCACGATCATTGCTTTTGCAACTCCACCAAGCACTCCAAACAACATGGACAAAGAATATAATTAAAGACGCAATACCACACAAGAACTGTTCTTTTTTTTGCCATTTATTATATTGTATTTGTACAATAAAATAGATAAATTTTTTATTGTTTACCTTTATAACACATTAGAGGGCAAATATCATATTATACATACCAGACAACCTAAAAGTCTTAAATAGGAAAATAAAAACATTAATAAACCATTATCTGCATTCCTGTTGATTTTAAAGTAGACATATTTCTAAAGTGCACATTTCTGAGCCTTTCAGGTTTGCCATCGACAACACAAAGCTGGGTAGGACAATGTCTTGAAGCCTGTCTCAACTGTATGGCTGTAAAGTGAAAAACAGCGTTTAATGTGACACAGAATAATAAACATTAATAATCACTATTTCTTAAAATATCCTTTGGGAACAAAAAACTCTTGCCTGTATTCCCAAAGATCCTCAGAGTCCAGAATATATACATAGGAGCTCTCAGAGAACACCTATGTTAGTCTTAAAATTCCTGCCAAGCAGTTTTAGCTTAAGAGTGATTCAGATAGCTGCTGAGAGGCCCTGAGCAAGGAGACAACAGAAATTCCTATCTTAGTGAGGTGTGGTTGACCCCATTGCGAGGTGTGACGCTATTTTCTAAGAGCTGTGATTGGTTGATACAAGAAACGAACAAGAAAAAAACAGGCCCTTCTAGTAATTAATAGAGAGAAATTAACTGATTAGATTGGATTAAGAAATGTGTGGCATGATGACGAAAGTTAAATGTCAGGATCCCCAGGAGTTTGATTACCTATGTAGCTTAGCTCCCTGGGGATCCGGCGGTATGTTTATGTTTTGTACTTTTAGTATTGTTTCTCCTCAGATCCTGCCGTTGGTGTAGTTTCTGATCGGATGTATGTTAATAGTGCATTCTTGTAACTTGTTCTTGGTTAGCTTCTGTTCTTTATTATTTCAGTAGTTCTGTTGGATCTGCTCTTTCTGAGCTTAGTTAGTTTTTTTTCTTTTATTTCTGACATTTTTCATGTTCCCTGTAAAGGTGCGTTCACATTGAACGGAAATGTGGCAGGCCAAGCAACAGATTTACATGAAAACCCTGTGCACAGGTGCAACACGGGAGCGATGTGATGGAAAGCGACGCTGTACGATGTATAGGTCTTACTATATTCTGTTGTTTTCTGCTATTAGGATTTTGCCATATAACTTCACTTATCTATGTTTATGTTAGTTAAATGGTTTTATATGTTAATTCATCTCTTTACTTTTAGCTTTCTAGTTTATTCTTGTGCACATTTTCAATTAGTTTTGTACATGTATTCTTGGTTAGATTAGGGGAAAACAGATCGTATGAAGATGTAGCAATTATATCTGGTCGAATTTAATGGGCCTGATGTCGTGCCTGTCAGACAGTATGTGGTTCTACGCAACTGTTGTAGATATGCGACCCATATTCGTCTTTTTCTTGGCAGCGTGAATGGTCCAATTCCGATCTTTTCACCCCTCAAAAAAAAATTCCGATTTGTGCCACTTCCATATATGGTACAAATTTGGTCATGTATCAGATATTTTGGAACGTGTCTGCAGTCTGAACGGTCATGTCACACTTTATCTGTCTTTCACGTCACTGTCCTTGTTCCAACTACAACAACAACAGCAGCGCTCCACAAAAGACCATTAATAGCTGTGCTGCTTTCTTCTTCCCTTACTTTGTCTTGCTATGATGTGATCTTAATATTGTTGGCTCCCATTGCTCAACAGCTTTCTAATAGTAACAACAAGCGATTCGGGCCGATATCTGAGTTTTTTTTTAATTTTTTCAAGTTTTTGTTTTTAACAAGACTTTATTAAACACTTCTTGAAACAATTACATTCACCATTATTTCCGTAAAGTGTGCTGCTGTGTGATGTCTCCTTCTGTTATTTACACATGCGGGTCAGTTTGCAGTTTTGAACTGTTCAAACAAAAGTCTGAGGGCAGTCGCATTTAATAGTAGTATGAATGACCATCTCAAAAGAAATCAGATTTCAGCAAAAAAAAAAAATCGGTATTCAGCATCAAGACCTGCAGTGTGAATGTAGTCTTTGACTTACCATGGCCACCAAAGCTGCCTGTTGAATAAGTAAATATTTGATTGACTGGAGGAGCATTATCTACCCAATCTTGACATTGATATAAGAAGGTACTATGATTAGCTTTAAACTCACTATAGAAAAATGCGAAAGCGACAAATAACGTATAATGTATAACATATTTTAATCCCCAAAGTGACAGTTGATATTACAATAAAACAAACTATCTATCTTATGAGCAACTACTTTCTGCTGGGGAAAAAATATTTGAGCTAAGTTGTTACACTAAAAACAAATGTTTTATTAGTCTTGAGTTGAATTAGCACTTGTTTCACATGCTTTTCCTCCATTTTTGAGTATTTGTTACAAATGAGATGTTAAAAAAAATTACGTACACTCATTGGGATGGATGCTATGTTCATTTTGATCCCTTTCATGGTGGAGTCATAGAGCTTCTGCAAAATTTGAAAATAAAAATCGATTGCATGAACATTACATGGATTTTTTCTTATCCTATACCATACCATGTTTATTTTCAAAGTACTTTTAAAACACAACACATGGTTGTCCAAAGGGCTAAACAACAGGCGAAACACATGACAGACATTCCAAATAATTAAAATCCTAAACACACTGACAGTGAAATGATTTTGCCTTGTCCTGTCTGTTTAGCTCTGCTCCCCAGGTCTGAGAAGCTACACTTGTAGCGGCTTTGATTAGTGGAGTCTCTGCACCTTGGGAATCCACTATATATTCTCCCCTCTCCCAGTGTGTAGCTGCCCTATTCTTGAAAGCCAGTGCGTCGGTAGACCATCCAGCGTTCCTTGTTTGCCTGTCTGTCATTGACCAGTTTCGTCTTGTGGATTTTGGCCTGTTTCCTCTGCCTCTACTCTTTTGGAAACTTCTGCCCAATGTGTGCCTTACTGTGTGTGACTCAAGCCTGGAGTATGGATTCTCCTCCTGCCTCTGCCCCACACTCAACCTGCCAGAAGTGGGTCATTCATTCAGTGATTCAGATCACTCAAACGGAGCCTTTGGACACACTGACCAGGACCAGTGTAACCTCCCGGCTTCTGAAAAGGTTAGTGGTTTGTATTCAGTGCCCTTTACATCCCACTCAGTTGGTTTTGGCCACTAACCTTTCTCTTATCATCTCAGTGGTTCCAGAGTGTGCTCCAGACAGTTTCCGTTCCAGCATTTCAATGGACATTTCAAACCATTCCTGTTTGGCTGGATTATCTGCTCTCCAGCTTCTGATTTGTTACAGACAAAGCACAATAGAATCTGATTAAACTGTACAATCAATGTCAGACTCACATTAGGTTAAAAGACAGAGTAAAAGTGTTTTGAAGTGAGAATTAATAATGATCAACAGAGGCATCTTGTCTTTCTTCCACATAAGAACTTGCACAATCAACTGTATTTCCTCTGGGCTCAATTCTTGGTCCTTTTTTTTCCCTTTGAGGTCTATTTTTAGAAAACATGGCATCTCCTTCCACTGCCACACACGGCTGCCAAATTTACCTGCCTCTAACGCCTAATAATCCATGCTCGATCCAACCCTTATGAAGACGTAAATTTTTGGACATCTTTAGGTTTTTTGAGCTTCAATGAAAACAAAAATGAGGTTATTTTATTCAGACCTCATAGTACCTCAAGCAAACCAATTATTTGTGATTATCTTAAGTCATACATCAAGCAGCATGTAGCAAGAGTGGGAGTAATGATGGACTTGAATTTCAAATTTAAATGGATCAGCTCTGTTTTGCAATAATGTTTATTCCAATGGGGCTTTTCTCAAATTACGTCATAATTGCCTGGAGAGAGCCCGAGTTTCCCTGATGTTCGGGCTAGCTGAGCACAAACTAGAGTGGCAACCCCAATACCTATAATTTTAGAAGATGATGATGTCACAAGAGTTTCATTTCAACATTCTTCACTCAAGAAACCCCACAGAGAACAGCTTAAATGTTGGTTAAAATATAGAGGCCTCAAAATGAGCGGAAAGAAGGCAGTATTAATATAAAGGTAGGGGAGGCTGTCCACTCCTCTCGCACAATGGACCAAACAGCAGGAAGAAATCCACTTAATCCACGTAGAATTACAGGTAATGCTTTTACATACACACACACACACATATATATATATATATATATATATATATATATATATATATATATATATATATATATATATATATATATAGTCACGATTCGGTTCGAATCACGATTCACATGCCACGATGCGATTCTATCTCGATGCATCACGATACTTGAATTATTGCGATGCATCGCAATGCATTGTGATATTTGCACTGAACACTGTACACCAGTGGCTGATTGGCTGTGTATGATCTGGATAGTGTCTTCAATTGATACATACTGTAACTGAAAGCAACTGAATTCATACATAGCTGTATTTATTGAAATGACTTTTGGAGGTATTGCCGTGAAAATAAACATTACTGTAACTGGACACAAATACACAAATTACTGGAGTGGACACACTGACAAAAAGTGCTTAGGATTTATAAAACTTAAAATAACAAAATAAGGATAATCAGTGCCGTTTACATGGCCTCAGTGGTCCTTTAAACCAATGAAATGATAACATTCAAATGTTTGCGCGTGTAGAAGTTGGAGCTAGCTTGTTTGTTTAATCAGTGCTTGCGGCACTCGCGGCTCTTGTTTTTCTGGATGGCGCCTCAGCATGTGCCTTTTAAGTTTGTTGTGTTCCCACAGTATTTCATCACGATGTAACAGTGTTTGCAAATTACGTGCGTCATATCAATTTTGTTTTTACCTTCTTGCGTCCAAACATCTGACTTGACGTGTGATGGAGCCGGGCGAATGTTCTCAGTCTCCTCCATGTTTTGTTTATGAACGACTCGTCGCAGTATCCCGCGGCCGGAAATGCTTGTGACACAAGGCAGCGGGCGTCAACACATCTGCAGCGACATCTACTGGACTGGAAGTTGTATTCCACTTGTTTTTGGCTAATGTTCGCCAACCATTCATGCAATTTTATTTATGAATTTTTTTAATTAATAATCGATTCTTGACGTCAAGAATCGATGCATTGGATCGCGAATATTAGAATCGCGATGCATCGTCATTAAAATTATTTTGCACACCCCTAATATATATATATATATATATATATATATATATATATATATATATATATATATATATATATATATATATAGATAGATAGATAGATAGATAGATAGATAGATAGATAGATAGATAGATAGATAGATAGATAGATAGATAGATAGATAGATAGATAGATATTTCCTGGATCACTGTGTGCTTCTGTGCTCTTTTTGTGTCTCTGCTCTGTCTTCTCTAACCCCCAGTCGAGTGAGGCAGATGACCGTTCACACTGAACCTGGTACTGCTGGAGGTTTTCCTTTCTGTTAAAGGGGAGTTTTCCTCTCCACTGTCGCTTAATGCATGCTCAATATGAGGAATTGCTGTAAAGCCATCGACAATGCAGACAACTGTCCACTGTGGCTCTACGCTGTTTCAGGAGGAGTGAATGCTGCTTGTCAAGACTCAATGCAACCTGCTGAGTTTCCTTCGGGAACTTTTTGACCAATCTGTCTGGATGATTTGATGGAATTTAACTTTGTAAAGTCCCTTGAGATTACATGAGTTGTGAATTGGTGCTATATAAATAAAATTCAATTGATTTATATATATATATTTTTTTTTATTAGGGCTGTCAATCGATTAAAAAAAATAATCTAATTAAGTACATACTCTGTAATTAATAAATCTAAATTATTCGCATATAATTTTTGCTGTGAAAGTATTTTACATATTTAAATTCAAATGATTCAATGAATAATCAGCATTAGATACATTAAAGTTCAAAAACTCTTTTATTCACATTTCATGCCTTCAAACGTTTTAACATGTGTCGTTGTGGCATATGTGGCACACAGTAACGTAGGGGACACAATGAAAATAAATGAACACTCCCCTCAATATCAACACTTTACAACAGTAAAGTGACGTCCGCGCTACTTCCGGGTTCAACGGTAGGCAAAAGCAGGACTGTTCTCGCCAAACACTGTGACAAAACGGGTGAATTAGAGCGTGCTTTTAGTCAGTTTATTTTCGCAATGTAAACAATGCCTACGACTTGTTGTGCTCCCGGTTGCACACAGAGGCATTCCAAATCGTTGGATGTACGTTTCTTTGTTTACCGAAGGACGAAGAACCCAATTGACTGTGGGAGCCATCATACCCCGACAGAATTTTCAGTCTACACTTCACCTCCGGTAAATACAACTTAATGTTGCACTGGTCATTGTTCTGCTTAAATAATTAAAGCCGCAAGCGGCGTCGATCGGCCCTGCAGCCAAGCGCCTTCGCGCACCGCCGGCCACCAGCCACCGCAGAAGCTGTCACGCATTTTCCCTGCCCGTCCACCGGGCGATACAAACAAACGCGTTGGGCGGCACTCGACCACGACTCACAAAAAAATCTAGTGCAGATCGGTCGATGCAGCGAGGAGATACAGCCGTTGAATAATTATAATGCATTTGGCCACCAGGCCAAACTAAATCGTTTGGCCAGCATTCACAGACTCGCTTGCGTTACTTTTTTTAAATCCGTTAATATATATATATATATATATATATATATATATATATATATATATATTCCTGTATATATATATATACATATACAGGGATTGGACAATGGAAATGTGGTAAAGATTCCATATGAAAGTGCTCTTGGTTACCATCTTATATCCAACACAGATATTTCTTGGTAATCCTTCGGGATGTAGGAAAATCAATGAAAGACCTCCCTTCATCATATCGTAAGTCCCTCCGGCAGATACAAACGCAGCTGTGTTCTGTATCTGTTGAGCCGATATTGGGGACATACTGTATCTGTTCAGTGTTTGACTCAGTAAACTATTCAAGCAGTTTTGTCAAGGCATGACTTCAAAGAATACTGTAATACATGCCTTTATCTCACCTTGTCTCAAGTATTACAATGCACATTAATTAATACACACAGACATGAGCACATCTCATGTGTCTTGTCCTCCCTTTATTTGCTTCCTGTGCATCACAGAATTTATTCTAATATCTTAATGTTGGCTTATAAATTCTTAAATGTTCTTGCCCCTCTTTACCTCTGGTTTACTCGAGCCTCATCTTCCATCGGGGGTCCTTAGATCAGCCACCTATCTGGTTGGAGTTGTCCAAAAAACAAGGAGATCGAGCTTTTTCTGTTTTTGGACACATTGACTTTAAACAGTAGACTGCCATCATTGCTTCCTGTTTTTACATCTCGTTTCAAAAAAAAATTTGTTCGTCCTTTTCTCTTTCTGTAGTCATTGTATTTATAGTTACAAGGAGCTCATATCATTAAATGTTCAATATTATTATTTACTGAGCAAATGTCAGGGTGAACTCTTAATAACTTACAGCCAATTTATGTGAAAACCATATTTAAACAGTAAACATTTTTAAAATTTGATAAATTTAATTATTCGAAATTAGCTCAAGAAACTTTCAAGAATCTTATCAACCATTTGCATAATCTGAACTGGACTGATGAAACATTAAATAAAATAAGCGTTTTTGGGTACAGTTGTTGATTTAGGTGGGGGGGAACATCCAGTTTGAACAGTTAAATCAATGATGAAGTCACATTAAAAGCAAAAAGATGTCATTCAGAACCATGTGAAAATAATCTAGTTCATCACAGGAGGATGCTAAGACCATCGTAGTTAAAGGCAACACCCTAGCAGAAAAGGGCAAATGGGCTCTAAACATGTTGAAAGGCTTACGACAAAGAGGCCTTCAGTTTACTACTCTTGAGGAACCTCAATAGAGGAAAGTAGGAAACAATAGTGGGTTAACATGATTGTAATTGTGGCTTTGAGAAGGACAGGGAGCTTTCTGTTGTCTTTGCTGTTCCTTTCCCAGTGAAGGGGAAGTGAGGCGTACTGATGACAAAAGCGACAAGTGCTTGGGAGCACAAAGGAGCTGGTTAAGCATGGCCCTAAACTCCAGGAAGTGTTAATCAACTGAATCCTTAGGCAGCCGAGCTACTGTGCAATTTTCACCCTGAGGTAGATTGGAGTTTAGCGGCTGGGAGGCGATAGCGAAGGGAACATTGAGTTATGAGGGATTTGTTGAGTATGGCTGATTTGTTTGATTTGTTACTAACATATTTGTTCGGGCTTCATGCCAGCGTTTATTTGCTTCATTAGCAGCTGGTTTAAGCATTCACGCTTACAGTAATCTTAGTCTGCAAAAGGATGACAAAAAATCTGAAGGAAATATTTAAATCTGTGACAAAACTATTAATGTCCTCTATATTGTGTTAATACTGAAGACACTTTGTGTTTTTTTTCCTTCACCTTAAAACACAAAGATATAACATTGTTCCATCACCTCACAACTTAAATAACACATGATATAGTTATTTTACCCTCCAACAGCCATGAAAGAACACGGAGACAGCGGGAGCCATTTAAAACATCCAGATTAACTGCTAAACAGATTTTCTGGGCACATTATGACATCTCTATGATTCTACTGGCTTGCAGCGGAATACGCGGGCTCAGAAATAATACACTGCCCAATCCCTGCGTACACAAATATATCTATAATGAGCAGTGTCCTAGATGTTCAATTCATTACAGAGGTTCTAATGCTTTCATCTTGCGCTCCAGCATGAGTGTAATGCAACAAACCGTGCATGTCACAGAAGTTGTGGGCGCTTTGTGTGGTTGCCTGTGTGCAAGAGGGAACAGTGAAGGGTTAGTTCTAAGTATGAGCACATTTGTATTAAATCTTTCTGCTCTTCTAGCTCGAGAAGCCAGCTTTAATTAGCACTGTCTGCCCGAGTTAATACCATGCACGCCTGCCCACAAACAGGCAACAACAGGAAGTAAGCAAGGGCCTCTTCACCTCAAAGCAACATTTTCTTTCCTTTATACAATTTTAGTGAGGGCTCATATCCAAAAGGATCCCTGGATTGCTCTCCACGGGGAGTTGAAGGCTTCCAACTGCTGCACTCTGGCTCAGGCTTGGATGAGCAAAATTCCTAATTAATTGTTTAGGTTTCCCGGTAAATGAATCTTGTTCTCTGCTTCTTTTTTTTTTCTTTTTTCTTTTTGCCTTTGAGATGGGGGTTGAGTGAACTAGTTAGGAATTAAGATTGCAAGTTTTCATGGAATGCACTTCTTTCTAATTCATTCAGTGATCTCCTCTGAGATGTCAAGCTGTAGCTTATCTGCCTGCTTTGATAGAAACTTCATGTGTTGGCAGGTTTTTTTTTTTCTCCACTCACTTCCAACACTTGAAACTGTTGACTCTAATGGAAATCTTTGAAGAGGAACTGCTGTGACCTTAATTAAACATGTGAAGAAAAAAAAAACTGGGCACACTCTCAGCTTGAATGTAAAGCAGACCTTACAAAAATAGTCCATACATTTTTGTGGCCAAAGCCAACCTCAGAATGTGAAGCATTTTATTTGATGTTTCAATAAAGCTGTAACAAGTCCTTGCCTATAGCTAAGATGTCTTTCTAGTTTCTCGCTATTGACCATTCTCAGTCATAATGTTTGAAGTGCTGTCATAGATCCACTAACAGTCAATATAAACTAAATAAAAGTATGGATTGCTATATAGCTATATTTTATGCATTTATTATCATTTTCTAGCTGAATATTATGCCAGAATCTTTATTTTTAAATAAAAAGACTTCTAACTCACTTCCAACTAAGCAAACAAGCTATGCACTACACATTAACTAAGCAAGCTTTATTATTTCTATGACTTACAGTAGCGTGAAAAGTAAATGTGCACCATTTTGAATTGTGTGGCCTATTTGTTCTCAATTTTTGGTAACGCTTCAACCTCCAAATATTGATTTTAGCCTATTACATTTTTCTTGGATAACTATGACGCTGCAGTATAAAAGAACAGAACATAAATGTTGTTTTTATAAACTGTGAATAATTTTTTTTTTGTATTGGGAACATAGGCAACGCCACACTGTGTGTGTCTGCCTGCGTGCGTGCGTGTGTGCATGTGACAAATTGCTTAGAAACTGATATTTTAAGCTACCCTATAACTTCTCATTTGCAATTTTCACAATTAGCATGATCACCATTACTGCAGACATCAGTCTGGGTGTGCATTACCAGGAGAATGGATACCCTTACCTTCCAAAATGCTGCAAAAGTTTCCAAATCAAGTAGGTTTTATGACAGACACAACCCAAGATCAAAGGGCTAAAGAATAAAACAGTGATGTTCAGCCTTCCTGTTACCTGCTTAAGACTTGCTCTCTTTTGAAGCAGTGGCCTGACGGAACTGACATGTCTCTTTAGAAAGTACAGATTTTAACTTCTTACACATTTTGTGCTTTTTCAGATTTAATTTTTTTGAAGCCTCACTAAAACAGAATTCTCAAAATACCCACCGTATGTTTTCGGACAATAAGGCACACTTAAAATCTTTAAATATTCTCATAAATTGATGGTACGCCTTATGATCTGGTGCACCTTATTTATGATTATCGTTGTGCTTACTGACTGATTTTATGTGGTACAATGTGCTCAAAAATCTGTTAAAATGGGTGGGTACGACTTTGGCAAGCAACGAAGCACTCCACTTAATGGCTATTTGGAACATTATGGTACACTGTCACTACATGATTGGACCCCTGAGCTGTCCTCAAGACTGCCTGATTGTAATATATATATATTGAGTGTCTTTGACGTAGTAAGAGACTCTTACTAAGAGTCATGCAAAGTAAAGGGGACAAACATTGCAAAGTCAAGATGTCGAAAGATTGTGTAAGATACATGGCACATGTGGAGAACGTTTTAAAATTATTTATCACAGTCACGATCTTTTTACATCACAAAAACCTGGTAGTTTACCAGGTGTGTATAATTTTGTGAAAGCCACAGTAAAAAGCATCCATTTGGCAATATGGTGACATGGTGACCATACCATGCCTGTCTTTGCTGCTGTTTTCCAACAGAGACCCTTCTTACTGTGCATGGTCCTCATCAAGCCAGTGGCTAAGAGAAATGGGTCTCTGTCTTATGTCATCTCTACACCCCTGGGAAACAGGAAGTTGTAAATCACAACTTAAAAGTTCATAGAACTTAAAAATAAGTTATATGAAGAATTTAAAAGGCATACAAGTTTCATACAAGTTGTTATGGTTTGCAATATCTTTAATTTTGTATATCTTTCATATATATATATATATATATATATATATATATATATATATATATATATATATATATATATATATATATATAGTTATTTCTGGACCATTTCTGTTGCATGGTTCCCAAAAATATTGAAATGATAAATCGGAATAAAAAAAAGCTATTAGTGCGACAATGTGCTTAAATCGTTCTATGACTTTTGTTCATAATTGTACAGAGAATTACTCACAATGCAGGGCAAGAAGACATGCACTATCTTTGTAGTACATAGAAATAACAGATAAATAAAACCTATGTATGCATTCAAATATCTAAAACTGATCTCTGTCTCTGCAAAACTAGTATTTTAAAACAGTTATTTAAAAAAAAAGATCTGGAGTGCAGGCTGAGTAAAGCTCAGCAAAGGGTGAAGAGAAATGACACTTTCATACTTTTGATAAGGAATTTATGATCTTAAACACAAAATAGAGTTAGAGATATCACTGGTCTGCAAGCTCAGCACCAAGGGCCGCTGATGCTGTATTATTAGTGTGCAAGATGGAGTTAGTTCAGTCATCACCCAGTGTGAGGTGGCGGCTGTCTCTGCTCGTCTGGCTGCTCCTCTGCTCCTCTCTCACTGCATTAACAGCAGGGAGTCGCCTCCCAAAGCTTGAAAAAGACACACTCCATTAATTCTTCTGCAGGACCCAGACACAGCTCAGATGTGTGATGAAAAAAAGAACATAAAAAAGAGATAAAACACCAAACTCAGCTAAAATTCACTGCACATCGCTTTTTGTTTTTCACATAATTTTTATGTTTGTGTACACGCACACAGAATTAAACTTGTGTGCAACACAGATGTCTTTTAATCTCAAGTGAGCAGAATTTTCAAGAGACAATTCTGTGTGAATTAGTATTACTTACTGGCAAAATTAAACAAAGGATGCATAACTAAAAGAACTTTACATTTCTTAACATTTTATTTAATGTTATAACAACATAAGTAACAGATAGGGTCAGTGGGGATAAAGCTGCTTGCTTATTTTTGGCTTTTGACTAGTGTTGAGATTTAGCCACTAACACTGAGTGATAGTTTGACATCATCATCCGTAACTAAATGTATACTTGTCACCCTCGCTGTTGAAGTATTACTGATTCACTTTTGAAATGTTATGGCAAATCCATGTTATTTTGTTTTCACTGCACTTGATGTTGGCAACAGCTGCAGTTGTTTGTGCTCTGCAAAAAAAAAAAATTCTTTCTGATATAAAATCAAACTGTACTCGGAGGTTCTTCTGGTAATTGATATGAATATTTTTCTTTGTAAGGTTTGACTTGTGTTGCCATTCAAGCACACATTAATGACCAAAAAGTATGGGTATTGATTTATGCTCTTTCACAGGAGGGACAGGAGAGCAATCAGCTTCTTCCTCATAACACGTGGTGCATAAAAATAATTGGCAGTGTCCAATTATCCTTTGATTTATGTTCAGGAGATCTGACAAGCCAAGTGAATCCAAACTTTTTTTTTAATCAGGAAGCCTCAAATATGACTTACAGAGAGGTTTCTGTATAAAGTCTGACTTTTGAGAAATTGCACAAAAACAACAGTGCTATGATATTTCTGATGTTTTTTTACTTTTTTGTAAGTAAAAAACAGCAGACATTTTTGGATGTTTATTTGAAAAGTATCATTGACTTTGGATGTGCACTCACAAAAGCAACCTTTTCAAGAAGGTAAAATGTACGAATGTAAAAAGTGGTGTGTGGGGACAGTTGGGGGGAGGGGCTGCTGACTGCTGTCAAATTTATAACCAATAGAAATGTATTAACATTTGAGCCTGATTAATTTACAAACAACCCCTCACAAGGTAAATCTTCACTAAAACAGATGTCTATATAATTAGTTGGTCTAATCTAGTTTACGTGATTTAGCATCCTTTTCCTGACTTCTGTCACAGGCTTACAGTTTCAGAATAAATGAAATGTTTGGATTGATCAACCATACAGTAAAGAAATCACGTGAAAATGCCAGCATCAATTACTCATGTTTTATGCATCAATAAGCAGCAGAAACAGAGGTAAAATCATTTTAAAGGAAGAAAAACTATACCCTCAGTGTTTCAAGATGGTTAGCATTTAGGTTACCCAACATCATCACACAAATGTGTTCGTACAGTGTAGAAATACCACTTGCAATATTTAGGAAAAAAATTTGTTTCCATATCAAAGTTTAAATCAAACTACAGATCTCATGAAGTTTATATCTGTATCTCACATAGTGCAGATGGTGAGTAAGTTAGCCACATCTACACTACCACTCAAAGTTTGGGGTCACCCAAAAAATGTCATGTTTTTTCCGCGAAAAGTCAGACTTTACTAATCAAATTAGTTAGCAAATGTAAAAAAATATATAGTCAATTTGACATTGCAGCTGTCAATTTGTTGAGGTAATCTGAGGGAATTTCACCCCTTGCTTACTGAAGCATGGGTTTCATGGGCACTTTTTAGAAACCAAACAGTCAAGCCCCTCCCACAACAGCTCAATATGGTTGACATCTGGTGACCGTGCTGGCCAGTCCATTATAAACAAAATGCCACATTGACAATGTGTACACTGCATTTCTGGTTGATTTAATGTTATTTTCATTGAATAAAATTGTGCTTTTTGATAAAAATATAAAGACATTTCTAAATGACCTCAAACTTTTTGGCGATAGTGTATGTTTCTATAAAGGAATTTACATATAGTATCATCAGCATCTTTGTACAGTAAATTTTTTCCAGCTTCCAACTTTGTTGTTTAACTGTCTACATAATCTATGTAGACATAGCTGTAATGCTTTTCAATTCTAGTCAGTACATGAATAGGAATGTGGCGGGCAATGAAATTTACAGGGTCCTGCCGGAGGACACTGCACACATTGTGCACAGCTGTCACGCCCACCTATTTCCAGAGATGGACAGTGAGAAAATTGGAGTAAATAACAAATGTCTAACATCAAGGACCCACATGAAAGATCAAGAGGCATAGCTAAACACTTTATAGGGTAGGGATACAGTGACAGGTCAAGCTTGAGACAGAGCACTCAGAAAGAATGTCTTCCAACCATGAAATGTCATTGCTGTCAATCACTGGGCAGATTTAAACTGGCATCAGACATGGTATAAGGTGGCTTCTGTCAGTTAGGACATATCATTGTTGTTTTTCAGACAGAAAGACCTTAATTCAAACAAATGAATACATAATTATGCTCGGGTGCAGTTTGATCCATGTGTTGGATTGGATGATGGGAAAATGTAAGACGAGAGTATTGAAATTAGATGTCCGCTCAATTCAGTTGGTTTGATTGACCATGAGTAGTGTTAAGGTAGGTCAGTAAACAGAACAGTATCGCTTAATATTCTGTTGATTCACCTAATGTCCTGGCAACATACATTCCCTTACTGCGGCAGCCTCATTAGAAATGCTTTTCCTAATTTTA
Source organism: Fundulus heteroclitus (assembly GCF_011125445.2). NCBI lineage: Eukaryota > Metazoa > Chordata > Actinopteri > Cyprinodontiformes > Fundulidae > Fundulus > Fundulus heteroclitus. The sequence continues at coordinate 14,741,360 of NC_046369.1, forward strand.
GCTGGTCAGCATACGAAAAAACAACAACACAGTTCTGATTAGGAATAAACCTGTAGTCTGTTCACATAGGCAAATGATTTAGTGTGTTGACTTGTTTTAATAGACATTTAACAGACACTAAAAATTTTCTTGGTTTTGATGCATTTAATAAATGGGAAAAAGTTCAGATTTTTCAGTGTCTGACCTACTGATGACAGGACAGAGTCAATAAAGCAAAATGACCAATTCTAGATTCTGACTGATTGATCAAGAATCAAGAATCTTTATCACTATGTGTTAGCATAGATTAAATTTGTGATGAGACAAATGTGATGAGACAAATTCCCTGCTTTAATGGAGCAATTTCTCATTCAAGAGATTTAAAAAAATAAATTCTGGACCAGAATATCATCATTACACATTCTCAAAAGGTGCCTAATGCAAGTTTTGGATATGAATATAATTAATATAATTAAATATAATTTTTTCCCCATAAATGTTCTTACAATTGCCTAACGTGTAAAATGAATTATCCTCTGTTTACCGCAGTTGCCTCTACATTATTGACTGGATTAGTCAGTTTATGAGAGAGTGATTCGGGCTGAATCCTCTGGGCTTGCACATGGGTGTGACGTGCTGCGTGCGCTCCTTCACCTGGCTACTTTGTTGAGTCTCCGTCATAATTGATGCATTAGCGAGAGAACACTGGCAAACTTCAATATTTCATGCATGTGAATAACACTGGTGTCATTTTAACTTGTCACCAGAGGGGGCAGGTGTCTGCAAAAATCCTGGAATTTCCGCTATGCTCCTTTAATAGAGTGTGTGGGTTTCCTTTGCTAGGGCTAAGGCACTCTAGAACTCCCTAGACGTTGAAATACTTTCAAAACTATTGCATCATTTTTGAATCTTAAAATAGTTAAAGCAACTAGAAAATTAAGCTGTTCAAGAAAAATGTCTTGTGTTCACATGCCATTGTTATCCTTTTTCTGAATACCTACACTTCATAATCATGCAGTATATTAAAAAAGGTATAATGGCCAATCTTTTTTCAGCTTTCAGTTCCAGGGATTATCTTATCTATTGTTGTTCCACATGTCAATCATTGTGACATGTAACATCAATGTGCGTGCACATTCCTTGCTAGTTTCCTCTTGCTGGCTGTGTTAATGTATCCAGTTAGCTTCGGTTTCAGTCAGTCGTTGTAGCTCTACTGCTCTAACTTTATACTTTGAAAATGGCTGAGAGTCGCCAAGAAGCAAACTAGCTTACAACTTTAGGAGAGGAAGAGGAAGGCCTTAGATGACAGAAATGAGACCAGAATGTATTTGGGAGATTCTTTCACGTGATCCCCCTGATGTGCAGATGAGCGGGTAAGATATAAGAATAATGCATGCGCAATTATTCAAAATGGAATTGGACATTTCTTACCCGAATTTCTGGAAAAATCATCCATTCTTCCTATAATGGGCCAATATGTGGGATAAATATAAGTCCAATGGGTATAAATATTTTTGCACTGCATAAAACAGATGTTTTCTTCCTTTTTGGTTTGTGAACAAGCAAACTGATAAAACTCTAAATGTGAAACGCAACGAATGTCAACTGCACATGTCAAAAAAAATGTTCATGTATATGTTCTCCACAGTCCCAAAACATTGAATTTTCTTGCAGCACATCATTTAGCTGAGATAAATGGCAAACTGTGAGCCAGCAAGGGAGAGGCTACATCAGCTTATGCTTGGGTGAGCATGTAGGGCATGGATGCGCCACACGCCCTGAGGTGAGTGGAGCAGGGCTGTTTTTTTTCTTTTCTTTTTTATACATACAAGTCAACCATGCTTCACTGCTTCCTTGTGACACAACCCCTGCCTTTGCAAAGAGTCAGGCCTGTCCTGAATTAAAGAAATATATTCTTAAAAAAAAAAAAAATCTAATAAATAAATGATAAATTGTTTGAAGTAAAAAAAAACATTCTGATGGTTTTTGGAACATGACATTAGTTAATGGTGGTATACTTGTACAATTTTAATTAAACCCATTTGCAACACATATTTATTTATGTTTCATCTGTTTTGCTGTGTAGCAAAAGCAATGAGGTTAAGGTCAGAGCCCACTATCGAGTTTTACTCTTACTCTTACTCTATAATTCTTACTCTATGCTTACATGATGGCCTTTCCCTTAAATTCCAGATAAATAAAGCTTTAACTTTGGGGGAGAGAAAAACAGCCAGAACACCAATACTTACTCTGGAGGAGCTACAAAGATCTGCAGCACAGGTAGTAGAATCTGTTGATAGGGCATCAATTAGTCATGCACTCTAAATCTGGCCTTTATTGAAGAATGACAAGAAGAAAGTTGGTGTTGTCAAAAAGCATAAACTGTTTGGAGTTTGTGTCAAACCTTGTAAGGGACACTGCTAACATGAAGGGGGTGAAACACATTCAAACAGAAAACGAAATCTGAAAAATTACCCCGAACGAACCATTCTTTGTTTGTTTTAAAGGAGACACTTGTGGAAAACAGGAAACTCCCAGAGACACGGAGAAGAACCACTGCTGGAACAGAAGACAGGTTAGTGGCTGCTGAGAACTCAGGGAATGTGAGGAAACTCTAAAATAAAGCTGGTAACCTTTTCAGATGCCAGGCTGGGACACGGTGCTGTTAAGTGATTCTTTCCGTCCGTTGAGAATCCAGCCAGCAATAGTGGAGAGCAAGATGACGTCACAACAGGCTGTGGCTCGTATATAGAGGGAGCTAGCTTTAAACTCTGTGGAACCATCAGGCTGAATCTCAGAAGCTTGATCAGGATCAGTAAGACAGGCGTGGGTCATGCATGTAAAGGCTGGGTATGCCAACCAAATCCAAGGGTTAGCCAAAAGCCGATGGTCAATGGGAAGAATCAAGGTCATGGTTCAGAAATCAGATGAGGACAAGGTAAGACAAGGAAATCCAGAAGACCTAGTCGGGGTTCATAACAAGGCAGGCTGTCAAAAAGCGCTGCACATCTACAGGCAAAGGCTTTCAATAATCTGGCACTGTCATTCAGCAGCAGGCCTACAAAGCTGGAGAAGCAGGTGAGAGTGAAGAAATTGATTGTGTGTGCCTTGGAAGACATTAAATGAGTGTGAAGCAGGAGATGCACGGATGCATGCAAACAGACAGGCCAGAATCATAACATATGTCGTGAAACTTGGGAATTGCTGTTTGCATGCTCTGTCCATCCAATGTGTTTGAGCTTAAGATGATTTGCTCCCTATTAAAGAAATATGTAGTGCCAAGAAACGTCAGCAAATTCATGAGGCTCTAGATGTGCAAAGCGGTTTAAGACATATCCCAAAAGACTTGCAGCTCTAAAGGGGGCGGAAAACCAATGGTGACCAAATTATTCAGATTGTTATCTAAAAAAATTAAATAAATAAAAAAACATGGAGAGAAGTGCTAGCAAGTGCTGGGCCAGGAACACAATAGGGTCATGGAGAACAAAGCCATGGGTCTTGGGACGATTTCAAGACAGCAAATAAAATTTAGCAAGCATTTGTAAAATGACAGTAATTGCTGTTTGTGTTCTCGTTATCTAACTTGACCTACGTTTATGCAGTGTTGTGCAGTGTTTCACAATGTCCACCCACCATCTCACAGGTTACAAGTCTCTGTCAATTGCATTGTCTGAAAGGAAAAGTTTGGAAACAGATGCTTTAGGTGTCATGTATGGGGCGGTATTTATGCAAATGAAAATAGTCATATGTAAGAGGACAGTGCTGAATTTAACATACCAAAAGAGATTTGGTGTACTCTGTTCTTGGGAATGTGACCTATCAAATCTTCTGATGGAAATGAGCAATCCAATCCTTATTCCTTGTTAGAAATCCTTGGTGAGATTAGATATATAATTTGAATATGAATAAGACTATCTGGGCTAATTATAACCCCTCATTCAGCTACCTCGTTTGCGCAGAGCAATGCAGTTGAAAGAAAAAGTCGAAAAGAAGAAAAACACAGATGATTGGAGGATGAGACCAAGCAGCAGGATGAAAAGAAGTAGGAGGGGGAAAGAGGAAAGAAATGATGAGGAAGAAGTCAAAAAGATCAATCCCTAGTTTGGGATTATCTGTGCTCCGATAACATCCTCCACCCCACCCATTGCCACGAAGATCTGCTACCTTTTAGGGGTAAATAATTCATTCACCTCAATGTGCACACTTCCACATACACAAAAAAAGCACCTTCGCTCATACTGCATCCCCCCCCATCCAGATAATGCTGCTGGCCAATTTTACATCTTGCTCCACGGTTACAGTCTCCAAATGCGATTAGCGCTTATCTGAAGAGAGACCAAACCACCGTCATCATCGAGTTCATCATCATATCCATATTCATGTCTTTTAAATCCCCTCCAGAGTAAAACTAAAGGGATTCAAGCACCTGAAAACACTGAGCTCTTAGTGGCGGAGGAAGGATTGCAGATTCCTCTATTGAGGTCAGAGCTTGGTATGAAACATATTCAGGAGTTTTGTTCTCACGAAAAAGCATTGGTTGCAGAAAAAAAAAGTGACAATTTTGTTCAAACAGAACAGGATTAAAACCATTGTGTACCATTATAAAAATTTTGTTTTTTATCAATTTTAAATAAAACAAAAAAAAATTGTATAGAGTTTACTTCCAAGTCAACTGTCCAATTGTCTTGCTATTTGTTTATTTATTTATTTATTTTGTCAAGCAGCATATGTTGCTTCATGAACAAATATTATTTCTTAAGCTTTAAAGAGACAGCATCCATAATATGAAATCAAAACAAATTATTATTATTTTTATTATTATTTGTGAACCTATCCAGTATGATACTGTCATCCCCAAATTAGTTTGATCTAGGAGGGGAGTAGTTTTTGCTGCAGTTCGTTTGTATATAATTTATACCCCAGAGTAGTATATGTCATTAAAAATGGAAATATGCATCCATTTGCTCATTTTTAATGTAATGTAATTTATCTGGTCACTTCCTGTGATTGTTATCCAAGCTTTTGCCCAAAACCTGCAATCAGGCCTAATTTATCAAAGTCTGAGCAACATAAGAAAAATAAGATGTCACAGTAACGTACATTTCGTCATCTGTACCCACCCACTGGGGTCAGCGAGAGGTCTCCACAGAGATCCACGTGCAGCCGAGATTTCTGTGAACACGTTTGGCTGTACATGCCGGGAGGGACAACGACACTCCCAGTCAGAGGGTGCCGCCAAAATGAATGGCAACAGCACATTATCCAGGCCTTAAAGGCTGCAGTGAAAAGTGTAGATCCCAGAGAGGTGCGTGGTTGTTCAGCTGAGCTACAAACAGAATAAATAGGAGCGCGGGGTTTGATCGCAAGGATCAAGCAGCTCACATACATGGGCACGGCGAGGTATATCAAGCCCTTAAAGGCTATACTAATCTGTCCAACAAAAAAAAAAAAATCAAGAACAAGGACTTTGAAACCAACATAATATTTATAGATCCTGCATCTCAGTTTTATAAATGCAATGCTACTCGTCAAGAAATCAGCAGACATTGTTAAGAAGAAAGGCAAATTTATTCAAGACACAACTGGAAACATTTGGATGTTGTAAGACGGACGTTCAAGGCTACCTTAAAGCCTCTTGAAGTGAAATGCTAAAGAAATTAAAAAAAATTCCAAATGTTACATTAGAATGCTGCACTTCAGGGCTCACACACACTGTGTACAGTATGTGTGAGCAGGGAAGGTAGAGTAACAAAAAGATGGAGCATAATGCAAAGCAGGTCGAACATCTGCTCCCAAATTGGCAGATGATGAAAATAAAGAATACCAGCTACGCTGTTTTTTGTTGTTGTTGTTTCTGTCTTGCTTGTTCTTACCTTCCCTTACGTTTCATTGTAGTTAAACAGCTGATCGTTCGGGATGGAGCCCCACTCCAGAGGTGCAATCTCCTCACCCTGCAGCTCATCTACTCATCAAGCCTCCAGCATACGATAAGACCAGTGTGAACCTCTGTTCTTTAACCAAAATGTTCATCTTTTTTTGCCATAATTACACCTATTTTTCTCCAGTTCTTCTGATTTTTTTTCTTCTGGCGTCACAAAACTTTGCTAAAAAAACTCTACCCTAAGTTGCTTGTCACTTTTCTGATGTTCTCTTTGTCACCTCCCATGAACTCATGTGAACTCACACGAGGCACATCCTCTGGAGGTTGCCTGCTAAAAACCATGTGCCTGAACTGTGCCACCTTAAAGGTCACACATGGCCTCCTCAACATAAGTATTGAGCCGTAACTTCCCTGTCTTCTCTTTTTTGTCAACGCTGACCTGTCCCATCTGATGAACTTATGAGACAAATATGTGTTAGAATACAACTACATAAAGACAATAATTTCGTTACTTTGCCAGGTAAAACAATCTGTTGGACCAACCAGCAAGGCTAAATTGGTAATCAGTTCCAGTAGCCGTATGGTTTTGTATCCACCGTTTGCTGTTCCCCAATTAAACATTTCATGTTATCACTTTTCTTAGCTTGTTGTGGTTGGTTTCCAACATGAATTAGGTCAAACAAAAAAATTTTAAAAGACTTCCATTTGTAAAATAATTGTTTTTTTCCAATGATTTGAATTATTCAGACGAGAAAAGTTGAAGGAAAACAAAATGGTGCTCCGTTTCAGATCCAAAACCACAAAATGAAATATGTGGTAAGATTAAAGCTTTCCCTTTTACATTTCTACTCCTCTTGCTTCGCCTTTCATTGTATTTCTAATGCTTTTTTGTCTCTCCTATGTTCTGCCTTCCTATGCCGTGGCTTCAGGTCTTCTATACTACTGTAACGAACGTTTCCCATCATCAACCACATAGGCCTACCTTCAAAACCACGGCCTCAACGGTTGTTTACCGCTTCCACCTCCTTCTTTACTGTGTGTGTGTGTGTGTGTGTGTGTGTGTGTGTGTGTAAGAGTACTGCGTGCAGCCTGCAGCTGCCGAAAAAGCATCTGAAACCCTGATAGCATCATCGCACAGGAAAGAAGCGAGAGACCTAGAGACACTAGCTTGTGCTGCTAAATTTGGAGGAAAGGGGAGAAGTGGGGTTGAGTGCTGCATATAATCTGTCTTATTGTGGAAAAGGCAGATGTTCAGTGAGCATGGGAACCCATCAAACCTCTTCACTGTGGCTTTTTTTATTGAAGGAAGAGTCGCAACGTGTCCTTACCCCAAAGTTTGTCGCTACTAATTAGTAACGATGGGTGTACAGTGTGTGTAACTGAATATGTATACAAAGGTTTTATGGCTCTATCAAAGGATGGATGGTAAACTCAGCCGTGTAGACGTGCATCCTCTCCAAACCTTTTAACCCTAAAAATAACTTCTTCTGAGGCGTCTATCTTTTTTTGTTGCTTTTTGTAGACATTGCTATTCGTATTCAAAGCTGATGACTGAAGCAATGTCATATTGCTGTTGCTTGATTGTCGGTATTTCGTATTGAAAGTATTTTCAATATACATTTTAGGCGTAAATAGTTGTATATTCAAAAATGCCTCGCTGCGCCAGGAATCACTTGATCCAGTCTACAGCAAGTGGTGTTTTCCAACAACATTACATCCAAAGACACTGCAGATATTTCCAAGTACAGGCTTATGTGGAACTGTAAGCTACATCACAAACAATAGTTGAGTGTGATATTTTTACAGTCTACCTTACAAGAATGTTAATAACTTGAACTTTTGACATTTTGTCATGTCACAACCAGCAAATTCAATGTATTTCTTAGGGATTTTATATGATTCAAAAACACAACAGAAGTGTATAAGTGTATAAGTGAGGAGGAAATTAAACATGGGTTACAAAATCTTCCACTAATACAAATAATAATACACTAAGAAAAACAGTGATGTGTATTAGTATGGATGGCCTCTAAGTTAATATCTTGTTGAATCAGTTGCCTTGTGAGTTATATCTTCGCCAGCGTTGCACATCTACAGACTAAAGTTTTGGCACTTTCTTGATCTGAGAAGCAGCCAAGCTCAGACTCAGTCAGATTGGATAGAAAGGGCACATAAACATCCATTTGCTACTCTTGCCACAGATTACTAGATTAGGGTTTAAACCTTTAACACAAAGTTATGCTGCAAACTAAACTATTCTGTTTCAGCCCTGGCTGTGTGTTTAGGGTTATTGTCCTTCTTGTTCCACTCTCTCTGAGGCCTCTAATAGTTTTTCCACAATTTCTTTGTATTTAGCTTCTTTCATCTTCTCTCCAACTCTGACCATTTCCTTCTCCCTATTAAAGAAAAGCATCCCACTCCATCATGCTGATATGTAGCATTAGTTTTCTCTCACAATTCTGGTGTCAACCAACCAAAACGTCCGTTCCCATATGTTTGCTGTGTCCCCTTGACAGCGGGATCTGTGGAGTGCACCACCAATAGTTTTCTTGTGAACAGATGCTCCCACCTGAGCTGTGGAGCTCTGCAACTGCTCCATTGGCTTCTCAGCAGATTCTCAATCTTAATTCTCTGATTTGTCGGTTTATGTGGTACCACCATGTCTTGATATTTATAGACTTATACGATGTTCTACATTTTCAGATAATGGATTAAAGAGCGTATCATTAGATGTTCAAAGTAGTGGATGATGTTTTATGATCTAATCCTGTGTTAAACCTCTCCTCAGGTTTATCCTTGACCTTTCTTCGTGTGTTCCTTGTTCTTCATGGTGATGTTTGTTTTTTTAAAGTTCTCTAACAAACCACTGTGGTCTTCACGGAACAGCTGTATTCATACTAAAATTCAATTACACACAGGTGGAGTTTAAAATCAGTTGTTTGTACTGGAGTAAAGCGGGCAATACTTATACACACCACGGTCATGCACTGTTTCCAGTTGATGGATCATACAAGATATTATTGAAACGCAGTAAAATGTGTGGCTTTCATCTGACAAAAATGTAAACATGTTTAAGCGCTATGGATATTTGCCATACAATATATTTTTGCATTTATTCATTCACAAAGATCCCCCACATATTTACCTTCTCCTATTCCACGGACTGATCACTGAAACAAAAAAAACCAAAACAAAAATAAAAATAAAATAAAAAAAGCACTAATGTTAAAAATTCCATAGAAATACTTCAAATATTAAACCGGTGTAAATAGTGGTATTCTATGAATAATAAAAAAAAGGAATATCTACTACTAAACTACAACCTTACATTGAAGCTAAGTTAAAAAAAAAAAAACTTTCAAGTTACTTTCAGTGCAGTTCTAAAGAGTGCCATGAAATTAGGAATAAAGGAAAATGTCTGAACATTGACTGTTTTAAGGGTTGGATCTATAAAGAGAAAGTTCCTTGATCCTAAGTTTTCAATAAATATTCCCAAGGCAAGAGATGCATATCTTTTCATAATCTGGTTTACCAATCAGCTAATCTAATGTGCTGTGGGTGAACTTTGTTCACACTCCACATGTTCTATCCTTGTCCCCTCTGCCATACCCCCCTTCCCCTTCTCTCTGACTCCACTCCTTTCATCACTCCACATCCGCAGGGGAGATGTAAAGCTTTTGGAGTAAATCAAGGCTCTCTCCTTCATAAACGCCCTTGCAATTAACTTAGCTCTTTCTCCTTCTGATTTACGCCGACCATGTTGGGGACTGGAGTCAGTCACAGGCCCTCTGGGTTTCAAAAGAAAAGACTCGTTGGCCAACTTCCCTCACACTCTTTCTGAAAGACACACTCATGCGCGCACGCATTCGCATATGGAACCGCAGAAATTGCTTACGCATAGACAGATTCATTCACATCTGCTGCGCTGAAAAGAAAACGATGAGTGGAAAGGAATAAAAAAGCAACGAGTGAAACAATGTGGCCTAATGACAGAGGAGTTGATGACTGGAAGCTGCTGCTCCAGTTCATCTGACACTGTTTCTCGAAATGCAGGACGTACAGAACATCCATGAACATATATGTTAAATCTGTCTGCAACATATTACGTAAAAAAAAAAAAAAAAAAATCTTTTAAAACGCATTATAAACATCGATAAGTTGTAATTACAATCTTAGTGAAAAAGTGTTGTTTTCTGGAACAATAATTCAAAAATAATTTGCTCTAAAATAGAAAGAAAACGATCACCAGGAAATACAGTTTTGTGATTCTCTGTGACGTTTTTGGAAAGGTTCACAACTTCATTCCTTTCAAAATGACATGAATAGTAAATAAAAGAAACAGTAAAGAAAAGTTGGCGTTTTGTAGCATTTTCAGCTTGAATGAGAGCTATACCCCGCAATGTTTCACAAGTATTGCACAACTTGGCTGCCGAGTGGAGAACACCTGTAGTTTTGGTGGTTTTATTTCTTGAACTGGAACCAACCATATGGGCGTCTTGGACTTTGAAGTTTTCCAAGTTCAGCAAGACTGTTCGTAGGTATATGGGGGTGGCTGTTTGACAGAAATGGCTGCATTGCTTTTTTTTTTACTGTGAGATATAACCTCAGATGTGTGTTTTTTTTCCCCTTTCCTATTCCACTAATAGTAATGCTCTGCCTCATTTGCTCGTATTATACTTAACGTAAATGATACTAATTTAAATGAAATGCATCAAATGTTCACCGTTCACTTTTTTTTTTTTTTGTCTTATATGGTTATGTTCAAGGAAAACAGAAATGAGCTAAATGTGGTACAATACGTACTAATAAGGGGTGGGGGTTGGCAGGATGAGGCTGTGGGCAGTAGGATTAAGGAGAGCTCGTTGAGAAGACGCCGTTACTGAAACAGCGTGTGTCACTTCTGAGAGAAGTACTGCAGAGTATTATGCTGAAGAGTCCTTGAGCAAAAATATTAACATATACCACACATTAAGTCACTTAAAATGTTGCAATAGATCTTTGTCAGATTAAAGAGCTGCTTCTGAAGATGACTGAAAGCACCAGAATTCATTATACGCTCAGGTGCCATTTGTCAGCTCATGGAATATGTAATTTCTTTGTATTTTCACAATGCACTAGACTGCTTATCTAAAATAAATGTGTTAGCTGAGCCCAAATACCCTGTGTAAATGTGTCCTTTTGTTTTTAACAGAGTGCTGTGTATTTAGCATGGCTTCTGTGCTTACTAGTTCAGCAGAACTGCAGCTAACAAAGGGGTGTGCAGCTAGCGAAAGACTTCTGATGTTGCGCGGCGCATTTCTAAGTTTTTTTTTTTGCGTTCAAATCCTCTGTGTGCTGTTTATAGAGAAGCGTCTAAATTTAGCGCGGCAACATCCATGATTTTAATCATTTGTTCCCAAACTAGCCGGAAAAGATCAACTTTCACATCCTTCAAGGGCTTTGTACTTCAAATGCGCCCACAGATCTCTCCGTTTGTCACACTGCGACTCCCAGAACATCTCCGATTCTATTTGTGTCTCAGTCTATTTACTTAAACGCATTTCAAATGTATTGGCAAAGGCCCCTCCCAAAACCAACCCACATTTCCAAAGCCTGCTGCGCCCCCCGACACGCACTCTTTCACACACTGTCACACACACACACACACACACACATACACACATGGCCCTGGAAAATGCTGTGCCCTGCCCTTGTCTGTTATAGCGGCCTCACACACACTGGCTTCATTCTTCCACGCCATGGACTGAGAAGGTTGATGCATCTGTGTATTTCTGTGTGTGTTAGAGTGCACCGGTGCACACAATGTAATGAGCACGCTGGGACGCCGGTGTGTGTGTGTGTGTGTGTGTGTGTGATTGTGTGAGCATGCGTGAGCGCAGTGGATTAAAGGAAGCAGTTATGTGTTTCATGTTTTTCTAGTGATTACACTGTTAGCATTTGTGGTCAAGGCATAAACTGCAGATGGGTTTTATCCATGCGAAAGGCTAATGTGAGCACATCTATTTGCATGTGACGGACGCAGCTAGAGCGTGTCGAGATGTGTGGGGGGAGAATTCAGGCAGATGACCTTCTTCAACCACCTCTCATCCCCTGTCCAATCCAGAACGCCGTCCCACCTCGACGTGCCTCCACCTCAAACTTTTTCAGCTCCGTTGCACCGTGATCGGGCTTGTGCGCAATGTTCCTAGCTTGCCCGGAAGTGAAATCACCACCATTCCTGGATTTTAAATGCATTACCTTGTAGCTCATAACTTACTAGTACATTCATTTCTATGCATACTTTGACCTGTTTGCTGTTGAGTGCTTTCGGTCATAGTGTTGCATTAGAATTCAAGACATACTCCAACACTTGCACACACAAAAAAAAAAAAAAAAAAAAAAAACTGCTCGTCTGATGCAGTGTAACACCAAAAGCTTTTTTTTTTTTTATGTCTTAATACATTGAGTGTCTCCGGTGATGCAACCAAGTTGCCGTATGATTATATAACCTTATTTTGTGTACAGGTTTGTACTCCTATTGCAACCACACTCATGTCCAGCCTTAAAATGTGCTCACTGTGTGGTCCTTTGTCCAAAGAAAAACTGTTCCAGATCACTTTGCCATAGTTTTTTGCATTAATCTCCTTTAAAATCTGTTTTTAGAAGTATAATCCCCCTTGTCCTTTAGCCCATCCATCTCCGTAAGATTATTTTTTTTTTAAATCTGCACAGCAGGTAGACGTGACTCTACTTTACATAGCATTTATACAGTAAGCTTATAAAGTAAACCTCAGAGTCTTTTTTGTGTATCGTGATCTTTGGTCGAAGCGTGTGCTTTAATGCTAAGGTGCCCTGAATGTGGTGTTGCTTAGCAATGAAAGGAAAAAAGGGGTAAAGTCCTGTAAAATCCTATGCCAAGTGCCTTTAATATGTCAATAAATGTAGAATTAATCTATTGTTTTGCAGTATTCTCCACATTTATTGGCATTTTGTTATAAAAGGCCAATAAATGTAAAAAAAAAAAAAATAAATAATAATAATTATTACAAGAAATCCATAAAAAATTATTCACACAAAAGGTAAAAGACTGCATTCAATTTCACCACGTTTATTCAGTGGCTAAAAAACAAATCCGCCACACTTTGTAATTAGAAATATACATAAATACGACGCATCGCAGAGGTCCATTTCTCTTAAGCTGTCATCAAAATGGCAAAGTCAGTTGAGAAGTAGTGATTGTGTTCCTCTTTAACTGAAACAGAAAATGGCTACAAGGGAATAGCTTCTCACGTAAAGTTCAGAGCAATAATGGAAAAAGTTGAAAACAACTGGAGCGAACATACAAAGCTGGACACAGACATCTGCGACCTTGCAATTGCACACATTGAGGAGGATAGTAAGTGATGTAAAAAATAATCTCCAAAGTTTACTGAAGTAGCAGCTTCTAATTTTTAAATGTAAGGGAATTTAATTCCTACGTCTTGATCAAGGGTAACAGAGTGCAGGTATTTAAATCAAAGTCTGGAATTAGTGTAATTATGATGATTATGAAACTTAAAGTAAAACCTTCTTTTTTTTTTTACTTTAAACTTGAGTTTGTTTTTCAAAGCAACCTGAATTCAGTAATTCTTTATTACATTCAAACTGTATTCTTTTTTTTTTGTATGCCGTCTTTGTTTTGCATTCTTTATAATGTAACAAAAATGACTTTGATCCGGGAATGGCAGAGCATGTGAGGGCATTTACACGCTAAACTAAAATGTACCATGATGTGGCCTGACATGCTTAAACCCTAAACCTAAAGCTACCCCTGGCTTTTTTTTTTTCCTTTTCGTTCACCACTCGGGCACTAAATCAGAGAGACAGAAACATAACAGCAGCTTACCTTGGTGTCAGCCCAAGGCACCAAGTGCTTTTCTCCCCTCCCTACATCTTCACTTTGTAGCCCCTGCCAAACACTGTCACCCCAAATCTCCCACTAGCCCGCCTCCTTATGGCAGCAGTGCTCACAAGGCGACCGCAGTGGCATGGCGGAGCCACACGGCACCATCTGCTTGAGCAGGACACGTGGTGGATGGAAAGGACGGGCTTCCTCCATGTGCTCTATCCCCTCAACCTTCTTTATCCCAAATCCTTCTCCCTGTGTGCCGCAGCCCCGATCACCCCCCACCGTCACCCCCCCCAGCCCCTCTACTTTCCGCCATCCCACCCCCCACAGAAAAAAAAAAAATCCTGCTGATAATTTTTAAGGAATGAAGAGTCCCTCTGTGGTCGGATTTATGAACTCTTGTTGTAGTCATAGCAACCAGCTGCAACTTGTATTTTAGGAGGGGGGAGATGGGCGGAGTGAAGGGGATTTTGGGTGGGGAGAGCGGCAATGAAATCAGTGTGTGTGTGTGTGTGTGTGTGTGTGTGTGTGTGTGTGTGTGTGTGTGTGTGTGTGTGTGTGTGTGTGTGTGTGTGTGTGTTTTCATGGTGCTGGTAATGTTGTTGGGGGTGTCCTGTGGAGAAAGAAGAGGCATTGTTGTATTGGTATTCAGGGTGTCAGCAAACCAGAGTAATTGCTTGGTCTTTATGAAAACGGGGATGAGCTAAAAGCTTGAATGGGGAGATGCATTCATTCCCAAAACTCCCCGAATAGAAGAAAAAAGGCAATATACACTTGTTCTATTTTTATTAACTGCTGTTGAATATTAAGTTGATCTCTCTCTCTCTCTCTCTCTCTCTCTCTCTCTCTCTCTCTCTCTCTTTTTTTTTTAGCTTAGCAATGAAAGGGTCAATTCAGTCTGCCGTCATGTAAGCGCGGGACGCAAATGTTCATCCCAGCCGTCCCTTCACGATACATTTTGGAACTTTTTGCATTTACCTCATGCTAGCACCTCCGTATCTTATGCTGCGTGTAAATCCAAGTAACATACGGCCGTGTGATCTGTTTACTGTCTCACCGGCTGTGTTTCTGCAGCTCACTCTGGGATGTATATATCTAGCTTTTAGCTTCTTATCACACCCTTGCAGCGTTCCCTTTAAAGCTCAAACTCAACCACTATAGAGACATACTTGCTGTGGGAGAGAAAAAAAAAATGAGAGAAAGAGTAGAGAAATGGGGAGGGAAGGAAATAGAGAGGGGAAAGAAAAAAAAAAAAAACTCCTGACACCTCAGACTCCACTTCACAGCCAGTGGAGGAAGAAAGTGAGCAAGCCGCTAAGCCTTTCCTCCCCACAGCCGCCTGCAAGGTGAAGATATTGCTGCTCACATTTGGACAGATGCGGAGATCCTTTTGCATTGTGTGTGTGTGTGTGTGTGTGTGCGGGTGGGTGGGTGTGTGTACTGTAGACCTTCAGCCATCTCTGTTGAATTTCATATTTTTATTGTCAATGATTAAGTCAGATAGCACGAAAATAAAAAAAATAAAACAGTCAAAGCGAAATTTGGAATGTTTACTTTTTTCTTGTGGGAGATTTCAATTTGCAACCCGTTGTAAACTGTTTGTGTCGACATTAAGGGTGAATTGGACACTTGCTGGGAACAATAGATGCTTGCTGAGGTTTATGTATCCCAAATAGCCAATTCCAAGAGCCTGTAAATGGGTTTGTTATGCTCTAATTTCTAATTGCACAGCAGGATTTTTTGAGTGCATGCTATGAAAGGCTCTGTGATTGAGCTGCGAGGGGAGTCAAAACAAACATACTGTTAAAAAAACGCGGCCCTGTTCGGTGTAAAGCTGGGTACTGTGTGTGTCGAGACAGCGGCGGTATAATCAAACATGACATGATCTTATTGCTCTCCCGATGTCAATTGCTAGTGGCAAACACTCAGGGTCAGGGGGGGGGGAGCTTCGGCTAAAGAGAGGATAGCCACTGCTGCTTGCAGAAAAGCAAAAACAACAACAACAAAAAAAGGGATTTAGAAAAAGTAAAAACAGCTGCAGATAAAATTGCGCAAAACAGATCGCTTGGAGGACGTCTTGCTGTCTTGTCCAAACCCTAAACTCATGACTTATGCACTTTCATGTTGCATTATATTTAATTATAGATCATACCGGGGCAACCCTTAACAGAGTCTGCATGCCTCACAGGTACAAACAGTTGAATAATTCAGCAGCTGGCATGTCGGGTAGGATGTGGTGTGAGTGCAGCGGGAGAATAAACCCGCTCTTGTTCAACTCCCCGCTTCATCTTGCTGCGGGACAAAAATGGAGATTGAAGGAGGTTAAATATCTGATTTTTAACCAGCTTGTCCCAGGCCTGAGTGACCGGAGATACGTGTCGGGTATCTGGCAGAGAGGGGGGGGAAAAAAAAGGAAACACATCAACGATTTAGTTTACGCGAGACTGACAGCAGCTGGGTGGTGTTTTTCTTTCTTTCTTTTTTTTTTAAGGCCAGTTCATGTCATTGGCAAACCATTTGTGCGAGAAGCAATTCAAACACAGAGAAGACAATAAAGCATTCAGTTATGTCCAGAGTTTCAGACTTCACTATGTAACAAATGGAGATTTGACTGCTTTCCTTCCTGACCAAATCCATTACTGTTATCTGTGGATACCATATCATCTTAGACTCTCTCCATTAGTTGGGGGGGAAATTGCAAATGGGGCTGCGTGTAAAAATGGAACTGCCGATAAAAGGGAGAGAGAACAGCAAATACTAGCATTGCTGTGTTTTGTTTTCCCTTATCACCTTTATTTTAGGGATTTTCTAGATTCCTAAATGAGTTTGAAAAAAAAAGTGTCATCCAGATTAAAATTCAACCCAGTATTACAATAGATGTACATATATTTGATGTTTCTTTATCTTATAGTTTCTCAAAAATAAGATATAACCTAGAACGGACAAGTATTCCTAAAATCTGAAAAGTCTATTATTTTGCCTGATAAATGTGGGGAAAAGGTAAAACCTAGAAGAAGATATTGCTACCCTTTTTTGCTGCGGCTTTCACAACATAAAATGCCCAAGTGAGGCATAAATTCAGCTGGCGCTCTTTTACAGGGAAACAAAATTGGGGCAGAATGAAAGCTGTCTTTTCCATTCGTCACAGATATAACCAATGTGATTTGGCAGAGGATCGTCAGTGCTGCTTACAGAGCTTCTCTTCACTGAATCCTAAACTGAGGGAAAGTATCAGTTTTAGAGTGTTCATTTGCTCATAAAAGCTATTAGGCTAAAATTGCTCCCATAGATACCATGCTCCTATAGGATGCAAAATATTTAATGATGAATCTGACCAGTAGTTTTGTAATTTGAGGCTTTCGGTGCCTTGCTAAAGCACACACACACTGCTTGAACCTGTCCACACTTTGTCACGTTACACCTATGAACAATGTATTTTAATGGGAGTGTATGTGATAGACACAAAGTAGCACATAACTGTAAAGCCAAACGACAATAATATGTAGTGTTCATTTTTATATTTCCAAATGAAGATCTCAAAAGGGTGTCAGAAACTATATTGCAATTAACTGTCTGGAGAAATTTCTTAGTAAGTAAATATTCTTTAAAAGCCAGAGAAGTTCGATAACATAGGTGAACAAACAGTATGAAGATTTAAGAACACGAGAAAGTTGGGGCGACGTTTAATCAGGGTTAGGTTATAAAACAGTTACTTAAGCTTTGAACACAATTAAATTGATAATTTAATAACAGAACAATTGATTTCCTATGCAGTCTGAAAAATCTGGGATTTAATTTCAGTGGCCAGTAATTTCAGGTCTGGATGAGCAAAGAAAAAAAGAAATATTAATTTCTGTTTCTAGTCTTTATTCCCTATACCAATGTTTAATGATGTGTCCTCCATTCCTTCCTTCCTTTATTTTTTGTATCTTTCTCTCCTCATGTTGTTCCTTCCTTTTTTTGCATCATGTGTTCATCATGTTCTCGCTTACTTCCTTGTATCTGTCCTCTTCTTCTTCTTTACTTCTCCTTAATCCCTTGTATACTTCATTCCCATCTTTAGTCCTTCTTTGCATTACTCATTCCTCCAGTATGGCCTTCCTTCTATCCTTCCTTCCTTGTTCTTAATTTCTTTTTTGTATCCTGCCCTCTTCATTCCTCAAATCCTTTTTCCCTTTGTCACTTCCCTCCATTGCATCCTTCATTCATTCTACTTCCTTCTTCCCAGGTGTCAAATGAAAAGCCTAGACACTGAGATCACTCAATATAAATTCTAAGTATTTCATATTTTCAAATTTTAAAAGAGGAATTTAAAGGAAGAAGAAGGAAAGCATATAACCAGTTTAAATGAAATTTGTGTAATGCTGGAAAGACTATGTCACAACTGCAGCACTGCCAAGTTTTGACTGTCTCGGTAGTTCTTGCCCAGTCTCATCTGACAGGATGTGCAGAAATCCACTGTTTATGTTAGACAATCTCAACAGGACAATTAGAGGGGATACAAAAAGTCTAACTACTCCTGATGAAGTGAGAGATTTTTGTGAAGTAAAAAAAGGACGCAAAGATAAATCATTCCCATTTTCTTCCACTTTAAACATCTTTGTGCTGTTCCGTTCAACTGAAAAACAAACGCTTGTTTATGAGGTGATCATGAAAAATAAAATAAAAATTTGCAGTAACCTCATAGCAGAAGTGTGGATACCTTAGAGATAACACTGTGTTGAAGCACCTTTTGAATACATTTTAGCATTCGGTATGTTTTGCTAGTAGACTGTCAGTATTGCACATCTTGACCTTGCCCTTGCTGCCTTGCAAACATTCTTCCAATCTTTAATTCTACATAGGCCGTTTCAAAAATAAAATTTTCTTCAGGTGAAACCAATTTAAAAAGTAGAATTGCACATCATCTTAAAACTAGGGTCGGTGAATTTTGCGGAAGTCTCTTTTGCATAACTGCACTTGCACAAGACCGACTTATGTCGTTCTTCCTCTCTTCTGGGGGATCGCGTCTTAAAAATCTCCCAAATCCACTCTGGTTTTCTTACTTTCTGCTGAGGCCTTCCTCTTCTTCTCATAAACATGAACGTGGTTCGCTTCATGCGACTCTCAGCCATGGTCAAAGTATACGGTGAGAGCAGCGGAGCTACGATGAATGGCTAACCTAGCCGATAACCTAACCGGATACTACATAAATGCCAGAAGTTCGCATGTAGCCAGGGGCAATTATAAAGCAACGAGCACGGACATTGGCATTACGTGAGCACGTCAGAATGATTGGAATGTGGGACAACCAATAGATATGGCGATACCCCTGGAACTTGAGGGATAGAGGGGGGTGAGTATATATCGTCTATGGATAAGAACAGGAACAAAACTCAGAAAAATTCATGCTCTTCGGACCGAGGGGCATGGATTGGTTAGTTTTTACAGGCCTGCAGCTCCCACAGAAAACAATTTTTTACCTCCTTTTTGTGAATATATAATGTATTTACTCATATTTGTATTTACTAGGGTAATATAATGTATTTACTACTTTCAGGATGCAAAGACCATTTATCCAGTATTACAAAAAGTGTTCCTGAACAGGATTACCAACTATAGCTTTAAACTGATAGATTAAGATGACCTCAGCTAATTATGAATAGTAGGCGATTTTTCCGGAGATTTAGGTAAGAAACAGCAAACTCTTTTTTTAAATAACTGCACCTTTTATCAAGACCATCGTACCCGCTCTTCCGCTACTCAGGGGGATCGGATAAAAGAATCTTCCAAAAACACTCTGGTGTTATTTCTTTCTTCTGAGGCCTTCCTCTTCTCATAAACTTGAGAGACAGTTTGCTTCTTGCGACTCTCAGCCATTTACAAAGCATACGGTGAGAGCAGCGGCGCTACAATGAATGGCTAACACCAAAGCTAACCAGATACATAAACACTAGAAGTGCGCACGTGCACCCAGAAAGCGGAAACTAACAAGGAGCGTGCACACACACCGGCATTATGTGAGCTTGTCACAATGACTGCCATGTGGGACAACCAATTGATAAGGTGAACCCAAAGCCAAAAAAGATCGGCCACTATAACTTTAATGATTTGGATCAAAACATTGACTCAAATTTAACTGTTAATGATTTTAGTCTCCTTTGTTAATGGGCTGTGTTGTTTTTAAGCTAAGTTTACCTTTTGTAATTAGGGCCAAACTTTCAAGTTTGGTTTCATCAAGCTACAGTATAACACATTTTCTGGCCTGGTTTAGGGAGAGTTTAGTCAGGCTTTTTAGCCAGGAATCCAAGAATCCAAGTCACATATAAAACTTACGTTTTGGTTACTTCTGTTCAAAATCTTGTGTCAAAAGATTAGGCTTGGCTATTCAAATTATCATGCTCACTGTTTTGATTCAAACATAACAGAAACTTAAACATGTACCAGGATAAAACCCTTGTCATTCTGTTTGTGCTTGACCAACACATCAAACTGTATTTAACACAACAGAAATAGTTGTTTTGTACTCTTACAGCGCTGGCACACTTTGGGAAAAAAACAGGCCACAGACACAATATCTAAAAAAGATGCTTCTAGTAAGATTTTAGTGTTTCCAGCTGCCGTCTCTGCTGACTGTGCTGGGAGGAAGCGTTGGATGCACAGCGGGAGACAGGAGTGGGTGGAATGTGTTCTGCTCCTTAGTGGTTCCCGCTGAAACTCAACAAAGAGAGGGAAACTGCGTATCTGTGCCGTCATCTTCTCCAGTGGAGTTAGTGGAAGAAGAAAGGGTGACTTTGCCTGTGGCTTGTTGGATATGTCTCTACTTTATTAGTTTAAATCTTCTGAAACAGTGTAACAAAAGTAAATTCAGAAGGCATGAGGTTTATTTGAATCAGACTCAAGGGGAGTGATAATTGTTGCCAAATTGTCCTGTCTGTATTGGATCCCCCCCAGTTTTGCTATTTTACTTTACAACTTATAATGTTTGAAACAGATAGAAAAGTGTAAGGTTTTAACATGCATGTGATAAAACAAAGATGGGTTATGGGACATGCAATTAAAAAGTAAGATGTGGGAGGGAGTGACTGACTGGGAAAGTAGTATGCACAAGAGAGAGAGGAGTGGATGTAAGGGACAGAAAGCATCCGGAATAAATTCCCAGAGATGGCCACGCATGGCTGGGCTGAACTGGCCTGGATCTGGGAGGTGGAGGTTGGGTGGGTGGAGGGGTTGAGAGGCTCTGCACGTCCAGCTGGACAGAAAAAGAGAGGGAGAGGCCCCCAAGCGCTGACAGGTGTAGCCTTCCACTCCAGCTGAGGCCACACAGCTGACCTGGATCTCTGGATATTTGTCTTTATGCATATTTCTCCCTAGCTCCCCCTGTCCAAATATGTTCCAATTTAAACTCAAAAGGTTACACATGTAACAATTTTCAATACCTGCTCCCTATTCATCATTTTTGCAGGGCCAAGCTCCCCAACCAAGGAGCCAAACATTTTTTGGTCAGTAAGGCAAGTATCTTTAAGAGTAGGCTTAAAACTATCCTTTTTGATAAAGCATATTGTTAGAATGTCTTAGGTTATGCTGAGCTATCTCTGTAGTAGTAACGCTGCTATAGACTTAGGCTGTTGGAAGGCATAATAGCCTATTTTCCACACTATGCTACATTCTCCTACTACTCTCCTACTTTACATTATTTGGCATTATTTAAACATGTCGCTACATGCTCATTCAGGAAAAGTGAATGCTTGAAGTCAGTGACCTAATGCAATATGCAGGGTTTCCTCAGACAGACAAATGTTTTAGCCAGTCTGTCTGTATGGTTTGACAAAACTGACTTTGTTAAGTGCCTTCATATGATGCGTTGTGAACTGGTGCTATTTAAATGAAGTGAATTGAAAGTTGAAACTCAATGCGTTCATTGTGCTTATTGGCTAGGTGAACATATTCTACAGCATAAACGCCATTCAGTGATATGATATAAAAGAATAGACTATAAACACAGTCTAGGATCCTGAGCCACAACCATCTGAAAAAGACCTGTTCGCTCTCCTAAAGTTCCATCAATTATTACCACTTCTTAAATAATATACTCTCCGAAAACTTTATTGGGTAAACCTTGCCAGGACTGTATTGGACCTTCTATTGGCTTCCAACTTCTCTGGGTAACTGTCATAATTTCAAAACTGCGGTCATGGAAGCATCAAGACAATCACCAAGAATATTTAGGTGGGCTTTGGCATTTAAAAATGATTCAGGGTGCCATATTTATGGTCACTTTTATGCCCTTTATCATACTCTTATCATCAGACCCATGCCTATTGCACAGGACAAGAAAACGTTTCACTTTTTAGCTCCTTATAGAGTAACACAAGCATAACTATCTAATATTTCCTGGCAAATTGATCTGGCTTTCTGCACAGATAACTGCACTGCAGCCAGCTGCTTAACATACATACTGCCAGTAACATGTCTAAAGAAGTTTCAAAACAGCATCACCTAGAAAAGAATGATAAGTGGTACTAATTCAGGTTTCAGTCACTGATGGTCTTTGTTTTTTTCGCAACTTTCTCCTAATTAGCAAAATTTGTATTTGTT
Organism: Fundulus heteroclitus; assembly: GCF_011125445.2. Classification (NCBI taxonomy): domain Eukaryota; kingdom Metazoa; phylum Chordata; class Actinopteri; order Cyprinodontiformes; family Fundulidae; genus Fundulus; species Fundulus heteroclitus. The sequence continues at coordinate 14,763,664 of NC_046369.1, forward strand.
ATAAAAAGAACTGAACTACATAAAGAAAAACAATAGAAAGCTAAAACTACAGGTTCCAGAAAGCCCAGCACCTTTCTTTTTTTTATTGGCAGCTACCAGCAACGGTGAGTTACAGCTGAAATCTTGGAAGTTACAAAACTCTGCACACTGCATTTTTCTTATTCTTTGCCTGCAGCTCTTCACAGACTGCATTGGGGAGGAAATGCATATGAATGTCTTGATATTGCTGGCCAAGTAAAAGACTGCATCTTTAAAGAAGCCTTGGAAACAAAGTAAAGTACAGTCGGCTAAATGTGTATCCAGTAACTGAACCCTGGCAGAAAATGAGACTAGCCACCTGAAACTGGCCTCCTGAGGTCCTGCAGAAAATAATCTGAGCCAAAGATTCTCCAAGAACAAAGGGGTTGTCTCTAATGATGAAGCGGTTTCCCTTCCACTTCCATGAAGAAGACGGGATTTAAAACATGCGCCAGTCGGAGCAGACGCTCGCTGCAGCTGCTAGACCAAGATTCGCTGCCATCTCTTCTCTGTTCATCAGACCTTCTGAACTCAATGTGCTCTCCTGTTCATCAGAATGGATAACGGTAAAAGGTTACGTCTGCGCAGAGAAAATTTGTTCAGGATAAAACTATTCAAATATTGTTTTTTCATTGTGTTTTGCTTTGTTTTGATGCCTTAGCGTTGTCGGGCCAAGACAAAGGGGAGCCTGGGCGACTGGTGATTGAAACCATCTGAATGGGTGGTTTGAGCACTGATAGGCCAATAATGTGAGCTTGATTTAATTTGTCAGTCTTTTCCCTTCTTCTCTTCCCTCTAACCTGCACAAAATATGTCCGTATAGTTCTTTATAAACGTATCAAATTGTGTTGTCGCTATTCCATCTGCTAATGATAAGACAGAAGCCACCATTAGTCCTGCTGTGTTTAGTACACAACTCGTTCTGTTCTCCCTCTTACACATTAATATTTTCATCAGTGGTACGTAAAAATATAGGTCGGACTTAGGCCGTTTGCTGTGACATCACAGCCCTCTGTCCACCAAATTGTGATTCCACAGCACACAGCCCTCTTGGTAGTCTATTATTACATTCAATCAGCCACTGTGTTGGTTAACACAACATTTAGAATCATCCGTCCACCCATAATTTATACCCACTTATCCTTCCAGGGTTGTGGAGGGGCTAGTGCCTATCTCCAGTTGACTTTGCACAAGAGCCGGGGTCCATCATGGACAGGTCAACATTTAGAATCAGTGTTCCCAAAAGTTAGTAATTCATAATTCAATAAATAATATTTTAAACATTATTTTATAAAAATAGTAATTTATGTTCCTCTCTGCTTTGCATTGTGAAGTGGTTATTTTAACAATTAGCAGGTGTTGACCTCTCTTAGTTTTCAGAGCTAATTTGGCCTCAATCCCAACTCCTCAAAATAAACCATGATTCCTAGACATACATATTCACTCTGAACTGGAATATTACTGCAAAGTTTTAGTTGTTTGTTTTAGTTTTATACCTATTTGCTCCTCTTTATATTTGACCTGTGTCATCTATTAGTTTTTCTCATTCTTTTAATTTTATTTAGTAGCTTAGTTAAATGTTATTAATTAAATAATTTCTTGGTTTAAGTATTTTAACTGCTTGAGTTCAATTGTAGTATTCTGCTAATGAATTCTTGCATTTTGGAGAGAGGTTGGTTGTTCTTATTTCTTATTGGAGTGTAATGTTTGATGTTCGAGAATACCTCTGCACAAATTCACTTCTTCATAAATTTTTCTATGCTGCATGTCCCTCACCAGGCAGGTATTCATAAAACAATGACTGACTAGAGAGCTAGTTTGCTATTATTTCCTGAAGATCAGGTAGTTTCCCAACATAGTAATGGTGCGTTCGCACCGAACGCTGTGACTTCGAAATTTGCGCCTGCACTGCACGGTGTTGACCGCTGTGCATTTCGCATGCACAAAAGGTGGCACTGGCTTCAGTGCGAGTCACCCCACCATCAAATAGGAGAAGCTCTATCCGCTTTTCTGTTCAACTCAACATGGCGGACCGGGGTTTTACCAAGCTAGTCACGGTGCTGCATTTAATGGGGAAAGAACAACAGCCCTGACGTCCCTGCTATGGAGCTCAGACAGAAGCACCGGGAGAGCAGTGGAAGACAGCATAGCAAGGCGCCGACAGACAGATTACCCAACCCGCCCACAGAAAGGACGGCTGGTCCATCCAGTTCTGGAGCTACAAGAGGAGGACGAATGATGAATGGTTTAACAGTCCTTTCAAGGGCTAAATTAAAACGTCTTCTTTCAAAGCCAAGCAAAAACCTCTAAAGAGCATTCCATCCATCCATCCATCCATTTTCTAACACGTCTATCCCTTGTGGGGTCGTGATGGGTGCTGGTGCCTATCTCCAGCTGTCAAGAGGCGGGGTACACCCTGGACAGGTCGCCAGTCTATCGCAGGGCAACACAGAGACAAACAGGACAAACCACCATTCTCACACACACTCACACCTAAGGAGAATTTAGAGAGGCCTAAAGAGCGTTCCTTCCTTAATAATTTTTCAATCTCCTATTTTGTTTGATAAAAGCTTTGTCTCCGCTGCGCTCCTCCACCCTGTGTCACAACAACAACAACCAGTCCCTGGTTGGTTGTCGTGACACGATTTGACAGAAAAGTTCAGATTTTTTAACTCCAGTGAAAGTCTGCACTCCGCTCCGCTCCGCTCGTTTGCAGCAACTGCACAAAGGTGCCCCATTCACTGCTCCTGACCGCGCCATTTGTGTAGATATAACATGTAAATCCACCATTCACGCCACGGACACCACGTTCAGTCCGAACGCACCATAATGTCGATTAAATTTATTACTTTATTGATAATTGCCTTTGCCACTTATTAATAGTTATTCATAGCCAAACCAAACCTATTGTTGCACAAAAACTAAAAAAAATTTTGTGTTGCCTGTGGCATTGTTTTTGAAATTTGTGAAATAACATAATGAAAGGATGTCATATTGAAACCTAAATCTAATCAAACAGTAATTAGGAACAAGCCTGAAAAACCATAGGTGTAAGGCAGTCATTTCCTTCAAGAAAAAAAACATTAAAGTACACAGAGTATGAAACTTGAATGTTTGTAAAGTGCCTTGAGATGACGTGTTGTAAACTGACGGTATATAAATAAAATTTTATTGAATTTAATCTTTTTAGTCCTTCTTATGCCTACTTGCCTAACCTTATGCAAACTTAGTTTGCCATTTATCAGGCAAATATGCTTTATTGGGTGTGGTTCTGGTTGTTGTTCCATGAAAGAAGACGAGGTGTATATACAATGGAAGGTGTCGTTTTTGGCTGAGTCAGCAACAAGTATAGGGCGACAGCAAATGCTTCATACTAGATTCACAATAAAGACATGACAATTAAACAACTTAGCTCTCCAGATATGATGGACACCACAGAATAACCACCAAAAATGTAATGAATGCAATTGCACTAGGGACAAAAGTAAATTGGACAATAAGACATTAATGATGCAAGAAGACTCAATGCTTATACTTACATATCATCCTTGGCATTGTCAGTGCTTCTGAAATTTAAACCACTTTTACCATAACTTTTACTGCTTCCCACCATAAAGACAACAGAGCCTTCTTAAGCAAAGCGTTTTATTTCCCCCAGTTTGCTTTGCAGAAGAGAAACAAGCTAATGTAATCTTTATTCACTCTAATTCAAAGCTTCAGCTCTGTTTGTATAGTGTAGTTAATTATTAGATTCCCTTCCCAAAATCAATGTGATAATGATTAACTGTGTTTAAAATTACACTTACATTACATTTAATAGATGGTTTGTAGCCACTTCAACTGTTCCTTTTATTATCACGCAGTGCACAAGATCTCTCCCAATCCTCTTCTTGTGAAATTTTGTCAGATTACTATAAGTTTATGATTTCATATTGTGAAAATGATCCTTCTTTTTTATGTTTCATCACCCAGACTGTTCTGACTTGCAGAGATGTCAGCAAAATTGAAATTAGCCCCAATTTAATTCAGTTTGCTATCCCCGCCTAATTAGGTGATGAGACTCTACACATGATGAAAAATTAGTATTCCAATATGACAAGTAAAAATGATAAGGTCAATGCTCTTGAACAAAGAGAGCTTATTTTCCACAAATTGACTAAAGAGGAAATTATGCTCATGTTCAAATAGCAATGAACTGGAGCAAGTGGATGAGAACAGATTGATTTGCAGTTAGCAACAAAAGGAATCAGATGGTGTGAATCAGGCAAGAGGAAAAGCACAAAGGCTGGTAAAACACTATGAGAAGCTTCATGGAAGTCATGTTGCTTTATTTTCAGACGTCTTAGTTTAATGCACTGTACCTATTCAAAACTTTGTGTTTACATGCCTACAGAGGGTTCACACTTGTGTGTGTGTGTGTGTATAACTTTAATGTTCTTAAATGCAGCACACTAATGCCTCTGCCTTGGCAAAATTGTGATATCAGTCAGTTTCTGCATTTATGAAGACATTTTTGCATTTTCATCAGTTGTACTTTTTCTTGTGCTTTCCAGAAAGCAAAACCTTACCTCAAGAGGAAACATTTCTGTAAACACTCCTATTAAGATTTAACGCTAAACTGCACAACTTCTGTTACTTTGGGGACCAGCATTTTTTGTCTTCGCCATCATATTGGTCCATTTCCACAAATGTGTGCAAAAGTGTGTGCAACCACAGCTACACATACACACACTTACGTGCACAACCGAGCCTCTGGTTGCATGTACAACCCATACTCACCCAACTGCACTCGCACGTACACTCCGGTGGATACTATCAGTCGTGCTCAGCTGAGGCTCTGGGCCTGTCCGGTCCCCACGGCGTGGCGGTGACCAGGGAAGGGAAGAGCTTATCTCGCCCCCAGGCCCTTCCCTCGGCCCCAAACCTTGGCTTCAGGAGCAAGTCGGCAGATGCCATGCAGACCCCCGGCATGCCGTGTTTGTGCGGCCAAAGCATATAGCGTATAATGCTTAAGGGACGGGCATTTGAACCAGACAGTCGATCTTGCCTGTCTATCCATCTGTGTGTAAATGTGTGTGGTTGTGCAGACCACACAGCAGATGGAGGTAAAAGCTCTTAGTATGACCAACTCCCACAGTCCAACCTGGGCCGCTTCAGAGCATTTGGTACCCACACACACATTCTATCAGCGTAGTATAAAATACGTCTGGATGTTACCCAAGCGCGATGTTCTTTTCATTCTATGAATTTAAACGAAACACAGTCACTGAGATGTTAGATTACGAAAAGAAAGAGAGGAGAATAACCATGATGTGCTGTGCCATCAAAAATAATCATACCCTTTTTTTGGCACTTTTTTGTCCATTTTAACGCTGGTTGTGTGGTAGTCATCATCCTGTTGGAAGGTGATTCAACAGCATGCCATCTCAATTCTTTTAGGATTACATTGTGATTACACTTGCTCCAAGCACCCCTGGGTGCCTGGAGCAAACACCCAGGGGGGGTGAACGGACAGTGCAGTGAATGGAATACAGTGCACTCGCAGCCCATTTAGTATGGGCTTTGTTTTCAGTGTGAGGAATGTCATGTGAGGCGTGTGAAGTCAGGAAAATGTGTGTCTCACACTCATTGCATGAGACTTGAGAGCTCTTCATTAGTTTGGGTGTATCTGGTTGCTAAAGAGCGCTATAGTTGCGATTTTCTTTGCTGTTAGCTGAGCCGCTAATCAATCAAGCCTGCTGCCAATTCGCCAAATTGTGAGTCCACATCCATAGCACACCGCCATCTGGGAAGTCTATCACCCTATTCAACCAGTATTGAGGTGGCTAGTTATTAACACAACATTTAGAATCAATTGTACAAGCTGTTAATGATCTCTAATTCAGCAAACCATTTTTAAAACATCACTTTATTAAAATGACTGGCTTTATGTTCCTTTCTGATTTGCATTTTGAACTGGGCATTTTAACATGTGGCAACTGTTGTTTTTCATTAGCATTAAAGCAAATTTGACCTCATTCCAGATTCCAAAAAAACAACCTTGGTTCTTAAAAATACATATTAAAGACTTAAGTGTGCATATGTTCTCCCTTACCTATTGTTCTATAACACTACTTCTGACCAGACAGGTATTCATAAAACACTAGCGGAATATTATTTCATGATAAGCGAATGGTGCCCCGACTTGGTCAATTTGGTAACTTTGGCTCTTGATTTTTAGTCATTTATGGCCAAACCAAACCCCAACAATAGCGTTTAGAGTTGATTTCACGTAAAAACTCTTCAGAGCAGATGATCAGGTGTCTCCTGGAATAATGGCTCAAAAAATTTTGGATATCCATTTTACTATCATCACATTCATAAACAACTCCGTCAGAACAGGCTTGTATCTATAAGGCCATGAAGATGAGAGGGAGCATTTTGGAATGCACATGTGTAAACCCGTTCACAAGATTAACAGAGATCCAGGTAACATAACTGAGAAGCGTCCTTCATCTCAGCGATTTATGCCAAGTGTTCCCAAAACGTTGGTCTAAAGATAGGGATACAACACGTTGCAAATTACCTATACAGTGATGGGTGTTGTTTAACACAGCAGCACAGAGCGGTCTTCTCTTTTCGACTGGCAATGCTTTGAACCCCACAGCTAAAATAAGGTGAATGTTTTCTGTCGTTAGAGAAAATTCCACATGCTCGCATGTTCGGACAAACCAGTTGTAGTGTTAGCCTTTCTGGGCGACTGCCGCAGAATAAGAATTATGCCACTGGAGTTTATTTTTTTGAGTGCGAGCATCTTCCTCTTGGCTGTTTGAAGGTATTAAAGAGAGAGTGACATTTTAGCTCGCTGGGTAAGCTCCAATCACAGAAGCTTGCAACCGATGAAAACATTCACTGGCTTGACTTTGCTCAAGTCCTGTTTCAGCAAAGACACCCATCCTCTAATACTGCAGCTTTTTTTTCCCCTTTGATGTGCAATCACACATTCACATGTCTGCCGCTCAGACACTCACCCAAGCACAATACATTTGCTGAAATAAAGACACTGCAGTGTATGTGACCCATTTTGCAGAGGCAGGGCTTTGCTTTCATAACAGCGGAGCATGAGGGAATGTGCAAGTGTATGAATGCGTAAATGGTGTATTCTTGCGCTGGGACGCTGCTGCACGACAAGCTTTTAAATCTTGAAAAGGAAATGATAGGTTGGTTTCTTGGCGAGAAATGCTGCTGTCATGCGTCCAGCAATAAGGCCGTTAGCCATACTTCACTGGGGTTTGCGCGCGAGAGACAGAACCAAACGTGCTACCAAAAGGTGGAAAAAGGAGGAAGCGTCATAATCTGGTCACAAAAAAAGGAAAAGATATAGTCCATGGACTGCGTGCGTTCTTAAGTGTGTGGACAAGCCTCAAAACCCTTGAACACACTCCTCGAGCAGTTAATAATCACTGTTTCACGGCGATTGAGGAGCAAAGCAGAGATAATGTTTTGTATTGAGATAACACCTTGCCTCATTCCTGCCGCCTCGCATTAACGCAGGAGACAAACGGAACAGGAGCATCGCCTTGAAGCCATCCAAATGAGGGTGTCTGCAATGGAGTGAAGTGAACTGAAGTGAAGGAGGAGGTGGAGGAGGCAGAAGAGGGAAGTGGAGAGGGGGGAGGGGGGGGCATGAGGGGTAGGAGGCAAGTGCCACAAAAATCAGGGAGAGGCTGCTCGACCCTCGCGGCGCATTACGGCAGCAGTCAAGTGAATGTGAAAACAAGGGAAAGCTTTGCGGAATATCGATTTAATGCTGCAGCCTGAGCAGGGGGAAGATGCGTGCTCCAGATTACATGCGCTCTATTTCCCACCCATACAGGATCCTTGAGCTCCTCTGTCTCCACACTCTGGAGGACCACAGAGAGACGGGGAGAGGATGCTCTTTTATGTGCCGTTTCCCTCTGTGAAGTCCAACTGTGTAAAGAATTAATGCAGAAATAAAGAAAACTGCAGGAGAACACAAATAGGAGGAACGTTTTGATGCCAACCTCCGTGTCTATTGGTTGGCTTCCTCTCTTTTAATTATGTCCACATCTCCTAAATAATAAATGGGTTTGGGACCTTATGAGGGTAAAATAAATCTATAGTAAAATGAACTGGTGTAGATCTTTTCAAGCTATAATAGTAAAGTAGCAGGAACATTTCCAAACTACTGTTTAGTACGCTTGTGAGAATGAAAATGTGTTGTTAACTGTGAGATGTGTGTGATAAGGAAATATATTCTCTCTTCTTTTGTATTTATCATGTTTGTGAAAATATGTCACATTGCACTCTACAGGAGACTACTGTGTCATATTTCTTACAAAGACAATTTATGATAAGACACCATGGGCTCATTACTGAGCAAGTTATCCATGAAAACTAATCTGCAGATCAAACTGGATGAGTCACAAATTGTATCGTGCTGAAATTGTCTTATCGTGAACTTTTTTATTTTCCCTGCGACATCAAAGTCAGATCTAAACCATGAAAAGATCTGTGGAGTTCACAGGACTGTGTTCTACTGTAGACTCTAGAAGTCACCGCTGGTTTTTGACATGGTTCACGGCTTAGGGAAGCATTCCGTCAAGTTGAGCCACAAGCGCTGATAAAAAACGGTATCCGCTAGGTGTTCCCTGAGTAGTTTCTCTTTAAAATATTGGAATGTCCATTCAATGGGAAGTGGGCAATCTCTTTTGTTTTGCACAGTCTTAGCACAGTAAAAGAAAAAATAGGCCATTGTTGAAAGATTTCTTAAGTGCTAAATTTGGTGATTTGTGCTAGACTCCAGGATTATTTCATTATTAAGTGAGGAACCAGGACAGCACTTCATCAGTCATAGTTCAAAATCTGTAATCCATAAACTGGCCAAACATAAACTACAGTATTTGCAATTTTTAATAGGATATTATATTTCAAGTGTTGTGCATTAAACACTAGCATATTGGTAATGTATTCAGCGAGTTGGATAAACTAACTGTCCTTCATGTCCACACCTGATGTTTATTTTTAGGGGCTGAGATGCTAAAAATGATGAAGAGTTGAGGGAAAATTGTTTAATGGTAAAGCAAGACACTGTCAGAAATGTTGGTTAACTATAATCAACATTATCGTTGCAATTTTCTGCAACAGAATGGCTAAGAAATATTTTTCGTGATATTGTGCAGCCCTAGTTGCAACCAGCACATTCAACTGAAATTTTCTGACAAAAATGGCACTATTTAACGGGAATAAACATGCATTTTAAATGGTGTAAGATTTGTTTCCAAGAAGCAGCATTATAGCTAAGAAAAAAATAAATTGACCAAATTTCATTAACTCTTGTGTTGATCACGATAAGAGTGAAAACTGCTATGTATGGTTGAACAAGGTGTAGCAAACGCTGATCTGTTGGCTGCTCACGATAATGCAAATCTCCTGTTCCTTAACAAAATTGGACCAAGATCTGGTGAGTGCAGAGGACCGTGAACCAGCTAGCAAGCATCTGAGCTTTGTGATGTGGTTCATTGCCTGGATGGAAGCAACCTTGCCTGCAAGCTGAGTTCTTGTGGTATTTGTGTATTCACAGTATTTTGTGTATTCGCGGTATTCACACAGACACGGGAATCCATCTTGTCCCGCTCCCATCTCAATCGTTCAGGCCCGGACCAAAAAACGTTTCGGACCAATCACGTTGCAGTGTTATGATTTAAGGCGAAACATAAAGCTGTGATGAAAACATGAGCTGCTGAGCCCACAACCGAACCAACATAGAAGAGCAGGACGACACGTGTAGCTGCTGCTGTTTTGTCAGACTCCACGATTTCTTCTTTGAAAGTAGAACAGCAATAAGTGCCTTGACCAGCATAAACTTGTTGTGGTTTCTCGTACCGCCTGCTGCTTACATAATAGGCTAAAACTAACCTTTGGTAGGCGGGCACTAGGTGCCACTTCGCTCAATCAGCTTGGAGAGTTCTGCTGGATGCACATTATCAATCTGTCTTGCCAGGTTAGGATGCAGGTAGCTACCAGAAGATGAGTACACATAAAGGGGGGAACATGCTCAGCAGCAATACTCAAATTGAGTAGGTCCTTTGGACAGGTACTTCTGAGCAAAAATAAAAAAATAAAATAAAAAAAATTCTAAATTGGTACTAAGGGCCCAAGGTATGCCAAGACAATGTCCCTCATACCATGACACCAAGGCCACCGGCCTAAGCTGATGATAGGATTGCCGTTTCATGATGTTTATTCCAAATTCTACCCCTAAAATCTAAATATAGCTCAAACTTGAGGCTCATGGGCTTGCAAAAAGTTTTTAAACAGTCTGTTATTTTCCAATTATGATGAGTATGTGTGCATTTTAGTCACAGTTTCCTCTCAATAGCTTGCTTCCAAGGTGATCTTTAGCTGCTGGAGCTCATCTTCCTCAGTGTTTTACATGTTGCGCATTCAGAGATGGTATTACGTATACAGAAAGTCTTTATTTGATAAATATTAACCGAACATTCTGTTGGCAGCTTGTAAAAAAGCAATCAGGAGAAAATGGAATACGTCAGGTTGACAACTAACACAGGATCACTGGATGAAAATTGTGAACAAAATATATTTGATGGATCAGTTGACTCATAATTTAAGGACTTATAAAGACGAGTGCTCAATTAAAAGTAGGCAGAAGTGGGTTATCTCATCAACGACAGGCAACGAAAAACTGAACTGATAATCTATAAACAAATGTGAGATGCATGACAATCCAACATGTTAGTTTTTGTTTTTTGTAATTATTTGTCTCCTCTTTCCCTAAGAGACCTGTGTTGTTCTGTCAAAAACGCAATAAAGAAAAAGGGGGAAACAAGGAAAAAGTCTTTATTTGAGCTGATGTTGCCTTTCTAAAAGCTGAAACCAGACAGCCCATTCTCCTCTGACCGCCGACATCTACACAGCATTTTCAGCCACAGGATTGCCGCTCACAAGAACTGTTCTACTTATTGGACCATTCTCTGTAAACCCGAGAGATGGTTGTGCATGAAAATCAAAGTAGCCTAGTTCACCATTTCCTGAAAACTCAGGTCAGCCCGCCTGACACCAACAACTAAAATGTCATTTTCAAAGTCACTTAAACAACCTTTCTTCCCCATCAGCCAAATGTCATATGTAGCACATCTAGATGCACAGAACCGCTGCCATGATAAGTGGTAGATGGGTGTGTATGTGTGTGTGTGTGTATGCAGGCATAGCATAGTAGGATTTTAAAATAGTCGGCCTGATTTTCAAAGCCTGAGAGACGACACACGTAACAATAAAAAAAATAAATCGTAGATAAAACAGGTTTGGTTGTACAGTGTGTGGTGTCGGGTCAGACGGCAAGCACAACACACCACAAGCAAACAGATTTCACTCAGGGTCGTTCAGATATCAGACCGGAAATCTTGCAAAACCTCTCAAGATCAAAACTTGCATTCAGAGTAAATAAACGTGGACGACGGGGACGTTTGTGGACTGATTTTAACAGAGAAATAACAAAACAAAAATAAAAAGGCACCGGTTAAACAAGTGGAGACCTTGTGACCGTGAGGCTCTACGTTTGTTGTACTAATATAAGGAGATGAGTTGTTTTTTTTTTTTGTTTTTTTTGGTCTCGGGGTTTCCCTCACCTCGCTTTCTGATTGGCTACATGTCATATTTAACCTGCTCGTTTGTCCTCGGGGAACACCACACACACGGTAGGATATCAGACCAATTCAATCCAACATGTTAAATATCCCCGATTTGAGGTCAGAGCGGTCCTGACGTTCCACCATTTGGACCAGATCCCTCTTAACACACCACACACACAGCAGGATAATCTCTTAAGATTATTTTAAGAGACACACAGATTTGTGCTTTGATCATTGGGATTAGCATATTGTAGATATATTGTACTTTTATTGACATTCAGAGGACGATTTTTGATTGTGTTACATCCAACATCACCATGTGCACATGTTCTGCTGGATTTTTTGTTTTCCCTGAAATTGGCTGCAGCTTTCTGCTCTCATCTCATTCTAGTTAATAAGAAACTGATTGGGTGATCATCTGAACCCAAAAATAATTGAAACATGAGTATTTTGTTTTGTGTAAAGTTGATACAAACTTCTTTGGGCAATTTATTTTTTTTTGACAATGTTATTATCCTTTTAAGCACATAAATGTTAATTTTTCATGTTTTACTTTGAAATGTTAGTATTTTATGGAGTTAAACCAAAAATGTTGTTTTTACTTGAATGCATACTGATAAGTAAAATTATAAATACTTTAAAACTTTAATGTGGAGAAGCAGGTTTACCGTCAATGGTGCCATTCATCCAAGAAAGGCAACTGAGGTAGATTGAAGCAAAAACAAAGAACGGAAATTTTAATGGGAGAGCTGCAGATTGCTAAAAATGTTTTTAAAGTTCACACATGAGGACTTACCCAGGAAACCAGCCAGGAAATGGAGCGCGTAGATGTTTCCTGATTCGCTCTTGGCAAAAAAAAAAAAAAAAAAAAAAGCAAACCAGTGGATTAAAAAGCATAACATCTCAATACCAATTTGTTACTTATGCTCTCTTACCGCCCACCCCCCACCCGGTTTTGCCATGTTGAAAATTATGAACACTCAGATTCACACTCACATTCTTGCGCACAGCCAAATGAGGAGGCGCCTCCGCGTCCGACCTGGGCCAATGGTGCGCATGGTAGCCTTATCATACTTCTATCCGGCTGGCCAATGGGCGCAGCGCTCCCCTGCTCACATGACGCCTGTTCCGTGCGCTCCCCCGTCCTTTCAGGCGCTCAATCCCGGCGAGTGCAGGCATCACTGAAGACCTGACGTCGGAGGAAATCGGACGTCCGCTCTTCGCGCTCCTCTCCCTGCAACCGATTGACCAGGCGTTAATCTTAGACAGAACTTTATCTGCTTCCAACGAGGCTGATAAAGCGCTCATGTCGGCGGAGGACGAACCGCTGGAAGAGACTTTTTTTTTTTTTGTGTGCGTGTGTGTCCATACGGGGGAAAGCCAGGCGGCGAGACAATAACACCCAGAAGTTATTGAAATGAATTGTAAGTGACGAGATATGATATTTTCCCCTTTTTTTCGGGTTGCTTTTGTTCGCAAAAGTAATGATTTGTAATCAACTTTATTTTCAAATGTATGTGTTGTTTCACTTTTGCACGGCATGCGTTCTGTTCGTTTTTTTTTCTTTCCGTTTTTTTTTTGTCCTCAAAAAGATAGATGTTCAAACATTTAAAAAAAACAACACACTATGTGCAAATATATCATGACAAATTTGACTTCGGTTAATGTTTGAGAAATATGAGTTTATTTGTTCCTGTCTTTGCTGCCGGCATTCTTTGTGTGCGTCTCTGTGAATGTCCTCATTGTGAATGTGTGCGCTGTCTCCGCGCAGCGCCATAGAATGAAATATAGATAAAAAGCACACAGTAAACCCGTTGACCCCAGTCAGGCAGGCGGGCGGGCGGGCAGGCTGTGCAGCCGGTCCACACGGCTCAATGAGGACAATTAAGGGGGGCCAACAGGAGAAATGGAGTACTTGAGGCGCACTGAAACAGGTCTGCCCTTCACTTGAGAACTGCCTGACAGAGATGAAGGTGGATTAAAATTCTTATATCAAGATTAAAAAAAAAACGTTTTTCCTCTAATTTCTTAAATAAAGTTCCTTAAATGTCAAATTTCAGTGAATTAGATTTCACCTTATGCACCTTATGGGGTCATGTCACTCAGTGAACCTTTTTATTGATTGGAAATTAGAGGGTGATGGGGGTCACACGGGGAGGGAGCGCAAAATTTATGTACACTGGAGTCCAAGTAAAAAAAAAAAAAAAAAAATAGGAGCCCTCTGATTTTTTTTTTCTTTTTTTTTTCTTTTTTTTTTTGCACCTACCACACCATCAGAAGGAAAGAGCAGGGGACCGGGGCCATTTGATGTTTTGAAAGGCTTCAGATGGCTTTAATTAGGACCTATAAAATCTGTCTGCCCCATTCTCTCAGGCAGCAGTCTGGAGAAGCAAGGGAGGGAGGGGAATGGGGCGAGAAGAGAGAAGGAGAAAAAGAAAAAAGAAAGAGAAAAGCAAACCCGACACAGAAATTCACTTCAGCGGAGCATCGTCTAATCAAATTTTTATAACCCTGCTCTTTTTTTTTTTTTTTCTTTTTGTCGCTCCCTCCCTTGACTCCCACCCTCTGTTCCTTGATGCTGGTGGTATGTAGGCAGTGCCTCTTATTCCCCCTCTTTGTCTGGGTGCTGTGTTATCTACTTTCACCCACCCCATCCTCCCACCCACCCTCCAACCTAACCATCGCCTACAGTATGCCGACCCGAGACACCTGAAGGCTAGACATAATGATCAAGAGAAGTTTCAGTCTGTCTGAAGTGCAGCCAGTTGTTTTTTAGGTTTTCATCTTCTCCTCCCACTTTTTTTTTTTTCTTTCCCCCGCTCCTGTTCTCCTGCTGGCCCGGCTTGCCCAGCCCGTCCCTCGCTCCTCGAGCCCAAATCAACACACGCAATGTTGTTTGTGAGTTTGTGTCTTTGCATGCACAAGGGTTGCTGCTTTGCTGCTGCCGCCGTGCAGCCTAGTATGGATGTTGGATGAATGTGGGTGACTCACAGAGCTGCAACAGACACATGCACAAACACACACACACATGAGGAAACATCAAAGACTTCTGCTGTCTTCTATTGTGTGTGTTTGTGTGTTTGTGTGTGTGTGTGTGTGTGTGTGTGACTGAGGAAGATTCTGTTTGTGTTCATCAGGCAAGCATCTACAAGAATGTAGTTTTTGGTGGTATGCTCTGTAGTTCCCTATACATCGTTTGCTCAATATCACTATTGTTACAAAAAATGTTTTCATGCTAACCGCTGCACTCTTTGATCCATGATGTTTTTTTTTATTTTTTTATCGTTTAAGTTCTTCCTCTTTGGGCGGCTTTAACTGTTGATACAGAATACGGTCCATAACCCACCAGAACGTCCTTAGTCAAGTCTTAGCTGAGTACTCCATCTCTTGAACAAAGACTGATTGATGGCGTAGAGAAGCCCTTCCGATGGCCCGCCCCGAGCGCAATTCTGTTGAGTAGTCATGGAAAAGACAACATTGCTTTGCCATCTCAGAAACACATGTAAATGTGGTTGAGAAGGGAGATGTGGAATATATCTCAGATATATAAATATAAGATGCATTTTTCTTCAAATGTGAATGAAAGATGATTGAAATTGTTCTAACGGGATAACCAGGTCTGACTTTCAGTGTCTTTGGGTTGGTAAAATTTGGATGTGACCTATGAGCTAAAAAAAAAGTCACATTTCCAACATGTTTTTTTGAGGCTAATAAGAACTGAGAACTGGCTATTAAAAGATGCCTTCAGACGTCCGCTGGCCATGTTGGAGGGAGTTGTCTTTAAGTTTAACGATTAAAGTCTTTTAGCACATGAGTCCTAAATACATACTATAAAATGATAAATTATTGGAATGTGAAGGTTCCAACCAGGCAGATACACGGTCCTTTCACAGATTTATCTTCAACAGCTTCTCCCACTTGAACATCTCTTTGTTTTCTCGATGCGGATTACGTCACGATTCTTACCGTTTAGCTATTATAGATATTAAGACAGCTTGGTTTGCAGAATATGATCCGCTGGATTCTGAAACCCAGAACAAATGTGGTCCATTTGTCACCAGTGTATTACTATTATTATTAACCTGCAGATAAGTCTTTATTTTGTCTCAACTAAGCGCTCCATCTCTTGAACAAAGACTGATTTGTGTCGCTGTGAGATGCATACAATGGCCCACCATCGATAAAATTGAATTCCACAGCTACAGAGAAGACATATCTTTTCGAACTAAATATTCACATTTGGTTAAAATTCACACTTGAAGATCTTTGATTTCTTGGTGCTTGTTGGTTGAGATTGTATATTTTTGTTTATGACGGCATAGCTCCGTTTTAAACTAGTTTACCTCACAGAAAATGGCTCGTAGGGGGCTTAAATGCTGATTTTTGAATATGGTGTGTAAAACGAACCATATTCAAAAAACATGTTACAGTTAAATACGCCTTCTCTTGAGCAAAGACTGAATCGTGTCACTGAAGCTCTCACAAAGCAACATTTTATTACACAGACATGGAAAAGATGATGCTCCATGTCAATATGCTAGGAGAACCACAGACATCCATGTGAAGACCCCAGTTGATGTCTGGATGTGATTAAGGTAATTGGCTGTGACTTAATGGTCTAACCAAGCTTGAATTTGAGCGTCCTTTTTTTTTTTTTTTTAGGCTAACAATTTTAAACATAAAAACATTCATAGTTCAAAGTTCAATAAAGACAAGGACTGCTCAAGCTAAAATAGTCATAAAGAAGATGTCCATATATGGGACATTTTTAAGTTGACCATTAAGGTTTTTGTGGCTTTTAAAAATAAAAATTTCTAAAAAGGCAAAGTAAATATATTCATCTTAAGATCAAAGTTGGCGAATGTGCTTTGGCAGATTTATCTCCAAAGCTTTTTCCCGTTAGACGCCTCCTTTGTTTTCACCTCTTTGTTAGTTTTGCATGACATCATTCCATTTCTGACGGGTTAGCTGGAGATTAAGCTAGTTTGCCTGGCAGAAAACGGCTGGTCGGGCTCTTTGTTAGACACCCGGTGAACAAGGAGATATTTTTAGCAAGCCACCAGTTGTTTTTCTCGAATGGTCCATTTTTGATAAACTTGTTTGTTTGAGGATTATCTCGGAACAGCTGGAGTGGGGTGGGTGTTCTGTGTGTATGTGTATGTGTGTGTGTGTGTGTGGGGGGGGGGGGGCCTCAACAACAACGTAATCTGCTCAAATGCGATGTTTTGAAGAACAAGTGTCTGTAAAAATCTGTCACTGAGCTCCAGTCGCAAACCTCGCTCTTGTTTTGTGTTTGTTTTCTGCAACTCTTCGCATCATCGCATCAAGGGGGCACGGGGCCTGTCTCTTCTTCTGCCACCACCCTCTCAAGGGGGAAGTAATAAAAAAGCTCAATGGGTGCAACAAGCTGTTCCTCCCTCCTAGACTTTGAGGCTCTCTACCTGGAGATGAATAGGAGGCCCCTCTGTATGGAAGGAGGTTTATTGAAGGTTGAAGATGGGGAGGATGTGTGGTGTAGCTTAGAGACCCTTTGCAGCGAAATCATCTAGTTGTGCCATTTTTCCGACATCACTTTCATTTGAACTTATTAAAATGATTTGATCACACAAAAGGTCTGTTTTCTTGTAACCACCACCCGGGGGGGGGGGGGGGGGGTAAAAAAAAGTAGTCTTCACAGCTTGATAATGCAACATCTATGGTAATAACGTTGACCAATCACAAAGCCGCAGATTAGGATTTTGGTAACCAGATTTATGCGTGAAGAAGAGAAGTCATGGTCAGGAATGTAAATGGTGGAGTCATTCAATTACAATCATGCCCTTTCCTGGGAAAAGTCCCCAGCCGTGAAGAGGTTAATTGTTTTTGAATCTCCATCCGAGGGGAGAAAATAGAGGAACAGGAGGGATAATTGAGCTGCTGATAGTTGAGTGGGTTATGGATTACTGTGCCTTTTTTTTTTTCCAAAAGGAGAAAAGAAAAGGAGGTGACCAGCAGAGGAAGGAGAGAAGGGGGGGGGGAGAAAAGGAAGGAAGGGGGCGTGAAAGACTCGCTTGTGCGATTTAGCCATCCGTCTGGCCTCCTTTTAGGAAGAGGGGAAAACGCTTACCGACCCTGTTTAGCCCACGAGGTGACTCTTGGCCCCTTCGCCTGCTCCTCCCTGCTCCAGGTGCAAGCCCTCACTGCTGGCAGCTCACACACAGAAACTCGCTGCGAGCCAATTCCTCACAAACACTGCAAACAGGGGAAAAGTACCGCATAAAAAAAAGCAGCTCCCATTCATATCTCCCCCCCCCCCCCCCCCCGCCCCCCCTCCCTTTAGCTTCATACTACCCTATTGTCTGGGGTTGAAGATCCAAACCTGCTTGTCGGGATGCGGTGAGTGCTGCCATAATATGTTTCCTCCAACCACGATGATGGATAACTGTCTTTAAAAGGGGAGTAAATGGGATTTTTACATGGTGTAATAATCACAGAAGTGTTAATCAGAGGGATGTCATGTATAATTACAACAGTGTTTGATATCGCCACAGAAAACTACCTCGGGCCATTAGCAAAAGTTTCCCGATGTTATTAATGGGCGTTAATAAGATTCAAGAAAGCCCAGATTGAATAAGCCCTTTGCATGGCCCACTGGTTAAAGCACTGTAAGGTTAATGAACCAATTTACATCCTTTTCTGCTGCCATCTGGGTGGAGTGACAAGGCAGATGCTTCCCCACGCTGCACTGCGCTGTTCAACATGGTGGAATGTGTCAAGTCCTCAGAGGTCAATGAGCACGTTTAGCGTTTGGCTTCTGGTCAGAAACATCCGAGAGGGAGCTGAAAATCAATTCTTCCAAACTGAGAGGAGGCCCTTACCAGACTGCGTTTTGTTTCTTGTCTCCATTTAACCATTTTTTTTCCCCAAGTGGATAAAAAGGAAGACTTGCTCAAAGTAGAAATGAACTCTCTAGCATGGATTGTACCCTGACCTCAGGAGCCTCAGATAATGCTGATCTTGACAGAGATGAGCCACAAAATATCACAATGCTTGAGACAGGGGAGGAGGAAAAAAAGAAAAGAAAAAAAAAAGAGGATTAGGATCCGTCAATCTCTCTGCCATCCTCGTCTGGGTGATCATGTTACCAGTGGAGCGTTTTGGAAGCAGAAGAACAAAATGAGGGATGTGGGCGATCAATAAAGCAGTGTGAAAGCGGAGGGATATACTTTAAAAAAAAAGGAAAGGCTGCGGTTGGCACGGCCAGGGTCTTGCCCCATTTGGTGGAATCAGATAAGGGGCTTTGGAGTAAAGGATGTTTAGCTCCAGGGCGGCTTGAATTTACGGATATCCCTTTCACTGGCACCCACTGCAGACTGATCTCATCAGCAAATGGGCAAAATCAAACTAAAATGAAATTCGGGGATCTATGCGGTGTCTTTTTTTTTAATACAGTACACGTGAAAGAGCAGCCGAATGATTGGACGAGTAAAATAAAACAGGGTGTATATAATCCCAGCATTGTGTAACATGGAGCCGTTTTTCTCTAAGCGCCGGGTTGGGTTGCCCCTCCGAGGAACGGCGGCTTACGCGTCAGCCGTCACTTTACGCGCTGTACGGAAAATAAAATCGGCCAAGGTTTTTGCGACGACAATGTGTCGGAGCCAGCGCGAGTGTTTGTCTCAGATTAGTTCTTTGTGCCACCAGAGAGGGAAAAGGCGAAGTGAAGCAGTGGGGGGCGATGGGGTGGGGGAACAATACAGCCCCAATCCCAGTTGAAAGAAATAATTTGCACAATTTTCTGAGAGCAGTATTTGTCCGGTTGGATGGTTCTATCAAAGCCCGGCAGCCACAGTGGAACGTGATTTTTAAATGACATGGTGAGCTACAAAGCTGGCGATATGTCGGGTTAGAGTCATTTCTCAGCTGAACGATCTCCAGGTGACTGCAGCTAACGTGTTCCCCTGTTTCTTTTCTTTTTTTTTCTTTTCTCAAAGACGACTAATTTTTACTGATGGTTGTGACACCAGCGCTGCCACAGCTTCTGTTCACAGGCTTAGCTTGTATAGCACTTGCTGGGTGGAGATGAAAAGACATTAGAGGAACATTTTATGCCTTTTGAATTCATCTGCAAACACGCAAATCAGAAGCTTTATGTGTCTTGTACTTCTTACGGGATTATCAACCTTGTTTTTCCCCTCGTTTCTATCCACTCTCTGCTCCTCGAAATTCTCCTACTTCTATCACGCAAGCTTAAATTGTCACATTGATGATTTTTAAGAGTGAGGGTGAAGATATATTAAGCGTGATTTTATAAGTTAAAATCTGTTCTCTTGCAGTTGGGATAAAAGGGGATTTGCCTCTGCGCACATCTGTTATCTTAAGTTCCAAAACCCCCTACAGTCTTTCATGGTGACTCACTTCTTTCCGAGCCATTTATGCTTGAAAACGTCCCGAGGATGAACAGCACGTTTTCTCGGGTTTTATCGTCAATGAGGGACCATTGGGCATAATGAAGTTTCTGTTTCCCAGCGTGAGTTTGGAAGGCTCATGATTACAAATGCTCCTCTCATTGTCTCTCATCATCTCTTCCCCTAATTGAAGACAATATAATGAGACAATGGGGTCTCGCTCATCATTCTGCATCAGCGGCGCTCTCCGTGGAACGTGCCGGTCGGTTGAAAAGCGGGGTTGGCGATACTGGGCGGGGCGTGCGAGCGTACGGACACTTGAACGAGCTTGAGCCTCGTTTAATATGGACCCAAGAATATGGACAATTAAAGTACGTCTCCCAGGGGGGCTGTTCATTTCTGGTCAGCTCCTCCACTTCATGGCCGCCTGCCCTTGTAAACACTCCTGGATGTGTCTGGGACATGGGTTTGGAGGGGAGGGGGCGGGGACTTGTTGGCGGGAAGATCTGCCTCTGGAGGGGCTGTCTCAGACGATTAGGACAGCTGAGAGAAGAGGGTCCCTCTGTGCCTGGCCCCCTTCACCTCCCTAATATGCTCTGAATAAGTCTACCTCCTCCCTGCGTTTGTTGTGGGGCTTTAGTGGGAGGTGGGGGGGGTGGATTATGTCTGGCTATGGTTTAGGAGTGTTTGTCATCTGCCCTCTTGAGGCCTACGTTGGCCCCCTTTGTCTGAATGTCAGGTCAACAATGTCAAAACACACAATGCGCCTATCCAATCAGAGCACCTTGGGTTAAGAAGCGACAGCAGGATTGCTTTGTAAATTCACTGGAATGTCTTCTAAAAGCCTTTTTCCTTGTTTCAATTTTTAACTCTATGTATTTTTGCACATTATTCCGTTCTACTCATTGTTTTTAATGGCCAGGGAGGCATCACATTTCCTATAACATTCCTTTTTTTTTTTTGCTCTTCAGTAAATTACATTTGAAATACACAAGAAACGTATTCTTAGAATATTGACACTGTATGATTTTTTTTTTTCCGATGAGTAAACAAAGGGCTTTTGATATGAGTCACTGAAAATCAACAAACTCGACGCAGTGTTGCGCTAATGCTCAGTTCTTATGAAAAGGAAAATCGATCAAAGAGGCAGAAGAGGTGCTCATCAATAATCCAAAATGATTTGCTGTCACATGTTCATAGCTAATGTATTTTTGCCAGTAGGAGATCCATCAAGCCTCTTAATAGTTTCTTTAATAAATCAGCTAAATGCACGTCTCAGCCTAACTTTGTTTTCAACCTGACAGAAATTATTGAAAAATAAATAAATTGTCTTCTAACTTACACTAATTTATTCTTCGTTGAATGAATAAAATAATGCACTAGGAAATGCAAGACTAGATGAAACTTTAATAGTCAGTTGGGGTTTATTCCGTATCATAGAGAAACAAAAATCTAATTAAAATAAATTGCTATTAGCCACTTTATACTGGTTAATATTCTTTTTCTAGGTGGCTACATATATTATCTGCACATCAAATTACTGGTCTCAGAGGAGTCTCTATATGGTTCTACACAGAGCAACTCTGTATGAAATTTGGAAGAAGGATTCATTCATCACCGCACAATGGCTAACAAAGAGGCCACTGAGTTCTGGCCAAGTATCACAAGTTATATTGAATGCACACAAAACGGTCTAGCAGCACACTCAGGAGGCAGAAAAACCTCTCAATGACTGATAACCGTTCTGCAAGATTTAGCTTCTGTGGGAGAAAATGACCTCGGTGGCTTTGCCATCAAGTCATTTAGGGCCCAAGGAAATTACACACATTCCTCTTTCCCAGTTACCAGAATAAACTTGAATGTAGAATGGCAAACGTTCTGTATGATTATGCTGAACTTCGTATAGTAACTGTATTATTTAGTAAACCATGCATATGTTGGTGTTGCATGTTTTTAAAAGAAATCAAAAGTTCAAAACTATAGGGACATTGAGATTTAAGTATGATTAATTAATGGCTTGCTTACATTTCCACAATAAAATGCAATGTAAGGCAGACTATTTTCTTTCTGTACTACTAACTGTGGTTTATTTTTTTGATAAAATTTATGAAAACTAGAATCACACATTCATTACAGGCATGGTTTGATACTGAGATTCTCACAGCATGATAACTTTGCGTAAAGGCCTCCTCACCTATCAGTGCATCCATGGAAATGCTCCCAGTTAGCTTAAAGAACTGCTTGCTTCACACACCACAGTACGTTTCCCTCCATTCAACAACTTCGGAACTCCAAATCCCAAGAACCAAACTAACTTTCATTGGAGGCCAGGCCTTCTGTACAGCTGTACCTCCAAAGGCTCTCCCAGAGAACCTCAGGGCGTCACAGACTGGCAAGTCCTTCAAGAAAGGACTAAAAAACCCTGCTGTAAAAAATATATTTTTACTTAATTTTAATCATTTCTGATTTTACACTTTTATTCCATTTTTTTTCTTTATAAACTTTTAATTGTAGCACTTTGAGATTGGCAAACAGATGTAAAGTGCATTAAAAATAAAATGTATTACTATTTTTGAGTAAATATAGGTCATCATAATATTTTAATAAAAAGGTACATTATCTAGTTGTTGCTTTTCTATTTTAAAAAAGAATAACTATTACTTTTGCCATTTTTAACAAATCTTGATCAAGTTCATAATGACTAATAGCATTTTTGGTTTTCAAAACATTAAACACCTGCTAAATTTAGCGGTATTAAACTGCTTATTTTGGCTGATGGAATGCTTTTTTACCGTAACAGAAGCAAACTTATGTTTGCTGGGTAATTAGTCAGGCTCTCTGCTCTGGTAGCCTGCCGACTTAACAGACAACTGCAGTTCTAAAGCAATGTTACTTTAACAACAGCGATAGGTGGCATTAATGCAGTCTCCAAAGCATGACTACTGTTCTTTTGCAACTCAGTGCTTCCAAACAGCCAACCCTGTCTTTCTTGTAAGCAGGGGGGAAGTTTTAAGAGCCTTAAAGGGGTAGCGTAACACTAAGTCACGTCAAAGTGGCTCTATAACTGTATTCCATTCCTCTGATCTGCTCTAGTTTATAAATCAAAACATTGTACTTAAATTATCTTTATCCCAAAAGCTGTTTTCTTTTTACATCTGCGCAATTAAAAGTAGCTAATTGTTTGGAATCACAAGACACACATATCTATGATTTATAGCATTCTCATCTTGGAATGTCTTAAATCGAAATGTTCCCAGTTTGTTGCTTAAATGAATGTAAAGATGAAACTGGGAGTGTGGTTAAACCTTCTCCAATATTGATATTTGTTGGGGTTGTAAAAGTTTAACTTAGAGAAGTTCTAATAAATTTCACTCTTTGCCACTTATTCCTGTCTTGTGTTTTTTTTTTTTTTTTTGTCACACCTTGCACAACTATAACTGGGATCCTGTTGTTCTAACAGTTCCAAAGTTTTTAAAGCACCCAAAAATACTTCAAAACACCAAATTACCAGAAGTCTTTCCCTTTTTTCCTCACATGAAAGGCAGAGTTTATTTAAGGTTTTGATGTGATTTTCACACGGCCTGACTGTACCCAAAGAGGTATAATAAACTTATAAATACTAAGATTTTCTCAGTAAGCCCTTTAAGACACTTTCTCTTTTTAGCTCAGGATTTACAAAAAGAGTTTGACTAACACACCAAGTGTTGTATGTGCGTTTGTAAGAACAGGTAATTACAGCTGTGTGTGTGTGTACTTGAAATCAAGGATAAAACTGAATGAAAGATGTTGATACTCAAGGCTTGTATCCCATTTGAAAAAGAGAAACAACTGGTGGAGCGTAGTTGCTGTAATTTAGTTTTTTTTTGTATTTGCGCTTTTTATTTATTTTCACGTTTATTGAAAATCTCAGTACCAGATGGTGGCAAAATTCTGTAAAAAAAGCATCTAAACAGAAAGGTAAAATCTAGCACTTTTTCTCTTTTTTTTTGAAGGCTCAAAGGCTTCAGGACAACACAAGTCTATTCAAATCATCAAATAGACAATAGTTACAAGAAGGAAAATACAACGCAGATGATCTGTGTGGGCAGGGAAGCCTCAAAGGTTTTGCATCATGTCTGCCACGTTCGACCTGGGGGCACTGGAGTCTACGTGGATGCAGAAACGCACACAGTTGGGAATGCGCGCCACCGTTTTTCCGTCATGGCACAGCAGGAGTCTGTCTTCATCTGTCCTATTGATTAATGAAGCAGGCGCAGCGGGTGTCGCATGCAGGCAGGAGTTTAGATCAAGGCGCGGAGCTGCAGACACACACACACACACACACACACACATGACATGTTCTTTCTGTCTTACAGCCTGAGCTCCACACACAGACAGCCATGACACATGCGTGTACATGGAATCTGAGAGACGTGGCTCGCCGTGTGTCACCGCTTACATATACTGCCTATCCTGGAGGTCAGAGTGAATTAACGTGACCCGCCACATACAACCCCACATAGCTGGGAACGTGTTTACAATAAACACGCCGTTTTGTAGATCAGTTATGGTTAACGATCCGATTTTCCTCCAAGCTGCCGTGGCGTTTGTGTGTTTTTAGCTAAAAAAAGGTGCCGCTCGACCTACGCCTGCGTCCGCCTCGCTATCAAACGAGACGTTCCCCAGAAACTACCACAGGAGCAGTATTTATGGTATTAGGGAGCTGGATTTGCAGCTCCTGGCTAACCTCAGCGGGCTACTGCCTGGTATTTTTTTTTTTTTTTTTTTTTTGCATAAATGAGAAATTATACGTTATGTACTCGCGGCTATTTTTACCAATTCCCCGTCAGAATATCTCGCACATTATTATTTAACCGTGAAAGCCAATGAGCAGAGCCGCTTTTCAAAGAGAAGAAATTAGTCTTGATATCCCCCCCCCCCCCCCACTTGTCTTTTCCATCTTTGCTTTAGAGTTTAAAATTAGCTTCACTGCCCAAACCAGCTGTGCTCCTTTGGAAATTACTTTCAGCGATGGTTAAATCTGGAGTCGAAGGGTTCACTGAGGGTGTGGTCACTTGAAACCCACCTTTTTTTTTTTTTTTTTCCTTTCACCACAAACGCTGCCTGAACTCGCACTCATCTAGGTCTGAATAAATAGCAGAAAAGTACAGAAAGAATGACAAAAATTGACTGTTAGACCCCTACTTATCCCCCGCTCCACCCCCACCGACCTTCCTCCACCTATATTTTTCCTCCTGGATCCCCCTCCCTTCCTCTCTCCTCTGGCGTTCCTGTTGAGGCATGCCTCCGTCCCCGCCAACCAGCATCACTCAGGGCAGGATGAGGGGGCAAGGAGAGAAAGGAGGGGAGGAGGACAGACAAAGGAGCACTGTTGCCTCCTTGTCCAAGGGTCGACACCAGACTGGAGGGGAGTGGTTAGAGGGGCGCAGGCGAGGAGAGAGTGTGACCGAAGAGGGTTTATCATTAAGAAAAAGAGATTGGAATGAATGGAAGGATAGCAGGGGTGTCTGCACTGCTCCCAGTAATAAAGAGGACAAGCGGTGCCAGTCATTTTTCCGCACTTGCAGCTGGCACGCTTTTTTTTTTTTTTTTTTTTTTTTTTTTTTTAGCAGTGCTAACACTTGGAGCGAGTGTGTGCGAGGGAGTGATAGAGGAGGGACATTGTTTTCTGGCTATTGTGCATTATTTGCTTAACCCTCGTGCTTTATCGGTGCAGCTGTATGCTACAAATGAGACGGCGAAAAGGAGGGTTTGTGTGCTCAATGGCGGCTGTCACAGCTGTTAGCAATTTCATCAGTGCACTGTAAGACGCACCCCCCCCCCCCCCCCCCCTCCTGCTCGCACGCTCGCAAAACAAACCGTGTCAATTATTTCGAAGCTGTTACAGCCATGAGAAAATTGCCCACACTGCGCATGTCAGCACCGTTTAGGCAAAGAGAAGAAGGCCGAAACGGACAGAGGAACAAGTCAAAACAGTTATGCAAACTATAAATGACACTTATGTAGTCATATGATGCGTAAATGTTTGCCTTTCATTAAATGACTGTTCTTTACCATAGACCGCCAATTAGTGTTTGCTGACATTAATTTTAGCTCCCCTTTTTTTTTTGTTTTGTAAGCAAAGATAGTGTTGATTTGTAATTTTGTATGCCATGCAGGAGAAAGGATTTGGACAAATGGAGCTTTAAATGTATGTTGTTGTTTTTATTATTTTATTTCTTCCAGTATTTCACTTAAAGAATCTTTTGGATCATTTCTTAATAATTTGTCATCCCCTTTTAGGTCCTCCTCTGAGTCAGGTCATGAAGGGAGCTGACACAAGAGGAAGAAGCTGAAGAGAAGAGTTGGCTCTCACCAAAGAGTCGAGAAGGAAAGCAGAACCCATCCCCCCATCATCATCATCATCATCATCATCATCACCAACAACTAAATTAGTGAGGTGCGAGACGAATATGACAAGGTGAGAACTTAGTTTGTGCCTTGTTCCACAGAATCTCTCTCCACTGTCCTTTTCCACCTGGTTGCCTGAGTCAGGTGTTCACCAGGGGTAGGTTTGATGTTTGCATGCTTGCATGTTTCTGTTTAAGCTCTGAACTGAGCCTGTCTTGGTTTGTGTGTCCCTTGTGGTTTTCTTTCAAGAAACAAATTGAATTTTCCGACCTATGTTAATCCACATTTCCACATTTAGTTTATTTTTTTTTAACTTTTTTGTAACTTTCCTTAAACACTTTTCCTTTGGTGTGTTTCCCAAAGCATTTTACAAACCGGCACATGCAATATAAAGAAAATTAAAAAGGGTAATTTGCAACGTATAATTAGCTATTCCATAACACTATAATGCTTGCGAGCAAGTAGGTGTGATTTTTGTGATTAGTCTAGGGGAGACCTTATTTGGTTCTGAGCAGCTGCAGCTGAATGTCAATCAACTTTTGCCTATGCTGGGGTTTTTCATATTAAATAAGGCTGCACAATTTTAGGGAAAAATATAATTGCAGTAATTCTGTCTAAAGATCCAATGACTAAATGCTATCTGTTTCAATTAACTTATGTCACTTTTTTTCCATCTTAAATGATCAAGATGTCCAACGTTTCCCTGGGAGCTTTAGCATCTCAGCCAATGAACTTTACATCATCTGTGGCCATTAAGGGCAGTGGAAGCCCATTAGCCTTACCAAAGCTGCAAAAGCATATGTCATCTAAACTATAATAGCCCAGCACATAATTCATCTTAACAGTACTATCTAATGTGGATATGAGACAGTAATATCATGATGATTGGTATTTGAAATATTGTCATGTTGTTATTGTGAAATTGAACTGATGTACAGGCGACTGAAAGAAAATAATATGACAACCTTTTTCTACATCACCCTGAACTTCCAGAGAGCATGGACGGAGAAATCAATACTGATTGCTTTTCCATTTGCAACATTTTTTTACCTTTTTCACCCACCCTTTGATCATCGATATAGCAAGTTGTGGCACAAAGAGATAAGTTTAAATGATTTTATAAAAAACACAAGCATTTTTGTTTAATGTGTCACAGGACAAAGAGCTATTTGAAGCAGTAAGGTAGCAGGACATCATAAATCTTGCAACGTCTACAGAAGATTTACTCACTTGTATACAAAAACCGCTTATAAACTGAGATTTTTTGTTTAAGCCACTA
The DNA here is from genome assembly GCF_011125445.2 of Fundulus heteroclitus. NCBI lineage: Eukaryota > Metazoa > Chordata > Actinopteri > Cyprinodontiformes > Fundulidae > Fundulus > Fundulus heteroclitus. Next base: position 14,791,389 of record NC_046369.1, read on the forward strand.
TTGAATTGAACATCCATATCGTGCAAAAAAAAAATCATATCCAGCTATGTAAAAACAACAAAAAAAGCTTCCCAAAGTGGAAAATTCTAAAAACACAATTTGTGGTACAATGCGGACCGCAAATCTAGACATTTGTAAAAGCAATTGTAGAAGCTAAAAAGCCCTGAGCTAGAAGCCACGGCAAAAGTACGTGTTCACAAATCTGTCTCACTTTGTGCTGACTCCTTTGTGTTAAACTTCAAATGAAAGCAAAAAAAAAAACTAGGTAAATAAAGTAAGTCTTAGATTTAAATTGCCTTTTTTACTCTCAACAGTTACCCTGAGAATTTGGCTGAATGCAAAATCAGATATAGGGAATGCTCCCCCCTCCTTCCCTTATATAACCAAAGTTATGAGCTGAGTTTAAGTCGAGCAGCAGAACGCAACCTTTAAGAAAGCTGTGGAGGTGGAGACTAATTTACATATTCATACATCCACACATTATAAATGAGGTGAAGGTGTTGAAGTACATCTAAGCCGTTTTTAGTCATGAGGGGATTATTTCCGTTCGCAAAAACTGTAGATAAGGAATTTAGGGGAACAGGAATATATGTAATTTTTTTCCAGTGGGTTAATCAATGCCAGGAGATTAATTTTAAATCCGCACTGACAGAAAATTCCATTGAAATTATAAAATCCTTCTATTTGAAGTGGCCCATGGTCATGGATACTTAATTAAGAAGGTAGCAAAAAAAAAAAAAAAAAGTTTTTCTGTAAGGAAACATCTTAATCAGGTGTCATTTTTATCCTTAATGATGTAACCCGCTGCATGTGAACTCCACCTGTGTGATCACAGAATCCATTTCACCGTAGTTAGACGTTTTCTTCCAACCACCATTAGAGTATGAAAAGCCTAACAATGCTGGGATGTAGAGAAGGAGAAATAAATCATTACCTTGGAGAACGGCATACCCACAAGGCAAAACATTGGAATGAACCTGAGAGAGGAGACACCTTATTGTCTTAACTGTGTTTCAGCGGTTCTCAAAGTGAGCGCCGTCTCGGTGAGTAATCTTCTCACTTTCTGTGTGAAGCTGAAAGCAGCAGTAAATCATTTTCCTCCATGCAGGCATGCTCAGAATGGCCACCAGCGTTCACAGATAGGGGGGGGGTGGTTAAAGAGGGGATTCAGCAAGAGGCAAAAGACAATGTTGTTTTTCTCAGTACTTGTCATCCTCCCTTCAGATGAAACCCTCTTCCACCTCAGCCTTCCACCCAGAGGTTACAACAGCAATGATGGGATTTTTCTTCAAAGCTTTTCATAGGGGTTTTAGTTTTTAATCCATCTATTCTTCTCCACTTCCCTCTTGAGTTTTTTTTTTTTTTCTAAAAGTATACATACTAGTTAAACCTTTGTTATTTTAGAATTAATTTATCTTTAGCAAGTACAAAACATATTTTTTCTGACCTTTTTCCAACACAACTTAGACATTGTATGCGCGTTCTCCGTGTCGTACTCATCCACCACGCACGTCAGCTTTTCAGCTGCAGGTATTACATCACCAACCTTCGATCTGAACTGCAGCTCACATTCACGTTCAGCGAATTCAATTCCACATTCGGTCCGTTTCATTTCAGGTTAACACATTTCATTTTAAACCAGTGTAGACGAACCAAGCTCTCTCTTCTCTCTCTTGCACTTATGTGTTACAGTGTGTCTAAACTGATTTTATGGTCTCTTCAATTTTTTTTGTTGTTTGTTTTGTTTCGTATATATCCAACTAGCATTCATTTCTATTAATATACTTGTATTAATGTATGCCTTTCATGACAATGGACTCAAAAAGTGGCATGTCTTTCTTTTTTTTTCAAAAGCAGGGGAAAAAAAACAGAACAAATAAAAACGGGAGATGATGAAATGGTTTGGAAGGGTTATGGGAAGTTGAGCTTTGGTTGTGTCTGTCTAAATCATACGAGCAAGACAAGAAAAAATATTGTTACAGAAAAGTGGTTGAGAACTCCTTGGAGGAAAAAAATTCTTTCTTTCATCGTTCTTTAGATGGATGTGCCATCTATCAACGACCTGGGATTAGTGGAGACCTAAATTGTAATGTGATAAGCAATCCCATTGTTTTAGGGACCTGTCAAAGGGTGCGTAAGTTGTTTTGGGAAGAATGGAAGGATAAAGGTGGAGGATGTAAGAAAGTATTCAGACATGCTACTGCCTTTTTCTCTTTGCCTTCTTCCCACCCTCCCCCCCTCCCTCTGAAGTCGTGATGTGTTTCAGCCGCAGAGGAGTCTTTCCAAGCTAGCTTTGACTGAAAAAGTAGCTCGGATCTCTATTTGTGTCCATACGAATAAAGAGAGACAAGGTTAGAAAACGCTCAAGCCGCAGTGTGTGACAAGATTTCATTTTACCGATGTACACGTACGGGAAGATGACAGGCAAATGAGTCGCTTTGTCATGTCATATCGATTCAGTGGAGGATTTTGGAGGGACACAGCAGGTAATCGTTGGTTTCATGCTAGCGCAAAAAAAAAAAAAAAAAAAAAAGCAAATGGTGCACAATGGTCATGGCCAAGACAGCTGGTGAGCAAGCATGAAAACTTAAAAGACAAGTGGAAGACTAGATGACATTTGTGTTTGCACAAAGACCTATAACGGTGTCTGATGCCACTGCGGTTTGAAACCGGAGGTATCACTGAAAGGTTCTCAGAAAGGGGGCATAACTGATTTTGCAGACAAGAATTTACAGTGTAGGGATTCAACAACAACAACAACAACAGAGGGAGAAATGTAGGCCACTAAGTTTCCAAGTTAGCTTTCGAGATAATTGAAAGACTGAATGGATAATGTGGAACCAGTAAATCTAGAAGTGTTGAGGGTGCGTGCAGTGGAGTCTCCAATGTCTTTATAAGATCATAAAAGCAATGCACTTCCTGGCCTCTCTCTAATTGCTGTGAGGAAAGGGATGGGGGAGTCGCAACGCTGTGTGGCTACTAAATGAAGCTTCCAACTCCTTGGTGCACGGCTTATATGGGGTGGTTCATTATTTACAACCACGTCGGTAAAATTCGACACAGAGGGAGAGCAGTTCGCATTGGAATATTTTAGGCTAAGAAACGAGATGGAAAGGAATTGTTGTAATGTTAGCGGTAAAGCTGAATGAAAAGAGACAAAGGCTTATCCGCGAGGTAACATCCAAGCCCTGTCTATGCAGTTTTCAACAAAAGCAAAGTTAGACTGTAGATAGAGCGAGATGTTTTACTGAGTCAGCAGGAAAATGACTCAGCTTCCCCAAGGAGGAGGGAGGGGGGGTGGGCTTTACACTGAAAATGTGGGAAGCAACATTTGACACCATTGGAAAAGAAGACATTTTCATGAACCGAGCCTCAACATCCAACACACAAACACCACAAGGATGAACATAGCCTTCAAATATGAAAAAATAAGTTGTTTCTTCTATTTCTTCGTACACAAATGCAAACACTTTAGATTTGTCCCCCCCACTCCCCTCCCCAAAAAAAATATATATACAAGAAATGGTTTGTATGCCGACAAACTTGGACAAACCATAATTGGTAAAATGGGTAGTGACAGAATCAGCTCATCAGGCTGGAAATGTTCCATTCATGTCTGCTGGCAGATGTCATGGATCTAAGGATTAACACGATTAACACGACAGAAAAAGCTTTGGGAACGTTGTTGGCATAGAGATACAAATCACAAAATTCCAACCAAGAAGAATATTTGTGTCTGTTATGGTCCTAGAATACTCTTTTTATAGTGTCACCGAAAATACTTTCAAAACATGCTTCTAGCGCTTTCGTGTTGTTTTCCCCTCTCCATTCTACCCACTCCTGGTGACATTGTGATTTTGTTTTGCTAAATGTAAATTCTGGCTTCTTAATCTCCATCTTTTGTCAGCGACTTATGAGGTTTTGAGCTGTGGCTCTAACTTTTTCTTATTTTGTTGATGAGCACACAGGGCTCTGGGGCTTATTGTAACCGACCTAGCCGCACTATAGGAGCCATATAAGAGTTGCTGGTTTTTTTTTTTGTACCCAGTTTTATCTGTGGGTGAACAAATGAAAGAGGAGTCAAAGGCAGCCCCCTAAGCTTTTCATAATGCGTCCCAAGAGGAGACAAAGGCCTGCATTCACTGCTGGGTGTCGATAAGACCTATCATTAGCCTGCCATAGGAGGTATTACTGGCACACACAAACACGTTTATACACACACATACACAAGAGTGCAGTAGGTACTTATTCTGGTCCTCTGTTCTCTTTTCTACATACACACACACACACACACACACACACATAAAATATCCTTGTGCATGCCAGAAGTAAAAGAGGCAGACATGCTCTACTCGAATCGAATAAAAGCCGAGGAGTGGACCCCCCGCTGTTCTCCCATTACAGCCGAATTCTCTCTGCCTCGTATGGTGGGAACGTCCAGGCCCGGCTGTAGTCTATGCATACATTTCATCTCCTTCATGTACAGCAGCAACTTTGAAGAGTCATTAAGCAGTTATTGATAAGAAATGGAGTTCTTAAAAAAAAAATTAAAAGGAAGTGTTTGTGACTTTATAAAAATAACCTACATAACACCAACCAGCTTGTGTCTTTGCCCGTTTGTGCCACCACTTGGTAACCAAATGTCCCAAGTTACTTTCAATTTTGTGGCTGTAAACAAACACTCCTTGTTATGTGCAAATGTACTGTGCAGGATTATCATTTCAATTACCTCATGGTTTTATTTTTATTTATTTATTGACATATATATATATATATATATATATATATATATATATATATATATATATATATATATATATATATATATATATATATATATATATATATATATATATATGATCACACATACTATGTTATTTAGATGTAGATCCCATTTCCATTGATTGTGGGTCTGATTGCCATTTGGACTTTTGTTTTGAAATATGAAAGATGACCCCTAATGACACTAAACTGAAGGGAGTATTATTTTAGTCCTGCTGCTACACGTTTTGGAGTAATACAACCACATTTTCACACACTAATCTGTGGCTAGACTATAGATCATTACTTAAACATTACTAGAATTCATCCTTTGTCAATGAGGGTAGAAAACATCCTCGTGGTCGGTATAAAAAACCTGCAAACAAGTCTCAAGAAGATCTAAATGACAAAGAAGTGATTTAAACAGTTCCCTTTAAAACCTAATTTAAGAGCCACTGACTTATTTCTTTTGGAGTTGAGTTTAACTTTAATAAGCAGTTTTGTAAAAAAACAAAAAGAAAACACATTTCTAAAGAGTTACTAGTGTCTTGTATTAGATACACTGTATTTAAACATTCGTCCATTTTTTTTTATACTTGTGCATCCATCCGGGGTGCCTATCTCCAGCAGCTAATGGGTGAGAGGTGGGGTATTCCCTGCACTAAAACCAGTCTATCACAGGTATTTACACTTATAAAAATTCATTGAAAAAAGAAAAAAGAAAAAACAACAATAGAATAAGGCTCAGCATTTAGACACAACAGAAAACTGTAGGATGAAACTTTTAAAGAAGACAATGCCATTTTTGAGCAAGTGAGCCACTCCCAGCCATCTGTTCTTGAACATACGTCGTGAACAACGCATCAAAACCGACATGCACATTTTGTTAATTCTATAGCCTAATCTGAAAAGAGATTTTATTTTTTAAAGAAAAAGATACTATAAAGGTGCCATCTTTTGTTTCTGGATTTTGGCCGTCACACCCCGCCCCTCCCCCCCATAGAATGTAGAGGAATTCGTATCCAAACATGGACCTTAATATTTATTTAGATAAGTTTAGTGTGCTTAGTTTGTGGAGAACTGAGTCAGACCTGCTCTTAGAAAATACAACTTGACCACAATTATAGTCAAATACAAGACCCAACCCTTGTTTGTTCTTGTAACATAATTATTTATGTTCAGTTATTCTAAAGACTGAGTCAGTCTAGTGGTTCACATTTGACGTATCAGCTGTACTGTTTCAGCTGTACTGTTTACATTTCCAGATAAAGCAAAAAAAAGATATACATTTTTTTTAAAGTAAATATTATCAGACACTGTTCATACATGTGTTTAGTACCCAACAACAGTCAGTTGCATTTGTGGTGCTTTGTAAAAAGATTTTATTTAGCACGCCTGTATTAAAGGCTTTTCCTATTATTAATGGTCATCAACAGGTAGTCTTTATTACAGTGGTAATACCAAAACGTATGTGTCAAGATTTCTCCCAAACCTTTTTACTCATAAAACACACATTGTGTGTTTGTGTTTGTGTTAACATCCCAGCCCATCTGTTATCCTGTGTGCTGTAAAGTGGGTCTAGTAAGCAAAGTGACCCAGCAGTCCAGATGATGCCAACCAAGTGGTTAAACGAAAGAAAAGGCAAATGGAAACAGTCTGCTATCCTGATGATGGAACTCCTTGTTTACAGTAATAATACCAATGTCTCAGAGTTAATGGGCTATTGACTTATTGATGATTGCATGCAACACATATTGCATTTACTTAACAAGACAGGAGTGAAATTAGATGGGGAAGAAGAGTTGTGTTTGTGTGTCTTGTCGAATCGTGGTTGTGGGTGGGAAGGAGCTGCTAAGACAGCGCCGCTGTCTAGATCCTAAGTAGATGATGGACCGTAGCTCGTATTCCCATTCCCTCTCATTAACTTGGCCCCCTGAGAACATATGAGGTTACTTACCTTCCTTTGCTCCCTGCCTAACGCCAAGAGTCAGATCAGGGTCATTAGCCTCGCTACTTGGAACAAATGGCTTTAGATAGCATCTCAGCCAAACTACAAGAAGAAGAGATTAACCCCTTGATCCCCTTATTGCGTTTTAAAAATGTCTTTTTAAAGGTAGTAGTATATCTCAATGGTTTATTTTTTTTTATTCTTAGCATTGTTGGGTGTTAAATTGGCATTTGGTCGTAATGAACTTTCACAGCAGTCCCTTTTTTTTTTTTTTTTAGCCTTGGAATCTTGCTGCATTTCAGCAAAACATCGCAGCTGTGTGTGCAAAGACAAAAACCACAGAGGGACAAGTGGGCAGCGGATCAAAGAGCGAGGAGGATTTGTCTGGCAGATAGTCACCGAGGTCCTGCCTGGTTAGACTCTCTCTCCTGCTGTTTCTTCGTGGGCCTTTTCATGTCTGGCCGGGCTCAACCCAAAACAGTTGCCCCCCCTCGCATTCCCAACACGAAAATTATCATCGCAGGCAGGAACGGGTCAGTCAAAACAGCGTCCCCTTTCAGCAGCTGTTTTTCTAATGAGACTCATGTTTGGATCCACATGCACAAGCTGTCATGTCTTTCCTCCTGCTAATTAAGTGGCAAGCATTTCACAGGTGTCTATTGTAGTGAGCTGTCGACCCTTTACTTTAACTTTCTTGATTCATTTTGCTGCAGCCACCTGAAGTCCTGGACACGTCTCGTTTTAAAAAGATAATAATAATAAGCCAATGCTACACTTGTTTGTTTTTTCATCCAAAGTCAGCGTGATGACCATACAGTTCTTTCCATAAAGTTCTTTCCATAAAGCTTTGTGATGAGGTTTGTGGCCTATCGGTGGAGGGGTGGCTCAGATGTCTGCTTGGCGCTGGAAGTCACGCCCAGAAGATGGATATAATTAAGACTAGAGCGTTTCTTTGGGGAGGGTGTTTGGGTAACGTCTCTGGGTGGTCTAGCTCTACATGTCTGTGCTAGTTTTATTGGAAACAGGCACAACATGGTAAGAGCACATACGCACTGACAAAGCAGATTAGCAACGCAGTGTGACGTGAACGTAACCCCGACCAACAGCCGTGCCGTACGTTTCCTGCTCCCCTGCCCCGCTCCGATTGGGTGGACGCAGTGCGGCAGAGCTGATCAAAGCAGGGCCTGACATTCATAGACTTAAACAGGGGACGCTTTGCTTTACTAAGAACAACTGTGAATGTGCACCCATTCTGCGTTTCGTCACGTAGCTAACTTTCGCCTCCATCCAAACCCGTGTTTAGCTTCTGAATAGATGCCAGATGGTCAAAAACCGAAGGGTTGCACTTATGCGTTAACTTGCCATAAAAATCAGAAATGCTTCTCTGGTCTTTGGCATGCATTTATGATCTCAAAGCATTCCCATAGCCAAGAGAGGCTGTGACAAAATGTCAGCATTTTTCTGTCAACATCTCACATATTGTACATTTCAAACCTGGGTGGCCTGTTAGAAGAGGAACTCTTAAATCATCCTGTGTTTTTCTCCACTCACTGAAACCACTATGGACCACATTCACTTTTAAGTGAAACAGGACAAAAACGACACTCGGGTCAATGGAAGGTTTAAGTATCTTGTGGCTGCGTGCCTCCATATTATTATTTCTTGTGAAAGCAAAAATCCAACATTATACCTGAATGCAAACATTAACTTTAGAAGGAAACCATTAGACGCATAATAAAGCTTCTTAATAGTGCAGTTTGAAAAGTTGCAATGCATTGATTACCTTCTAATAATTACATTTTGGCACATGGACTTTATAGTAAAATGGAATGCTGGTAAGTCCCAAAACAGGATCTTTACCAGCAATCCTGATCCATGGGGTTTCCTCTTTAACAAAAAAACACTTCTTGTGTTCCATAAAATGCTCAAGTATCTCAATTTGCAGTTGTTTTTCCCCATTAAAGTCTATTGGCCTCCTTGGCCAGTAGGGTAAACATGGATTTTTATGGTTGCATTTTATTTTGCAAACACTTGGGTGGTCCCATTCGTTTAAATGTACTAAGGGGTTTACATTGGTTAGCATACTGGGGCTTTAATGATGGCAGTACACTTTTTCTGTTCTCAGCAGGCACCGAGACTGAAAGATGGAACAGTAGGAGACAGAAGGGGAAAAGAGAGAGAGAGAGAGAGAGCTTGGTGAGAAATGATGCAGGAAGTTGCTAGAAAATGCAGCAACATGCCATAAAAAAGAGGCATGCCTGTAGGATTCACCACTTCCCACTTAACGAAATAGGAAATGTAAATGAAAAAATTCTGTTACTGGCAGATTCCAGTAGTTTGACATTCTCTTGTTACTATAACATCGAGCTATTGCATTTTGGGGTTTACACAAAAAATATAACAAACGTGTACATAACAACTGATTTGATTGATAACTAAAAGCAACATATTTTGATGTTGCTAAAATAGATTTTAATCATATAATACTACTATTTTTAGAATATTTGTTTATTTTGATCCATAAACTTCATCAAAAATAATGAATAACCTGCGTAGTTTAGTAATAGTTATCCAAGTGTGTAATAAACAAACTACAAAATACTTCAAGTATACCAGGTTTGTATTACAGTATAAGAGAAAAAATATCTGCTCCTTTAAATGTTGCAGTCAGCTGCTTACTTTGCAGACTCTCTGCTTGTAGCTTGCCAAGTAAACATCTAAAATGGTCCCTTTAATAAAGGGCACATTGCTTTCCACACCATGAATTGCCAATGTTTTTTGTAATGTTACCAAAAATATTTCTGAACAGAAGTATTTGTCATTCTTGTAAGCAGAAAAGGTGCAGTATTATTTGTTCAGCCAGCGGATTGGCAGTGTGCAACAACAGGTTAGGGTGAAATGCAGCTCTGCTTCAAAACTGTAACGTTTTAAAACTTTAAAATCCTTTTTTTTTTTTGATACATGTAACCACACTGTACTGGACCTGAGATGCTTTTTTTTTATTTGTATTGTGAACTGAGGACGGACGTTCTTAGCATAAAAGATCTAATTTCTCCTTTGTCTGAAGCGAGCAGTTTTCCTGTGCTGCCTTCTTTCCCTGTATTTAACATCAAAGGAAAGTATGAGCAATTTTTTTTTGTACGGTCAAGGTCAATCATTGTTCCCTCCTGAGAATGTAGATCCGGCAGAGTAACCATGTTTCCATGGTGCGTCTGTTTCAGCAAGCCATCCTTTTTAGTCAGATATTTGATGAATTTGAAATTATTGTATGCTTTTTTTTTCTTTCTTTCTAAGTTAGATTTTTCGTTGTATTATAGTTATAATTACCTTGAAATTTCCAGCCCATTACAGCTGTGGTTTTAGTCTGCAAAGTGTTTTTTTCTTTTTCTTTTCTTAATAAAAACTAATAAGACTAATATGAGGGTAAGTATTGTTCCATAATTCTGTTCATTTTGAAACAGTGGTGTTTATAGAAAAAAGAAAAAGTGGTATACTTAGTGTGCTTAAAAATGATAGTATAACTTAAACATATATATTTAGTAACTTGCCATATTTGATTTTGACCACTTGCTATGTTTTTTTTGTTTTGTTTTTTTTTTTTTTTTGCCAAAATGATTCAAAGCCAGAAAAGATGGACGCTAAAAATGATTGACTACTTAAAACTACAAGCAGTGGGGCACCTGCAGAAATCATTAATTCAGCTAAAGCAGCTTCAAAGAAGCACGGATGAATATGACTTCCATGGGAACTGTGATGTTCTTTACTGACCGCAAATAAACAGTCAGTTTTCAGAATGCACTGCACCGTGCTTGTTATCCATAACAGAAGTGAATGAAAGAAAAGCGTCAGGATATGATGCAACTAGAAAAAAACAGAAAATATAAATCAATGGTATTTTTTTTTTTTAGTTTCCAAAAGAAAAGAGAACATTGGATAATTACTAATAAAAAGACGTAATTTTTTGGTAGTATAACAAGAAATATAACTTTTTTAAACATATGCTTTAAAATGGATCAATAAACCCAGAAAATATATTCTATATAGTGTAGTTGTTTCATTCTTCCTTGCTAGTCTGGACAGCTGCAGACTTTAGACTCAAATTCTTTTTGATACTTTATTCTGTCTCAACGCTCATTCTCTTTCGGCCTCTTCCTGCTGTTTCTGCGTCAGGCGTGACGTTATAGTATATAATGCTTTACAGCCACTGGCCACATAATCCAGAAATTCTTCAGTTTGCGTAGAGTACCACATAAAAAGCGCACAGTTTCCACAGCAGCTCTGTTATAGGAGATAAAAACGGCCACTTCAATGTGCAACTTGTAGTGTTTTTTTTTTTTTTTTTTTTTTTTATCAAGGTCTTGTATTAAACAGCCTCCAAAGATACTCATTTCATGTTTCTGAGAGTGGGGCTCTTTTGTTGCTAAATCAGAGGTTAATGTACACAGACAGCATCTCCTCCTCTGGGCTCCCTAGGACCACCCAGGGTGTTGCGAGAATTTGGTCGGATTCAGAGTGGGCTTTTTGCACAAATAAAGTCATGCGAGCTCTTTAGCAGAGTTGAAGCAAATATAGTTTGCACATCAGCTGTTGTTGAATAATTTAAACCCGAATTTTAAAACAGCTTTAACCACTAGCTTTAACACACACGCGTCGAACGCAGTGTGCTAATTGGAATCAGCTCCCTGTTAGCATCTTGTCTTTTTTTTTTGAGTGCACGTGCATGCGCCTCTTTCCACCGTTTGTGCACGCACCATGATGAATCTGCGTGCATAACATTTTAATAACATGCTTTAACCAGACGACACCTTGAATTTACCCTGTACTGTTTTTTTTTTCTCTCTCCTCTGTTTGTTTTCTGCCCAGGTCCAGACATGAAAGAGGCACGCAAGCATCCACATGAACCCAGTGCAATGGCACCTAGAGGCTGTCTGCGGTCTACCTCCTTGCTACACACACACACACACTCTCACACACACACACACTTGCGGACAAAGCCTGTTACAGTAAGGTTTAAAAGACCACCGAGTCAGGATGATAGTAATAGCTGGAATTTTGTAAAACACATTTATCAGATGTCAAATTTATAGAAAAAAAAGGACTAATAGTAAGATGTAGTAAAAACAAGCTAGAACAGTATTGCCTTTTGTTTAAATCAAATCTCTATTTTTGAGCCTAGATGTTTCAAGGCTATTTAAAATATGTCATAGTGCGTTAACGTTTGTGCGTGTGCATGCTTCGGGGGAAGCCAACATCCATTTTTATCCCTCTTATTTCATACCATCAAGACCTATTCATACAAGTTTAACAGCCCCACCACACATCCCACAACACCTCCGTAACCGACCTGCATAACCCACCCAGCGCCCCTCCCAGGCTTCCCAGCATCCTGCCGAGCGCACCCTCCAAAATAAATCCTTCAAGCCGAAATTACAGTGCGGCACTGTGGGAAACCCTTCCCTCTTTTTGTATCATTGCATTTTCCCCTCCTCCCGTCTTATCTGCCCCTCGTTTGACTTTGCTTGATTCCAAACGCAGCTTATTTTATCCTAAATTAGACTGTCGTACAGCTGCCCACACTAATTTCAATCTGTAGCTACAGCTAAGTTTAGAAGGTATGAATATAGCCTTTTTTTAAAATAAAAAAAAATCTGTGTGTGTGTGTGTGTGTGTGTGTGTGTGTGTGGTTTTTCAGAATCAGCTATATTCACAAAGTTTGCGCACACCAACAAGAAACTTGACTTTGGTTCCACTTTGCTTTCAGTGGAGACATCTTAAATATAATTATACAAGAATGGATTTAAAAAATTGTCGTAAATTTGTATAAGTATCATATTTTTTTTACAAAAGTGGAAGACGTGGTTGGATCTTGCAAGAGTGAATTGAAAGGGAGGTCGATAATTAGTTTGTGTTATAATGACTAAACGGGAGAAGAAAAATGTTCACATTTGTAATGCCCATTACTAATTAGCATAATAATTAATTTGCTTTGATATTCTTTTTAATGCATCCTCACGTTATCACATCGAGCCACTCAGAACGCACCACCGTGAAGAGGCTACAACTGCTCAGGCTTTGCGTGAAGAAAAAAAAAATAATAACGTGTACACTTCAGTGTTGCATTCATATTTTTAAATGCTATCCAGAGGCCACAGTTAACCACAAATAAATGTGGCTGTCAAGAGCCAAGACCAGCAGAATTACCAAACTGGAGCTAATTACACAGATTTAAAACTTTAACTGAATAAAAAAAAAAAAAAAAACAGTAAAGTACTAGCTACTGGGATGAGAAAGCAGCACTGATCATTTTCAGCTTTTGGGTTAACCTACGACACCGACCACACAGCGGCCGTGTCACAGTCAAGCTTTAATGATACACTCCATCAGTTCAGCTTTTTTTTTGCTGCACGAGGCCAGCTTGGTTAACAGTCGGTCGAGGGTATGTGTGTGCGTGCGTGTGTGCGCACCGACTATTAAAGCACTTGAGAATCAGAGAGGAAAGAACTCACGCTGCTAATGGATGTGTCTATTGATGTTCCCATTTGGCGGCACACTGTAAACGATAGGGCAATGATTGTGTTGAAGATGGAAGGTGGCGGTGGTGGAGGAGAGGAGAGGAGAGCAGTTTGGCTTGGCAATGATAATGACAAGGAAGGTTGTTATTCACCGCCCCATGGAGTCGCTCTCTCTCTCCTTTTTTTTTTTTTTTTTTTTTTTTTGTCGTGTGCGTTTGTGTATGTGTGTGTTTTAGCAAGAGAGAGAGTAGTGGTACTCATCCTCCATGTCTCTCAATGATGTTGCCTTCCCAGCCCATTGGCTATTATTAACTTCTCGCTTTTTCTCCCCCAGCCCACACCTCTCATGACATTACTTACTGTTGCTGCTCTTCATCCAATCATGGCTGTCTCTTCACCATAAACACCTCATTTTCCTTTTCCAAATTGTCCGTATTCTTTAATCCACAGTGCATATCATTTGCAATGGTGGGTAAAATAGCCACACACACCCAAAAAAACAAAAAAAAGAACTCAAAGATAACAGCGAAACCAAAGAAATACGGCTGCATTGTAAACCTGGCATGAGCCTATATGAGATTCTCAGGTTATAAGCTTTTTTTTTTAGTTTTTTTTTTCTTGCATCATGGTAAGCACACAAATTTTGAACTAAACTGTGTAGGATGATATGACTGCTTTAATTTGAGCCAGAAAAGTAACAGCTATTCCCACTTCAAACATGAGCACATTTATTATTATGGCTATTATAATCATATTTTCTACGACATTTATTTGTGGTTATTTTGAGTGTGATTCATAAACTTAAGCACAAGAAGAAGAAGAAAAAGAAAGAAAAAAAACGTCCACCAGATTTAGCAGTAGTAAAAACAAAAATCTGACATCTAAGCTGATGTTAGCAGGCTAATTAGGCGGGCTATCTGCTCAGTAGCCGGACTGTAGTAAGTTGCTTATCGGGCATCATAGCTTTTGCTAGCTGTAGTTATAAAATAGTGTAACCTTAATAAGTCACTAGGTGGCGCTCACACCATGACTGTCCAGACATCTTGTCTTGTAACGTGCAGTAGCTTCTTTCCGCCAGCTGACTGACAGTGCTCAGCAACAGGTGGGGGAGGGTCAGCACTATGACTCTGTGCTGTAAACAGTCAAAAGATGCTCAGGTCAGAGGGACTTTAAATCACAGCAGTGGTATGAGAAAATTTTAGCAATTTTAAAAACCGTGACTTGTTTTTTTACCTCGGTACAATGGATAATCGACCCATGCCTACTCTAAAAAAAACGAAACACTGGAGAGTGATTCAATAGCTAGTTTTTTACCTGAGTGCATGTGAGAATGTGTGTGTGTGTGTGTGTGTGTGTGTGTGTGTGTCCTGTCAGTTCCAATCAGTGTGTGCGTGTGATGAATATGAATAGTCAGCCTCCCCGCAGCTTTGGCAGGAGACCACCTCCAGCTGGACTCAGACCCCTGCTCAAGTGTCTCGGTGTGTGTTTTGTGAGTGCGGTTGTACAAGTCACTTTGTATCTGTCAACGCGGTGACAACCTCAGGGGGAAACGACAAACTGTGCATGCAAATCGCAGAAACGAACGCTTCAAGCTCATTTTAAATAGCTTTTTTTAAATTTTTATTTTTGGTTGTATAACAAAAACTTTTAAACATATTTGTGTGACGTCAACGTTTCATTCCATCTTCCCCCGTTTCTTTTGTTAGCTACTTTCATCAGTTCAGTTCTTCCATCTGAACCGTTTGGTCCTTTTTTTTTCCTAATTGTAAAGGATTGAAAATAATTTCTCAAATATCTTGACCTTGTAAGAATCCATCTATCCATCTGTGTGCGTGTGTGTGCTCATAATTGCAGTGCTGCAGATAAAGAAGGATGTGCCATTCCAGCTGTGTGGAGACAGGAGGCATGTACGCACAGTCAGAATAAACACCCCACACACACACACACACACAGATGCGTTTGCACTCACGTGGCGAGTGGGGGTTGAGCACGAGCAGGTGAGCATTAAGTCAGGGCGCTAAACAGATCACGTCGCGGTGTGATATCTGCAGACAGGCAGACAGAGGAGGCCGGTCTGTACCTGCAGGCTCAGAGCGGCGACTCGCAGCACCCTCGCCAGGAATTTCCTCCCGTCTCCCGGGAGGAGGGCGGGTTGAAGGTGAAAGACCGCCGTAAAACGGGGCTTCCGCTGTTTTTCTTCAAAGCTACATTCCGCTAACCTCATCCAGTCTGAAACGGCTGCAGTTAATAACAATTTTTATAACGGTTTCCATTTATATTCACTAAATGTGTGTATGCAATTTCTTTTTTTTTTGTCAAAGGTTGAAAACAGCCTAAAGCATGTAGCGAGGCTAACTGCAAACAATTTTTTTTTTTTTTTTTTGCTTCTCTGTTACACATTTATTTCGTTATTTGCAAACTATTTGTTTCTGTCTTTTAATTCCTTTTATTGTGTCATAAGAAACCTCACCTTCTTGATTTATTATCGAGTTATTTTTAAATTTGATGCATATTCTCCCTCCAGGCAAAAGCTCACACTTGCAAGCCTAAAATTAGCTGCCGTGATGAAATGGAGCAGAGGAATCTGATTGACAGCGGTGAAGGAAAAATAGGTGGAAAAATCTCTGCACGCGTCCCGTGTTTTGGCAGAACACATTTCTGTCCCTACGTTCTCCCACAAAACTCAGCTAATGAAAGGACAAAAAAAAAAATAGAACAGTGTGTTCACAAGCTTGTCAAACGGAGCAGAGTTTGCGAGGATTTTAATAACCTCTTGTATGATTTGTCTGTCTGGAATTACTAGTCTGTTCTGACAGAGTCTGCGGCGCTAATTGTGAAATGCTGACAGTGCTCATTACACAAACCTGCCTTACGATTTTCCTGGAGCATTGTCAGGACTCCCTTTTTGTTAATTTTTTTTATTTTTTTTTTCCCTCCCGTCCTTCCTCTCAGTCTGCTGATGGCCTCGCCTTTATCGGTGGCGATATGTATCACTCACTTCGCTGCTCAACGTCTGCTGTTTTGTCCTCTCGCCGCTCGTCACCAAGCAGATGCGCGGAACCGAACGTACGGCGGATTGCCGACGAGCAAATGTGCGATTTGAGTTTCTAAAAGAACACGGCGTTTTGTTGGGTTCGCCGGGCCCTTCGGTCAGACTCATCTAGAGTCGCCTCGTTTTTAAAACGATGCTGTTTGAGTCATTCACAGCGTTTCCCAAGCGGTCTAAGCTGCGTTAATCTTGGAGGGAAAATTTGTTGAAGTGAGGTTCTGTTAAAAGGTTTAGAATCCATTGCTGCCGTACACAACTTGGTGTCTTCATTCGGTACCTGGCTCTGGATGCTGCCCAAGAGGGGCCAAGACCAAAGTGGACCTCCTAGCTCTTTAAAGCAACATAATTCTGAGTGCAAATTATATTTCATATGCCTTTTAAGCCTTTTTGGCTATATAAAGAGGCGCCAACAGTGACTTCCACAGGAAATGAAAGTGCGCAATCAATGATCTTCCTGTGTGAAACACTTATTGAGAAAGAAATTTGTAAAGCACGTCCACTTAGAGTAACTCTGCAATAAGAGGGAAGGGGTTTAAAACCAAAAAATGTTATAGGTGTTTATTTATTTTTTTGATTTCGACACTGTTTCTTCTTTTCTACCAGGGATGTACCAGAAACGCTTCACATACCCCGTTCTCACCACAGGTTACACACAGGGGCATCATTAGTGCCGCAGCGTCTCCAGCCTCTGTTGACTGTATAAATAATAATTTGCTAAAGTGTAATTACCTGCTCAATCCATACGTAGCTGCGGCTTAGAGATTCATAAAACGGTGCTTTAACACACCCACCATGACATTTTGGCTTCAGCTAATCTGAATTTACAGTTAACGAAGATGGAAAGAGAGTTAAGGTACTGTTGCTATTTTGCCTCCGTTTTAAACTTTTACAGAACCACACTGCAGTAATCCTGAACTATCCCTTTAACTTAAAGTTTTTATTGTATTTTTCAAAGCTTCCTATATTTAGCCCAAGTCTCAGCTCCCCCCCCCACTCCCTCACCCCGTCCACTTATCTAAAAATGATTCAGTGGTTAAATGTCAGAGCTGTCCGTGCCATTAAGGCCAGCGTGTTTGAAGGAAGGACACCCTCCCCTCCTTCCTCTGTCTCTTCATATCCTCCACCCCCACCCCCCCTTTAGCTCCCACATCCACCGGCACCCCCTCTCCATCGCTTCAACCCGGGCTGGTTTGAGGGATGATGTGCAGGCCTTGTCATTCAGATTAAGGCCACATTGTCAGCTCAGGGCTCTTCTCTCTTTAGTTTCGTGTCCCGGATCTTTCTTCCCACTGTCAGTCGCCCCGTCCCGCAGCCAGAGAAGACCTTAAAAAGCGACATTCCTTCTCATCCACTTCTGTCAATTCAAACACTGTCACTCACACCACTGTTCGGGGGGGGGGGAGGGTGACACAATAAGAACTTGCTTTTTATTTATATATATATATATATATATATATATATATATATATATATATATATATATATATATATATATATATATATATATATATATATATATATATATATTAATTAGAGTCTACAGGCCTGTAGACTCAAATGTTAGGTTTTCTTTGTTTGGCAGCGAAGAGATTTTTGCTAGATACAAATAAAAGAACAGCAGAGGCAGGAGGGACAAAAACAGGCAGCACACTACTCAAGTCTTCATACTCTTTGTAGAGAAGTCACCCAGCATCCATAGTTATAAATCAAAAATTGCATGGGTGGAAGGAGTTTTCAGGGAGGGTTAGGCAGGTGGTGACACATTCAACCAGACCACCTTAGTCACTCTTTATTATCCTGCTCTGTTAATGCTGTCCCGGCATGGTATTTATCACCCAAACGCACCTTGACTCACCAGCGTAGTCGCCGTCACATCATGTCTAATTACTACAGCAGCTCTGTGGCATTTGAGTTTCATGCTTCTTACCATCTGTACATTTTTTTTTCTTCTTCTTCTTTCCCAAGATGAGCAATGATTCAGCACTGCGTAAGACGGACAGTTTCTCTCTTGGTATTAGTGCAAAGAGGAAAGATAAATAAAGACCTTTTATGTTTTTCGGTCCTCAGACTCAGGGGGGGACCACATCATAACGAAACACCAAGCGCTACCGATCGGGGTGAGTCGACAGTTTCAAACCCGGCCTCTCCCTCGTCCTCAAATTTGTGCTGAAGCCTTTGAGGCATGTCGATGCTCCTCTAGAGGCCGAGCAGCTGTGCTTCAAAACAGCAGAACAAAAAAAAAAGAAAGACAGCCAACTGTGGCGTCTGCCCAGGTGCCGTGTTTACCAAGACCTACTATGAGTCAGGAGTTTCAAGATGACTTCCTTTGTGTAACTGCTACTTTCAGCAAAATAAGACGTGTTCCCATGCACTCACCCTCAGAGTAATTATGTGTCATGGAAGTAAAATTACGCTCGCATCACTGCTCGGTTTCAAAGATTTAAAGCAAAGGTGAGTCAAAGTTGTTTCTTTTCTTCATGGGCTGCGGTGGAAGAAACTGCTGGAGGAGGAAGAATCATATACTTGTGTTTTTGTCTTTTTTTTTTCCTTCATTTGAAGAAATGTTTTGGACATTTGTCATGTGGTGGCTTAATTTTGGAAATTATCAAAATAATGTTGATTTATTGTTGGCTGCGTTTATTTTATGTCACATATCTGGGAACAGCAACACTAATATGCTAAATTATTCACACCCCTGGCAGATTTAGGGTTTATGTAATCTTTAAATTCTACCAACATGTTCCTTTTTGACTGAATCTGACAGAAAATCTGTTGACGGAACTAAAGATTAGGGGAATGGCAAGGAGGCCTTCCAACCTCAAAGACTTGGAACTCATCACGAAAGATAAATCTCCAGAATTGCAGTGCAAACATGGAAAAAGCTCATCAGTAATTATAAAAGGCTTTGATTGCTTTAAAGCTAAAAAGATTAGTTAAATCCATTATTGAGAAGTACTTAGTTTACGACAATTTGTTTCATTACATTTTATTAAAAATGGTTTGTTTGAATGAAACAAATTTCACATGAAATGTTACTAAATCTGCCAGGGGTACGAATAAATTTTGAACTCAACTGCATTCAGTTCAAAAATTAATTGGCACTTGAGCTTTAAGTGTGCAACATTTTGTCATAGATTACTCAAGCTCCCATGACCTTCTCTGTCTACTTCTCAAGAATGAAAGAAAGATTTAGTTCATCAGTGTGAGAGAAGTTTCTCCTCCCACCGAACCCAACCTCTGGTTTCTAATCAAGACTTTAATCTCTGGTCAGCCGTCAGGTCCGTGCTCGCCCCAGAGAACATTCAACGCTGTCGGTGAGTTTGAGCTTACCTTACCAAAAACCATCGACCGTTGACTGTACCCTGTGGACAGCTTTTGTCACCGAGTCTTTTTAAAAGGGAGGTGAAGATAAAGCCCCGCCATCAGAATCGGAGTCATCAGACTGCCGCTGACTCCTCGGGAAAGCAAAATAATCCCGACATACTTCCAGTTTACTAAGTCACAGCAAAGGTCACAATCAACATTCATTGCTGTCGGTGGGTTTGACTTTGTGGAAGAGCTCACTGAACGATGAATGCAACTGTGTCCCAGATTTCATCCGACCGTCACAAGGAATTTTGTCACGACGCGCTGATGATGGCGTTATTTATTCCGCCTGTCTCCCTCCCTCAGCTACAGCGACGAGGGTGGTGTGAACTGGCTTCTCAACAGTTTGGCATTAAGAGAAAGAAAACTAAACTGCAGTCAGAGTATGAAATGTTAGACATGATTTGATTGTAAACTCTGAATTGAATGAAGCTGCTATGTACATGTATTTAACCGAAGGGATAAAATGGATGGTCTTCATTTTCTATGTTTCCTGGAAAGAAGCTGTAACTTACACATTTACTGTGTGTTTCTAATTGTTAACGCATTTCAGCCACTGTCTTTGATACTTCTCAATAAATCACACTTGGTTCTCAGTGAAGCTGTTGGTCTTTTATGTTACTCGTTGACTTGCCAGGAGAACATGTTGAACTGATGATGTCGAATGTAACATAGTCAAAGCTCCTCTTTTGAAACATGAATAAAACCGAAAGCTATCTGCAATATGCAAATCCCTCAGATCAAAGCACCCCAAGACAAGGTGAAAAAAAAATAATTTGAAAGCGATTTAGTCTGATTTATATATATATATATATATATATATATATATATATATATATATATATATATATATATATATATATATATTTTTTTTTTTTTTTTTTTGTCCTACTTTGTATAAAATATATTAAATGCACAGCCTTGTTAAAATAGCAGATGTAAACTTATGATATAAACTCATGAGAATAAAATAAATTGTTACAAAACTTTTTCTTTTCACATATAAATTGACATCTATCCTTTAAAATTCTAGTGAGAAAGATTGTTTAGAAGGAGAAAAAGTGAAAAGAATCCAAGTGTGCATGTTAATAATGTCATAAAAGTCACCTTCTGGATTTGGGGTCCAAAATTCTAATTTGGTTTTAGATCATTCTCCCAGAAGGTTTCAGAAGATTTTAGCCAAGCATGGGTATTTTGTATTAAAAAACAAAATAAAAAGCTCCTGCTTTAAAGCCCTACTCTATTTTCCAGACATTAAAAATGAATGTAAACATACAATCACTGCTTGGTAGAAATGCCTGTGTTGCTAACACCAGCCTTACTGACCAGATTCTCATCTCATATCTTTGTACATTTTACAGAAATGCACATTTTCTGTAATGCCTGTGTTATGCCATATTTTCTAAAACTATCATTTGTACAATAGGGTGCCTGAACAGTCTTAGTAACCTCCCTGCAAATGATTGCTTCAGCTAAAGGTCGAAAATGCCAGGAAGATTCCACACAGACAGTTAATCTTTATTTCTGGTTAACCGGATTGCCTACAATTGACGTTTTGTGCGTTCCTGATTAGACAGACTGCTAAAATTAAATCCAAATGTTCTTCGGCAAAATGTTAATTGAAAGATATGTTTCCCCGATGTGGTTATGAAGTTTCATTTACATTGTTTTTATGCCTAGTGTTCTATAAATTTAACGTCTACAAGATATTTCCACAGTATTGCAATTTGGTTAACTTTTAATTTCCTCTCCTAATAGATAGCTGGTTTCATCAGGATAAATGTCACCATTAGAGGAGGAAATTTTTTTTTAAAAGATCACATAAAAAAACTATTTAGTGGTGCTGAGCCACAGTAACTTAAACAGTAAAAGCAAAGATGCTTTTATGTTTTGTATATTTGTCTGTCAAACTGTAGTTTTGCAACTGGAATAGAGTTTGGACAAAGTTGCACCTTAGTTCGTAAAGAAATGTTAAACTAACAACTGTGCATTTAATGTTAATCCCCACAACACCCATTTCAAAAGTGTAACATGACATTTTCCGTCCTCCAAGTATATCTAGAGTAGACCTTTTTAAAAAGCAGAAATATAAAAATGTAACTGCATGATGTTTAATAAGAGCACAAGCATACTAAGTCCAAACAACATCTTTACGTGTGGATTTAGCGGTTTCTCGTGTCCACTTTTAAACAATTAAATATAAAAGATGCAGTGCGGGGTGATATAGCTGCCTTCTGTTTCTGGCGCAGACCGTGGTCTGGAAAGAACCTTCATTAAAAAAAGAAAACAAAAGCAACCGAAGGGTGTTAACTCTGAAATAAAACCACATCTTGACCACAATCGCTAAAGGACCCCCTTTTTTTTGTACAACACGGAGGTCGTGACTGTTGGAGATGATTTTCAGGCTTTCAAAGTCATTTCATTGTGATATTTTCACTGCTTAGAGCTACCATTTTTAGATGATTTTCACATTTTTCCGATTATTATTTGAGAAGTCTAAAATGTAAAGCGACTCAATGCAAATAAGCTGCAACTCTGACAAGATCAGGAGCCCCCTCTCCATCAGATTACATAATGCGTCATTTGGGTCACTGCTTTAGGATTAGCAGCAGCCTTAAAGAAAGGGCCTGTGGTGATACGGAGAAAATGATGATGATGATGATGATGCTGGTAAGAAAGTGCTCCCTAACCATTACCAAGAAACTGCAGCTGAAACTGAATGAGTCACGCTAACAGTAAAGGACAACCATTCTTGCAAAAGCAGATTCACATTTGATTAAGCACAAAAAAAAAAAAACAGTCTTATATAACTGAGTGGATGCACGTTGCTTATTCCTCTCCCTGTCATATACTATTATAAGAACTAGACAACTAAAGCTCACATTTATTTTATTTTAATTGTAAATCCAGATTTCTGCAAGTTTTATTTTTTTTTTGTATTCAAGACTTTTAGTTTGAATGTAAGATCTTCACAGATTAGAAAAATAGGTTGACCTAGCACTGTGACTTCAGAAATTATATTTAGCTTACCTAAGAATTTAAGCAAGATATAAAACTTGGGTTGAGGTTTTTCCAACTCTCAAAGGACCTCTGTGCTTAAAACATGTAGGTTAGCTAACTGCAATTAACTCTTACAGCATAGTTAGCCCCATTACAACTACTGATGATCCGCGTTCCTGTAGGGGTCATCGTGTGGAGTAGAAAGCCGATTTCTCATTTTAGTTGTCTAAACTGTCACTTCTCAAAATAATTAGAATGTTTATTGGGGAAAAAAAGGTTAAATAGAAAAATATATATATATTTAGACCACAACTAAATGCAATTTAACATGCAGAATTTAGACAAAAGTTGTTTTTTTTAAAAAGGCATAAAAATTATTATTCAATTTCAGACTTTATATAGACTCTGCAGAGACCGTTAAATACTTTTTAAAAGATATTTGAGTTGTTAAACTTATCCTTAAAGGAATTAATTATGACAAAGAAAAATTGTCTGATATTCTCATAATGATCAGTAAAGATGGTGGGAACTACACCATAAAAATGGCTGTTTGAAGAGATTAATAACCCCCTTAGCCCACTAGAGGGACACCAAGCAACAGGATAGAAAGACTGAAAAATGAAAAGGGTCTGGTTTATTCTAAGTTTCTGCATTCTCCCTTTGTATTTAGAAAAACTAAAAGATATGTAAAGAGAAAACAACAAAACAGTCAAATAGACAGTGTAATCAGAATATTAAAAAAACAAATTTCATTAACTACAAAAACATTTGTTCATCATTCAAGATGGGGAGCTTTCTTTTTTTTACTATAAAAGAAATCAGAAGTAATGCACAGCGCAACACACGACACATAATTGTAGACTAATTTGACAAACACAACCTTATCTTGACTTTTTTGACATGTGAAAAAAAATAAATCAACCTAATAAAACAAAGAATAATTATTAAAGTAAGTCTAATCAAAATGTCCATTTCTCAAAAACTACACAACACAGACGAAACAATCTCAACAAACATGTTCAATGACTCCTTGGATATAGAGAACAGGCGGGGTTCAATGTTCAGTTAAAGGGTGTGAAGAAATAATGCTGGTTCAGATTCACTGGTGGTGATCAATTTGACTCAGGAATACTTTCGCACAGGAAGGATGGCTCGTCTTAAATGCTGATCGTTAAAAAAAAATTTTTTCCCTGATGGTTCCTTTCACCGAAGGAAAGTTTTAAAATCACCAAGCCTTTGTTCATGTACATAGTGGTATTTCACCCCGTCAGCGTTAGGGGGGTGGAGGGTCTCTTTACTGCCTGATGTCTGCTGGTCTAAGCTGTCTCTCACCCTCAGCCAGGAAGATCTGCATGGCTCTGTATAGCAGGTTGATCCCGAGCTCCCGTTTCCTCTTCAGCTCCCATGTGGACACGACGCCATAGAAATCTCCTCGCTTCTGATTGGTCAGCATTTTCAGCCCTGGAAAAAAGACAGGTCCAAAGATGTTGCACTTTTTCCTTTCATTTCAGACAAAATCAACAAGGGTGTCAAGACCGTTCCTTAAAGAAAAACGCTGGTGGTTTCTAAATGGGAAACAACTAAATAGGTGCGAGTGTGAACAGGCTATACAATGGTGTTATTTTTTCTAAGAGACAAATCGTTTATTTGATCCAACAGGTCTTCTAACCTGCATAGTGAAACAGATTTTCAGCTAATACGTTGTTACTCCTCTCATTTATGAATTTCCACATTGTTAAATTTTCATTCCATCCACATGCTCTTACTCCCGAAAATTAGTGATAAAAGCAAGAAAAAGAAGCTAATAAAAGGGGACAGTAGAAGGCTTTTAGCCCAACTAGAAATTTGTTGATTTGGACAAACATGTTTTGCTTTTATTTTTGTAATGCAATGCCACTGTAAATAAAGTGTTGGTGTAAAGAGCTACATCAATAATAAGACAAAGAAAAGTGATGTTTAGTTTTTTTTTTTTTAGCTTGTGAGACTTAAATTGGATAGAAAGTGTCCCTTATTTAGTTGTTCACGTGCCTGAGTAATTAACCTGGACTCAGGTTAATCTGATGCAGAAAACACCCGCCTGTAAGTACAACCCTTAATATTCAAGCCGATTTTGAACCAGTTTTTGGGTTTTTCAACCTTGAGCTTTTCAAACTGTTAATGTTTCTGTTTCCACCTTTTTTAAGTTGATTTGATATTATATTCCATTTCCTGGATGGAAATGGGACATATACAAAAGGCCCCATTTCCATACTACGTACAGTACGTGGCAGTAAGCAGGGGCAAACCACCAGGGCCTGATTTAAGAGCACATGGGCCACTGGGCGGCAGGGCTGGACTGGCACAAAAGATAGGCCCAGGCATTTTGAGCAAAGAGTCTGACACACCGGGTAGTGATGGAAGGACGATGAAGGATATAAGTGAAAAACTTTCTTGTGAAAGTGCTTGCATATACAATGGTGTATATTTACTTGTCTAATAAACTTAAACCTACACCATCCCCCCAGTCCCATTATTGTATAAAGAGCAGAAACCAAAATGCTGCTTGGTCTAGTTAACCTCCTAAACAATCTACAACATATAATAGATTCCTGAAGTTTGGACAGAGGAACAGAGGCGAGGCACGATCGTTGATGAATATTAAAATGTATAAATGACTGATTGTGAGTGACTTATATTTTTTTTTACAGAGCATGTACTCATCACATCAATAAAAAGTCTCTCTAAACCTTCACAGCAGTAACACTTAAAATATTTAGTCAAACATGAAAACCTTTAAGTGAAAGGAGACAGAGAAAAGTGAGAAAGAATGATACTTGATCGACTTGCTCAGATGATCAAAGTCTAATTATTCTAGAAAAATAGTTGAATAATTTATTTTATACGGTACTTACTTCTCAAATAGTGTGGTGTGTCCCCTAGGGGCCTGATTTAAAATACAGGCCTTCTAAATCATTCTAAATGTGACAACAGCACCCCCTGCTGTCTGATCTTTACCTGCAGCCAGTAGTATGATGAATACTATTCATAAACTCCTAGAAAAGGACAAACTTAATGTAACTGAGGCTTGTCTTTAATATTAATGGCTGGATATTTCTGCCATATGAGGTTCATAGCTAGTTAAAAGTTGACTGCAGGTACGTGTCGGGCTAAAAACCTTTTATATTGTTGTTAATATTATGGTTAAAAGGCAATGTTCAAACATCCTAGTTGTTAGAAACCATTGTTATATGGTTGAAATGAACCCATACATGTGTTATTCATTTTAAAAAGGGATTCTGGGTAACCTTCAGAACAACAGCTTTAATGCATTCAAACCGAAAACGCTAAAAGTTAAATTTTTGACCCATTTTGTTGGGGATGGAGTACCTGAAAGTTTTTCCTTCTTCAAAGGGGGGCGCAACAGAAAACATTTGAGAACCACTGACTTAGAGGAACCCACAGCAGGCTTAAAAAAATCCAAGTTCAGATTTTCCCACACTGGTCTCTCCTCCTCTTGCCGACCTTTCACCTCTTCCACCTGCAGGTGTTACACCGTTTTCTGAGACCCATGAAATTCTGGGACCCCACCAGAACAAACATAGGGCCCCTCTAGTGCGCAGATCGGAAATGCAATCTAGTGAACCTCATAACGTGCATGTACTTCATATTCACTCTGCTTGAACAGCACTTTGAACGATACTAAATATTAGTCACGTCTGACCCAAGTTGGTTGTGTTTTTTAACCCAACTTTGACAGTAAATTAAAATAAGCTTTAGTTTGCAAACTCTAATAATTTAAATCATTAGCCTATAAGAAAGTTAAGCCACGGCCGCGCATACCTCTGCCATTATTGCCGTTATGAATTAAACTTAGTATTATGAACGATTAGAGCCTTTGGAGTCACTGTGCTGTGAATCACCTTCCTCCGCTGTCGGCACCTGCAGCTGCTTCGGATGCTGCTGCTGAAGTGGAAGCTCCACCACAGCCACCAGCAACGCCTGTGGTATTTTCACACATTTGGCAGCATCTGCCTGAAGGGCTTGCCTGTTTTTAACTGTATTTTTTCGGCTTTTGCCATTCTCCATGTTGCTCCTCGTTCTCCTCGCTCTGCATATGATTGATTGATTGACAGCAGTGGCCTGACAGGGAGGGGTCGTCGGCTACTGTAATTGATCCAACTCAGAATCAATCATGATTATTGGGCCAATTTAATAGTTTTGCGTACCAATAAGCATTATAACTAGAAAACAATAACGAGAAGAAAAAAAAAACTGCCAGGTCCAAAATAACCACCGGTGTGATCACCTGTGGGAAATGCATTCATACAAGTTATGTGTCCCGCACACGCACTAGAAGACGCAATGACTTCACAAGTAGCGAGTGTACTCTGTTTGCGGAAGTAAACATGGATGGTAATGCTGGAGCGTATCTTGCGATCGTTAAATTATTTTACAACCGGGCCAGAACACATTAACAATGCAATCTTTTTAAGAAAACTACGGCCGTGGGCTGCCTAAAGGCTCCCACATACTTGGGCGTACTGTGCACTATTGACACAGAATACCGCAACGCTCCGAATATCCATTGAGCGGAGCAGCTTCATTGTTTAATAAAGTCATACTTACACATTTTAACTGATTTTTGAGCCTATTGTACCACTTAAAAATCGGTCAGTAAACACAACGGTAATTGTATACAAAGTGCGCCTTATAGTCCGAGAAAAATACTGTAATTCTTTTGATCTGTGTACTTTACATTTTTTAGAACACTGAAGAGATAATGGGTGTTCAAGTGCCTATCATTCTGCCTGATGACCCTGCTTGCCCCCTTCGAAGCTGACTGCTTAAAGGATATTCTGAGACATGAACGCTGACAGCTAAGCAACGGTACTTAAATGAACACCACAGCAGAACTAGGGATGACTGTGGAGTGCACCTTTGGCCAGCTGAAGGGCCGGTGGAGGTGCCTTGGTAAACGCCTGGATGTGGACATCTCTGCTGTTGCCAACGTCATAAGTGCATGTTGCACAATCCACAACGTCTGTGAAATGCAGTGAGGCCTACGAGGAACCGGGTGCACCTCTTCCTCCCGTTGAAAGATGGGCAGAAGGAGATGCTTTAGCAGATGTGCAGCCCGCAAGAGTCAGAGAAGCACTCACTCAGGTTTTCTTAGCCAAAGTTGAACTACAAACTTTTTTTTTTGGTGTTCAAGTGCTTACTTACATGATAACACATTTTTATTGAATATCAACAAAATAAATTTTTCAACAATGTTTCCTGTGTTTCTCTCTTAATTAAAACAATAGTATGGCCTTCGTAGTGCAATTTCTATCCATTTTAACAGCATATAACAATTGTTTTAGAATACAAAAACAGAACGGTTTATATAAAAAAATAGTGCTCCTCTGAAATTCAAGTATTAACAAATGAGGCAAAACTTAACCTTGCATTGCAACTGCGTACTATTTAAACAAAATGCAGATCTGCATCCTTCAAAAAGAAAAGCTGCTCAAATGTGCTTAAGCTGGTTTGCATTTCATCCTCATGAAAAAAAACTCAAAAGAATTAAGAAGCGTGGATACCGGCCAGCATCTCTTCTTGTTTTTATTAGGAAGCTGTTGAGCAATGGGAGCAGACAGCTATTAACGTTTTTTTATGGAGCTCTATCTGCTACTGCTGTGTGTGGATGTGTAGTGAGAGCCGGGAGAGTGACGTGAAAGACAAAAGACCGGCTGTCGTGTACGGTTCCACGCCCTCACTCAAAGTTGCTCTGAGATTCATTTTTTAAATTTGGAAAATGTACAGAAATTTCTTTGCAACATTTAGTTGCAATACATGACTGATCACTAGATTGTGCCTCTAATGCAGGGGTTAAAGCAAAAATACCCCTAACTTGACCGAAACATTTTTCTACTCAGCCCATACATTCCCGGGGCCGTGGACGTCATCCCACATTAGGTACCACAATTGCTTATTGTGCAATGTCAACTTTATCCAAATCTAGCAGTTTTAAATTATGCACTGAATACTCCTATATCTCTTCCACCTTTCAGCTTAAGAGTCTTGGCGTCATCATGGACAGTCCTCTCCATCCTCTTCTTCACTTTCCACATCCATAACATCACCTGGTTAACTTGCGTTCATCTTTGCAGCATTAAGCAAGTTCTTCATTCACACTTTTGCCAAACTGGTTCACAGTCCACTCACCTGACCTTCCCTCCCTGTCCCCCAGAAAACCCTCCATAAAATGCAACTAGTACAAAAGACAGCAGCTTGCATCATTACATCATCTACTTTACACCTGTACATCAACTCCACTGGCTCCCTGTCACCTTCAGTATAAATCAATCCCATGAACATAAAAGGCCAACCACAACCTTGTCATTTCGTAAAATTCTTACTTTCATATCTATCCAAGTGAATGCAAGTTCAAATCATTTGCTAAGCTATTTATCTTTTTATTATTTTATTTAGTACCATGTTAATCCATATGGTGATCTTAAGGTGGTTCTAAATAAAATGTTATATCACAATAAAAGGTGAACACAAACAAACTAAACGACTGAAATACTGAAGACAACAGGGAAGTGATTTGAAACCAATTTTGCCTTCAACAGGTTCAAGTTGCATTTTTTTTCTAGCCATTTGCTTGTTTGACAGAGTTTATAATTTTATCATACAAATGAAAGGCTATAATTTTTTTCTGTGTACGTTTATATTTATTTTTATTCAACGTGTGGCAGTTCCTACATCTGCAATATTGACCTTTCTGGAGGCCAGATGCTGAGTCACCACTTTACCCAAGACGTCATCATAGATTTGCACCGGTACATTAATAATTCTGTTCATGTTTGTATTTGTTGACTCATCTGAGTCAACAAATACACCCTTTTTTTGCAGTTTGGCTAACAATTCTGTTTTACACTGGCCAGTAATGCTGTTTGTACAGAGGTAAGAGGCATGTGTAGCCGTTGCACCAGGTAAGACGTCTTTTGGGTAAGGACTCTTGTATTAACGTATTTCAAGTATAACTTGTATTTGAGCAGGGTGCTGCAATGTGGGTTTGATGAACAAACAACATTATTTAAAATGGCAGTTGTGTTACATCTGGTTACGTGTGGCATTTGCGGTCCTCTGGTTATGTTGCCAAAAACTTGTGGCCCATTCCTTCATTGAAGTTGCCCGTCCCCGTTCCATTGTTTGCGTGTAAAAAAGTTAGCCCTATGCGAAAAAGTACTTACACTCTAATACCTTAAGGTTTATTGTGCAGGTCTTTCACATCACCGTGGATGAGTTTTTGGCTGCCTATTCTTCGTAGAACCGTTTTAATTCAGCAATACCGGAAGACTATCAAGCATGAATGACATGTTTAATCATACCACAGCATTTCAGTGGAACGTAGGTTTGGGCTTTGATAAGGCCACTCCAAACCTTAATTTTGTGGTTTTTGAGCCGTTCAGAGACCAACTTGCTGGTGTGCTTTGGATCACTGTCCTGCAGCATAAAGCATGTTTTCTAGGGCTCATCATCATCATCATCTTATACAGATGGCCAAACAATTATTTTCTGACAGAGGGCGATATTCATGGCTCTAATAATACATCCAATTCCTGCAGGAGCAAAGCAAACCCCAGACTTTATTCTGGTATAATTTTCTTTTGGGGAAATGGTGTGTTAGTTTTAAATCCAGCTTTAATGAGACACGAGACTACAAACACATTCCCCTTTAGTCTCATCAGTCAACATATTTTACCAAAACCCTTTTTTGGGAATGTGAGACAGGCCTTTCTGGTCTTTTTTGCTCAGCAGCATTTCTCCCCAGTCTTTTACTTATTGTTGAATTATGACCTATGTGAGTAACTGAGTCAAGAGACATGTGCATTGCTTTAGATGTTGTTCTGGGCTGTAAGGATATCAACTGGGTCGGTGGTGTATAGTTATTCTGGTAAGCCAGACACTCCTGGAAAGGTTCACCACTCTTGCTTTTTCATTGGCGAATGATGGCTCTCAGTGGTTCAGAGCCCCAGAGCCTGAGAAATAGCTTTGTAACCCTTTCTAGACTGATGGACATAAATTCATCTTTTGTTTGTTCTCGAATTTCTGTTCAATTATGTATTTAAATCGAGACATGTTTTTTTTTTTAAGCTTTTAGCCAACTTAATCGGTTCTATTTAAGTGACTTTTAGATTCTACACGTCGAGCGCAAATCTAATACAACTAAACTCTGAAACATTCCAAAGAATTTGGCTAATCACAGTAAATTTATGAGTTAGCTAAGGGGGCATTAGCTTCTTCACATGCATAAAATTAGATTTGAACAGCTTTTGTCTTTTAATAAATGAACACTCTCAAACTTTAATTTTCACTCTAGTTACCTTTGGATGAGTTTAAAAATTTGCAATGATGTAAAAAAGTTAAGCGTTCCAATTAGGGATGCAATACATCGATTATAGTCTAACATTGATCGATCTTATCAATTGACTTGTATTCTCTTTTATCAAGAGGGTCCTTCCATAACAGGGAGAGGGCTATTTATTTTAATTTTATTTTTTAATCTGAATTTTAAGAGGCACATTATTAGAGTTTAACAATTGTTTGTGCCACCTGTATTAAATGCTGACTGAATAAACCAAAAGAATTGTGTTTTGTTTCCCACGCATTATTAAACTTGGACATATTTATAAAATATAAATAAGCATGAACCATACACAAGTTGTATAGAATAAAATATATGAAACACTAATAATCCTCGAAATCCCTGACTATTAACCATGCTTTTGGCATGTTGTCTTTTTCTATCATGTTACAGTTTTTTGCATAATATTCCTCCGTTTTTTTTGCAGCATTGTCACTAAACAGTGCAAGATAATTCCACACTGCACTCTTTGGACCGTTTCACGCTGCCTTATAACCACTGTGGTCTGACTGGCTACGCTTTAGAATGAGCGGCAGCGCCCTCTTCTGGATGGTGGCCATACTAAAACACTCAAAGAAGGTCCGTAAACGGACGCCATCAATTAGTCTGTACAAACTTTAATCTAATTAACCATTAATCGACAATTCTAAGTCGATTATTTGTTTTGCATCCCTAGTTCTAATAAAGCAAAAGCACATAATATTTAGTAATTTGGGCATACTTTCTTATTTACAGCACTGTATAAATATTCTTAAGAAACTTAAGAAAAAAAAAAAAAAGGAAAAAAAATTCCCAGGTAGGCCTTTGTTAAAGTGAACTGCTGTCAACCCAAAAACGTCCTCCCAAATAATCTGCAGTGCAACTGATTTTAATCAGGCTCCCAAAGCTATGACGCTATCTTCGTTGAGTTGTTCAGATTTACACCTTCTTGGACTGACATCATTCAGCTCACAGATAGTTATCGGGCAACAAGTCTCAACTCCTCCTCCTCACTCACCGATAGCCTCCACCATGCAGGCCTCTCTTGTGTAAGCTTCCACAGGAATGACGTTCTGAAAGCAGTGGAGAGAGATGACTCCCTGTTCGGCGGCCCACACCTGCAGGATGTGCTGTACTTTTGCACACAGTTTCTGTCGAAGGAGAGAAAAGCAGCCCTTTTATATAACCTAGGACAACTTTGTTTACTTCCTTTTAATTTTACAAGACAGATCTGTCTGGGCAGCCTTACCTTAGCGGTCTTCTCCCCTCGGTAGTACTCTAGAGCTTCGTAAAGGTGACTGTAGGGGCGGGAGCGTTTTCCTTTGCCCACGTAAAATATGGCGCGGATGAAAGTCTGAAAACACTCCTGGGGAGTTATGGTGTGACTGCGGAATGGGAGGTTTTTTGTCACCCTGATGAATGAAACAAAACAAAAAAAAAAGTTGTAGCAGTTCATCAGAATTAAAGGGTTTTGTTCATTAAAACCCAAATCAGTGATTAAAAGTAGTTTTAAATAACTTGACACCTGATGAATTGCTTGATCTTTTGTGGTCTTTCAGAAAAGTTAAAATTAAATTACACAGTTGTACATTACAGCATTTTTAGCACTTGTTGATGTCCTTAGGTGCATCAATCTACTCTATTACGGCCCTATATAAAAAGGGGCAATGATTTTGTGCTGCAATAATTTAGTTACACACCAATATAATTTTACCAGAGTTAAATAATACTATAATTATAATATAGTATAAGTAATACTATAATTTTATTAATGTTATAATTACGTCTTTTTAGCAGCGGTATATTGCATACAACCATGGGCACGCTACTGGAATTAATGTACACAAAAAATGTAAAAACTAACTACTTCAAAATGGCTCTTATTGCCTGCCATACCAGTCCAAAACTTTAACGTCCTTCTAATGGGATGTCAGAGAAGGGATGAGAGTGACCAAAGTTTTCTCCAGCTGTATGGAACATAGAGTCCAATGTAACAGCATTTCCCCTACAATATATTCACCTCCCTTACATGTTTCAATCTTTTATTGCGTTTAAAAATTAAGTCCTGGTCAATATAGTTTGGCTTTTCAGGCAAGAGATTGTAAGAAAAACTCTTAAGAAATCAAAATGAAAACAGATTTGTAAAAAGCATTAAAACCATATGAACTCAATTAGCATAAATATTCAATTAGCAACAACTAGCTGAACCTCTTGTTATAGGGTTGAACAATTAATCACATTTGCAATATAATCACAATTTAAAAAAAACGCAATTTCCAAATAGCAGAGGTCTACAATGTTTGTCTATGTAATGAGCCAAAAATGTAACGGCTCTATCTATGTAATGAGATAAGACAAATCCTTTAGGTGTCAGTAATAAGTTTAAGGTGGGTTTGCCTCCACATGGAAGGGACGAGAGTTGCAGCAGTGAGATAATCTAATTTTATTATTTCTTTTAGAGTTTATATAATCATACTGTTTTTACCAGAAACCTTTCAGGAATCTCACTACAGCATTAAGTACTGGTCAAAATGTATAATACATAGACTCGTTAGTTGGTTGTTGCACTTTATGTTCAACAAGAACTGATGTCCAACGCAACAAGCTATTCTCTTGAATAATAATATTTTGTTTGATAAAAACTGTTAAATTTTGTATTTTAAATTGTCCTTGTATCTTTATCTATAGGCCTTTTTTGTTGCTTGTGGTTAATGCAGAGAAAAGTCAAAATTAAATCACAATTGCAATTATGGTTGAAATATATCGCAATTTAAATTTTTGGCTAAATTGTGCAGCTCTACTCTGTTAGAAATTAGGTAAGTCAAATTTAAAAGGGGTTGCATATACATGCAGATACCTATTTATCACCATATATTGTGAGAAATTTTAAATACGGGATTTTTAGGACAAAAAAAAGATTAGCTTCTGGAATTACTTGCATAGAAAATGCAAACTGAAACAAAGGAGAAATAACTATAAAGCGGTTATCTGTCATTTCATTTTATTATTATATTATTCTGGGCCCTGGATCCAGCGATTGGACTCATTGAGGCGACAATAACGTTGTGATGAACAGTACTTAAGTTAAAACACGTGACACCATGAGGCTTTGGTTTCGATAGGGTACTAGTTAGTATTTTCTGTTTTCTTAGGATGACACCTGGAAGAAACAAACACAGAGTGGGTGGCGGTTCAACGCCCAACCAGGGACTGAGAGACACATGGACAGGAGTATTTGCGGGGCCCTGAACCAGGACAATGCACTGGCAGAGCAATAAAAGTAAGAAGAAACTAATCCAAGAAACAACGAGTCATTCAAACAGACCAAGGACAGAGACTGAACTTTACAGCAATGCTGCTGAGAATTTATTTGATGTTACAGCTTCAAGCTCGTCTTTTCTTGTTTTGATCTTTTCATGTTAGAATTTAAAGTGGCTTTGAAGTATTTTGATCTGATCTGTCTCTGATGGAATAGAAACATTTATACTGGTGATATGCTGCTTTTTTTTTTTATTAACCGATGTTCGTTTTTTTAAAATCAGTTTTCACTTCGACCATGATTTAAAAGTGGGAAAAAGCATCCTAGTCGACACTGAATCGCTGTGCACT
Organism: Fundulus heteroclitus; assembly: GCF_011125445.2. Lineage (NCBI taxonomy): Eukaryota > Metazoa > Chordata > Actinopteri > Cyprinodontiformes > Fundulidae > Fundulus > Fundulus heteroclitus. Next base: position 14,826,008 of record NC_046369.1, read on the forward strand.
GCTAGTTAGCAATGAGGATTATTAAAGTAATTCTATCTATCCTATTCAAAAACATAAAAAAAATTAAGTAAAACATAGCAATAGAGCAATCATGTAATACAGGCTCAGGAAGGTTGGGAGAACAAAAACTGGGTGAAAGTGCACAGGTTAAGTAAATTCACATTAATCAAACTCTGAAACTAAAAAAAAAAGTTCCCGGAGGGGAGGAAAGACTTTGCAGCAGAAGTCAAAAGTAAATAAAAAAAATCCAACAGAAGGCCTTACCTGGGGTCAAGCAGCAGGTAGTTGAAGCTGGACTTGATAATGCCCTCCCTCCACTTCCTGTTTTGGTCCGGCTGGTCGAACTGCTGGCACAAAGTCTGCTCATCATCGTGGGAGCTGGGCAGCTGGAACGTCTGCAGGACCCGACAGAGTTCTGGACTATAACCTAAATCTAGCAAAGTTACAACAGAGGACATCTGTGAATGCTTTGACCGATTGAAACACTACACACACAAAACCCGATATCATGAAATAAAAAAACGTTACCTTTCTGGGGATGGTCGGACGGCTTCCTGGGATGCTGTGTCCTGCAGTTTTCCTCCTGCATCAGGCTGCACAGCCTTCTCAGGTAAGTGGGCCTGGTGCGGCTGCTGATGGGGCCCGGGCTCTCTCCCAGCTCCACCAGCCTCAGTCTCAGCTCCCTGTCAGTCATTCCTCTAGTATCTGTCAACAGTTTGCCCGCAGCTTTATCAGGCACCTCTTCCTGAGCCGCTGCCTCCTCGGGTTGCTGGTTCTCTTTGCCTTTGTTGCTCTTCATTGCAGTTTGCAAGGATCGCCAGTCGTACAGAACGGTCTCGTCACAGACGCTGGTACTCGGGCCAGAGCTGAGCGAGGTGTCCGACGTGGGTGGGACGTGCGTCTCGATGAACTTGTGGCCTTGCTCTGTATCGGTGTAGAGGTACTCCGTCGGTTCGTCCAGGTCCTGAATGACTGGACGCCCGCCGGGGGTGAAAGACAAGTTTGCCAGGCGCTGTGGTCGGTGGCAGCTCGACAGCCGGCTCATGCTGTACCTCGGGGTGCACCCGGTGCCTGGGGTGCAGGGAGGGTCAGAGTCCTCTGTGGACCTCCTTGGAGAAAGACAGGCGGAGGTGGACGAAGAGGACGCGGAGTCGGACCGTGAGCTGGAGTCTTCAGTGACCCAGACGTCATCATTGTGAAAACTCTCTGCCTGATCCTCAGCTGTCGGGTCTTCTGCTTTTGCCTCGTTCGAACTAGCCAGGTCATCCGTCATTTCTCCGTCTTCAGAAAGATCTCGGTTCTGTCCTCTGACGGCGCGGATGATCTCAGCCAGATTTCTTACATAAGCGTCAATCGAGTTGTCCTGGTTCTTTTCTAACACGACGGTGTCATCCAAAGACTGTGACTGTGACTCAGCAGAGTCAGATAGGCTCTTGTGCAGAATGAGAGTATCAGCTTGGCTGTTACTGGCGCTTGGACCGCTAAGGGTGCCGGACTGCGTGTCCTGGCTCTCCTCGGGTAGCGAATCTCCTTCGGCGCATCTCTCCGAAGACTCTGTCGCGTAACCAGGAGTATAAGGTGAGTTGAAACAACGTCCGCTGCCATGAGACCTGGGCGTCTGCCGGATTGTCCGAACTGGCATCGGCAGCGTATCCTCAAACAAGGAAGCCATTGACAGGCTCTCCGGGGTTCTGCTCGTTCTCATCGAGCAGCGGCTCAATCTAGACCGCGTCCTGCCGGTCACAAAGGGGCTGGGTGTGAATTTGAGTGCACTGGTTTCCTCTGATACCTCACCATCTTGTCTGACCACATGTAGTTGTTTTGCAGCACTTGAAAAAGAACCACTACAAGCTCCCGAAACCTTTTGTTCTTCAGCCATGGTCAGTTTATCAAACAAGTCTGATAAAGGCTCTGTGGTTTCAGGTTTTGAGTCTGTCTTTGGTTCTGCTTGAACAATGTCATCTCCCTTTAAAAGTTCATTCTCAGACTCTGTAGAATCCAGTTTGGTCCTTTTGTCCGATTGAGGGCCCTCCACTGGAGGGAATACAGGCTGTTCTGGGGGTACAGGAGGATCCAGACAGCTGGTGTAGTGGTCACTCTCGCAGCTACTGTAATGACTGCCACTAGTCCCGCTGCTGCTACTGGCCAAATGGGCCTGCTCCTGTCGTTCAGAAGGATTCACCGGAGGTTCTCTGGTATTGTTGTTCTGCCCTTCCGGTTCATCATCATCCAGTTTGAGAGAAATGTGACCGATGACCGTTTTCTCCAAGTCCTCCTCTGTGCTTTCACTGCTGTCCCTACAGAAGACGAACACATGGTCCGGCGATGTCACGTCGATCCCCTGCTGTGGCAAAACGCTGGCCATGCGATCTGAGTCTAGAAAGTCGGGGTATTCAGCCATGTCGAACGGTAACGCGTCCGGGCACTGGATGATTTCACTGCTTTGCTCGGGGGGGGATTTGGGGCTGAAAACAGGAAAATATTCATCTACATTTAGGAAGCTAACACTCTTCCGACTTGCTCGCCTGGAGAAAAACTCGGGAGGAGCATTCATTCTGGAAGGAGATATAACACCATTGTCAGGAGCTGCCTGTTCATTATCCTTTGTAATTAACGCTTCCTCAAAACATGAAACCTCCTCTTTTGGAGCTGCAGGTCTTGCTGCAGAAATGCGAGTGCTTGATAGGACAGAAGGTCCGGCAAACGATACCCCCCTGCAACTTGGTCCTCCGTTGATGTTAGACAAGTTGAAAAGGGATGAAAGCCTCGTGCTGCTAAGTCCGACGTGACTGGAACTGAAGCTGCAGTCGGATTCAGGATAGCCGGACATGTCAGTCTGGTCTGAGCACACAGCTGTGACAAGAAGAAAGACGTTTTTTTACTACAGGGTTAAGCTGTGTACATTCGCACTAGCCCTTGAGTTTACCTACTTCTTGTCAAACATTTAAAGCGCTAGCTTGGCTGATCTGCTGGTACCGTCCCTTTCAGAAGAACGAAGGCAGCTGACTTTTACATGCAACTGAATTATTTATGTCGCACTATAACAACGTCTAAAATAGCAAAGGATCAGTAAACATTGCAATTACTTACAACTATACGCTACTGCTTATGGACTTGTTGGTATCATTGTTGATACACTTTTGTTTCTGCAGTTGGGACTTTTTTTTTATTTAAATACATAATGACTTACAGAAATGCAAACGTGCTAATCTTCATTTGTTATATTTATCCATTTTTTTAATTAACGATGACAACAGTGAGCATTTTTTCTTTGTACATAAAGTAATTTCCCCCTGGGATCATTAAAGTATGTCTGAATCTGAAATCATTTTAAAATGTAGGGAACAACTATCTGATCACATTTGGAGGAGTCTGCAACTAGATAACTACACAAACATATCTTACAGTACTGATAATGAGGGAAGTCCTCCTCCTCTTCCGTGTCAGCTGAGCTGAACTGGTATTGTTGAAGAAGACGGGCACATCTTTTATTGTCATGTTGCTCTGCGAGCTTGGCCGGTGTGTTCCCTTCCTGCAACAGCAAACAGATAATAATGGTAATATTAGATAAAGCTAGTATTCTAGATAGGCAAAGATGGCTCCTCCAAAACTTCGTTGGCCCTTACATTAACATTCTGCAGCATCCCAACACTTATGTTAGGATGCTATCCGTAGACTTTAGCTCAGCCTTTAAACCCGTGCTCCCAGACATGCTGGCCCTGAAGCATTGACTTCCTCACCAGCATGCCCCATGTGGTGAGGATAGGGAAACTCACATCTGCCCCACTGATCCTCAACACTGACGTGCCACAGGGTTGCGTCCTCAGACCTGCTCTCGTTACCGTCTTCACCAACGACTGCTCTGCAACCCACCCCACAAACATGGTAGAGAAGTTTGCAGATGACACCATTGTGGTGATTCTCTTATCCAACAATGACGAGACTCACTACAGACAGAAGGTCCACAATCTAACACAGTGGCGATCCAGGAACAACCGCATCCTGAACACCACAAGACCAAAGATGTCATAGTGGACAACAGTAGGTCAAGGAAGACTGAACACGTGCCTCTCTGCATACAGGGGGAGATGGTGAAACGTGTGGACACAGCATGAAGTTGCTGGGCATTTAAATTTGCTTTGACCTTTCCTGGACTGTGTACACCTCCCACTTTGAGAAGAAGGCCCAACCGCGGCTCTTTTTCTCAGGAAACTTAAACGGACTGGACCTCTATACTTCTGCAACAATTGAAAGCATCCTGTGTCTCAGCGTGACAGCGTGGTGCGGGAGCTGCACGGCACGACAGAGTAAGGATCTAGAGCGGGTGGTGAAGTCAGCACACGGGATTGTGGGATGCCATCTAGACACGGTTTATGCTGCACGAGTCCGGAAAAGGTCCAGACGTATTGCCACAGATCCCAACCACCAGGCGAAAGCACTCCTTGCCCTTTTCTATCAGGTAAATGATTTAGGAACACTCAATCAAAAACTAATAGACTTAAAAACAGCTTCTTTCCCAAAACAGCGAAGGCTCTCGACCCCTGCTGAATATCAAATATACCACCAGCCCAGTTCAAGTCTGTTACATGTTTACAGACGTATTACTGTTTCCGCATGTTCTGGATCCGACTGAGTTATTAAACTGCATCTGATATGCTAATGTCTATTTGAACCCTTTTAGCTTCTCGGGGAGTGTTCGTTTGGACATTCATCCAAAATGCAAATTTTTTACATTGCTCTGTGAATCAACTGCTTCTCTTCTTAAAAATAACATTTCATCATTAACTTAATATGCCGTATAAACCATGTTTCCCGTTCTATATGTGTTTCTCCTCTGTTGTACAGCATAACTTCATATATATAGCTTTTTTTTCTCCATATGGTATTTTTGCTTTTCTGAGCTCTTCTCTAGGAGTGCTCATTCTTCGTTCTTCCATGGGTGTTTTTGATTTGGGTCTGTGTGTTATGTATGCCTTCAGAGGCGACGTCTCGCTAAAAATTTCATTATCACTGCATAATGACAAAGATTCTTGCATGTATGTACAGACAGTAAAAAGGAAAACTTCCCTTTCACAGGAAGAAACCTCTAGCAAGTTGCGACTAGGGCTGTGGCTTTTTAAAGTGATGTGGCTTTAAAAAAATCTCTGATTTTACTATACCAAATTCGATTAGTCCATTTTTTCCTCCTTTTCGTCCCCCAAAAAGAAATAAAAGAAATTATTTTAAAAACTTGCTTTTATGTCAAGCTTTTTGACTGGAAGTGGACCTGAATTCAATAGTGCAACTAAATTCAAGCTGTGAAACATGCTTGTCACACTGAAAATATAACAAAATGTTTGCTGCTGGTGGTTTTACACAATAAGGTAAGATCAGGATTCACTTCAATTACCTAACCATAAACTAACTTAAAAATAATAAATAGATGAGTAAATCAAAGTACCTTGCATTATGGTAAAAAATAAAAATTTCCTCTTTACAATATACTTTCCTTAACATATAGTCAGCATTGCATGCTATTCCCTTTGTGGAAGCCCAATGAGTGCCTTGGCAAAATAAAATCCTGACTTTCCAAAAATGTAATCTTGAAAAGTTGTAAATTCTAATGAATCGACTAAATCTATTTATGGCCCAGCCCTAATTGCGACTTAGCATTAACGGCCATGTGCCACGACCGACTGGGGGTTTGAGAAGACAGAGCATACGGACAAAAAGAACACAGAAGCAATGATCCCGTGAGAGAAAAGTAGAAATGCGATAGCAGTAGTAGCTCCTTTAGAGGATTCATCTAGAAGATAAACATAGCTAAGTAGAAAGAAAAGAATTTTTTTTTTTTTAAATAAGCCTGTTTTCAAGCCTATGGGGATGAAAGAGAGCACCTGCAATTAGTCACAGTAAAAGCACAGCCAATAGCTATGGTTAAACAGTGAAAGACAGACCAAAGTGTATAATTTTAGGAAGTGTATCATCATACCTAACAGAATATCGTGACCAGCACTGGACAAGTAAAGACACAAGTCAATTATCTGAGGCTATGAAAAGATCATTGGGGAATTCCCAGTGGTGTTTCAGTGCTATGAGGAGCTCTAAAACCTCACTGAAACGCCAGCCCAAAGACTCTCTCACAGCTGGCTGTTAAGAGCAGCGGCCTGGAAGTTTCCCTTCATACAAACTACGTAAAGTGAGTTTCCATCACCAGTGATCCCTTAGCATCCATGCGAATTGAACAATTACACCCATCAATCAGCTGCGATTAAGCTGTCTAACTGTTAAGACTTACATTATCTTTCATATGTGGGTTCCCTCCATTCGTTAGGAGCACCTTGAGATTTTGACAACATCCCCAAATAGCAGCAACATGAAGAGGAGTTAGACCCTCAGAAGACCTGAGACGAATACAGATGAGAAATACAATAAATATGAAATCAGAGGACACTGCTGTGGAATATACAAGTTTAAATTAACGATCAGTTTAATTGGGCTGTCATCTGTAGGCTGATAAAACAACATGCTTTCAATTCCAATGTAGAAAACAATACCTGATATTGGGGTCAGCTTCATGCTGCAGCAACATTTTCAAGCAGCGCATGTTCTTCTCCGTTTCCCTACCGACGGCCAAGTGTATCGCTGCCACACCTTTTCTTCCCACCAGGTTAGGGCTTGCGCCCTTAGATAGGAGCAGCTGCACAGATCTGCAAAGAATCAGCAGGCGTTACTTTCTGGCATAAACGTGTTACATGATCACAAACATGCGATTTATCAAAGAGCTATGAATAGTTACGTAAAGCAAAGCAGATATTCAAAGAAGTGGAACTAAAAAAAATTGCCATCAAAGTATATTTATTTATTTATTTACAAAGGGAAAATGCATTTAGAGTATTACAATAAAAGTACTAAAAAAAAAAAATATATATATATATATATATATATATATATATATATATATATATATATATATATATATATATATATATATATATATATATATATATATATATATATAAATAAAATACAGGATTATAGCTACGGCTAATTTCCATCCTCTGTCCCATGCCAGTTAACCTCCTGCACATTTGTCATACCTGAACCCATCCATCCCTTATAAAAGTCCACAGTAAATTGTCAAACCATTTCGTATCACAGAATACATTTACAGTCTCCAATGTACCAAGGAACCAGAACAACAGTGGAGCAGCTCCTCCGATTTCCAAGTGAGGGCAGTTTTGATTGTCCAGTAGCCATGATTTGAGGTGTTTTGAGAAAGAGCTGATTGTAGACAGCGCTCTTATAGAGTTCCAGGTTATAGAGGCACGGTAGGAAAACACTGCCGGTCCAAAGGAACTTCTTCGAGATGGAATTACAGTCTCCTCTGGAACTTGTTGGTCTGTTTGCGTGTCTGAGCATGTTTTCCCAACTTGGCAGTTCAAGTGTCTTTAAAATTTCACAGTAGTGATGGGACTTTGGTTTTCTGTACAAACTTTTAGGGGCTTGTTTATGCATCGTTTCAGAGTGGTTTTACATGTTCGCCCCCGACTTGTAACGCTGTATGTCATACGCAAAACAATCATTGCCCCAAAATACAATTTAGCTGACTTCAATGTTAAGGCTGTCTGTAATAAATCTAAAGTTATACAGGTTGTGTTTAATTTTACTCACCGTTTTTTTTTTTACCTGTTTTGAGTCCAGTATTATTCCTAAACATTTAAATACCTCGAATGTTTCAATTTTAGATCCCAGGATCATCACAGAAGGATTAGTTTCTTCCACACTCCCATTTTTTTTTTTTGAGAAGTACATACTGACTGTTTTTGCTATATTGAGTACAAGGGACTTTTGCAGCCATTCTGAAACCTTACACATTGCTAATAAAAGTTATTGGGCTGCCTTATGTTTGGTTTTTGCGTCGATGTATATGACAACGTCGTCTGCGTATCTGGCACCTACGATGGGCGGGCAACGATTTGGTAAGTAATTTACGTATAGACTTAATAAAGCAGAGCCCTGGGGTAACCCTAATGTGTTCTCACAGGTTGGATGAGACTGCTTTTGCAACCTTACATATTGTTTTTGTTTTAATCAGTTAGGAATCCATCCACTGCTCAGAATTACTCAATCTGTTTGGCACAAAGCACACTATACTAAACTAAATTGGTGTCAGGTTCAAACACCTAAAACATTCATTAACAACACAAGAAGGAGAGACAACAATGAGATTGGTTTTCAAATAATCTTGCAAGGAGATCGAACGGAGATGCTTAATGAATCTTTAACACTTCAGTAATTCTTCAAAAAAAAAAATCTGTTCGGCACAAAGCACACTATACTAAACTAAATTAGGCTGCAGGGGGTTGACATTTACAGCAAAGTTATTTTTAAACAAGGGTAGCAGCTTATCAGTGAAATATCCAAGAAAAACGAATTATTTAAAATATTTGTTATAGTTTTGCATGAACCCCTATTCTGGAAATCTCTAGAGGCCACAGCTGAGGGATAAATGCACGATGCATTAACTTGAGCAATCTAACTGTCTAACCATGACACTTATCAGCGATCACATCCGCGCTGTAATTAAACTTTAAAGGACTCCCGTCCTTTAAAGGACACCAAACATTATGCCCCGATCACTTTATTGAAGACGTGTCCAAGCATCAGCAACTGGGAAACCCAACCCTGCAGCCCAAACTATCCGGCTTTCCGATGTCTGCCTCGTCTCTTTTCCACTTGGGACATGCCCGGACCAAACAAAGGCCAGTGTGGATGTTACCGACCTGGGATCTCCGTTGTTCACCGCGGCGCACAGCTGACTCGCCAGCCTCCTCCTGGTGCCATCCATGGTGATCGATGTTCGCGCAAAGCTATGCCAACTTACTTGCAGTCTCTTTTTTTTAGTTTAGCTCATGGTGAAATCAATCCGAAAGCTGTGGAGAACATGCAGCCGATGTTAGCTAACAGAGCAAATTCTGCAGAAGCAACTGCACGCCGCCCACACATGTCGGACTACATTTTTATGCAATTAGCCGACAGATTTATTTAATCCGTTGTTCTTTAACTAAATGTCCACGAATGTTTTAAATCCTGAAAAATGCCAAAGTGAGAGCCTATCCGCAGCTCCGGTGAAGCTACGTGTTTTGATGCTTAAACTTCCCTCCAAACAACAAGGCGGAAGTCCCGCCCCTCGGCTCCTCTGATTGGACAACTTCCCATCAATCAAGTGCTGCTTCATACTGTTGCAGGACACAGACATATGTAGACGCCTCATTGGGCACAGTTTTGCACGCAAAAAGCAGTGAACGTCTATGTTTTAAATATTTAGATAGAAAGATATTGAAGAAGCTTACATATACTTGTAAAGAAAGTAGATTGGAAGCCAGATTGGATTTTGATCGATGTGCATATATATTTTTAAGTATTGAGTATAGACACAGATTAGCAACAGACTTTTTGGGGGAATATTAAAGAGATAAAATTACTAATATGAGAAAAAAGTAATAGGAGAATAAAGTTAAAAAAAAGACAAAAGTGGTAATATTATGAGAAAACTTGTCATATTATGACAATTAAGGGGGAACATTTCCAGAATAGTCACAGTTTGAATGCTGCTTGTCGGGACTCTGATGCAATCAACTGGTTTCCCTTATATAGGAAATATGATTGAATTTGACTTTGTAAAGTGCCTTGTGATGACATGTTTCATAAATTGGCGCTATATAAATAAAATGGAATTGAAAAAGTTTGCAGAACTATCTTAGTCCTGGAGTAATAGGGCCAGGTTAGATTCTCATAATTATTTTTATTCTTTACGAGAATAGAGTCAGGAGAATGAAGCCAAAGGGATACGAAAATAAACTTGTAATATAACAAAAATAAAAATATTACGTATATAAAGTATATTCTGAGATTAAAGTCCCTCTGATACTGTTTAAGTGACTGAGTCTAACAGCAGAATTACCACATTCAACATGGCAGACGCTCTGACGCATCTGCAGCATAGGCAGAACCCGCCCAACAAGGCATCTACGTATAATGTCTATGTTGCAGAATAACACCTTATAAAAGTTGCACTGCTAATAGATATATTTCAAACATTGACAAAGATAAAGTTCTTTTAAATAACTATTCAGCATGGAGGATGACAAAAACATGAAAAAATACTCTTTTGGAGTATTTTTTTCCAACAAATATATACTAACAATAAAAAACATCTACTGGGTAAAAAAAGCATAGATTTCAACAAAATATGTAAAGTTAAAAAAGCGCATTCATTGCTGCTTCTGTCATTGTGTCTCATTTGTGTGGATGACATCACGAGAGGCAAAGAGAGCTGATTAGCTGGAATAGTTGAACATTATAGCAGACGAGCGGTTTTTGATCGGTTTTAACAGATTCTGAACCATTCCAGCTGCAGCTCTTCTCATCGATTTTGACCAGAATGAAGACTTCAGTTGCACAGGCTATAAGGTGGGACTAACCGGTGGATTAGGGCTTGTCATAAGTCTGTATGTTTGGCAAACCTTTTCCCCAGAAACAGATGAGGGAGCGAAAAAAAAACAACCTAATGGAACATGTTGACCAAACCCTACAGATTTCATAAAAACCTTGGTCAAACTAATTATTCATGATCTTTGATAATGAAATCTGTCTATTTCAGTTTTCCATGGTACTCTTTAAAAATAGCTGCCATCCATCTTCAACAGTTTTTTTCCCAGATTTTCCTGAAATACATGCTGTGTTTTCAGATGACTAAATGCAAGCAAACCCTCTTTTATAGGAGGGATTTGATTAAACATACATAAAGAAGAAAAAACAACAACAAAAGCTGCCAGGTTGCCTTATTCCTTGTGATGTCACCAGAGGCGCGTGCACATGGCATGGGAGTTGTAGATTTTTACCATTAAAAAGCAATTTACAGCAAAAATAGCAAAACAAATACAAAAACTGACTACTTTGTTCCCTAAGTGACAAATTATATCCAAAATGAGTTTGAAAAAGGGAGCAACTTTAAAAATATATATTTTAACATATGCTGTGGGACAATGTTCTTTCTTTTTGCTTTTATGTGAAGTTAAAGAACTTGCTCATTAGATTTTTTTTATCTTCCTCAATACTGGAATATAAGCCAAATTTCTTTGTAACATTATTTGTTAGTCATAATTAGTGATAAAATGTAACTATGAAAGCCTTAATAGAAGCTTAAAAATTCAGACTTTCAGCTGAAGCATAATATGAAATAGAAAGTCTGGAATATCATGGCACCTAAAATGAGCAGTCAACCATAAAACATCACAGCAATTCAAATCCTCTAATGTTTTGTTTTAACAGTCTTTATTTTATTTCCAGTTGATGTTTATTCGTGGAGGCAGGGCACATTTCAAACGGACTCATGGCCTATCAGGGAAAACAAAGCTAGCTGTTGTAAATAGCATATTAAAAAAAAGTTTTCAATCCTATCTTAGATATACGTTTAACAAAGGGTTAAAATTTGCAGCTCTAATGTTCAGCAATAACAGATACCCTTTTTCGTCTCATTGCTGGACAAAAATAAATTACTCTGAATGGCTCCAAAGGTAAAAGCTGAGCATAAGAGAAACATTTAAATTCTATACAGGATTACGTCAACAATAAGTTATGTTTCAACCAAAACAAAAGATTGCAGATTCATTCTAACATCTTAACAAATCCTGCTGGGAACGTGATGTCAGGCAGAGCAGAGGGTAAGCAACAGCCCCATCAGGAGGAGAAGCAGGCTGGGGTGAATTCCTCCAACGCTGCCTGGGAGTAGATTGCAGTTTTCATAGGGTTCTATACAGGCGGCGTAAGCCATGGCGTGTGGAATGTAACTTTGCTCCTGAACCCCGTGGAAAAGGTGAGACATTGGTCCTTTGGCAAATATGGCCACGTCTTCTATACCGTGGGTCTCTGAGCTGAGAGGGACCGGAGTCTGCTGTAGGTAATCATTCGTCGCTGAGGGAGAAATGGGAGAGGAGGGCGTTCTGTTGTGGTTTTCTCACAATGTTTTGGCACAGAATTTGCAAACCTAATGTTAGCATGTGTGTGTGTGATCATTTCTGAAGACTTAGGCAAGTTACTTGGATGTAAAATATCAGCGTGAGAGTGGACAGGCATGGCTCTAAAGAGTTTTTGCCACCAAAATGTTAACTCTGCCAAACTGAAATGTTTCTTTGAGTTTTTATATTGAATGTATGTGAAGATAAGATTTTTTGCTGAGCTGACACAACCGGAGAAATAGGTGACAGTGTCAGGTGCACTGCAAATGAGTAAACATAAGACTTCTCACTTTAAATTGTTAAGTGAAGGCTAATTTCTCCTTTTGATAAGATAATCTTTAACAGAGTGCCTACAGCTATTCAGACAAATAATCACTATGTTTTTACTAAGCCAACAAAATAAAACCTAATCTTGTGTGTATGCAGAAAGTATCATGTCGCACCAGTAGATGGCGCTGTTGACTTTTTTAAATTTTTTTTATAAAGATCCTCAGCATGCACTCACATGAAATTGATTCATTCATGTCAGGGCGAGTTCCATTGACTATCTGATATCCTGGTCCGTTGCCGTACACAGCAGTGGTATAGTGCTTGTCGTCCTTGGCCAATTCACGAGAAACTCCTGTGGATAATAGAAGAAATTGTTGTTGTTTTTTTAAACGGACACATTCGATATGCTCTCTGCAAGTAATTTTTCTCATGGAGCATCTTACCAAACACAGAGTTTCCTCTGGCAGAATGCCCTCCAAAAGCAAAGACGTGAGAGTGGTCAGCAGTGACTACAGTCAGTGTGTCTAGTTCGCTGGTGAGTTCGGCTGCTCGGCCGATTGCACGGTCAAGCTCTACGGCTTCGTGGAGAGCCTTTTTGGCCAGGGTGCCGTGGTGACCGTGATCAATTCTCCCCCTTAAAGTTTAAGAGAAGCACAATGACACACATGCATAACAATTCCATCCTTTAAAGCAGGGGTGTCAAACTAATTTCTATATGGGGCCACTTTGGCATCATGAAGTCATTAAAAGGGCCGCTTGCATGTGTAGAGACAATACTTTTCATTTCATAATTTCATTCCAGTTCACACAGTAGTATAAAAAATGCACAGTAACATAAAAGTAGCACCCTTAGGCCCAGTTTATACAGTTTATCTGCAAAAAAAGTTGATATTGGGGTGAGTTACATTTACAGGAGGCACAGTTTTAGCCACTTTATACACTTTAAAAGGATATACGCCCTTTTTTGGCTCTCAAGGGCCAGATAATTTACCTTGACGGGCCGGATTTGGCCCGCGGGCCTTGAGTTTGACACCTGTGCTTTAAAGGAATAGTTTGACATTTTTGCAGTGAGGTTTTGGTCAAATGTTACCAATAGTATCTTACATGCTGAGTGTCTTTGCATCTTTAATAAGTATGAATCCAGATTTGTTGCTCCCAAAGTCTAAAGCTAATGCTTAGTACAAAAGGGCCCAAGTCAAAAGTAGATTTCTGCCATCTTAAAAAAAACTTTTTAATGACCATTTGTATTATGTTGTTATCTGCAAACAAACCAATGACTATACAAGAAATTTTGGTCTTGTGCCATTAATGATCTCCCTGTGTGAGACACATACAGAGAACAGCACATGTATAGCATGCCCTGTCATACTAAGTGACTGATTTAAAAGTGAAGCAGTGTAAAAAGCAAAAATACTGTAACAGTTTGATTGAACGCTATTTTATAGATTTGTATACTGTTTTACTTTTGTATAACGGCATTAACCTGACTAGAAACTCTTCACACATTCCCTGTTTTCACACAGGCAGGTCATTAGTGGTGCACCACCCCCTACATTAATTCCCTCTCAAATTTATGATTTGCTTCTTTGTAAATAACCTTCTAATGTAAACATGGGCTCATAAAATTTAATCGCATAAAGTGCTATGACATTATTGAGAATGGACGGTACGTATTGCGGAGAGAGGTACAATATCTACTGCAGGTGCGATATTAACTCCTGATTAAGTTTTAACAGAACCTCATATCAACAATACCAACGATAGATCCTTTAATGAGTAAACAACAGCTCATTTGATAAAAGAGTGTTTCATATTGTGTTTCTTCAAAAGCACAAGAGATAAAGCAAAAAATACGGGACTTTAAAATACAAACCTATACAACAAAAGGAATGTCAGTTCTACAAACTTTAAAGCAACATATTTAGAAAAGGTTTTTCCAATGTTGTGTGTGTGCAAGTATACTTATCTTCCACAAACAGAAAAAATCCTTTGGGATTCTTACTGAGAATCTTGATTGCTTTCTCTGTCATCTCTGTAAGCGAAGGGTCCATGGACCGGTCCCGCTCCAGCTCATAGCGACAGTCTTTGGGTTCAAACAAACCTGAATGCAAAGAGAATTTGAAAGCGTTTTACTTTAAAGCTGAGATATACTGGATTTTTTTGAATATGTACACTTTTAAGTAAAACGAGTTCTTGCTTTTCTTGCTCTATGTAGCCTGATGAACTCCCATGACTACACCAAACTCTATTTATTTAAACTTTAAAGGGCTCCACTAAGCACTTCTTTCATGGTTTTGCATGTTATTTCTGTTTTTTTACCTCAGGATACGATTTTGACACTAATTATATAGTTAATGTACTGATTTTGAAGTCAAATTTTACAAAAACAACATGTCAGGGTCACGGGAAGTTGCAAACAACTTGCTTAAGATCAACAATACATTACAGCCAAATGGGGCCAAAAATAGCCAAGCTGTACTCACAAAGTATAGCTTGTCTATACTTTGTGAGTATAGCAACAAATAGCTGGGAAAATACTTTTAAACCAGCTATATAGTCATTTTATTCTGTCTAGTTTCAGAATATACTTAAAAAAAATTGCTTACCTAGAAGGAAGTTTGTTTGTCGAGGATTGACTGCATCAAAATCAGCTTTATTCCAAACATATTTAGCTTTCTGCAAGTCACAGTAAAAGACATATTGGCAAATTTGGAAAGAACATAAGCTCATGTGTAAAATCCAGAAATAGTTACATTACTGAAGAATATCCGATTTCAAGTAATGTGGACGTAAAAGATTAAATTTACTTTTTTATTCTTAGCCCATTCAACAATAAGATTCTGTCCGTCTATCCGGTCTCCGGTCTCATCCGGATACTCAGGATCTGGAGTGTCTCTGGGTAACATGTACTGTCGACCTCCACCGAGGATGACCTGCATAGAAAAAGATGATAAAGTTTGCATGTTTGTTGAATCTGTAAGTGCTATGCAAGTATACTGTCGTATGTACTGTTGCACTGTAATGTCTGGCACAGATGATCCTCTGAAGCGGCAAGAGCTCTGACAGGAATTAAAAGGAGAGCTCATATTCATCTAATGTTAGCTTCTCTTCATTGTCAGCTAGGTAAATCTTGTCATAATCTTGTCACAGTCATATTCAATACATTTGAACATGCCTTCCGACTAGGCTTGTTTTCGATTAAAAGTATCTTTTAACAGGAACCTTTATGCAGGTGTTGTATATGCTTTTCATCAAGCCCACTCTCCTGTGTTATTTTTTTAATATATAGTTTGGATGTCATATTCACTTCTTCAATGTTGGGTTTTCAGTAGCAGCGAGATAAATAATATCATAACTAATGAACATAAAGCCTTCACAATTTCAGTTTGTTTATGATTAATCTAGCTGAGCTAAGTTACTGAAATACATGAACCTTCCAATGATATTACATTATTTGATATCTATAAAGCCTTTAATAACCAAGCTCAATCCTATTTTAGAGATGGGATTGAGCCATATGCTCCCAACACAACACCTTCCTCTCAGACTGTAGTTGGAGGTCAGAGCTAATCTGTTAACCATGTTTTTCGCTTTGATGAAGCTATCAAAAGAGCAACTACTGCAATTAACACTTACATTTTTGCTTGACATAGCTAGTACTCTGCTGGAGGTTTTCTTTCAAGGTAAATTTGTATTGTCAATTTCAGCAAACAATACAATTTAAAGTGCTTTACACCAAAGGGAGTCTTTTGTTTCTGCTGTCCCCAGATGCTTGTTCAGGAGGACGAACTGCAGCAAAATCAGTGACTGGATGCAATCAGCTGGATTTCCTCAGAAAGCATACTTTATATTATTGTTGGCATCTTTAACTTATCCACACAGTATTGGAATATATGAAACTGACTCGGACTCTGTCTATATGATTGGGTTAACCTGATACTTCTATATAAGATTTGGATTGGTTTGTTTATGAAGGAATATAATAGGACATTTGTTATAAATTGATACCACAAGCTATGCTTAAGTTTTTTTTTACTGTCCAACATGCGTTATTGCATTCACTGACACAGTGGACGTTGCCTCAAGGAAGTGATGCATAAATGCAGGCTCACATCTATCTCTGTGTTGTGCACCAGTTGGTATGCAATATCCCGGCAGCCATTTTGGAGAGCTTCATCGGGGAGGTCAGAGTCAGAATACCAGTCTCTGTTGGCGGAGTGAGCGTAACTCGCAGCAGGCGAAGCATGTTGCACTCTCGTCGTCGTGACGATCCCAACTGACTTTCCTAAAACGAATATGGTAGTTTTCAGACTGATAGAGCAACAAGTTTTCTTAAAACTTTGTCTTTATTTCTACAAAAATGCATCTAAAGTGAAGATCATTGTCTCAAAAGCCTTCTGTACCTTCTTACAACATTTCTTATACTAAAAAGAGATGCCCTTTAGAAACGGGTATGTTGATGAAGCTTTGTAGGAAATGATGCCTACCTGCACTCTTGGCACGGTGGAGAATAGATGTGACTTCATTGCCAGAAGTAGCGCTACATTTACCCCTTGGAGTGGAAGCAGTGACTCCCAGGGTCCCATAGTTGGCTTTCACTCCACATAAGTATGCCGTCGCCGTGCCCGCACTGTCAGGCATCTGCTGGTCTACATTGTACGTCTGCAGGCATCAAATGTTGCCGAAAACCAGTCAAATCACTGTGTGCAAAGTATTGTGACGTGAACTAACAAGTAATTCTAACAAGGGTTGATATTTTACCATGAAAACTCAAAAATTGGAATTGTCTGTCGAACATTTGGGAAGACCTACCATGACGACCTAATTTATTTTTATTTTTTTTCTCACAGTTCAGTAATTCAGTTTTGATGGAGAAAATGTTTTGGAAGGAGATTGCAGGTTGCTGGTTTACTCAGCTACAGTCCTCCCTAAAGATTGATCACACTCTCACACGTGTAAATACTATTTGTTTGGCAATGGTTTTTATCAGACAGTAATGTTAGAGGAGTAGAGAGTGTAACATCTGAATTGGGAGAAATGTATGTTTGTTGTGGCACAGTTGTTTCCTAAAACTCACGTCCATTGAGTAAGGAAGCAGGTTTGGCTTTGGATGAAGTTTTGGCAGCCTTAGTCCTTACTCTCATGTCAGCTAAGTACACCTAACTAACAGATTAATCTGTCTGATCGAAGGTTAAATTTACCATTAATTGAAAAATAATTTTTTTTTTTTTTTACAAAAATCCTAACAAAGGGTGTAATCTTGATTTAACAAGATCTGAAAATACAAACCGTTATTAGCTAAGCCCAAGATTGAAACCAAACCCGTCCCAGCACCTATTACATAGGATAACAATACAAAACACACCATATGTAGAAACAAAACTAAAAGGATGTATGGAAAAACTGTCACCCAAAAAAAAAAAATCACGGAAATATTAACAAAGTAATTTTATAAGGGCACAGCAGTTTCAAAAGATAGAGTTTGGGGTGATGGCTAAAGGTTGTTTCCAAAATTTAAAAGGCGTTGAAATAATGCTGTAAACTGATTTCAATAGATTTTTTTGCCTCAGTTTAGTCTTTATGCTTTTACTGTCAAATATAATGGTTATTATTAGTTAAGGGTTAGCTTCTCCCATTAGATAATGTGTTTCGTATTATTTTAGATACAGACATGCCCACTGAGCAGTCAATGTGTGCATTCAAAGAGAGCTGACCTTAGACAGGGCCAGATGAGGGAAGGTATCCATGACCAAACTTCCCTCCTCTCCTGAATTCCCTTCCAGCTGGCCTTTTAGGATCCGGGCAGCCGTCACTGTCGGCATACCCATTCCTGAAAGCAGAATCAGAGACTGCAGGGTTAATATCATACTATATGAACCTTGTAGGACCTGGCTGATGTGAGATTTCACACAACAGTAAAGGACACACATGTTGTTTACAATCACAGACAATGGGACATGTGTGATGTAATAAATACACATATCATTCACCATTAGTTCAGAGCTGCATACTTTACTCATAACTAATTCCTTTTTGATTAACATTTTCACTCTCAAAAACTGTTACCTTTTAAATGATGTTTAGCTGATTCGCAGTGGCAGAAATATTTGTAATTATTTTTATTTGCATTTGAAATGAGCAGTAAACGTTTCCTTTACTGACATTGCTAGAGATTACTGGAACCTTCTTTTGTTTCCCTCTTGGTACAGTGTTGCCATCTGATCATTTACAACAGGAACTTTGTGATTTGTTGTCATAAACATACTAGATTACAGGGTAATGAAATGTTACTGATCAATCTCCAACACAGATGAAGCCCTTAACATGCTGCAGTCAGCATTTCTTCCAGGAGGGAGTGGATTCTGTTGTAAGCACAGCTCCAAAATATGGCTGGAAACTTGCAATTTTACCAAAGTCACAATGATAATCTGGATGTCATGATATGATGTGAATACTAGTTGAAATTCAGTTTTATTTCACCAGAGAAGATCTTTTCATTTGTTTTTACCTCTCTTAAGTAATATTTAACATAAAATGATCACTTGTAAGAAAAAAAAGGAGTGCCACATCAGCTGAATATATTGAACTTCTCAAGAACATTTTATGGCATCATTTTGTTTGCGTTGCCATTGGTTTGGAGCACATAAACAAGTGGTTCCCCAAGACATGCAAAATGGTCCCTCAGTTCTGCTACACATGCTCTACTACTTTAAAAAAACAGGAATTATAGGGTTAGCGCATTTATTTTGCAACACTATGCCATTTTCTATTGGATATTACATAAAAAGTGATTGCTAGACTTACACTATAAAGTTCAGCTAACATTGTTTTGCCTGAACAAACGAACCGAGGTAAAACAAGATGATCCAGAGAAAAGCTCTTCGATGGTAGAAAAGACTCACCATCCCCCAGGAAGAGGATGAGGTTCTTGGCTCGGTGCACGTTAGGCTGAACATTCAGGGCAGTGTGAAGAGCTTGTTTTGCTTTGTTGTTCCAGTACTCAGCATGAAGTTCTTCCTCTGTGGTTTGGACAAACACATTAAGCTGGTAATTTGACATTAAATATGGGTTATCTTTCATCCAGTCTCATTATGAACTAACAAATGGACAAAGATGGAAGTGTAAGCAAACTGACAAGAGATCATAAGTTATGAAAAGGAACAAAGTTTGAAGTCAAATATAGAACTATTATATAACAGTTGCTTTCTTTGTACAAACTATTTCAAATGAAAATGACAGTGACATTATGTTCAGCCCTAAAACAGTTTGGTGTGCACTACAGATAAGATTATTTAACAGCTTGTTTTCCTTTGTATAAATTACAAGCTGATTGTTTTTTTTTTTTTTCCACATTTGTTATAACAGATTACAATTGCCTTACAAATACATGTTTTATCTTAAAACAGTGTTTTTAGCTGATATAAACACTTACTAATAGAAATATTAAATACATTCTTACCTATAACACACGATGTCCACTGAACTGAGATGAATATTAAAAATCCAGTGAAGATGAATTTTTGTGTCTTTGCCATTGTGCTAGTTACAGGTAAACCTACAAATATGTGCTTGTGTGAGTTGACCCGAGTCCCTTTATAGGTTCAGAAGGAGCAAAGGGCACATTGACATGCTGTTGGACGTAACAAGTTTATGCATAACAGCCGAACACATGCACTCAAACATTTACAAAGAGAAAGAGACAGTGAACTGTTGAAAACGGATACAAAATATTTCAATATTCAGACTACCAATCGTCTGTGACAGTTCGTGTGTGTGATGAAATGTAATTAACAAGTTGATAAGGGTTTTTTTGAGTCTTTAAAACATTAAGGATGGAAGAAATGCTGGCAATTGTTGCATTTTTATATACTTTTGTTTTTATGTACTTGTGTACATAAAAGTTTCAGCATCCCGCTTTCAGTTTATTAAATTTGTTTTTTTTTTATTATTTTGACTTGTTTTCCCTGAATCACTACAGAATTGCAGTTTTCATTTTAAATGTGTTTAATACTTGAAAATCAATAATACATTAATCATTTTAACACAAATCAGATGACACAGAAAATGAGGATGAAGTTAATCATTAATCTTAAATGGGATCCAATAAATGTATTAGCTGATTTAATTCTCTGTATGCGTATTTGTTCCTAGTAATCTCAGGCACACACAACAGAAAGCCCTGGTGAATATTAACCCACTATTAGTCTCATTTTATAGTCATCATAAAACACCGTAGTGTGGCCTCATAATGATATCTAGTGAAATATTGCACTGTGGCAGCATGGTGTAACAGATGTTAGCAGTGGTCGTTCCTTCCATGAATGGCGCCTTGAGCAAGCCCTTCTTTCTGCCCCTAACGATCACATCCAAACACACATTAACTTCCCTCAAAGGACCCCATTCTGCAGTTAAAAATGTTTATTTATCAAAGCTTTCAGAAATACTTGGAGTTATAACATATTGATCTCATTTTGAGAGAGACAGCATGTAATCAGTGTTGAATCAGTCAGTGTAGGAATAACCTTTAGTTCATCACAAATCTTAAATTGCAAGTAAGACAGATACGAACACCTCTCACCCCTTGTAAATTGCAGCATTTTCTATACAATATTTACATTGTACACACCACCTTAAGTAGCTATTAGTGCTTTCCCATTGACTGGAGATAAAAAATAAGAAAACTCGGAAGGTTCTGGGTTCAAATCCTGTCTGCTCGGTAGTATTTCCGTGTGGAGTTTGCATGTTCAACTAGTGCTAAGTTTTCAAATTTCCATCAGCGGGTGGTTATGATGTTGGTTAAGCAGTGAGTCTAGGGGGGTTATGAGTCGGCACACAGAGAGCTGGGGTTGGCAGTCTAAGCGGCGGGTTGTGTAATGCTGCACAGCTAGCTGGAGTTTGTGGTGGATGTAGGAGTGTGGACATGCAGGCGGTGGAGCGGTTGGATAACGTCTTGTCAGTGCAGGAGCGTGGATAGACGCTCCTGCCTCCTCTTATGCTCCTCTTGATTGCTACTGAGTAGAATCACCTGTGGGTGTCTCACCCTGAAGAGAGAGAGAGGGGGAGGGAGAGAGAGAGAGAGAGAGAGAGAGAGAGAGAGAGAGAGAGAGAGAGGCCTCCACACAGATCTGCGCACAAACCTTCCCCCTTGGTTTGACAGTTTCTTTTTGTCTTAGTTCATCTCGATCCGTGTTAATTAGTCTCCCTCCCTTTGTCTCCCTGCGTAACTTCTGCCATAACTAGTCAACATTATCACCAGATTTACACATTTGCATTCTATGTCATCCTCCAATCTACAGTATATAAGATCGCTGTTGTCATTGTTCATTGCTGGATTCTTCAGTGAACTGTCATTTAATTTGTTGCTTTCTTTTTACTTAAAAAAAATGACTGCCTTGTCCCTAGACCCTTTTTTCTGTTTTACTTCTCCCTGTTGTATCATTAAACTTGTCAGTTTCTAGAATCTGAAGTCTGCACATGGGTCTTTTACAAACCTTCAGCATGAATAAAAGATGAGAGACCAAAGATTTGGCTTTAGGTTGTTACATTGCACACAAGTGCTTAAATCCTTCTTGAGGATTTCCTTTTGATAAGAGTACTTGTATAAAAATATGCCTTATTCTTAAAACATTGAATTACTGTAGCCTTCAAGACACCAAGAGAGGTGAAAAACCTGGAAGTTATTAAATGAGAACAAAAAGAGTCTCTGCAGTAATAGTAATGATTTATAGTATTATATACATTTTCAGAAACAAACTGTATAAAAATACATTAACAATTTGCAGACAAATTATATGTATTTACAATAAAAACACATTTAATATATTGTAACACTGAACCAAAAACAACTATAACAGGATGCCAAATCTTATGCACTAGTCATAAAAGACCACGTATACCGCCTTTTTATCAGCCCATATGAGGTCATTTATTTAATGTAACTCACAATGTCATAACAGCTCAAAGTTCAGGTTTATTTTATGTTAACATTTATTTTTTTTCCCCATCTGTGCATGTAACATGGATATACATGTACCTGTAGAGTACAGGCACTGCACAATGCCCCCCCCCCCCTCCTACCCAGCTTTCTTAATTGGCTTCAAGTCATTCAGGGAAAATCATTTATGAACACACAGTACATTTTCACTCCATGTAAATCTGTGACATTGAAAACTTCTCATTTAATGATGAATTTACATGTAAATTCAAGTCTGTAGTCTCTTTTGAAGTTGTACATTGTTTAACTGGAATGTCGAATGAGTTACTGAGTCTTAATTTTTCTCTCTTGGAAAACTATCTACAAAGGAATAGCAATTAATCTTTGCGTACACGCTGTCAGTGCTTGCCTTTTTTATTTCCATGCAGCTGAGATGAGTTAACGCTTGCATGCCTAAACTTGCATTTGAAATGCATGGCAAGGAAAAAGGGTGTGGATTAATACCACATGATGCACGGAGTATTTTGGTAATAAATACAGTCCTGTCAATGTTTATCCTTGCAGTGGGATTTTCCAGCCCACGCACAGAACGGGCATGTTTGCATATTTACCTGGGAGCACTTTGCCCATAGTCTTTGTTTTACTGCATGCGAATATTCTAACAGTTTAAATGTTTGCCTAGATGAGTGTGTGTGTATGTGTGTGTGTTTGAAGGTCATCTTAAAAACCCTAGAAGGACAAGCATGCTGAGTAAAAGGCCTAAATGCGTGTGCAGACCCCCGGCTGAGGAATGGCTGTGATGGTGAGGAGGGCAGAGTTTGTAGGGCTCCAAACAGGCTGCGTAGGCCATAACATGCGCCACATAGTTCTGCTCCTTCACTCCATGAAATAGGTGAGCCATTGGGCCTTTGGCGTAGATGGCCACGTCTTCTCCCCCGTGTGTCTCAGCGTCCAACGGGACAGCAGCCTGCTGCATGTACTCTTCATCCACTACAAGGGGACAGGTTCGAAGTGCAAAAAAGGAATAAGGGAAATTGACAGATTAAACAGCACATCTGTATTTATGAGTCACTATTACGTACAAAACCAGCAAACAAGATTTTAGAGGATAGAGTAGGGAACGCAAGTATTGAACTTGTGTTTTCTCCCAAAACGTATTTCAAATGGTCATATTGGCATGAAATTTATGCATTCATTCATGTATCTTTCACAAGACAAAATAATCCATACATATAAAGAAATCTACAAAAATTTGTCCTGAGTTAGGTTATGTACAAATAACTGGAGTGGAATGGGAAATAGGTTTTGAACACATGAAAAAAAATGGTAAAAAAACTGCAGAAAAACAGAAATATTGCTGGAATCTGTTAGTATTTGGAAAGCAAAACCTCTCCTCATGAGCACAAATTCATATCAGCTAATTTAATCCTAAGTGACGGCCACTGGCAAGCCACTGCACAAAACTCCACTGCTAAAGAAAAAGAGCATTGAAAATTGTTAAACGTTTGCTACTGGACTTTTGAACAAGCCAGTTAAACATTGATAATTATTCTGGTCATATGAGATCATATGAGATCAGCCCCCCAAAAAAATCATAATACCAACAGTAAAGTTCTTCAGACTTTATGTAACTGCAGAAGGAATGAATCAAGGAATGTGCTTTATAAAAACATGAGGATGATGCATTTTTCAGCTACCAATTATCCTAAATACATAGTAAGGAAACTCTGAAATGGTCTTAGAGTAACAAAAATAGAGCTGCCCAGTCAGTCACCTTAGTTGAATCCAACTGATCAGAACCCCCCAAAAGGAAGAATGAATGAAAATTTTCCAAACTATTCTATTGAGTATGACTATATACTGAGAAATATGTTAACATGTTCCATGCGTATTTTCCCCATTGTATAAAAATATAAACAGAGTGTTACTACTAAAGTGTCCTAGCTTTACTCTCCTTGCTTTTAATACTTTTTTTGTTTGTTGTTCTTGCTTTTGCTCTAATACCATAATTGCATTTGCCTGGTAGATGTTTTTAAAGTCATTTGGCCCATAAGATAGGGTTTTCCAAAGCTTCCATAATTTACTTAAACAAAACTAATTACAGCCTTCCAAAATCCCACAAGGCAATTGAACTTCTTTTGAAGTAAATTGCAGAAATAGTGCCTGCCTTTTAAAATAAAACAAGCACATGTTACACAGGAAATAAGATAAAATATTCTGAAATTATGATTATAAATATTACAATCTTTTCTGCACTCCAGATAAAGTCTTTTTTCCCCCCATAATGTGTGCAGATGGTTGGAAAAGTACCGTGGAGCCTTTTACTCTCTTGTTGCTTCAGAACCTTAGCGTCAAAAGTGTACATGGAGTACTTTTGCAAATCTCCCAGCCTCCCCAGATGGATACATTTTAAAATCTCATTCCATTACCGAGCTGGGTTCAGTGTATAGTTATTAGACATAAAAACTGGTTCCAAAAAATAATGCTGGTCCATTTGAAAAAGGGGCAAAACTGTGGGTTATAAAAGGTATTTGAGGCAATAATTTGAGGCATGGGTGTTTATATGTTTTCCAACAGGTCACTGCAGTTGAATGCTTAACAAAGACATGCAAATGCTTTTTAAAAGTTCAGTTTGAGGAATGCAAAGGATTCTGGGGCAACAAGAGAACAGACCATAATGCAATGAATGCATCATGTTTCATCTTTGTTTTTCCGATGAATATAGGCATGAGTCAGCCATAACCACATCAGTTAAAGCTGTCTGTACACAGATCAGTGCAGACAAGCGGCGGCACATGAAAACCATTATCCCGGACTCACAGTAATCCACCGTTGTGATGTTTCCTCTGGTTCCATTTACATGCACATAACCAGGGCCATTGGCATAAAGGATGCTGGTGAAAGGCATTTCGTCATCGGCTTTCTTTGGCGCCAGGCCTGAATCGTGGTGTGGGAAATGAAAAATACTTGTCATGCAATTCCTAGATACTTGGATACGCTTTGACATCACAATGAAAGCAGATTACAAGGAACCTGAATCACCTTTATTCATGACTTTCTAGAGTTAAGAAATTCAAGGCTAGGTCAATGCTTTCTCGTCTTCAGTCAAATAACCTTTGTTGGTCTTAAACATTCTCTATACTTTCACACAACTTTTAATGTGGACAGGATGAAAGTGGCAATGCTTAGAATCTTACCAAAAATAGGGTTCCCTCGAGGTGTGCTACCACCAAAGGTAAAGACATGAGAGTGATCCGCAGTTACCACAGTCAGCGTGTCAGATTCCCTGGTGATCTTCGCCGCCCGCTCAATGGCACGATCGAACATCTCAGCTTCAGTCAGCGCCAGTTTAGCAATGCCATCATGGTGGCCGTGGTCAATTCTCCCTCGTATTACAGCACAAGTGAGGATACACGTCAACATGGGGTAAATATTAGCTATTGTGTGATTTTCAAATAATTACATGGGCAATCAGGATTCTGTTTCACTTCAAATATAACGTGGTAAATAGGTACATATTAGTAAATCGCTAGAGGTGTCATTGTGATTTTCTGTTCATGGATAGGGCCATAATACTTATCTTCAACAAAGAGGAAGTATCCTTTTGGATTCTTCCTGAGGATTTGAATGGCTTTTTCTGTCATCTCCACAATGGACGGGTCTCGGGAGGTATTTCGAAAAACATCAAATCTCATGTCCTTGGGTTCAAAAAGGCCTAAACCAGCAGAAAAAAAAGGTTATAAAATATAAGCATTACATGGTGCTGGAGACAGCAAAGATTTGGCCACATTTAGGAGCAATGAGTTTGTGAAAAGGAAAACCTGCACAAAACCATGTAAACGTGCAAGAATCTAAACATTTTACAGAGGATGAGACGATAGTAAGATAATTAAGACTGTGTGCTCCTAGTGGCTGCATCTGGATTACTGTTATATGCATAATCATGGCAAGCAATGCACCCTTGAGACTTTATCTCTGTAGCTGATAATGCTAGTTAAAAGTAAATTCACATAACACATAATGGTTTTACACTGCTATAAAGATGAAAGGTGACATTCAAGATTACTTGTATACCCACCCATAAGACGATCTGTAGTTTTCACATTTATCTCATCAAACTCCTTCTTATGCCAGACATAGAGGGATTTCTTGTTCTGAAACACAAAGGTCACACGCATCTGTTTGTAGCAGAGGTCCATAAAGTAGGAGATAATATATCAGATTAATGCTCATTAACTCTACCGGTTTAGCTTTCAACCACACATCAATGAGGTTTTTCTTGTCTTTGCGGTTTCCCCTGCGAGAATTGGAGGTTGGATACTCAGGATCTGGAGTGCCTTTTGGTGTCATGTACATCCTGCCTCCCCCTAGAATCACCTTTTTTAAAAAAAAAAAAGAAAAAAACACGTGACAGAATGTAGCTTCAAGTAATTGAAAATCTATGTAATTTTTAAAATGCATGCGAGAGGTGGTTAAAGTCAGTGTGAGGTGTGTCAAGATCTGATTCCAAATATTAACTCTGTTTGAGGTGTTGTTGTTTTTTTTACAGAACCAGCACTGAAGTAATTATCTGCACTCAGCTCCTGATTATCTTTTATAGTTGCCATAAAACATTGCTATTCAAATGGGACAAGTTGTACCCAACAGGCCTTTAGTTTGAAACTGTTTTAAAACTGACAATGACAATAAAAAATAATCATGAAAGCAGTTCAATCCCTAGTTGATGTTCAGGTTTTTCTCTAGGTGACAATAAAAGAGTAACATGGCCGGCCAGATTAACGTTATACAACTAAATAAAGCGAGTAAGGTTAAGCAACACACATTTCCAAGTGGATTGCTTGGGATGGCCAACCCTATAGTCTGGTGTATAATAGTTCATCGGGTTTTTTTTACAGTTGCAGGAGCCACAGTACATCCCCCTATCTCAAAGCTATATTGCAGAAATGTCGCTACCTGAGCGGGATACAATAAAAAATTTACCTGTGGTTTATCTTATCTTAGGTGACTGCTATTGACTCCAGGACATGCGTTTGAGGACTGGAGGCATGCCTGATGTCACTGCTTAGCCTCATAATAGACTAGATAGATCTGTCACTGACTAAAAATTAACTGCACAGTTGTGCGCGTCTCATACTTCAGAGCATACAAGCAAGAAGAGATATTAAAAAAGACAACAGTGAACCTTCACATGTCTGGATCACCCTTGGCTACAGCGTGGTAATATCTAGCTATTATACCAGGAAGGAAGGAGACGGGTTATGTGCCTCAGAATTCAATGTGTGCTGGTGTGAAATGTGGGTATCAACCCAAAAACAAAACCAAAAGACCTGGGGAAGACGCTGGTAAAACAGAGCGTCTTACACACAGTGAAAGGAGTTCTGTACTGACGTGGGCGGAAAGACCACACAGAGAGGAAGAAGCCATGACTCCAAAAGCAACATAAAAACCCATATTGAACTTTTCAAAGGCACTCAGGGATAGACCTTTACTTTTTTTTTTAGACACGTTCCTTAATTTGATGAAATTTAGATCGAGCTGATCATAATGACCATTGTTATTTTTGCAGGTAAAGAGGGAAGTTTATAAGCCTGTACACTGGAAAAAAGTGTATGTGTCCTTTATGTCATATACGTAAATATCTGAATTCTGTCAGATTAAATGGCTATAAATTTTTTTATTTTAATAATTTAATCTTAAAAGAAATAGCTGGTGATATGGTAATATTAAATGGGTTTCAGTAATACAAGATTTTCAGAGATGTTACCATAAATAATAGGAAATAGTATAATATAAATAGGAAATTGTATAATAATAGGAAAGGAAAAGGTGCCAAAAAGAACTGGTCTTTCCATACATCAATGTCAAAGTTGGTGACGAGCTGGGTGGCAATATCCACACAGCCATGCCTGTGAGCGCTAGAGGGAAGATCTGCGTCGCTGTACCAGCTGCGGCTGACAGAGTGGGCATAGGCTGCAGCTGGTGAGGCATGCTGGACACGTGTGGTGGTCACTATACCCACAGATTTACCTGGACAACACAGAAACACTCAAATCACAACCAAATCTGTTTTTTTTTTTTTTTTCAGAAATAAACAAAATGCTTGCTAAAAGGTTGATCACTACAGTTAGTTCTGTACGCTGCACTGAACAGTAATATGTGACACTATCAGCATATCATCGTCTTTCTCAGGTGAGTATGGTTAATCTGTACCTTGAGGTTAAGCATGCAGGTTGAACTGGTTGACCTTTTCCATTATGTAGCACACCCGCTACTATCATCTACTACTGTATTTACCTTGGGCTTTAGCACGTCGTAGCACTGAGTAGACCTCATTGCCAAAGGTGGTGTTGCACTCATAGGCCACCGCTTTAGCACTGAGTCCAACTGTCTTGGCGTTGGCCTTAACCCCACAGTGATAGGCTGTGGCCGTGCTGGCGCTGTCTGCAACCTGCTTATCCACACTGTAGGTCTGCAGAAAGGGAACACAATTGAACCTATTAACCTGAAGAGGATTCAGTGCAAAACAAACACATTTATTTGGTTTGTATTTAATTTGGTTTGTATTTATTTATTATACACAGTTTGTCCAAAATGTAGATGAGCGATTTGTTGCGTCACATTGATCATTCCTGCCTGCAGCCATCAGCATCTACAACAACTTGTTCGAAGAAACCCCTATGAGCTACTTTAACATTTAATTTCCCCTGGGATTAATTTCCTTTTGAGATTGAATTAATGTGATTTCAAGTTAACAAATATTCCAGGGTTATAAATGGTCAAAGTTTTTGATTTGATTTACTAGCTGATGATATAAACCCAATTAAGATGTTATTTTTACAGAATTACCACTGCTGCCCTAGGGTTAGGCGGTTGGGACGAACCCTAACCCTAACCCCACAGAAGTCACTGTAAAATAATAGGAATTATGTTAAGATATTTATGTTTCACTTTTTAAATTCATCAACAAACATTTACTCAATATTCAGTCACTTGCTGGTCCCTGAGACATAGACATGATGCAACGGTGTGGTCAAGTTTACCTAGATGTTCTTCTAAATGGGAAAAACAAGAGAACATATAATTCAAGTAAAGCAGATGTGTGTTTTTCTTGTGCTTATTCTGGATGACCCAAATGGGGGTAGGATATATTATGCAATGAGTTCTTCCTGCTCTGTTTCAACCTGAATATGAAGGTTTTATGTTAAGTTTCACTGTTATTATTATTTTTATTATTTTGAAACAAAGACATGTTCAAAATAAAAATGTTATTAATTTCAGGAATTTATGAGTCTGAAAATTGCTACACTCAAAAAGCTATTTCCACATATCTATATTCGGAGAGATAATTTAAAAAGTTACAGGCTTTAGGGCTTCCACTTGGTGGTATTTTACAGGACATTGTAGCAAAGCTGTACACAATAAGACTTTACGCTATATATCTTGAAAAGTTAAGGATGCGTCTTTGGCAAGGCTCATCTTGTCACTTTACTTATAAGAGCCAAAATTACACGTTCCCAAAAGAAAATCAATGTCCTAAAATGTAGCCCAACCAATGGCAACACCTTGTCGTGACACCAGGCTCTCCCAATAAATGAATGTTTTGTCTCCTTAGTGAAGATCTTGGGGGTTGCATAAACAAAAAAATATTATGTATACTTTTCTAAAGCATAAAATAAATCTGTCTTGATTGTAGGTTGAGGCAGAAAAACTACAATTAATAAATTCTTATCTTTTCCATACTGCTCAAGTTACAATAATTTAAGGATTACACTTGCCCTGAAAGCCATGTGAGACCCAGAATGTTTGTTCACTATCTACAGCTTATAGTCAGCATTTTAACTAAAGGGGGATTTTAACAAAATCCTTTAAATCTCTTTTAGTTCTGTGGTTTAAGAACTCAGATTGCAGTAGGTGCTCATTAACAGACAGGATGCAACATGCAGATGGAAAGCAAAGGGCCACTTCTGTTTTTCACCTTCTTTCTCTCTATTAAAAATGAACAGTGCCTCTTTACCAAGCAGCCACAAAAACTTTAAAGGGTTTAAATGCATGCATGTGTATGCTTAAACCTTAATACCGCTATAGTATCTCTATGCAGGCTCATGTTGCGTGTGAGTCTGTGTTGGTAAATATGTTTAAAGGTGACAGAGAGCTGGAAAATTAGTTCAGATTTACTTGGTGTAGCTAGTTTTACAGTTTTCTTTGTGTTAGAGCGATTAGCATTCTGTCAAATTATTTGCTGACCAAATCCAATATAAACTATTTAAATAAGTGAGTAAAACGATACTGGGTTAAATTTGCTTCTGAATGCTGACATTCTTTAGCTATTTTAACCTTGATTTACATTCGTATGGCTCACAGCAACTTCCTACTTGTGAAAGGATCACCTGGACCTGAAGCGATACGGATCATGGGACTGACAAAGCCCACATCAATTCCCAGCAGTTTTCATAAAAGTGCTTTTAACAGCTGTTAACCTCAAGTTCCAATGCAATTCTATGTGCCAATAACTGCTGAAAGTCACACTTTTCACGCAGAGTCTTGCAATTTACTTGAGTTGTGTCAAAAGGAGAATGCAATGCAAATGCTTAAAGAGTGAAACACACCAAACCATCCTATCCGTCCGACTCGATGTTCGGATCCATACAGATTTTTTTCCACACCTACTGACTCCGTAGTAGAGGCTCCCTCTATAGACCACCGGACTCGTGAGATCAAGTATCCCCACGAGAATATATGCCGCAAATTCCAGATTTTCCGCCAACATAAGCAAGCCGAGCAGTAAAGCTGCAGTTGCTGCTTGAACAAGCTTAAAGAAGATTGCTGTTTAATTTTATTTGTTTGCTGTACTTCCAAGCTCCAACCATGGGAAAGTACACAACTTATTGAAATGTTTTATTAATTATTTATTGAGCATTGTGTTTTCTGGGACAGACCTATAAGTGGACGAAGCTGGTCTGAAATTGTGTTCCGTTTACCTTGCGGTTTGGAGATTTTATTTTGTATTTTTCCCCAAAGCAGACATGTTTTACTTTGTCAAAGTGTCTTTCTTCCTGTCTGACTCATACCGTCAAAATTCTGCGTAACTCCAACCAGGATAGAGCAGGTGTCTACCTTGGTTGCAACTACGCAGTACAGCAGAAAAGGGCAAGCCGGTCTGCCCGGTCCCACTCACTTCAACGAGAGCTAATTGGTACAACACAATTTTCCATCGGATCGGACGGATCGGATGGTTTGGTGTGTTTCAGCCTTGACAAAGTAATCACTCTGGAAACACTGTGGGAACAAACACTGTGCATGAACAAAGTGCTCAATTTTCCACAGTATTTTTCAAATTTGTTTAGGAATCAAGACTTTATTCTTATCTAAGCTGCACTGTACGCTTTTTCTTCCACTTGCCACTTATAAAGTACAAGCCTGGCCAGCCAGACTGACGTTGCTATGCATATTCAATACACAGCTTGTCGGTCTGGACAGGCTCTAAAACTTACTGGACCAATCACAGTGCTGGACACGGGAGTTTAGGAGCTGTCACTCTTTACCCATAATGCAGCAGCGCTTTTCTGTGACCACCCATAACAGTCAAAATGGTGGCCGCAACAAAGTGATGTTTTAATGAGGCCCTATATTATGTCCAGAATGATCTGTATATATTTGTAAAAACTGAACAACTGGCTGCTCTAACAGCTAATACAGAGTGTGTTGCTTGGAGCTTGCCTCAAATCCTTAGTCAAATCCTTAGTTATCTGATTGGTTCTACCCTGTTTCCACTGACCCTGTTAACCCTGTTAATCCTGCCTTAGAAACTTTCCAGACTGATAGGCCGTATTTACTGCCTAAGTCAGTCTGGCTGACCAGGCTAATAAAGTACTAGTCAAAGAGCTTGATGCAGCATTCTTATCAAACTGTAAAATGTCTGAAAGCTTACTTTGAAATAACTTTGTGGTTGAGAAATGATAATAAAATTGACTAAATGGCAGCATTAATAAGAGCTGATTGAGTTTTAATGGTTTCTACAGGAGCTCATCAACTATGTGTTATGAAAAGAAACACTAGAGTTTCTTGCTGTTGAAAATCCAAAGGAACTCCTGGTCATTTTTCATCCACAGAAACTCAAACACTTATTATAAATAAGAACTGAGTGAGTGTGAATTACCAGCTCAAACATTATTTTTCCATCCCTTCATCGAAATGCCGAAAAGGCCCAAATGTTTAGAAAAAAAGTGCTTAGTAAATCATTTTTAGAACAGCCTTGGTTTCCTTTAGTTGCCTCTCAAGCTTAATAAAATGGAAATGTTTAAGACTCTTTGATAATTCATTGGAAGACCACCTGGAAGTAAGCGGTCCTGCTTTGTATCGTTACCTTGGAGAGGGCAACATATGGGAAGGTATCCATGGCCAGCACCGTTTCTTCCCCAGACCTGCCCTCATTCTGACCTCGCAGGATACGTGTTGCTGAAACAGTGGACACACCCATCCCTGCCAAAGGATGAGAGACACAATAAAATCACTTTTATGTTCTTCTGCTTTTCTCGTTGTCGCTATCTCAAAGTGATTACATAATTAATTCCATATTTAGAAAGCAATGGTTCACATATTTGCATTCCTGGCCCATTGTGGTTACACTAAGTCTCAGCACATTCTCTGCAAATTATCTTCTCCCAAGTTGTTAATATGAAACACACAACCACTGGCGTATGCAGCTACCTTCAAAACTGCTTCCTCTTAGTGTGAATAGGTCAGAATGTATGAAGCTGGGGATTTCTAGGAATAGCATACAACTATCAAAATCAGCATTTAGATTATTTGTTTCTTCTCTTTGCAAAATGGCACTGGAGAACTATTTAGTTTACAGAGATAGATGTGTGAAGAAACAAATATAGTAGTGAAACAGTTAATGGATGTGCTGTATCTTCTGTACTATGTCCCTTACTTTAAAAACCACAAAACCTACCTGAGTAATGCAGCAGCAGTAAATTTAACTCAACAATCACAGTCATAAAACTTAGAACAGGCTCTACACATGGCAGACGAAAAGGGGAGATGCAAAAAGAAAACTGAACCCCGACCACCCAGAAATGTGACTAAGTGGGTTTGATTTAAAACAGATACTGTGGTAGTTAACTGGAAAACAGCTCTTTAATCCATGTGCGTTTAAACAGCTCCTCCTGCAAAGATGAATTTAATGCCTTGCCGGCTGTAAATATAAACACAAAATAAGAATTTCTATCCGATCCAGATGTAAACAGCCTCCTTTTGAGTGTAGCTGTCTCCACTGAGTTTGGAGTGCCAGAGGACAAGGCTAACATATCGGCACTGGCTATCCAAGTCAGCAAACACAACACAAAGGTGCCCTTTTAAGCTAGAAACTATGAAACTTTACGAGGCAATTTCATTTATAAATTCCTCAATATTGAGGGAACGATCAAACACAGGCAAAATGAGCTGTTGCTAAGACCTGCTGGAGACTCTTTACTTAGCACCTAATCAGCTGTATATGGTGCCAATGTAGCAGTGTACCAAAAAAGAAAGCAAAGGTACCCAAAACGCTTTATAAGGAACATTCAATTGCTTTCAACTGTGTATTAAGAACAAAAATATATACAGCCAACAGACTATACTTATACAGACAACAGATAATTAATTTCCATCCAACTGAGGCAGTTTCCAGGAGAGATCTATTATTTAACCCTAGCCATTTAATGCATATGTGGGGTTTTAAACCTTTTAATAAAACTTCTGTTAACCTAGCTGTTACAGTGTACAATGCATAGCTTCCAATGATATAATGAAAATGTCACACTATGTGATCTCTTCCTTTAAAAATATTTAAAAACAACCCTATGTTATCCATATTGTGGAATTAGACAGATGGAAATAGCTTATCACATCTTGACTTGCAATATTTGCCCAACCAAGCTTGCAAAAGTTCTCCAAACCTATTAGACTGTAAGAATTTCTTTCGTCCACAACCTTTTTCAGTATCATATTGTTTTCCTTTGGTGATGTACTGTGTTATTTTTGTGTCAATGTTACCATTTGGAATTGTGTCCAAAACTTTGGTTGAGGTTTCACTGGACCATTGCATATTCTGCAGTGGGTTTTGGGGAGGTATCAGCCAGGGCTGCTGCCTGGGCATTTTATTTGGAACACCAGGCTTCTGTTTGGAGCCCTGCTCCTGAGTTTGGACTTGCACAGGTTTTATCATATGTACAACACAACTGTAGCTCCTTCAGTGTTACTGACAGGCTATTTGCAGATTTTCACCTTGTTTTGCCAAGAATTCCTGAGAAACATCTGTTTTTTGTGATGTCCTTGTTTCATATTTTCTCCAATTATTGACACTATCTCTATTTTGCACAGCTACAAATATATTGCTGTTATTTTGTTTCTGCCCTTCACCTGACTGATACCTTTGTACAATTAGACCATCTGTAACCTCTTTGCAAACTATTTCTTTGTCTAAAGGATGTCAATAAAAATCCTTTAAGGACAGCCAAAGTTTTTAGTTTACAAGATTTGTGATAATTCTTGGGATGTGTACAGAAAAATTATTCCTGGAAAGTGAATAAAATAGATGTTTGAACAAAGTATCAGTTAGCACAATTGAAAATTGAGGAACATATTTGTTTTGCTATGATTTTGAAATGATTCGTATTCATTATGAAAAAACAAAACAACTCCTTGTATCATACCATAGTCTTGAGAAATGTCAAGTTTGATGACCTTGAGGTTATAAGGAAGGAACCTTCAGTGGTGTTGAAAACTAATTAATTATACAAAGTATGCTTTTAATGACTTTTGACATGATTTCTAGTTTTTGAACCATATGAAAGCTACAACGTTGAACATTTTATGTGCAAATATTACTAATTAAGTATAGCTTTAATAATGCAGTTTTTTCATTCATTCACATATAATGCTTATTGAATACACTAGGACAGGAACAATACCCATTAGAATTGTCATTACTTTAGCAAAAAACGTTGGTGAGTATAATTAAGATTTGCAGCATTTACGTACCATCACCAAGAAACAGAATAATGTTTTTAGCTCGGTGTTGTCGGGGATGGAGCTTCAGCGCAGCATCCAGTGTCGCCTTTGCGTTTGCATCCCAGTAGGATGGGTCCTTCTCAAGTTCATGCAAGGCTGCTCCAAAAACAGAAAGAATTACAAATGTTGAGAATGAAAGGATAGCATGGAAAGTAAATGTGTACACACATTTATTTTAGTCTTTTTCTGACACATTAGTGTTTACTTTGAAACCAGAAAAGGTTTTACACAGGAAAATTACATAAACTGCCAAGACAGTTAGAATTCTGTCCATTCATTCGCACCAAGAAGCCTAAAGTCAGTCAAGTAAAAAAAAAAAAAAAAAAACTTCATCCCGGAAAATTGGATGTCCCGTGGTTTACCTAAACGGGTTGACACAAGCATAAAGGTCTCACACAAGGGTTTGTTCATCTGCCCTGACTTTCTACACGCCCTAGCTGTGATCATGCCTTAATGCTATTCTCAACAACATCCATGCCGTCACAAACCCACACTTTCCAGGTCGTGGTTACCTGCTTGTATGCTTCAGTCTGCCCACAAACACTACCAATAACCTAACCCTGTCATCTTCTCACCTTGGCTGTCCATAGCGGCCAGGGCTATAGCCATCATGATGGGGCCCAAAATTATAACCTGAAAATTGCATGTCCTGCAGTGTTCCATCAGCATCACTAATCCAACCTGGAGACTGAAGAAGACGACGGAACAAGACCAAAAGGCAGAGGTACAGGCAGAGACTGTCTGGCTGCTGAGACCTCCGGCCCTCCTTTATAAAGCCCCGCTGGGGTGTGTAACAAGGAAGGGCCTGCGCCAGCTCATAGGCTCACAGCCATGAAAAAAAGAGAGAGAGAGGGGGGGGAGTGAAATCTAAGAGAAGGAGGAAGACACAGAGGAAAGACAGAAAAAGAATTGGAAAAGTTGGGACCACACAAGATCTGCGTTGCATCTAAGACCCTCGAAATGCCTGAGCTCTGGTTTACTGTTTTTGAGTTAATCGTGGTTTCCCTACCTTCTCTGGTTCCTTACTTTGTGCATGATAGAGATCTGAATGGTCTTCTGATGTGGTAAAAGCTCAAATATTCTGGCATACAGTAATCTGTCTAATAGGAAAAGAAAAATTTGGCACCTAGTTTATGTTGGCATCCTGCATGATAGAAATCCTAACTTGGCTCTTTCATTTCTTGCCCCCATCCCCTGGAAAAACAGTCCAAGAAAAGAAAGGGGGTAAATGTCCGAGCTATTCTAGAGAGTATCAAAATGTGCTCTGCTTTTGTGTCAGTTGGTCACGTTTCCATTTCCCTCCCTCTTTGAATTCTTGTGCTATATAGAAGACCCCAGTTTTCCCCTCACCAACTCATCTTGGCTGGATTTTCTGTGGGAAGTGAGGCATTTTTCTTCTGTGAGGTAGTGGAGCTGACTTGCAAAACAAAAAAATGTCTTCTCTTCTACATAAACACAACAGTTAATTTATGAAATGAGGTCAGCTAGGCCAGGCTTGTTCCTCATACAGTGAGGGGGAATCAAGCTCCAGGTGAACGCCTTTTTGCCTCGCGAACCCACAAGGTTCAGTGTTTGTTACATTTAAGAGCTCTGAACGTTCTCTTCTTTTCTACAGCCACAAATGTATTGCCAGCAGGGGTTTCCAGTGATGTGTCTGACACATCTAATCAAAACTGCAATAAAATCATACAAGTGATTGGGCTGAAAAGACCTCACGTGATGTTGCCCACTGCACATGAACAGGAAATATCCTCAGCAATTTGCAAGTATTGGAAAGCCTGTGTCGGCTTGTTTATCTGTTGATTTAGGTCTGCCGCTGAAAGAAAGCAGAGAATTTGTTGCGGAAGTAGGTTTCCTGTGTCACAAGTGTAAATACCTAGTGAACATCTTTGTTCTCAGTAATAAAAAAATGTTCACTGAACACAGTTAAAACAAGACATTTTCAAAATAGAAAATAACATTATTGTTCTTGTTCTTATTCTCTGAAAACAAACAAGATATTCTTTTTTTTTTCTTTTCTTTTTTTTTTTACAGTTTTTGTTTAGTCAGGTTACCAACAGGCTGGCCGGGCCCAATGGTGGCGCTGTGACAATGCCACAGAAACATGCAACAAAACACCGGACATGCGCAGACAACTCATGTGAAGTAAACACAGCACCGTGACAGGGGATCAGACACATTTACGCATGTCCAACGTGATCTTTATGTGGGTTGAAAGGGGACACGCTCTGTAGAGCAGGCTTGTTAGAAAGCAAGAGTCAGAGGAAGCTACTAACTGACACAACAAAGCAGCAACACCAGATGGCTGCATCTTTGTCGGTATTTGTAAGACAAGGCAAGGCAAATTTATTTATATAGCACAATTCAGTACAGAGACAATGCAAAGTGCTTTACATGATTAAAATATAGGAAAATAAAACAATTAAAATAAAAGCAAGTAGGGATAGAATGTAGAAACAAAAAATAACATTAAAAACAGTAAAACCGTTAAACTAGAACAGTCAAAGGCAGTTTTAAACAAATGTGTTTTTAATCTTGATATAAAAGAACTCAGGCTTTCCTCACTTTTACAGTTTTCTGGAAGTTTGTTCCAGGTAAGTGGAGCATAGGTACTAAATGCTGCTTCTCCGTGTTTGGTTCATGTTCTAGGTATGCAGAGTAGGCTGGAGCCAGAAGACCTTAGTGGTCTGGAGGGTTGATACACTGATA
This sequence comes from Fundulus heteroclitus, assembly GCF_011125445.2. Taxonomy (NCBI): domain Eukaryota; kingdom Metazoa; phylum Chordata; class Actinopteri; order Cyprinodontiformes; family Fundulidae; genus Fundulus; species Fundulus heteroclitus. The sequence continues at coordinate 14,863,976 of NC_046369.1, forward strand.
ACAAGTCTGTGATGTATTTAGTTGCTAAGCCATTCAGGGGTTTATAGACTAATAAAAGTATTTTAAAGTTTATTCTCTGAGATACAGGGAGCCAGTGTAATGACTTTAGAACTGGGGTTATGTGCTCTACTTTCTTGGTCTTAGTGAGGATGTGGGCAGCAGCATTCTGGATCAGCTGCAGCTGTCTGATCCACTTTTTAGGCAGGCCTGTGAAAACACCGTTGCAGTAATCAATTCGACTAAAGATGAATGCATGGATTATTTTTTCCAGATCCTTCTGAGACATTAGTCCTTTAATCCTGGAAATGTTCCTCAGGTGATAGAAAGCCGACCTTGTAATTGTCTTTAGATGCTTTTGGAGGTTCAGGTCTGAGTCCATCACTACACCCAGATTTCGGGCCTGATCAGTGGTTTCTAGCTGAAGCAGCTGGAGCTGTGTGCTAACTTTTGATCTCTCCTCTATTTGTCCAAAGATTATAACTTCAGTTTTGTTTTTATTCAGTTGAAGAAAGTTTTGGCACATCCAGGCATTGATTTCTTCTAGGCATTTACTCAGTGCCTGAACTGGTTCATAGTCACCTGGTGACATGGTGATGTAAAGCTGTGTGTCGTCTGCATAGTTATGTATGTTGTTTTTTTATGATCTGAGCTAGAGGGAGCATGTAGATATTGAAAAGGAGGGGACCCAGGATGGACCCTTGGGGAACCCCACATTTGATTTTTGTCATATTTGATGTAAAGTTACCTACTGATACAAAAAATTCCCTGTCCTTTAAGTAGGATTTAAACCAGTGGAGAGCTGTACCAGAGAGGCCGACCCAGTTCTCCAGGCGTTCTAACAGAATGGAGTGATCGACAGTATCGAATGCTGCACTGAGGTCCAATAGAACCAGCACAGTGGTTCTTCCACAGTCTGTATTTATATGGATGTCATTAAAGACCTTGATAAGGGCGGTCTCTGTACTGTGGTGAGCACGGAAGCCAGACTGGAAAACGTCAAAGCGACTGGTCGTTGAGAAGGTGTTTACTTGTTAAAACACAGCTTTTTCAATAATCTTACTAATAAAGGGGAGGTTTGAGATGGGCCTATAGTTCTGGAGTAGTATTTTGTCTAAATTGTTCTTTTCAGCAGCGGTTTGATAATTGCTGTTTTTAGGGACTGGGGGAAAACACCTGACAGAAGGGACGTGTTTATTATCTGAGTCAAATCAGATGCTATGACAGGCAAAACTTTCTTAAAGAAAGCTGTGGGGAGAACATCAAGGCAGCAGGAGGAGGAACTTAGCTGCTGAATGATCTGCTCTAAGCTTGTGTGGCATATTTGGCTGAATTAGGACATTTTGTCAGAAATAGTTCCAGCTGAACACAGCATTGGTTCTGGTGTTGATATGGAAGTACAAAGTGATCCTTTAATTTTTAGGATTTTCTCCGTAAAGAAGTTAGCAAATTCATCGCAGGCCCTGGTGGAGTGGAGTTCGGAAGTCACGGACACAGAAGGATTTGTTAACCTGTCGACTGTGGCAAAAAAGACACAAGCATTATTAATGTTTTTCTTGATGATCTCAGAGAAGAAAGATTCCCTTGCATTTTTTAATTATAAGTTATATCTGTAAAGTCTCTCTTTATAGATGTCATAGTGAACCTGAAGCCTGTTCTTTCTTCACCTGCGTTCAGCTTTTTGACACTCCCTTTTTTCACCTCTAACTGCCGGAGCATTTCTCCAAGGAGATTTTTTCTTCCCGGAAAGAACTTTCACTTTAACTGGAGGAATGCAGTCAATGATGTCTGAGACTTTAGAATGAAAGTTATCTACTAGCTTATCTACTGAGTTGCAGTCCAAGGTTGAAGTAGCAGAGTAAGCTTGAATAAAAGTTTACGTGGCATTGTCCTTAAAGGTGCGTTTTCTTACAATGTCCCTTTGGCTAAATGAGTCACTGGAAATTATGCTTTCAAAGGTAACAGAAAAATGATCAGATAGCACAACATCAGTTACAATGACCTTAGAAATCTTCAGACCTTTAGTGATGATCAGGTCTAAAATATGTCCCCATTTGTGTGTTGGCTGTTTAACATGTGGAGTTAAACCAAAGTTTCTAAGTGTGTCACACTGGGCTTATCTGGGCTTATCATTTGTTTTGGTACTGGTTGAGCTTTGTTTTGGGACAAAGCTGATGATGCATGGTTCACAGAATAGAAAATGTTTGAAATCAGCCGTTTTGCACCTGACCTATTTAGAGAGAAACCATTGTCGCTAAACAGATGTCTCCTCTCCCATAAGATGTTAAAGTTGTCTATGATGGTTACAGTTGTTTGTTTGCATGTTTTTTCCAGCCATTTGTTTAGCATCAGAATTCTGGAAAAAATCTCATCTCCACAATTAACGGGCGCTTGAGGGCCATTGAGAAACACCTTGACATTAAGGCCATCAACCAAGTTCAACAGACAAATGTAATCCTCTTTCAATACTTCTGATTTTCTTATCCAGTTAATGTCGCCCAGGGCTTCAGCTTGTATTATGAGTTTTTCCAGGGTCGGGCGTTCTTTCAAGATCCTTGAAAGAACGCCTGATGTCTGATACATGTCTGAGACATCAGACACCAGGCCACAGTTCCTATCGTTATAAATCAACACCTCTGTGTTTTTCTTGTTACAGAAATGTTTAATCCCACTTACAGATCCATTGCATAATATCAGGGTCCTTGGCCTTGTGGCATGTCTTTTCTCTGATGTCTTAGAACAAAAATCGTTGACATACCTCTGATTATTGTCCTCCTGGGTCACATTTTGGAGCGGAGCGAATCTGTTTAGTAACGGAATTCCAGCATTTCAAGCAAGTTTACTCCTATCATTTGTTGTGAGAACAGCCCGCTGTTGTTTCACTTGTGTTGGGACATCTTCCTGTAGTCTCGGCCAGTTTTCTTTGTCTAGGTGTGGGGTTCGTTGATCCTTTGGTCTTGCACCCAGGGTGGTCCAGGGATTCTCATTTTCCTCAGGAAACTGTTTGTTCCCTGAGTCGCTGGGCTGGTGGTCACCGTTCGGAATCACAGGCAGGGTTGTTTCATTTCCATGCGCGGCGTCTACATCATAATTCACTTCGAGTCGACAGATTTTCAGTTCCATAACAGCTATCTTCTGTAAAAGCTTGTCAAAGTCTATTGTGTTGAAGGTAGGCATCTTTTCAAAATCAAAAGTAAAAAATAAATTAAATTAAATAAATAAAATAACTAAATCCAACTTTCTGTGGTTTTGGTTAAGAGATAAAAAGGAGATAAAAAGTAAAAGGCAGGAAAATGCAAGCAAGCAGGGAGCAGAGAAAAAAGCGTCCGAGCAGACAGAGAGGTGGAGAGAAAAAAAGTGAGGCGCATGAGGGTTACGGAGAGAGGCCGAAATCTTTCAAACCTGGAACCCGGCTTCAAAAATTATCATTTACGGTCTACCATAACAACACACACATGGGGATGCACAGCCAAAACAATAACATACCTTTGCAGATACACCCAATCTAATCTCCGTGTGGCCTTAATTTCTGGAAAAATATCCTATGGACCGATGAAATGGAAATTGAAGGATTTGGTCATGGTGACCGTTGTGACATTTGGAGGAAAAATGAGGGAAGCTTGAAAGCCTGAGGACATCATCCCAGTTGTGATTCGTGTGGGGACAGCATCATGTTGTGGAGGTGTTTAGCTGCAGGAGGGACTGGTGCACTTTACAAAATAGATGAGATCATAAGTAAAGAACATTTTGTGGAAATGTTGAAACATCTCAAACTATCAGCCAGGAAGTTAAAGCTTAGGTACAAATAGATCTTCTAAAGGGGGAGGACGATCCTAATAATGTTGGCAAATGTACTTTCAAAATGGCGTACGGTGAACAAAGCCCTGATCTCAGTCCCACAGAGAATTTGCAGGCAAAACTGAAAAAGTGTGCATAGGAAATGTGTCCTACTAGTCTGACTCAGTTACATGAGTTCTGTCAGGAGGAAGGGGCAAAAACCCCTGAAAACTACTGGAGGAAATAAAAACCCAGAATGTCTGACCCAGGTCACAAAGCTCACACAAAGGCAATTCTACCAAATACCAAGGTGTTCACTTCTGGCTTTAAACTAGTTTGTTTAGCAAACAGATACAATTTTCGTAATTTTCCATAAAACAGGAAAATATCGTCTGATTGATCGTCAGATTGTGAGGTTATGTGTGTTTTTATGTGGAGTCTGTATACATCTGGTTTCAACCGTATATGGCAAGCCTGACTGTTCATCCTAGAAGTAGAAACAAAGCCATTTTAGAAGATTTTTCAAAACAGTGTAAAACACCCAAACAACAACCTAAATGTGTAATAGAGAGGAGTCATGATTATTTAACTTGGCTTCTGGTGAAGACTGAGAGTATATTTATAGCATAGCAGATGGTGAATTGTGTTCACCGCTGACTGAGATCACAAATCAGCAGAAACTGGACAGGAGGGAGCTTTACTCCAAACCGGGGCAGGTTTAGGTACGCTTCCTGTTCTTTACTGCACAAGCAGCACATGTCCATATGTGTAAAAAATATTGCCCCCATTAGAGTATCTATTTTTTCTGGCATAGGAACTCATGCTGACTGTTGCTGAAGATGTGTTTTATATGATCACTGGATTATTTGCATGAATTACGGCAAGAAAATAACGTGCCCAAACAAACCTCTAAGTTCAAGGACTGTAAAAGGATTTATTTTCTTAAACCTCTAACAACATACATTCCAGACTTTCAAGACATATAAACTATTTTTCATTTTTTGTGTTGATAAATACAATGAAAAATTACATTAAATTAAATTCCAAAAAAAAACATTACATTAAATACAAGGGGCGTAACTTAAAGGTTCCTTTGTGCATTTCAGAGGATGAGGAATAAAAGCTTAAGGTTTTAGAAGCACATTTGCTCAAAGTAATAATAATAATAACTACTAATTTTTTTGTGATGCACTTTACATTTAAAAACACCTCAAGTATTACGTGTCACTGGGATAGAATTGCAAAAAAATAAAAATAAATCAGTGTGCTCAATCCTAAACAACTATTGTGTTGCAGAATATATCATTAGTATGTTTCCTTTTGTCTGAATGTAGCTCTCTTTTCCTTGTTCCACTGATTTGTACCATTTGCATTCTAAATATCTGAGACAGTCTCTCTACACCTTACCGGCCACTTCATTTGGTATACCTGTTCAATTGTTTATTTATACAAATCGCATAACTGCACAATCACATGGCATCAACGCAATGCATTTAGGCATCTAGACATAGTGAAAGGATTTTCCTGAAGTCCAATGCAAGCATCGGAATAGGGAAGAAAGGAGATTTAAGTGGTTTTGAACAAGGCATTGTTGTTGATGAGAGGCAAGCTGGTCCAGGGAAATTTTCACAGGTATTCATCTCTCAAGTTTGATTCAAGATGATTGGTTCAAGATGACAAGGTAACACAACCCTAAATGATTACTCGTCACAATCAAGCTAGACCATCTCTGAATAAACATCACATTGGACTGTGAAGCAGATGAGCCACAACTGCGGAAGACCAGGTGCCACACCTCTAAGTTAAAACAGGCTCACCAAAACTGGACAATAATCGCCCTTTTCCATTAGTACCTACTCAGCTCAACTCTATGCAGTTTGGGGAGTTTTCTTTCTCAGTTGAGTACCACTTCAATGTGGCTGGGGTTGGCATGGGGTCAGAACACAAAACAACAAGGAGGACATGGAAAAGCTGCTGCTCCATCCATGCCTTTTTTTCAGCATAAAGGTAAAATAATAGGGGCAAGAAAGACTGACTGCGGGAATGATGGGTACATGTTAGATGATATGTGAGGGTAAGTTAATAGTGCCTAATGCTGGCCTGCATTTTGGGTCATATGGCAGCCGTAGTTGTGCAAAACATATTTTTGCTTTTCCAAAGGAGGCTTTACCCCTCTAAATCCTCACTGACGGCCGTCCCTATGGCAGCCGTAGTTGTGCAAAACATATTTTTGCTTTTCCAAAGGAGGCTTTACCCCTCTTAATCCTCCCTGACGGCCGTCCCTAAATTATTGACTTTATAGCTGTAAAGGTGTTATGTATGATATGACAGAGGATGAGTGAAAGAGGAGTACCAAGGACAAGGTAAGACAAAGACAGAAAAGACAGATACACTAAAAAGATATGGACAAAACTACAAAATGTGACAACCACCTGCTACACAACAACTACAGGGCAACAGATCTACTGTGTTATGATTGCATAAGTGTGTGTGTGTGTGTGTGTGTGTGTGTGTGTGTGTGTGTGTGTGTGTGTGTGTGTGTGTGTGTGTGTGTGTGTGTGTGTGTGTGTGTGCGTGTGTGAACATGCGACATATGTTGTGTAGGCCTTACTCCTAATGGTGCTCAGTGATGGGTGCAGAAAGCCATGTTCACCCTCCCTCCAGGAATCAGAAGCAAGCAGAAAGGACTCCCAAGACTCAGGAAACCAGCAGTCCCACAGAGCACAGAGGCCAGGCAGCCAACCAAAGGGACACCATGTGTCCAACCAGAGAACTGCAGAGCCTCCACAGCCAAGGAGCTGATGTCCCGAGACCTCGCCCCCAAACCCCCCACCACCTCTATCACCCCCACCACCCACCCAATACCTGAGTGGTCAGCCCTCAGTGCCTCCCCCCTTGAGGCCATATTGACCACAGGTGGGCACAGTAGTGAGCACCGTGGAGACTCCAATCCCTTCCAGCTAGGAATCGGCATTAGCGTGACAGGGGGTAGAAAGCCCCAGCTCAAGCCCCATCCACAGTCAGCCAAGTCAACCCACTCACTCATCACTGACTTGAGCAAAGATGTTTTTTGAAAAATAAAAAATAAAAACACCAGGGACCCACCCCCTAGTTCACCAGAGCAGTCCAGAAAGGACCAAGCCTGCAGAAAAGTTGGTGAGAGTAGGAAAAAAAACTCTCCAATCCAGTTTTCTCACTCAGAGACGTTATATACTCGCTCCCCTCTGTCCCTCAAGGGGAATTGCCTGATCTATGGGTTGTCCCACATGCCAATAATTCTGACGCGCTCACATAACGCCAGTGTCGGTGCGCACTTCTAGTGTTTATGTATACGGTTAGTTTAGCAGCTAAGTTAGCGGTTAGCTGTTCATTGTAGTTCCCCGCCATGCACACTGTTGGATATGCTAGGTGAGCAACAGCACTTAAAAGGGCTAACATTGCTGCCGAAGTCACATTTGGTGTGAACGCCTGTCTCCATTACAAATGGAGACAGAGGGAGGCTTCCCAACCCTGGTTCCACTGGCACACCCAACAACCCAAAGATGTTTCTTTTAAGATATCATTTTCTTAAATGTGTGTCTCTGTTGTTTTTTGTCACGGCCAATGAGCCAGGTTGTGACTTTGTGTTTCAGATGTCTGTCCTTTTTGCAACTTTATTGCTACAGACCTTCAGTCTCTGCATTTAGTTGAGCCTCCCAGTGGAAATAGGACACAACTAGCAAGTTACTAGCAAAGTGTAGCTAAAAAAGTGGCTGCTGAGTAGATGTTTACCTAGATAGAATAACAGAAGTATAACGAAAGTAAGTATTTTCATGTTAATCAGGCTCCAATTTGATACTTTTGTGTATAATTAATGAGTTAAATTCAGCTCGTTTGTTACTGTGTTCTCAAAAATGACTGACAATTGCTATACTCTCCTGCCCCCACCCTCTGTGAAACATGCAAGGCTCTTTGAACCTATAGATTGTGTAAATTACAGTGGTTAGTTGGAGTTTGCGTTTAGATTACAGCTCATGCTGGGAAATGTTTAGGTTCAGGTTGTCAAAGCGAGGTTACACATGTGGGTGAGGTCAGACCACACAGCCCCAGTTAAAAAAAGGAGGGGTGGGGGTCTTTTCCCCTAACTGTTAACAGAAGATTTCAAGAAGATTTTTTTTTTCAGAGGGCAAAGATATCTGAGAAGTAGACCCCTCTCTTAGAGAGAAGAAAAGCAAAGCAGGAACTGGTGGAACAATTAAGCTACTTCTGCCAAGATGCTACTAATCTGCTCTGGTTTAGTCCAACAAAACATGCTTAGAATAACCTTCACATTAAAGTGGTGAAATATATATGGCTCAATTCAATGAGATACGGTAACTAATGAAGGTCCTGTTTATAAGAAACTGAAATCTCAGAATATTTAGAGAGACAGTTGTAAAGGTTTTACTGCTGACATAAAAATGAACAGGGGAGCACTTAAAGGTAAAGAACCACAAGCCTCTCATCTATGGTAAAGGCAGCCTCTCACATCAGCTATAGCAGGAAGCAGCTACCTTAACATCAGACAGGCTGACAGCTTTTAAAAGGGGCCTCTCTTACTTTTTAATTTGCCTCAAAAGAAAGATGGAACTTTTCCAGTTTGAGTACAGTGCATGTGTGGATTAGTATGTGTGTTCAATCAGTAAATTAAAGAGACTGCATGAACATGAACTGAACATGTGAAGTATGTACCGAAGCCAAGACATGTTTTATATAACTAATAGGTGTATTTAAACCTGTATAATCCAATAGAATCTGGTTTTGTTTTGTTTTTTTTTGGTTTTGTGAAATCCAAAAAAAGTGGCATACACTAATGATGGAAAACCACTTGGAACTGAGAAACTTGTTTTTCTAAAATATTTGAAGTCCTCTTAAATATTTAGCTATTTCAAAAAAAATTTTTTACATATGGACCTATTAATTTATTTAACTTTTGAGAAGAAAGTTATCTAATTACTGCAGATATTCCCAGAAAGTCCTCAGTGGATTTCATGACAGGTTTTGGGTCATTGTCAGTCTGGCTTCTTTTAAAAGTCAGTTGGGGCCTTTGATACAGTCTCATATACCATCCTTCTCGATAGACTTTCTTCTCTTGGCATCACAAGTACACCACTTACCTGGTTTCATTCAAACCCTTCAGACCGCACTCTGTTCATTCAGTTCATTCACTTGTTGTTTAGTTCCTGTCACCTCCAGTGTCCTCCAGTTCTCTGTCCTGGGGCACCTATCGTTCCTCATGTACACCCCTTACCCCCCTCAGTCATATTTTCCACAAATATAATATTCACTTTCAATGCTATGCGGATGATACCCAGCTCTACGTCACACCCAAACCACACTCCTAGCCTCATCCCTCACTGACTACCTCCTTGAAATAAAATTCTGGTTCACTTCAAACTTTCTTGAATTAAATCCCAAAAAACAGAACTTCTTTTAATAGGCATAAAATTGACATTAAACAAACTCCATAACTTTTCTATTCTTTTCGATAACTCTTCCATCTTTCCCTCCCCTCAGGTCAAAAGTCTGGGTGTCATCCTCGACAGAACTTTTTCCTTCACCTCTCATGTCAGTATCACTGGGTCTGCTTATTTCCATCTTCGTAACATACATCGTCTCCGTTCTTCTCCCACTCCTAACTCCATTACCAGTCCGGCGCGCATGCACGAAAAACCCGCATCAAAACAATAACAATGAACTACCCTATTCATGTTCACAGTCTCTTGTCACTTCCTGTTAGATTATTTCAATCATATTCTTTTTGGTCTTCCACATAAAATCCTTCATAAGTTAGAAATGGTCCAAATCTCAGCCGGCCATACCATCACAACCAGTCCTTCAATCACAACATCACACATAAGCTGCAGCAGCTTCATTGGCAATCACACATCGCATCAACTACAAAGTACTCCTCCTTACTTGGAAAGCTATTCACAACCTCGCCCCTCTATATATTTCTGATCTCCTACACATTGCAACACCTGTCTCCCCCCCCACAGATTCTCTTCCTCCGTTCATCTTACTGTACCTCCTGCCCATCTTGTTACCATGGGCAGTAGAGCATTCAGTTGCTCTGCTCCCCAGCTTTGGAACTCACTTCCACCTGACCTCCATAACACAAACTCACTACAACTTTTCAAATCCAAACTCAAAAGCCATCTGTTTAAACTAGCATACTCCCTAAGTTGTATTTAGAATGTTTTTTTTTATTGTTTTTGTTTTATAGTATCGTGCCTGTTATTGCATTTGATGTAAAGGGACCTTCAGAGTATTCTTTTTATTTCATGTCTGTTCATGTTTAGTGTAAGGTGACCTTGAATGTTAAGAAAGGTGCCTATAGTTAAAATGTATTATTCATTAGTAGTAGTAGTAGTAGTATCTTATTTTAAAGAGCTTATTATTCTAAAGAGCCCATATTAGTAATTTTCACCATGACCCTTTAAAAAGGCATAGAAATAAATGTAAAACTATTTAGGATCACTTTTATATAATTTATGCATTGAGCACAACCTACAGGCTAAATCAGATATACGATTTTAAAAAATTTTATGTTGTCTGTGCTTCTTCCTGTTAGATCTCGGTGCTGCATTTGATACAGCTGATCACAATATTCTCCCAGAAAGACTTGAACATACTGTGGGGGTTAAGGGAACAGCATAGGCTGGTTTAAACAGGACCAAGGCTGGTCCATAGTACCAAGATCAATAATTTCTAACATTATTTCAATGTGGTTTATTATGTAGCACAGATTAAAAAAGAAATCTCAAAGAATTTATAACATTAACATTTTTAGTTTTTTTTGTGTTTTTCGGTGTTGGGTGACATACTTCTGCAATGACCAGTGGGTGAGAGACTATACTTCAGACATCCAAACCCTTTCCAATAAAGGCAAATCATATTATCATCTTTTCTTTCTGATTACATGCAGTTCAATTCAGTCTGATACAGACAGATTAAGTTGTTAATTCAACACCATTTGATACACAGTATAATCTACCCTTATGGAAATTATATATTTAAATGTATCATTTTAGTTTAAACTAATATGTAATGCATCAAACAGTGAAACCAGATACAATAATCTTAGTCAATTTGTGCAAAACAAAACTTTTGGCTGTAATTTGACATACAATATCCTTAGTAGAAAAATGTTATATCAAACTTAAATGACTGGCCAATCAACTGTCAAACTGAGGATTGGTGAAACTACTGCAAGAAACATAAAAACTACTTGTGGTGTCACAAATGTAAGACATACATAAACTACAACCTAAAAGACTAATCACTCCTTTCTTGTTGGAGAAACACTTAATTTGGCACAAGATCAACACATTAGATAATTGCCACATTATCTTTTAGACTATATCAATACTTGGTTCTCTTTTAAAATAACCAGAGTATTACAGTAGTGCTTGCACCACTAAACAAGTGGTGTTTAGTGAGGTTACATGTTGTTATATATGTGTTTCTATTTATTTTCCATATTGGTAGGTAGCCCAGCCAATTGCATCGAGTCATAAACTGTGTCACAAATGTAAGACATACATAAACTACAACCTAAAAGACTAATCACTCCTTTCTTGTTGGAGAAACACTTAATTTGGCACATGATCCACACATTAGATAATTGCCACATTATCTTTTAGACTATATAAATACTTGGTTCTCTTTTAAAATAACCAGAGAGTATTATAGTAGTGCTTGCACCACTAAACAAGTGGTGTTTAGTGGGGTTAAATGTTGTTATATATGTGTTTCTATTTCTTTTCCATATTGGTAGGTAGCCCAGCCAATTGCATCGAGTCATAGGCTTTCTGGCAATCCCTCATTTTGAGCAAGCATAGGTGACGGTGGAAATGAACAGTTGCTATTTAACAGGAAGAATCCTTAGCAGAACCAAACTCAGCATGATTTGCCATCTGCTCTGACCAGTCAGGTTTAACTGGTTTCAGAGAACAGGAACAAGACAGAACATTATTCCAAATTACTGTTCCAGATGTATATTTCATAGCAGAGCAAAACAAAATACATATAGTTAATGTGATATCTCTGCCAATGGCTTTGACAAAGCGGAAAACATAAGTGCTGAACCACGAGTACTTTCTGTGGGAAAGAAAGATGAAAAAAAAGCCGTTATTGTAGCAATAATGCTTTTAGTAACGTTGTCCAGGAAGTAGGCACAGTTAAACAAAATCGCTGGGGCAAATGTATCTTCAGTGAAATAAGGAAAAAAAAAAGTAAATATAAGCTCATGGATAAGCTCATTGTGGCAATATAAATTTAACTCAACGTTCTTTCGGATCATGTTTCAATTTTCTGTAGAGGCTTTGGAAGACAAAATGAATTAAAACCAGTGTCCCAGAAAAAACCTTGAAGTCTTACAAAGATTTTTAAACGTTTTTTTCTCTGTCTTACAGGATTATCGTGTATAAATACGCATTTTCAATGAGCTTTAACTTTGTAGTCCATATGTTTTTAATATTTGCTTTTAGTTTCCATTTTCCTATGTTTTACTTTGTTTCAGTGTTTCTACATTTTATTCTAGCTTGTTTTTTTTTTCTTTTTCCTGTTTTAATCATGTAAAGCACTTTGCATTCTCATTGAACTGAAATGCATTATACAAATAAATTTGCCTCGCCTTGCCTTTTGTGAGTCTTTTGGAATGTGTTTTCAGCTTGATTTTTTCAATAGGGAGTGTTATAGAAATACATCAGGGTTTTCAAATCAGAAGGCAGACTCATTTATCCTGATGCTGTGTCCATCCTCTCACTTTGCAATACATTGAATCAAAAGTGTTTTTTGTTTTCCACTGCAGACACATCACTGTCTGTAGCTTACATTGGTTCAGGCTTCCTAGTTGGCTGCAGGAAATGCTTGAACTGTTTCAAATGAGTCAACGCGAACCACAGGATTTTGGGATAGCAGGCAAATAAACAAAAACAGGTCTTGGGTATTATGTGCAAAACCATAAAAGTTTACATATCCATTCATGGTAAATTTGGTTGAGCAAAGTCTGATCTACAAAGGGTTTTAATCGGCAGACACAACTGTGGTCCACCTGCCTTGCATCTCAACTTGGCGCGTACCTCAAGTAGAGTTTACATTAAAGAGGATTCATTAGAGATCCCATTATGACAGTGTCTCGCCCAAGGCCAAAATCAAATTTCGGTAGATTAAGAACTGATCTAAAAAGGAGCAAAAAAATTCCATAAAAATTAATACAACTCAAATTAAAAAAAATAATAATAATGGAATGTGGTTTATTGAATACAAGGTCTCTTTCTTCAAATGTCAATGTGAACTTTATTTATATAGCATGTTTAATACAGATGCCTCTGCCCAAAGTGCTGTACACAGGAACAACAAAACATCTAAATATGTATATACATACAAAAGAACAAATACGTAACACAAAATGAGAATAGTTCAAAATGATAAAGTTCAAATGCTAAAAACACTAAAAGAAATAAAAAGAAAAATGTATAAAAGAATGACAAAATAATCTGCTAAGCTTTGGTTAAATGCCAGTGCAAACAGGTGGGTTTCTAACAAAGACTTAAAGTGAAAAGATACTGGGCTGTTCTAATACTCAAAGGAAGACAGTTGCAGAGTCTCGGTCCCCTCTAGTTTTCAGACCAGATTTTGGCACAAACAATAATCAGTTGAGTCAAAGACATTGTTAGTTAATGACTTGATTTCTGATTAATTTGTCTCACAGAAATCTGGCTGCAAGGGGACTACGTTAGTATAAATGAGTCAACGCCTTCTAATTATTTGAATTTTCACATTTCTAGAGGTATGGGATGAGGAGGAGGAGTGGCACAATCATGCAGTTGGATTTATTAATTAGTGCCAGGCTAATTAATTGCTACAATTCTTTTGAACATTTAACCCTTAGTTTTCCTCATCCAAACTGCAAAGTAATAAAACCTCTTCTATTTGTTATTTTTTTATTGTCCACCGGGCCCTTACTCACATTTTTTAGATAATTTCTCAGACTTCTTATCTGATTTAGTGTTAAACACTGACATCATTAATATAGTGGGGGATTTTAACATTCCTGTCAACACTGAACGTGATAACCTTAATGTAGCCTTCAATACAGTGGTCCCAAATTCCGATCCTCTAGGGTCTGTAACCTTTATTTGTTACTCTGCTTCAACACACCTGATTCCAATAATAAGGTCAGTAGCCGGACTCTAGAGAACTGGGGTCTGTTCTTCGTACGTTGCTTAAAACATCCAAGATCAAATGAGACATCCAAGATAATTTCATCCGGCTAACCATGATCCGGCTAATTGGGTTCTTCAAACACTCCTGTTGTTTATGATTAGTATGGCTGGATTGAGTTATCTGTGATAACTGCGCGTTCATGCATCACTTTAAAAGGGGAAATGTATCGATAGTAGAAACAATGATCAGCAACGCTGCTATTGGCTGTTCAGCATGGCAAAAGAATGCCCACAGTTTTTATCCCAAACAGAACAAGAGCTTTTAATGAAAGGTTATGCCAAATTTGAGTCAGTAATTAAAACGACAGGGAACACCTCAAAGTCTGCTAAAGCCAGGAGAGAGGGCTGGCAAAAAATAGGCAAATTAAATACATAGGTGCTGTCCATGTTAGATGTTTCTATCAGTTTCTACAGTATGTATTTTTGCATTTAATAATTTAATATTTACTTTGTTCTTTTATGTCAGAGCCTCCACAGGATCCACTAGAACATGGGGACAAGTAAAAGTGAAGTACAGGAATATTCTATAAAATGGTAGCTTTTAATTATTATGCATTATTTTAAAAAGCCACTTGTTATGTCAAGAGATCCAATATCGGTGTCATTCCTTAGACACTGGAAGTAAAGGACACGTGCAAACCGGGAATTTTAACAAAAAAATCTTTATTTATAAAAATTGAAGATTTTCCTTTTCCAAGTCATTCACAGCTTACACGGTCAAAAACTGTATTTCTCCGTCTAATATACGGCTTAACAGGAAACAAACCTTTCAAAATAAAGCTAAACTTCACAATAAAATAGCCTGAACAAATCTTCTTACTGAATATGATAAAAATAAAAAGCAAACCATCATACAAATAGCTTAAATATTTTCTATTTATGGCTCTAACACCACTTTTTCCTCTTCTTAAAAACCACTGTTAAATGATGCGTTTGTCTGTTTATAACAGCAACCAGGAAAAATCTCTCTACAATTACACTGTTGCGCTGCGCTAAAGGATTCTATCTATTGCGCAATACGCAATTAATTCGAAAGCTCTAAAATTATTCTTGCACCTACCGCAACAGGTTGCCGTCGTAAAAATGGACAAGACAAGACAGACTTCCCATCTCCACCCCTTATAAAGCTGTGATCTAATCCTGTTTACATGAAATAAACCTGCTCGAGAGCAGGTTTAAGCTGGCGCACATGTTGCTATGACAACAAGTCCAGGATGAGTTTCAAGAACCAAACAATCCAAGATCATGCCAAATCGTCAACAACCAAATCCAGCTAACTGAGTTAGCGACGTACGAAGAACGGGACCATGGACTGCATGCTGAGGAGGTAATTATAAAAGCTGCAGGACACTGGGCCTTGAGGACCGACATTAAGGACCACTGTCTCTAAAAGCTGAATGGATTTAGTCTGTGAGGCAGACACCCTGTCTACTTTTAAGACTAGGCATGAAACTTTCCCTTTTGACAAAGCTTATAGTTAGAGTGGCTTAGGTTACCCTGAGCTATCTCAGTAGTTATGCTGCTATAGGCTGCTGGACATCAATAACTATTTCTCTCACTCTACTGAGTTCTCCTACCATTCTCCAATTTAGCATTATTTGTTGTCATTTCAACTTCATGTTCTCTCTCTCCGTCTTATTTCTCTTGAAAGTAGGTATTTCTGGCCTGACACTGCTTAGCTATGCAAACACAGAAGAAATGAAGGCTCCTGCCACATAGTTTATGCTGTCCAGAAAAGGGCCAGACTTATTTGGTTAAACAGACAGGAAAGTGGGAGTTGAGTTGAATAGTGGTTTATTTAAATAAATAATAAAGCTTACACATGCCAAGCATGACAGAAAACAGGAACATGGCGAGGATGAGACCAGAACAGGGTAGGATGACAAAAGGACCTAACTATGAGTGAGACTGAACCAGCTGATAATATAGAGAGGAGATGGAAGGAACAACAGGTAGCTATAAACACAGGTGAGGAGAGTGAAGATAATTTAACTGAAGGAGAGGGAGGGCACTAATCTGACAGAGATAGGAGAACAGAATCTACAGGGATACACGGTGAATGACCCAATATGAAAAAAAATAAACTAAACTGAGGACAGGCAGGCAGGAAAATGAAGATGTAACAGAGCAACTAACGTCACACAGAACAGAAACTAAGGCATGAACCAAATCTAACTAATGATTAATGCTGGTGAACCCGATATTCAGCCGGACACAGAGTTACGTTACAGCTGAGGCAGGCGAGCAGAACCAGACTTGGCAGATGACCTATATGGCTGAGGGTGCAGACAGGTAGGGATGAGCAGAGTACCAGAAGATGCATGTAGTGAAAGACCAAAACAGGCGATGTGGACCAGGGAACCACCCGAATGGGCAGAGGAAGCGACTGGAACTCACAGAAAAACAGGCAGAACTGCAGCACGCAGACACAGGCAACTTTTAACAGAGAAGTCCAGCTGGCTGAGCACACAGGAACTGGTAGAGACAAAGCGCATCAAACGAGACAAAATGAGAAGAGACACTCTGGCAGGGATGAGTTGGCTGAAGCTGTTATATGTAGGCAGGTGAACAGATGACCATAGTTGACCATAATTACTGGCAGCAGGTGGAGTTGATGTGAGCTAATTGACCGGTGGCTGAGCTGATTGGATAGTGGTTGGTGGCTGAGAGGTGACAGACTGATAGGAAAAGTCCAAAATAAACAAACAAAAACCTAAATTATGACTCGAACAGAGTGATAATAATAAAGAATGAAAACAGAGAACTTAACTAATGACAGAAACAAGGATCTCAAGATACACAATACTAAAGGGTGCAAACGCAAATAGACTGCAGGATCCCCAGGGAGCTACAAGGCAAGGCAAGGCACATTTATTTATATAGCACAATTCAGTACACAGACAATGTAAACTACAAGAAGTAATCAAATCCTTGTGTATCCTGACATTGTCCCACTTCCATTAGGTAAATGATTCGGGAACATTAAGCCAAAAACTAATAGACATTTCCTAAAGCTGAGAATGCAATCATCCTCTGCTAAAAATCAAATAGATCACCAACTCAGTCTTTGGTCTTTTTATATGTTTACAAACATGCTACAGGTTCCCTAGGTTCTTGATTCAACTGAGAACTATTTACACTGTCTTTCACATGCTGATGTCTATTTGCACACTTTTAGTTTCACGTGGAGTGTTTGTCTGGTACGTCCATGCAATTGCAAAGTCTTTTACGTCATCCTGTAAACAGATTGCTATCTGTCTTTTTTGCCTTAAACATTTAAATGTTATCAGATGCTAAAGAGTATTGACACAACTTTTCAGCTTCTCAGGAAGTGTTGCCGGAACATTCAACCCTAACCTTTTGTTTTTGATTTGTGTCTGCGTGATATATGTGGATTCTGAGCTGGTGTGTCTCACCAAAATTTTATTATGGTTACATAATGACAATAAAGAATCTGGATTTCTTGATTATTGATTGTAGGACATGGTCTTGGGGAGGTCTTTTCTTTTGCATGCAGTGCAAATTTGTTGGAGCACGAGAGCTCCTCAGCCTTTAAACAAAACAGAAAAAGGTTCACAAATCAATTGTTAGGAGTTTTGAAGGGGCATCAATGATGACAAGGATGAATCCTAATAAATTTGGAGTCTGTTCAGTCCCTTTCTGTTTTGTTTCCCATTTTAAAAATAATCCAAAAAGAGTTTCCCCCCCCCCTCTCTTGTGACCACCCAGGCATGATGTGGGAACACTGTGTCAGGTGGTGAGGTTAGGAGACTCTGGGACTGGCGCTTGAGGTCAGACATGGGTTTATTTACCCAACCCAGCTTCTGTCCAAAAACATCCTTTGCAGTCTCCAGGTGCTGATCAGAAAGAGTGCAAGCAGTGAATGTTTTAGAGGTGTTATGAGACAGACAGCCTATTTTACTCAACCAGAACAGAGCTGTTCATTTCTCATCCCCGTTTTATGTCTTTTGTTGCAATCTAAATGTGTTTTTAAACATTTTTTTCGTGGAAGAACTTTAGAATTTCATCTCTTCAGTGAACCAATTTGGCTCTATTACTGATATCTGAACAAGAGTTGGAGAAATTAAAAAGACATCAAGCTTTGAATTGAATGCTATCCACTTTTCCAATCTTCACAGGAAATTCAGCAGCACCGTTGTTCTGCTTTCAGGCTCTAAAATGCCATTTGTATCTCAAAGACAACAAGATGGATGGGAATTTGCATTTAGGACAAATGCAGCTTTGCCCATGAATCATTCACTGCTAACCGTGGAAAGCACAAAAGCATTCCACGGTTTACAGCTCGCCAAGAAATAATTTCAATATTTATGTTTAAATATTGTATTACTCTCATACAAATCCTACAGTAAGACATTTTTGGTTTAGAGTAAAAGGGCTACAGGAAAGTTTGCCAATAATTCTAGCTCACTCTTACATTTCTTCAACAAAACAGATTAATTCTGATTTTGGAGTCCAACAGCCAAAGTATCTACAGTAGATTTGTCTTCGGTCAGAGGAAGGAACCCTGCCATACTGAATCATGTTGCTAAGAACAGTCCAGCTCTCCAGGCGATTGGTGGAGTAATGTAAAACCGGGCAACAACAACATTCCGGTTGGAAAAAAAAAGGATTTGAGGAACTACCAGACTACTTATGCATAGCCACAGTTCGAGGCAGCTTTTCTGTGCCAGATATATGAATAATAACTCACAATGCTAACTCCCAAACCAATAGTATATTTTAGACTGAGTTTGTTCCAAAAGTGTGCACACTGTTTCAATGCTGTTTTACTTGATGTGCTTTACCAAAAAAATAAAAATAAAATCTTTATTAGAAACAGTTTATAGTGTGCTGATGAAATTTTAATCATTTTGTTTTTCTTTTAGAGTTCACTTACAGCACATGTAGAACTGCCTGTACCAATTTTAGGAGACCCTTGATAAATCAAATGAGTTCAAAATAAACTTCAGGCTTTCTGTAACAAACCTCATGAATTCAACCGTAAAACTATAAAGAATAACTGAAGTAGCAGTACCTGTCAGGAGTTTCAAGACATAGATAGGCCTGTTGTGATTATTAAACTTAGCATTACGATAAATGTCCTCTCAAATAGTCATATGTCTGACCTTTTTAATTTTATGTTATTTTTTTTTAAGTTAAAACTGATCTGAATGATATGAACTGAATTCCATAAATGTAACATTTCAAGATTAGACCCCAGAACAATTAAAAGCACATGAAACCATCTCATACAGCAAGATGAGATGATGAGATATAACAGATGACAGAGAATCATTCTGCATAGAGACTTAAAATGCTCACAGCAGTGTACAGTGGCCTTCAAAAGACTATGATGAATTATTTCCTAAATTTTCCACTTTTATTGTGTATCATTTGCAGTTTAGATGAAAAGCAAACAAATCTGTTAGGGGCAAAAAAAATTTAAAAGCTGCAACAACCTGGATGCTAATTTGCGCACACAACTTTAAACTAATACACTGTTGAAGCACATTTTGATTTGATAATTCAGTTGTATGTTTTTCTAACTCTGGTCTCAGACATGTTCGCACCAAAACAAGACTTTTCTTTTCTCTGAGTATGCTTGGACTCACTGTGATCGTTCTCTTCAGCTTTCTGTCAGACACTTCAACGGTGTTTTGGCCAGAACATTTGGAATTGCTCACAATTTCATCCGTCTTGTCAAAAATCCTAATTTAATCCGAAGAAAAGGTAACACAAGAGCATGAGCCTGCCACCACCATGTTTTACAGCGGTCATGATGTTGTTTTTAGTGATTTGGAGAGCTTTTTCTCCACTGAATGCACCTTTCAGTGTCCCAAAGGTTCAAGTTTGCTTCCATCACACCATTGCATTATATTCAAGAACATTTGGGATTTGGCCCTGGTGTTATTATTCCTGACATGCATAGATTACAGAAAATTGCTGTCACATGTTGACCACGAGTGTTTGGTGGTAAATAGTCAGTCAGTGTTATTTTTGGCCTCTTGGCAGCATCTCGGACCACTTGCTGTCTTGATTTTCTATCCATGATTTCTTTTTTTAAAGGGTTGGTTTTTGTCATTGTGGTCCATTATTTTTATTGTTTTGTGAAACTGTTTTCACTGCACTGTAATGCTTTTGCATAACCTACACAATGCGGTGCATTTTTAACTTTTGTTAACCAGTAAAGTCAGATTGATAATGTGCAGCAGTCTACGTTCTGCACATTATCAATCTTGGACTGCTCCCATCAAATCCATTCAGGGAAAGTAGGGACATTCAGCAGAACCTTCCGAGCTGATTGGGTGAAGCAACACCTGGTGCCTGCCTAAGGCTGGTTTTAGCTAATCGCAGTATCAAATAAAAATGGAAGCAGCAGCTACCATGAAAGTATGGGAGGAGGAAGGTGCCAGGAAATGTTCAGGGTGAGGCAAGGAAAAACTGAACAAAACAGATTTGATAGCAGCAGCTAAGCGTGTGTCCTCTATTGCTGCCATTTTTACTTTGGTTCGGCTGTGGGCTCGCCAGCTCTTGCTTTTGTCACAGCTGGTATGGCAAGATGAGTTACTGTGTGTTTGTGAACGAAATACAAATACCATGAGAATCCAGCTTGCAGGCAAGGTACATTTTTTGTACCCTTCAAACAAAATAAACTAAAAAATAAAGCAATCTGTCCAAAATGGGGCAACAGTTGCTTAGGGGCTTGGAGTCTATCCTGTAACTGGTGGGTTGCTGGTTCGAACCGCCTCAGTCATTGTGTCTTTGGGTTAAGACACTTCCCCTGCTTTGCCTGCAGCCAGTGGTCATAGGGCACGGTGGCGCCAATTGTATGGCAGGTGAGGCTACTATGTAGCTCACCACTTTCAGCGTGCGATTGTGTGAATGAATGGGTGAATGACTAAATGTAGCGTAAAGCACTTTGGGGTCCTCAGACTTGATAAAGTGATATGCAAGTGCAGGCATTTTACCATCTGCGTCTCCTGACTGATGCCTTTGTGCAATGAGATTATATGGTCAGAAAAATCCCACAAGAACAACAGAACTTTATTTTAGCTAAATAAATCATGTCCAAACTTTTTTAAGTTTGAGCAAAATTTAAATTTCAGCAGCAGCTGTATGTACTTCTGAAAAACTATAGAATACAATACAAATACAATAAAAAATAGAGAAGTGCTACAAGCTTGTCAAAAGCAAACAAGCAAGTTTTTAATGGTCAATTTTCTATTAAAGAGTTTTACACTGAACTGTATTAGCATATCTAAGGAAAGTGAGTTTGCCTTAACATAATAAAATATAATATGAATATTCTTCAATGGAAGACAAGTTTGTGTTCTTCAGTAAGCTTGGATTCAGAAGACAGTATACAAAAACAAGAGTTCAACAAACATTTAAGTTTATAGACACATACTTGGCAACACTGTCACCTGCTGGTTTAATACTAAAAAAAAATGACTTTCTTTAAATTGTACTTTTCTTGTGAAGTCTATATATCTGTAAGTCTACTTCTATTAAATGAAGAACCATTTGCTGCAATAGTTTACATGGCCTGCCACAAAGTAAGTAGAATGAGTTCTTACGGTCTTAAAGAGTTAATGAGATGATGAAAAAAATGATACCATATTGAAAATTAAATGTCATATTCATTGTGCTTGAAATTGGGAAAAAAAGACTGCGAAAGTAATATTTAATATTCAGCTGTACTCTCATCCTTCTCTTAGAGATTTTTTTTATTTCTTCATGTGTCTTTATATGAACAAAATATTGAGTTGCTGTAAAGTTTAAAGAGCATATCCACATATTAGTGATCCTTTCATCTTACTCTTTGATTATTTCCTTTGTTTGTGCTAATAATAATGTATTAGTCAAATTTTATTCCTGGATTTTAACCTGAATAAGTTTCTAGCATCTTGCAAAAATGTTCTTTGCACTTTCCAGTAATAGAAAGCAACTGTGCCGCAGCTTTAGTCCGCACACTTTCACATACACTCAAAACCAATCTTGGGAAACATCTGTATATTTCTGACTAATGGCTGCAGCTTTAATCGCTCGTCTGAGGCAATAAACCAGCCAAGATAAAGCATGTACCTTTGAACTGTGTTGCAGCTTTGTTTAATGAACTTATACGCAGATTATCAAGATATGAGATTAAAACTGAAGTATATGTTGAAAGAAATGCTTGACATAAACTGCACTCTACATAGATGTAGCATGACTCACAATTATATGTAAATATGTGGGCCATTGTAAAACTCTCAGTTTCAAACTAAATACAAAGTTGATGATACATTCATGTGCTGCATCACAAAACCTTTAGATAAAAAAAATGTAAAGGCCTTAAAATAAAGTAGCTAGAAAATCAAATGTAGTTTTCATCAAGTATTTGAACGAAAACAGTTGTAAAACACAGATATATTGATTTTTATAAGTCTGTGAGCACAAGATAAGATGAATTGTTGCGGATCAAAGTTCTTTCGCTGAGCTAATCTTAAAGAGCTCATAAGAGTTATGCAGGCTAATAATTTTTCTTTCTCTTACTGATGATATTATTATTTTTATCTTTTGCAAGGACACGTGGCATCATGGGAAGCTTAGGATCTGGGTTGTGTGTGTGTCTGTAATCGTGTGTCGCAGCCACAGACATAATGATGAGAGCATGTCTAGGGGGCCCCACATCTGTCAGCATTTTCCATCTGCCAGACTGGCTGTGGTCGATTAATCCCTGACAAAAAAAAAAAAAAAGAAAACACACACACACACACACACACAACAGGGCTCTGCTTGAAAATCAATCATGAAAAGGTGCAGTGATTGCAAAAAACTTTATGTCATTGTTTACAGTGATTGGGCATATTCAAACAAGTGTTGCTTATCTGAAGTTTAAACTCTTAATCCTGTAGTCCTGATGTTGACCTCTGTCCATCTGGCGCCTTAAAACGCTCATCGGGCATGGAACATTAACTCAGCACTTTGACCCGCATTGTTAGTTTAAGGCTGTCTAAATGGTTTCAACCTTTTGAAAATGGCCTAACTTTTATTTTTAAAACAACTACAGGAAATTAAACAAATTGTGATGTACTATCTACTATTTTTATGTACTATCTGCACCATCATGTGGTCATTTATTGCTGCAATACATCCTGCTGCTACATGCACTATTCATATTGTCTTACACATAACTTTTCTTTACATATAACAATGTATTTATGTGTTGCTGCTACATTACTGACAAATGACAAATACTTATATTTATAATGTTTTTTGTCTTCTCTTTTTTATTTTGAGCAACAAAACTTTGCTCAAATGTAAGTTGTGAATATTCAGTTGAATGACAATAAAGTCTGCTTAAGTCTAAGTAGTTAGCCGTTTCATACTCATTTGGTGGCGATAAAATACTGGACTTTTTTTTTTAAATCACTGTATTTTACCTTTTAAGAAAGGATCACAAGGGTTGTTGGGTTATCCAAATGTACATCTATCAATTATAGAGAAGATGTAGAGTCTGGAAAAGTAATCGCAAAGTGTATTAATGATTAATCAATTATAAGCAAGTATTTGCAGATGGTTCAAAGGAAGTAGAAACCTGTAAACTGTCAGAGGAATATGTGTTTCACAGGTTTGGTGTAATGTAAGGTGACCATATCATAATTTCCACAATAAAAAAATAGAGCACATGGTAAAACACTTTAATGATACTGTTTACTTAAAGAAGATTTTAACCTATTCAAAGTAGGACTTATCTATGTAGAACAGCAAAGTAATACCTTTCAGATAGGCTTTCACAAATCAACAACTACAAAAATAACCAATACAACCTCTGGAGTTAAGTGATGATAGACATAATGCCTTTATCGTATTAGAAAGTTTATATGTAACAAAATAGCTCTCTTCAGGTTTTACTGGAGAAATAAATAAACAAAAACATGAAATATTTTTTCTATGAAAGTAAGTATTCTATTATTTCTTTTGAATGCAATAAAATGAAAAATAAATGAAATCCAAAATAAAAAATAATCCGCAGCAGTGTCAGGTGACACTTTTTAATGGCAAAACTTCTAATATTCCTCAGAAGTTTTGGGTTGCTCAACAAATAAGCATGGAAGTCTGCAAGAACTGTCTCTGAAATTATGTTGCATAAACAAAATCCCCTTCAGTGATTCAACAGAAACCTCGCACATCTGATTGGTCCACTTGCTCTGCATCAATGAGAAAACCTTCTCAACATTTGCATTTTGTGAATGAAGTGCAATCTTCCTTAACTCTGAGTAATACCTTATGCTTCTGGCATGCTAAGTTTTCAAACTCACTTCTGGTGCTTCAGTTGTCCACTGATGTCCTCATCATTGTTGCACATCTCTGTGAACTTCTTCAGGTTTGTTATGGGGTCAAAACAATGGACATCATCAATTGTCACCTTCTTCTCTCCTAAGTAATTGATGCAGACTTCAACATAATTTCAGTTAGGTGGCTCACTGAGACCCATCCACATAAAAGTTGAAAACTCCATTCCACGAGAGTCATCCACTTATCAAGATACTCCAGACATGCGCCTTGAAAATCAGCAAGAACTGGCTGCAATTCTTACCGAGTCTATCCCTGATCTTTTGTGCCAGTAGTCCCTTAACTTTGAGCTACAACGTGAAGTTGTTGCTGTTGCGCTCAACAACAATGGCGTGGATACTGTTCAAGATCTTCTTCGGTTACCCGGCTACCCGGCTACTTCGGTTCCATTTCTTGAACTTGGACACGAGTAAGTTTATGTGCCAGAGGTAAACCTCACTGAAGTAATTAAAAAGAATAAAAAAAACTTATTGGTCACAAGGGGTGGGTTTTAGTGTGAGAGAAAGAATGTCTTTAAACCTGGAAACATATGTATTATCCTCTCCACACCTGGGAGAGTGACAGCCACCTTCTCTTGCAGTGAAAAAGTGTCCTTCTGTATTCAATATCAACAAATTTACAATGGTAACTGTGTGAGCGTGAAACTACTGGTAGACTTTGAACATGATGTTTTTAAAGTCATTATCTATTGTGTCTATCCCATGATGAGCACAGGTTTTTGTGTGCTGGGCAACGCACAACAAACAGTCTTGTTCTGCGGCAACCTCTTCAATTTGGCAGACACATTCTTTACCCTTTCATCACGCTGGATTCCTCCAAAAGTTGTGTTGTCTCCAGTAAATGCAACACTTTTTTCAGACTTTTTTTTTTTTTTTTTTTTTTTTTTTTTGCTAATGTTTTAGTGAGGTGTACCATGGTTTCTGTCGTCCCCTTAGGTGTGTTTCTCTTCTCAATTTCTTATGCTTGCACGCCACCCTTCTTCCATTCACAGTACTGGATTATGTTTTCTCTGCTCCATAGTTACTCCTGTCTGTAGAAACTCTGCAGTACTGGATTTTTTTTATAAAGGCTTCATGAACAACTTCAAAGGAACTGGCTACTTTCATGTCATTGACAATATTCTCAGTGCAATTCAATTTAATTGGGGGGGGGGGGTAATAAATAAAGAGATTTCATGACAGTAATATGTTTGGGGGAAGGCAAAAAGTGTTTTATTTTAAAACAATATTGTAACAGAACAGTGACCTTTTTAGTTTGCTGTTTCATATTAATCATAAACCACTCCTGCACAGAATTTTCTAATCAATTAATATTGTAGCTAATTATGTATGAATTTTTAAACCAAGAAGTCAAAATTCCTATTGGGAAAATCAGAGGTTCACCGCCACTCCCAGACTTCAGAACCAAATATGACTGCAGTGCATATATAGTATAAAAGAACTTGTCAGTTCTAGCCATCAATTCAAGTTAACCCAACAGCTGACCAAACAAAGCCCCCAAAACCCCGAAATCTCATCACATAAAACAAAATTATTTTGAAAGCACATTCTATTAGAGGGCATGTGTGCTGTGAAGAAAACAAAGCATGATTAGCAAAAGAGCCTTATATAGATTGGGAAGCATGTGCAGGACCTGACCAGCTCACCAAAATATAATCATCACCAATTCTGCTGTGTGCTGGGTAAAATGTGAGAGAATCTGAAGTGTTTACCTGCCATTAAATCACTTTCTTTTATGGAGAAAATAACATGGAAACAAGTTATGTTATGTTAACATTTCGTAGTGACAAATGTAATATCCTGCTTTTCATGACTGCAAAGCTTAGTGATAGCTGCAGTGTAGTTATTTGTTAATACAGATGGTACCACGCAAACCTTTTTACAAAGAGATGTTGCTACAGTGTTTAAATGTGTAAAATGCTGACAAATCCAGTTTTATAATCTTGTTTTGCTTATAGTAGTTTGCCTGTTCTCTGAGGGCATCACTTCTCTTTTGATTTTTAGGTGCTTGTTAGCTCTAAATTATAGTTCATTTGTTTGTTTGTTTGACTTATAAATAATAAATAGTTAATAGTTATAAATAATAATTGTCATGGTTTTCAGATGACGAGCCCACATGCAGATACGAACGGGAGGCAAAACACAGTTTTAAGTTCTTTTATTAAAGGAAAAATAAGCAGGTTTATGGACGGACTACTGGTACTCGGCTGGGTCAGAACGTCAAGGCTGGAGAGACTGTAAGAGAGAGAGCACGTGAGTTCTTCATAATGAAAGCCAGAAAAACCGACTAAGAGTTGCGCTGCTTACCATTAGGCAGGGCGGACCTAACCGGGAAGAAGTAGCGTCAGGAGAACTCTATGTGACTACTCTGATGGAGATAGGTGGCTAGTGGCTGAGGGCGGCAGATGTAGCTGGTGAGGAATCCGAGATGACCTCATCGGCAGCGGTTGACAGATGGATTGACCAGAGTGAGCACAGAACCAACAGCACCCGGGAAAGGGGATCTCAGCCCTCGCTGGGTAATTTCCAGGAAGTATGAGGGGAGCGCCAGAGCAAAATCTGAGCCGACAGGTCTGCTGGTCTGTTTCTTCGGACGAGACGTCAAGACAGGTGAGTGCATCCAAGCACCAAAATCACGACTGGTTAAGGCTCCGGCGTCTTCCATCTGCCAGTGCTCTGCTTAAGAAGCCAGAGGAAGCCGCCTGCAACGAGCTGCAGGTGTGGACCACGCCTCCTCAGCCAACTAGGCACACCTGCGGAGTAGAGTTAGCAGCCAACACAGAGAATCCTGACAATAATAAATAAATAGCTAGTATTGATTATAAATAATCAATACTCGCTGTTCCTCAGAGTATCACAAAAGGCACTGGATACTCGTACAACAGTATTCTTATAAGAACATAAATGCTTAGGGATGAGGATAATAATAATAATAATAATAATAATAATAATAATAATAATAATAATAATGTGAAAGAATTTTAACTTGATATGCACAATATATTTAATAAAGGTCGAAATACATTCAAGAAAAAAAATGTGATTTGTCTATAGAAAATTAAAAAATCAACTTTGTAATATCAAGCTTACAAAAACAGCAAAAAAAAAACACCTTTAAGAGAAACATTTAAAACGAATTTTATTTTATTTTATTTTTTTACTGGCTTGAATGCAAGCTAAAAGTAGACTGCATGCTCAATACACACCAGAGGATGGCGCTTGTGCGCGACGTCGTCAGCTCCCGACATTCAATGCCAAGAAGAAGAAGAAGACAGAGGAACCTAGTAGTTTCTAGAACTAATGTTTCCGGTCGACTGTATTTTTCCTTCGGACGTCTTTCTTTCGCGCTTAAGCAACATTAACTTTTGCACCCTTTGGACTTTATCGCTTAAACTGTAATGGCGCTCCCTGGTATGTTCGTTATTTATCTCTTTTGTTGTTTATTGTTAGTGGAGTGAAATAAAGCAAAGAGTTGGACAATATTGTTAAACTAGGCAAAGTGTTGCTAACCTTATCTCCGTGTAACCAAACAGTTAAACATCATAACCCTTGACGTTACACTTTTTTCATTAAAGCAGAAGGCACTGTTGATATTTGTGCAATAAATGAGTTAACAAATAATACAATTTTAGCTGTGAACAGTTCACGTTTTCATAGTTCTGCTGTTCCACCATAGTAGATAGATCAATCAGCGGATAGCCGTGATACAATCAATTTATTTACATCACCATCTGATAATGTTAAAGAGCATTGGTCTGTATTTAATTCTTATGGTTGTATTATTATTATTTTACAGGGCCCAATAAGGACAACATCAGAGCTGGGTGTAAGAAATGTGGATATCGTAAGTAAAGCATCAAGCCACAAATTACAGAACACGTTTTCTGTGTTAAATGTGTTGCTGGTTCGCTAAGGCAGGGTGGTGATCATGAAATTGTTAAACACCCAAATTGTGCAGGTTTCATTCATTTCGTGCCATTCTTGTTCACGGATTTGTCGTTTAAAAGCCACTGTTTTGCTGCCTGCAAGTGTTAAGAGTTACTGTTTCTAAATGAATGAACTCTGTTATCCATTTAACCATAATGTTTGGATTAAAGCTGTGCGATTTTTGCCAAAAATCCAAATTTCAATTATTTCAACTGTAATTCTGATTTGCGATTTCATTTTGACTTTTCTTTTCCTAAACCACAAGCAACAAAACAAACAAGGACTATTTAAAACAAATTGAACTGTTTTTTTTTATTAATCAAAATGTTATTATTCAAGAGAATAGCTTGTTGAGTTGGACATCAGTCCTTCTTGAACATAAAGTGCAACCAACAAACAAGTCTATGTATTAAATGGTTTGAACAGTACTTAATGCTATGGTGAGATTCATGGAAGCTTCTGGTAAAAACGGTATGATTTAAATAAACTCTAAAGCAAATAATAAAATTAGATTATCTCACCGCTGCAACTATCGTCCCCTCCATGTGGAGGTAAACCCTCTTTGAACATATTACCAACGCCTAAAGGACGTGTCTTTTCCATTAATTGTTACATAGCCAAAAATTGCGATTTGGAAATTGCGCTTTTTTAAATTGTGATTATATTGCAAATGCAATTACTTGTTCCTCCCTAATTTAGATTTGCTTCTTAACCGTTGACCTGAAATGTTTACGAGTCGTTATAAAAGTTCACCAAATCAAGTTGGGCTCTTCTAGCTTTTCTGATCAAGAATCTTTATTGTCACCATGTTACCGTAGTGGAATTTTCTTTTCAGACAGACACCGGCTCAGGATGTGCACTGGTTACATATAACACGCAGAGACAACAAGACATAATATTTCCCCACAAAAAAGATAATAATTAATCGGTTGATTGCAGTGACCACCACCTTCCTGAGAAGCTTTAAGCGTGCAAATAGTCTTTGGGGTCTGAAAAGACTCGCATCCGAGTCCAAAAAGTCTGAAGGTAGTCCCGTTGCAAACGATGTCAGATTGATTGTAAAAGGTTGCAAACGATACTGACTTCAGGTGGAAACAAGTATCTTTTTGACTATAACCTGACACCATGCATATTTCCCGTTTTTTAGGTGAATATATTGTTGTGCACTGTCCCTGTACAAATTTAAAAAAAAAAAAAAACATAATGGGGATATGACAGTTCTGTATCTAATAACCAGGTGTTGATGTAGTAAACTGTTTTAAAGCTCTTAGCTGTTTTGGATCTTTTGCATCTTTATTTGCAGAAACGTGATGGGGGGAGGGGTGGCCTGGTAGTCAGATTAGGGTGCTTGTGACCTACAAAAGCCAGGACACATTCACACCCTGACGGTGGTGAGCTATGTTTGTAGCCACAGCTGCCCTGGGCCAGACTGACAGAACCCAAATGTCAAAGTGGGGGATCGATCGAACAGGGTTACAGGACAAACGGCAAAACTCCTGGGCCACTGTTATAAATATTACAAGGGAAAAAATTGACAAATGCACAGATTCTCTATGCTTAATTTTGGGTTTGCAGAATTTTTCCCTACATGGATCAGCTCATTTTTATTAGGAATTCATAGTTTTACAATTGAACATTATAAACTGTAGCAACATCTATCATTAAACATCTTAATTTCGGCAGATATATTCCGCATTTGAATGCAGAAGTACGAATTTTGGCATTCTAAGCCATGAAAACAAAGTGAAACGACCTTCGAGGTTTGAATTTTGAATCGGAAAAAAGTTACCCAACCTTACCTTGTCCTCCGGAATAGCTGCTGTAAGGATGATCATAGCATAATTTGCAAAAATGAATTTATTTGCAGCGCACCTCTAATTATTGTATCTCATTAAAATAAAACGCCAAATATGGTATTGCACAACGTTTGATTTGTGAAGGTTTTTCTTTGATACTGACACTTTGGTTGTGCTGAGTCCATTCATTCACTAGAAATAGCGTAGTAATTAGGTTTTTTTTCCGTTTTATTTTGTTTTACTTGCAAGTTGGGTACTGTTAAGTTGGGTAATTGTGAGGCCAGTGGTTCATTCATGCTATTGCTCTCTTCCCGTTGGTTTCGCAGCGGGCCATTTAACATTCGAGTGCCGAAATTTCGTTCGAGTTGACCCGCAGAAAGACATTGTTCTGGACGTAAGCAGCACCAGCAGCGAGGAGAGTGAAGATGACGTTCCCGCCACTCAGCACAATGAAAAACTGGGGCGAAGTCTGCAGCGCCATAAAGGTCCGTTTCCATGTCACTAACATCTTATGTCTTAAATCACATATTAATGTATTTCTTAGGTTCATATTATTTATCAAAACAAAATGCATTAAAAATACCCTTTAGCTTTGACATCATTGGGAGCTATATGAGTCTTGTATCATAAATGTTTGTAAAAGTACCGACGCTCTGTTACTTAAGCTTAAGAGCAACGTTTCTCAGCACTGACTCCACAATTTTAACTTTTTTAGATAATGAAGATGTTGGGAAAAAGACACGTAAACGAAAGAAGAGCAAAGATAGAAAATCAAGAAAAAGGTAAGCTTTGCCTCAGAAACAATCAGCAGAAGATCTCAACTTAAATGCTCTTTGAGTTGAAAAATGTTATGGTATAAATATTACTTACATGGGTAAAATTTTGTGGGGGGGGCAGAGCATTTTTCTTTCTTTAACAATGATATTTTGTAAGTTTGAAATAAATAGAGTACTTTAGAGATCGATCAATACAGGTTTTTTAAGGCCGATACCGATTATTCTAAAATAGACTGTTAACCTAATTTTATTGTGATTTTATGTTATTGGCATCTGATCTGTTTGTGTCCACTCTGTTGTCTTCCGTAGTGTCTTGTTTAATGCTCATTGTTCTTACCTGCCTTAGGACAGCGGATGCAAATTAGCTCTTGTGCTAATTCTGGCATATTTACAATGATGCTTTAAGCTGACATGTTGATGAATGTGCATTTTCCTAATTCAAATAAATAAATACATTAATTAATAAATATTCTGACATCAGTCTAACTAATACCGATATGTGCCGCTGATTCCTGAGGCCGATATGTTTTTTTTTCCTTCTCCATTTACATGATAAAAATGAGAATGATAACAAATGTTACACAAGTATCAAAACTTGATTTTAAATCCGCTAATATTAACAATCAGCTTCAGACCGCAGTTTGAAAGGTACACAGGAAGAACATGCATCACGACTCTTAAGGCAGCGCTTTGTTTCCACTTAATGAACGCGTCACCGTGAAAAGAGCTTCTTTAGTTCAATGGGGGGAAGGAGGAGAAAAACATGACGTCACCGCTGCAGTGTACGGACATTTTATGTAAAGTTAGATGCTGTGATTGGTAATTATTTTTATGTGGCTACATAATTCTCCACGGGGACAAAGACACGCACAAGTGGCAGCTGGAAATCTGACGTGAGTTTTTAGATACAGACAGAGACACACACCGCTGTTTCCTCCCGCCCTCAGTGAGAAAGCGACAGACTTTCAAAATGCCAGATGCAGCTAAATTAGACAGTTAAAACTACTTTAAAAGTTTAAACCATACCCTTGTTGTTGGCACCCAGTCTTACAGCATTACTAGACTTTCTCTGCCAGGGAGGGAGTGGCAGTGTATGCGCTTTATGTGATGTCAAGGCATTGCTGCTGAATACGCTAATGAATCGGTATCAGCTGATACAAATACAGGAAAAAAAGGCAAATATTGGCCGGCTTCTGAAGTACTTTACTATTAATAAAAATGTTATTTGCTGTCAAGTTTTTTATTTATTTTTTTCTATTTCCTCCAGTTGCCCTTAATTTTTTTCCCCCGTCTTTACCTAGATCCTCATCATCAAGTGACGAAGAACCAAAAAAGAGAAAGAAGCGCAGCAGATCGAGCTCCTCGTCCGACGAGGAGGACAGGAAAAAGAAAAAGAAACAAAGTCACAAGAAAAAGAGCAAAAAGAACAAGAAGGTGCATGGAAAGCATCACAAGAAGAGAGACAGAAAAAGGAAACACAAATCGTCTTCATCCTCTTCTTCATCATCTAGTGAATCTTCAGAAAGTGACTGATCCACCAATCTGTAAAGCCTCAAGATCGCTCACATATTTATTAGGCAGATCGTCTACACTGTCTCTCGTTATCTTTGTGTAAATATATTTTATTTTATTTTTTTTGTAACCTGTGTCCACAAACTGCTAGGCCTCTACATCACTCAGCATCATCCACGACTGTTCTGTATTATCCAGCGCTGCTGCAAACCAGACAACATGCAGTGCTGAAAGTTTTGCATTGCTTTGTCTACCTGACAATTTTAATTTTAATAGGTGTGGTCTGATCATTTGTGCATCAGTGCAAAGTTTTAAAGCTGTGCCGATTTTGTTCTTTACGTGTAGATTTTATGTTTTTTAGTCTGTAGTGAAAGGTCAAATATGGACCAAACTCTTTGAGTTCCACCGTAGTAGAAGTGAGCAGTGACTTGGTGCCGACGTGTTTCTTGGTACCGGTAGTGAGTCCAGTCCTTCACAGCTGCTTATTAAGCCTTGGTAGTTAAACTATGAGAGCTTGTGTTGCAAAGGAAGCATTTTAGTTGTTGAACGTAGAAGTTTGGTTTGTACTGGAGCTGTAAATAATGGACACATGTTGGTGTTTGTACCACAGATGTACTGCAGTCTTCAGCTGGTTATGTTTTTCCATTAGCAATTTCTATCCTGTCCGTAGTTATCGGGTCATTTATTAATTTCAAAGAACTCATCAACGTTACTCCTTTATTCCATCATAAGTTGCCCTTTTGTTTTTACAGCTTTATGCTTGCCTTTTGATAATTGTGATCTCACAATCGAAATAAATTTATATTTTCTCTCAAACTGTTCTATCGTTTTAACATCCTGTTCAGGCCTAACAAGCAGGCATGTGTAGTACAGCCATACATCAGGCAGAGGGCAGCAATGCACTTTCTAAATTAAGTGCAGACCTGCCGAGACATTACAAAGTGAAGTCTAGTTTATTTTCTTGACGAGGCCAATAAAAGTCTGTTTGATTTCAGTAATATTGGCAAATAAGCACAACCTACACTAATATCCTGTTAGATAATAATACTGTAACACATGTACTATTATGTGAGTCAGTGACTCAGCCTCACACCGTTTAAATCTTGAAAATCCACTTAAAACTGAATTGATGAAAAATGTTCTTAAATTATATGTAAAATAGGAGAGAAATTGCATCTCAGGAGTATCAGTAGAACATTGTAATGGCTCGCAGACTTTCCAGAGAAATTTGAACTACCCTCAGGCCCCCTAGTGGTGATGTTGTGAACACGTGAGATTACTGCCATCATCTCCCGTGAAAGTGCAATGGAAGCAATCAAACAGACAGATCCATAGAAGGGGTTATAAACCTCCCGCCTCTTGTTTGATTTGCCAAACAATCATGAATGGGCAGCAGTGCTGCTTTGGCTTGGCTCCATAATGGAAGAGGCCCCCGTGTCAAACATCAATCTTACAACAACAAATGTTTGGAGGGATTTTAATGAATACAAAGAGTCTTTTGTATCACACTCTTAGAGGGAGGTCTGATTCATGCACTCGGTGAGTCATATTTAATTTAGCCACAGACTTTTCTGTCAAAAACTCATATAGCGAAATTAAACTCATCCCGCAGTTACATTTGCTAAGAATGAGCTCGATAGGATAAGAACTTGCATTGTGAGCCTGGGGCCCAGACTACCTGCCTGCTTGAATGACAAAAGATTGCACCTTCACTAACTCACTGGGGAGGATGGAGAGTAAAGCCAGGAGAGCGCTCCGCCGAGAAACAACAAATACCTGATCCCAGCAACCATTGATCGCACTGATATATCGACTCATATTATCTATGAGTTGAGTAAATGAAGAGAAAGTGAAAGACCTTTCAGCTTTAATGAGTTTACGTAGCCGTGCCCAATGACGAAATCATGACTTAGTTCCCATCAGATTTCTTTCGAGAATAGTGAAGGTTGTATCAATAAGAAACGTGTGAGAGTAAGACATTCCTGGTGGCGACTGGGGTTGTTTCTTTTTTTCAGTTTTCTATCGTGGATCTTTAAATTTGGGCTGCACGAAAGGCATTTATAAACAGATCATTAATTTCACTTTGCCGCGGGGGAAGGGGATATTTCCTCAGGGAACTGCAGCATCCTGACAGCAAAGTACACAGCTGCTGATCAGAGCCTGGCGTCCTGAAGAAACATAATGCACCATTAGCGTTTTTTTTAGGAATCAAAAGCATCTTTACTGAAAATGTGTTGAAGACAGGCAAGCAGACCATAATATGTAACGTGCGTAGTCACACACACACACACACACACACACCCCTGACTTCTTCTCTTACGTAAAAGAGCTCTCCGTTTGCAAATCGCTTTGAATGGTTTGATCCGACTTGGAATGTAGTCATTCCCACATCAAAGGTTTTTATTAAATGGTAAATGGCTTGTACTTGTGTAGCGCTTTAACTTGTCTGACGACCCCAAAGCGCTTCTCACCACATTATTAAGGGTAACATATCGTGCAATTTATAAATCTAGAAAGCTTTTGAATAATTGATAACTGACCACCTCTTTCTGTATTTCTTGTTAGTGTGTCAGACTATGAATGCAAACCTGTCTCTTTTATCAACTGAATGATCGCATGTTTGAAATGATCGAAGCACCCTCAGTCTTGAGACAGTTACCTTGGCATTTGTAATAGCTTGTTGATATTTCTGGTACTAAGGAGGTGTTTTAGGACTAAAATAGTAGACACCTTCCCAAATATCCCCAGGTAGAAGCACGGTCAACGAAGGGAGAGAGGATGGATCACCTTTTCCGAGATAACTAATTAGCCTTGTTTGGTAGTGTTTATGTTAAGTTTGTGTGTCTTTTTTGTGTAATCAATCACTTCTGATTTATTATTGGTCAATAACTAATTTTACATCCAGTCATGGATTTTATTGGTTAATGGTTTTTGTTGGTTGTTCGTAAAATCTGTAATTTACCTAAATGTTAACTTTAGTGTTGACACTAAATAGATTTTACAGTCTGATAGAAATGCAGACATCTCCTTCCTGTTGCTTCTTTCAATGTTTGCAAAGAGGTTGCTCAAGGGAAGGGAAAAAGATTAACTGATTCGGACATGGTCGTGTTAGAGAAACTAGGCTGATTGATTCATGAACATTAACATGATCTAGCACAGTGTAATATCCCTGCATATGATATCACGTTTAAAAAGTGGCTGCTATGATAATGGACTTGCAATTTGATAAGTATATGCCCTCCTTTTCCTCCCGGCAATCTTCACAGGAAAAAAAAAAAAAACAACTCTCCACAGAACACGAAGCAAACAGGATGTTTGACCTTACAGTTTAAAATCTATAGAGACTCGTATCTAATGCATGCAAACTTAAAACATACTGCTAAAATAGCAACATCTGCACGAATGCTGACGACGACTATCGAATGTGGTTTATGAAGCAATGACATAAAGAAACTTCGTAGCAAAAGAAAGTTAGGCGCGACTTTAGCAGTGCAGATGGCCAGAGGACAAACTTGATGCCGACAAGGAAATGAAGTTGAAGGAGTGCTACCATGTGCAGCCACACTGAGCAAACCATATGCTGTTTGTATAAGAAAACAACTAGGTTTTCCTGTTTGCATCAGCTCATTGGTTTTTATTGAGCCTGTTTGGCTGCAGGAAAGTAGAGAGAAAATGGGACTCTATAGAGCCATTTAAATGGAAATGAGATGGTCAAACTCATCATTTAGAGTTCAGCTGCAGCGGGGTGGCAACTCGCGCTCAACAAAAACGTCTTTGAGGCATTGATCTCAAACATTAGGAAAATATGCTCTTCAAAAATGGCCGACCGGAGTCACTATAATATTAGTAAATGGGTTTCCATCATCGATAGCTGTGTTTTCAGTTGGTTTCTTGTAAAGAAATGTACCATTGTTTCAGAGTTTTACAGACTTCAAAGGATTTAAACTTTTTAAACTTCATTTTTAAAAACGTTTCACAGCATTAGAATGGGTTTAAGCAAGTCAAACCTGTGGCCTTTTAATCATGAGTCTCTATTCACCTTCTCATCACCACTAAAACATAATATCTTCACAGAAAAAAAGGAAAAAAAAAAAAAAAGTAAATCCTTTTGCGGCACTTTGGTGGGAATAACCCAAGCTGAGAGATGGCGCCGGTTTAGCGTCTGTAACCACTGTTGAAATATTATTTTAGAGGCAACCGGTCGGCACGTCTTGGAGTACGGTGAGCACGGCGCTCATGAAATGCATTGAGGGGCAGTTTGGAAGCATTACATTTGCTACCAATTTAGCTCCTTCATCTTAAATTTCGCTCCTCGCTTCCTCTGTTGGCCCTGAAACCAGGCCTAATGTAGCAAATGACCTGTAGGGTAAATAGACAGCAGGCTACAAGACCCAGGCCATCCAAAATGTAGGGTGTGATTAATACTACATAGCTGCACATGAAGCCTGTTCAGCATTCTCCCAAAACTTGCAGGGAAGGAAAACAACTGGGTGAATGGGGTGAGTCTCTGTTCCTTACCCTCTCTTTTGGTCAAAACCGTTTCAGAGGTCTGTTATTATCGGTCTAGTTCCTGGGTTCTTCTTTGGAGCAGAGCTTGTTCGTGTAAACCTTGTGGTTTTCAGGAATTGCTGGGCTGACTGGGTGGCTTTCACTGGGGAATTAACACCAGATAGCATTGGATGATGATCAATAGGCAGCAAAACCTGTTTGGGATTGGACTGCTTGCGCAGCTGGTACTGGCTTGTGCAGTTTCCTGACTCTCGGAATATAGGTCAGTTAGAAAGCAACAGAACTGTGATCTGATTCTATGTTGACCTTTCTGATGTCTAACCTGTAACAGGGTTTAACTGAGAAGGTCGTTAGACTGTCCATCTCCTTCCTTGCACTTGTTTCAGAGCTGCTGCAGGAACAGAGTTCTGAACATTAATAATCAAGCTCCATCATACATCAGAGCTCTGATTACCCCGTATGTTCCTAACAGAGCACTTCGCTCTCAGACTGCAGGTTTACTGGTGATTCCCAGAGTCTCTAAAAGTAGACTGTGAGGCAGATCCTTTAGTTATCAGGCTCCTCTCCTGTGGAACCACCTCCCAGATTTAATCCATGAGGCAGACATCCTGTCTAATTTTAAGACCAGTCTAAAGCTTTCCTATTTGATAAAGCTTACAGCTAGAGTGGCTTAGGTTTACCTGAGCTCTTTAGTTATGGCTACTGGGGGACATCAAGATTTTTCCCTTACTCTCCTGCATTCCTCTGCTACTATAATTTTGCATTTATTTTCTATTTTTCATTATTTTAGTTCTATGTTCTTTCTCTGTTCTTTCAATTCATAGTAGCTACTCCTGGCCTCTGGTTCTGTTTAGCTGTGACACCATCCTGGAGGGTGTCATCAGCTCAGCTGCTGCAGCCAACTCCATGTTATCCTTCTATAGATTGTACAGTTGTCCTCCTCTTTTAGTGTTTAACCTTGTCTCCCTCCTAGACAGCTATTGGCTAAGCTTTTACCTCGACTAATTTTATGTCCTCTCTTTCATTCTCCAGACTTAAAGACAGATTCAAAGTTAGCTGTGTTTCTCTCCTACATGAAGTCAATGAAGTATCTAGTACTGCCATTACTTTTTTAAAACTTTTCTTCCTGGTTCAGTGCTCCCCAGCCGCGTTTCCCCATCAGATACTATGGAAAGCTGCCTCGACGTAACGCCTGCACAGAAAAGCGGGTATGTTAAAGTTTAAAAAAGTTTAATGAAATTGAATGTTTATCGGAAAAAAAACGTAACCAGCTTAACCAGCTGGAAAAATGTTATTAAACTTTTGCGTAATGTTAAATATTGTGTAAGTTAATCTTGGTTGCTATAGCTTGTCTCTCTGGCAGGTATTTTTGAGTTGGAGTAAAAATGAGTCCATAGATCGACAGGCGTTTTTTTCAGCTGTGTTTCTTGTGCAAATGACTTCGACAGTGTTCTTTCACATCGGGCTCCCCTCCGTGTAAAATTGAAAAATAACTTTGGCAAACTTCACAAAAAAGCTCTCTGAGAATTACCTTTCTCTGGCCTCACCCACTTAGAAACTGTTTTCCAGTGTATGTTTTAGCTGCAGTTTATTTTCTTTGATGTAGTTTCCCTAATAATCTGTATGCATCAACATTTTTGTAATTTGTTTTACAAGCGTCCTGGTGCGCAGCTGTGCATGAGATGCAACGCTGCTGCATATTGATTGACAGCCAACGCAGCTCTCATTGACGGTGATTGCAGCTCTGCATTCTTTGTTTCAGAAAAACGCATGTCAAATTAGTTTTTGACTTTTTCAAATCTGACACAGTCAAAAGTGGGAGAATGTTTCAGTTGGCGGGACAGTCCCAAATTGGGACGTCTCGTCACCCTATCTACACCTTATCTTGCTCTAGCATT
Organism: Fundulus heteroclitus; assembly: GCF_011125445.2. Taxonomy (NCBI): domain Eukaryota; kingdom Metazoa; phylum Chordata; class Actinopteri; order Cyprinodontiformes; family Fundulidae; genus Fundulus; species Fundulus heteroclitus. Next base: position 14,902,755 of record NC_046369.1, read on the forward strand.
ACAGTTACTTTAAATCACTACCCACAACCAGGAGGGCTGAGGGTTTCTGACATTTACTTTATATTGGAATAAAATGAATAAAAAAAACTACGTATGACAAAGTGCATCAGAATTTTGAAATCAGTTTACTTTTGTGGTTCATGTCCTCTTTTCCATCTATGTGAGGCAAAACCTTTGACGCATACAAAATATAATTATTCCTGTCTAGGATAATGATGAAATGGGTACATTTTTCATTTGAATTTTAGAAATAAAAATAAAATAAAGTAAAATTCCATAATGAAAACAAAACAAAAAGCAGACAAATCCCATTTTTTTTCTTGTTTTTGGATTTGTTATAATGGACTCCTGATTAAAAAATACAACTGTTAAAACACCCAGAAGCCAGAAACATATTCAGGAGATACCATGGCTACTAAATGTGATTATACCATATGTCTTGTGATTTTCTAAATTGTCCAATTCACTTTACAGGAAGGTGATATTTCTTTGAAAGAAGTACAGTACAGTACAATACAACTTTATCTATCAAGCAATTTAAAAACAACACAACTTTGACAAAAGTGCTGTAGATGGATAAAAACAAATAACATACAGAAATACCCTTGCCAGCTCTAGGAAGCAAAATTAATTTGTCACTTTATTCTTTATATTGGGGTAAATAAATTGTGTTCAAAATAATTTTTCGCAAAATTTAGAAATCTACTATGCTTTTTTCTGGACATGTTTAACATTAAGTTGATACATATATATGTATATTATTTTATTTTATTTTATTTTTTTGTTTCCAATCTTCCAATTCTCAAGTTGCAGTTTCTGTGATACTTTGCCAGTTCAATAGGTTTTATTTCTGGCTCTGTTTTCTCTGTTTGCACATGTCCGTCAATTGATCACAAGTGTCGATTGATCCTCGCACTCTAAAATGCATAGGGACACCTGAGTGCAATAGACAAACACCACGGCCAAAGTTTTGAAAGGATTCATTTCATTCCACATTTCAAAAGATCTCTTTTCTTTCATGATCTATATGATCTGTAGCCTTGGATTATTTAGATATACATAATGTGAAATGTTCTCTGCACTTGGGTTTGACTTCGAGAAACCTTCCTGACAAAATATGACAAAATATTAAGCCACATTAAATGTTCATGAAAAAACAAGTACCGGTAGTATAGAAGCACATTATTCACATCATTTTGTGAGTACTTTTAAATCTACCCCTTGCACAACATTTAAAGCTGAGAAGTAATGTCAGAGGAGAACTAAATAACTTTCCATGCATCCCTCAGTATGAGTTCCTTTAGGATGATGTATTTTGTTTGCATGTGTGCTTTTGACATCTGGGTTTCTTCCTCCTTGTCTGACATGTTCCATCTGTCCTCAAAAAGCCACAGAAGGTAGCAGGGGGAGTGGCTCTGCTCACAATTAAGCACCAAAAAAAGAAAATTACTACAGAACCAACAGCTTCAGCACCACAGATCTTTTCCTCTCTGCAGCCTGGACAAGCATGGATGTTTTACATGTCCCCAACATCAGACACATGTGGCTTTTTGAAAAGCCAACAACATGGTGTCATCTCCGTGTTTGGGCACATCTGCTCACTCTTACTCAGGCTTTAGAGTTCTTTCCACTCCACATTTATATGGAAAAGTGTTCCATTCCTTTGTTCTGCATTCTGTGGGGGGGGGTTTGTCTCTTTGTTTGAAAGAGACATCAAACAGAACCTTGGGGGCACATGATGGACTGACGCTGATGGAAATGGTTATTTTTCATCATTATTCATCATAAGAGACAAAAAAAAAAAAAGCACTCTGGAACAGACGTCATGACTTGATTTTTTTCTCCCTCAGATATTGTAGTGCTTTGTATTGTATTGTAAAGTTTTTTGCACATAACTGTGTGAGTGGCCTAAAACACAGGGTTTTGCACAATTATTCATACTTCTTGACCTTTATTTTATGTATTTATGTATTTATGTAGGGACACGCGTTAAGAATTAAGAAATACCAATATATATAGCTTAATCTAATTTGCGATGCCTGCTCTTAGCTGGACTTCCAGTTACATAAAACAATAAAAATCTAATACAAAATTTAAAATACAAATGCAAAACAAATCGAAGCACAAAATTCAACTTTTTGTGAACATGGCAGTGATGTGATGTAGCAGGTGTCCTGTCAAAACTCAAAATCATTTGGTTATAAATCACCCTGAGTGGCTCCACACTCAGTGAAGACCTGAGATGTCCCAGGAGAGGGGGCAGTAAAAACCCAACCTGACCAACCCGGTCCATACTCCGGCCTTAACCCCCCACCCAGACGACCCACGAGCCCATCCACCCAGAGATGGGGCCAACATGAACCGAACGGGTTAATTTTTCAAAACGCTGATTTCTCACCACGTGTGACAACACACTGTTCATAGTTAACAATGTATGATTTAATCCTCTGTAAGCAAAAGTTAATGTTTGATCTTTTTTTTTAAGTACTATCAATTACTTATTTTCAATAGAAGAAACTGTGCCCATGACTTTAAGAGATAAGATAAGATAAGCTTTATTGATCTCACAGTGGAGAAATTCACTTGTCCCATCGGCTCAATAGTCAAAAGTCAGAAGAAGGTGTCAAAGTAGGTAAGTAGAATCAGTTAGATACAGTTATACAGCTATATACAATATACAATTCTGTACACTCCTATGTATAAATATGTTATTGCACATATTAACTTGATCAAGTTATAATTTGATATGCTCAATTAAGAAGCAAGTGGCAAATGTTGTTAAATAATGTGGACAAAAACCCAAAATTGTAAAGGAAGTGAATAATTATGAGCTTTTAATTATGAGGTTTTAAGTACCTCATTAGGTACTTAAAACCTCATTAGGTTTTAGGTACCTAATGAGTTGGATCGCCATGATCTTTTTCCTGAACCTTTGAGAATGCAGGTAGCATCCAAACCAGCCTATAATTACATACCTGAGTAACTGCCCCAGATTCAAAGGTTGAATCTGGGGCAGTTCCCCAGTTTATTTTTACCATCTGGGGAAGTTCCCAGCCATAATGGATGAATAGATGTCATGAGTAGGAGGGATCAAAAGTGTTTCTGTCCATTTCTTGGAAAAATAATGATGTATAGAGAAAATATATGTTGAGTAACTATTTGATGTTTTATCAATAACTGTATTAACTCCCATCTGCTTTATCTGCTAAAACCTAAACATTGAGTCAAATAAGATCATAGTTGAGCAGACCTACATACATTAACATAACAAGTGGTGAGCTCTATCTTTAACTACCTGACTCTCTACGTTTAGTTCATTAACCGTTTGTTATTGTTGTAGTTGTTGTGGTTTGGTTATTTAAATATCTAATCAGCTATTGACTTGCTTCCATTGACATTTAGTCTTCTGAGTTGTTGACTGATAATATTCAACCTTTGTCCCTCTTCTTTTAATTTACTACATTAAAACACTGTACTTTGTAATATATTCATCCGGATAGACCCTTAAATCTCTTGAGACAGTAGCTTGAAGAATCTTCTTTTGCTCCAATTTTAACTGAAATTGTCAATTTTTCTTTGCAAAATACTGAATAAAAACTTATTCAGTCTGGATGGAAAGAATCAGTGAAAAACAGTTGTCAGGTTTTGTGCCAGATTTTCAATTTATTTAGGTCCAGAATTTCACTGGCCCTGCGCTATACAGCACAGTCTAAACCATTCCATGCTCTGACTGCATGTGTATGGTTTGTTCTGTGTAAAGGTGAAGCTCTGCCCCAGCTTAAATCATTTTTGAGATGCTGTTTTCTCATATGATTGACTTGTATTTAGCCCTTTCATCTTCCCATCAACTTGACTAGTTTTCCTTTCCCTGCTGAAGAAAGCAGTCCCTTAACAGAATGCTGATACCATGTTTCATGTTAGTGGTGTGTTCAGGATGGTCTGCACTACACATAGTGTTTTTGTGTGCTAAATACTATGTGTATGTAAGCCCTGTCTGACCAGAGAACCAATAGTTGGCGTATTAAAAGATTCTCTGGCCTTAGCTGTCTATCTCAACCTCTCCTCCAGAGTTAATGTGGGCCTCTGTTAACCTGGCTGCTTCTCTGTTTGATGCTCTTCTTTAAGTGGTGCCCACATCTTGGTCGGTTTGTTGTTCTACCATATGAGAGATGTTCGAAGGTTGGAACATTTATTATAACCGAAGCCCCACCTAATTGCAATTACATTGCACACATTGGACTATTCACTTATTGGCGAACCTCTGAAGATAAATGGTTGTACTGGCTTTAATGTATTGGCAACAATTATAAATCACACGTTTACAATTGTTATGTAAGAGAAGCCCTTCACCACTAGGCATTACTTGGTGCTGGTTTACGGCACAAAATCCCAATTAAACATACTGAGGGTTTTAAATTTATAATGACAAAATGTGTATCCAAACTGAGTGACACACCTCACAGCAGCAAACTTTTCAATTCAGTTCAGTTCAATTCAGTTTTATTTATATAGCGCCAGCTCACAACACGTCTTCTCAAGGCACTTTACAAAGTCACGTCATCAATTCATACATACAGAAATACAACTTAAACCCATACCACAATAAAGCTGCAGCATGACATTTTTAAAATGCAAGTCTGTCTTGACAGGTCGGACTATCTGGTCTGAACAAACTGTTAGGCAGGCCATTTCATGCTGTGTGATATTCAGTTACCAAGATAATTATTGAATACGTCCAGATTGTTCTCAGTTTTCATTTTTCTAATGGGGCTATTTGGGTTATAAAATCAGATCAGATGTTGACAACAACCCAAGTAAACCAAATTAGGTCATAAATGAGGTTATGGGTAAAACATTGGTAGGACACAATGTAACATTCTCTTATAAAAAAATTAAATTGAACTTTTTACCTCTATCCCAACCTGAACTGAAACAGTAGTTATCTCTTCATGTTGTGTTTTATTAATATAGAGACACACATGTTCATGTTATTAAAGGAGCTCGTTCTGGCCATCCTAAACAAACCAAAAAGTAACCTTTATATTATGTATCTTTCTAGTATTTTGGAAGTTTGTAACAGTACTGTTTTGCTATGACAATATTCAAAAAAGACGAAAATTAATTTTGCAAACATTTACTTTCAGCATGCAGAGCCCTTATGATACCTTTACTAAATAGCAAAGCATTTTATGGTGATTTTTTTTCTCTCCTATCTCCTGGGGGCACCAAATAGTTTCTTCCTAAGTGCAGTATCTGGCTCATAAACTGACAAAAGTTCCCAAGGCAAAACAGACTAATTGTTTAAGTGGTTGGGCATGTATCAGAGTTAGGGTTATTAGGCAGCTGGAGAGGAATAAATCCAGTGTGGGTGTGTTTTAGTGTGGGCTGTTTCTTAATGCCTGATTTTATGAAAGCAATAATTTATTCATTTGACGAGCTAAGCTTTCATTTCTGAACATCAATAGAGCTTAATTTTCTAGTAATTATTAAGTAAATTCAGGGCTAATCGTCTTTTTTTTCTTTCTTTGCAACATCACAGAGAACGGCTCTGTTGGAATATTTATGTTATTCGGAAGAGAGCTGCTTTTGTGTTCAACATTAGCAGGCTGTCCCTATAAATAGGGAATTGCAAATTAATATTCACAAAGAGACACGACTCATTGACTAATTTTTAGAATAAAGGTAAAATCCAAAGCTAGAGCTAATATGTAAAAAATGAGGGAACGTGTACATACAGCATAAATATTTTAAAACAAACCCAAATAGATCAAAATATTCCCTTGAAGCAAAAAGGGAGTAAAATAATATCTGGTTACAAGACCAGTTTAACAGCTGGTTGTAAATAGCATCACACCAAAGCACATAAGCACTTCAAGTTCAAATTTCAATCTCTTAACAAATTCCCATTTTCTGTTATTTTGAAAATGCTGAATCAATATCCAATGAACCATAAAACTCTTTTAAGGTTTTGTAGTTTCTGATGTTCAGTTGAAGACTAACAAAGACACAGACAAAGAAGGAAATAAGTTGTCAGAGACAAATCAAAGCCGGTCGACAGTGTGAAGGAGCAAAATCTGTATATCTTTCAAGTAATTGGATTTGGTGAAAGGCTTGTACTTGTATAGTGCTTTAACTAGTCCAAAAATCCCAAAGTGCTACTTAGTCAGTCATTCACACCCTGATGGTGGTGAGCTATGCTAGTAGTCACAGCTGCCCTGGGGCAGGCTGACAGAGGCGAGGATGCCATACATCAATGCCACCAGGTCCTCCAACCACTACCAGCAGGCGATTTGGGTGAAGTGTCTTGCCCAAGTACACAACGACAGAGACGGTCAGAGCAGGGGATCGAACCGGCAACCCACCAATTGCAGGAAGAACTCCCTAACTTCTGCACCACTGTCGGGTCAGCTATGGGTTGTTTTGGTGTAAAGACATGATATAGAAGATGTTTTACTGCACATTCTGGAAACCTTTCTAAGTGGTATTGAAGTAGCAAACAACTTAATATTTTGGATGCACAGAGGCACTGAAACAGCATTAGTATTTATTTTATCTTGTCACCCAAAAATAACTGAAGAGCATAACATTTTGCCAAAAGTCCTTGATCACACATCTAAGTTCCTGAGCTCAGGTGTTTCTTCCATGGCCAGGTGTGTAAACTTCATGCCACTAGGAATGCAGCCGGCATCTACAAACACGTGTAAAGGAATGGAAGCTTATAATGTTTCAGCAAAGACACGTAAGACATTTTCATGGATTCACCTTTCTGGAAACAGTAAAGCAAATCTCCAGAGTTGCAATTGTTTAATTAGTAAAGGCTTTGATAAGTCTACTGTGTATAAAACTTGCTTTTCCACGTGTAACATGAAGGACATGTTATAGATCTGTCTGTGATCATTTGAAGTCTTTAAATCAGATTTAATAGAATATGTCAAGTCATTTCCCTGTATTTATATATAGTTCCAATTCACAACATGTGTCATCTTAAAGTAATGCACAGTACATTACAGTGGTTGAATGGAACACATTCCTTGTATTGAGTTAGTCTTGAATGTTATTATTCAGTTTTAGAATGACTAAAATTCAAAATCAGTTCAAAGACAAGTATGGATCAATTTCTTTCTTCAGATCAGTTCCAGCACATCTGTACTGCGAAATTAGTCGATGTAAAGAAAAAACAAACAAATCTGATGGCAGAATGTGTAATATGACAGCGTCTTAAAGAAAACGCTCACATATTTGTGTTTTCTGTCTTTATACAAATAAATAATTCCTAAGTAAATTAACATTTTACAGAGCGAGGCTGGTGAATGGAGCCAAGCAGAGCAACTGAATTTAATCAGAACCACTGATCTTTTAAAAATACTTTCATTAATATTTTCTGTACTGCTCTAATTAGCATTATAAAGTATACCATAAAAATAATTTTGTTAATAATTTTTCTTTGTTCTTGAGGCTTTTTGCATGACTATTTTATTTTCTTGAACCTACAAGAACCATGTCCAACCACCACCTTTTGGCAACCTACTTGGCCTACTTTAGCTTCAAACTAGCTGATGCACAAGTATATTTTTTGCATTCTTGATGAGTGGAAATCTGACTACCATAAAGTTACTATAAAAACTTTGCTACTCTAAATAAGGACTTCACTTTTTCTTACACTTCCACAACCTTTACTGCAACTTTAAATCCTTGAAATAAGGGGTAACAAGAATGAAGTAGCACAGCACTCATATAAAGTACTGGTGTAAGATTCCTAATTGCTACTGAATACCTCTCACTTACAAGAAAGTATTGTCATTTTTCATTCGTGACTTCAAACAAGCCAGTTGTAAAAATCTGGAAGGAGCATAGCCACAGAGACGGTGGTAACCAGAGATGTTTTCCCAGCAATTCCCTCCTGGACTCGGTTATAACCGCGCCTGCACCTTATGGGATTGGCAGTTCATAGCAACATTGAAAAGGAGAAAGAAAAGTGAGAAAGAGTGTGATAATAAAGATCAAGAAAGCTTCTTCTGACATTATGTTTCAATTAAAACATGAGTGTGAACGTCATGAAGATTTGGATTCAGTTCACAATAACATTTTGTTTTCCAAAACCCTCTAAGAATGGGTGACGACCAGTTCTAGAAATATTTGAAGACCAAAAATAAACAACTGAAAATTCAACTGTGTAATTCTGCAAATAATTGAAACCATTTCAACTATGAACATGTTCGGATGTTTGGTATTGTTTTTCAGCAGATTTTGAAAACTTTTAGAAATAGCATGTTTGAATTTAAGATTGCTCAGGATTGAGTGGATTAAATGCCCCTTTTTATGATCCTTTAAGAGTAAATGTCGGTAACAACAACAAGAACTGTTTATTGTAAAGCTTCTCAAGTTGTAGACTCATAAACAATAGAACAGGGTGCAAGACAGTTATTCTTTCAATTTCCTTACATCATTTTTAAATTTGCCTTTAACATGTGATTGTGAACCACATTGTGATCTGTATATCTTGAAAGCTGCTTTATAAACAACGTTTTATCCACTTACTATTTTAAAGCAAAGCCAAAAGCATTATAGTCATGGTTTAAGTGAGGGGAAGGTAAAGCATACATTATCGGTACTTGATTCCTACAAAGACAACAAAAACTGAGTGTGAGACTTTGACAGAGACATAGTAGCCACTAAGCTCCCCTTGAGGGAAAATGTTTTGAGTAAAACATCCACATTTCAACCTCGGTTTACATCTTGTGTTCACCACAAATGTTAATTGGTGCCAGGGTAAGTAGTGCTCACTTCAAGTTCATCAGGTTAAAATACTGCAATGTTCAGTTCAACATTATGAAGAAAGAGGATTACGCTCATGACATCGTTCATATATAACATTGACTACAGTAATGTTGATGTCTAAACATTATTTTGAGGCCACTGTGTGCTGTTTTGGTCATACTTCATAAATCCATTTACAGTCATTGTTTTCAGAGCACCTTTTTTTGGCTTTGTACGTGACAATCCCTTCAAGCTAATTTTGCATACACTGTAAATAGCCGAGGTTAAACTTATACATACGTTCAGACAGCACCTGTAGACAAATACTGCTGTATTTGGTTTATGAGCAGTGAAACACTGTTTGTGCTGCAGCCAATGACAGTGGGTAAAATCTGAAGGTTGTGAGAAAGCTGTCATCAGTTTATTGAATAACGCAATCTGCAGGTATCATCGCACATTTTGTACCGACAGAAGCCATTTAAAAAGTAAAAACTTCAGTAAAACAACACATTTGTTTTTAACATAATTCTCTTGTTCCAGACCTACTGTCCCACGTCAGGTGGAAGGATCACCCTCCAGGACACAAAGTAAAAGCGTCTTCAGTCTATAAATAAGTCATTGCTCAATAGAAATACAGCTTAATTGTACTGTACTGTAATATGTAACATATAAGGACCCTTTAAGCAGCGCGAATTGACAGAAAAGTTCAGATTGTTGAACTCGAGCTAAATTTTGCTTTGCTCTTGTCATGCGTCCAATGCACCTATATGCAGTTTTACTTTGCTTTATTTGCGCATCCACCGCACTGTTCGCAGTTTCGCTTCTCTCTATTTTGTGCCATTCGCAACCCTTAACTTGTTACTGATCACGTCTTTACTTAAGGATAACATTTAAATCACTCGTTCGAATTGTCTTGTTCGCAATGGGTAAACAGACCTTTAGGAGCGCTTCTGCGGGTCCATTATTCCAGCTGCTATTATTCTTTGTAATTTCTGCTGCTCACAGCAAACTCAGTAAGTATTTACCAACGTGCTGATGGTTAGAAAGGTTCTTGATCTGATGAAGAGTCATTTACACGGTCTCTCAGATGCTGATTTCCATTTGTGCATACTTTAGCTACTCTGGGGTGCTGCTTGTACCATCATGCATGGTGGATAGTTTTCTCACATTGTTGTGTAAATCGGCTGCTGTCTTTCCACTAACTTGAATATTGCATTTCTGTTTGTTTACGTAATGTACGCATTTTCACTTGAATATGTTGTATTGTGTATGTATGTAATACAGTAATTGTGCAGTTTTTTTCCCCTTCTGGTAAATTCTTTTTTGCTTTAAAATTTGACTTTAAAAAAGCTTTTTTTATTCATACTGCTTAATCCAGTGTGTATAGCTCTTATGTATCCTTTCTATGTGTGTGTTGCCACTGTCACACTCACATTTCCTCATTGTAGGACAATAAAGGTATTTCTATTATTTTCTGTTCTGTTCTTTTCTGCTCTTTTATATCCAGTTAAGATCATTATTTGTTATCATTTAAACAAAATGTTTATTGAACATTCATACCAAACTATAATGGCAGACCTTCGGTCCTTGGACTCTAACATTAGTAAATTCAAGATACGTATAAGTTTTGCAAATGTCTTTAGATATTTTTCAAAGCCACATCAATGTTTAATTGGTAATAGAAAAAGTAATAGAAAAAGTAAACCTGTATTTAAAGGTGTATTTATCTGTTTATAGCTGTTACTATGTTAATTAATTGGGACAGTGTGTCCTCTGATATGGATTATAATAAGACAGTAAATTAAAATATTGCTTTGGTTTTTGTTTAACCTTTAAAATAATGTCAAGCATGTTCCTGTAACTTATTTTCTTCGTTATGCTGCTTTGTTTGTTCCCTCATAGCCACCAGGGGGTGCTGCCACAATAAATATTCCTGCAATTACAATGTGGCATTTTTATGTATAGCTTAAAATAAAACATTAATTGGACACGACTCTTATCTTTTTTGTTTTTAGTGTTTTAGCCCATGATAGAAAATGTTTAATGATGCCACTATCCTATCGGAAACGATAAGATGGAAGTCTGAAGATTGTTAGGTTCAAGCCTTAAAGTTTCTAAAAAAAAAAAAAAAAGCTGCAAAATGCCTATGCACTCTCTGAACAAAATCCTGAAATTAAAAGGAATTAGGGGGAAGATCATTTTGTTCATTGGTGCCTCTTTACCAATTTTCTTCAGCAGTTCAATTATGAAAATTGTTTTTCATGTCTTAACAAACACAATCCTATACCTACTCATTGCTGATTTATGTTGACTGGCCTTAAGATGAAGTAGTCTTCTGCAACAGGAATCATAATGCAAGCACAAAGCTCCCAGCAAATAACTATAACTGCATTCAAGTTTGACATTTCTAACTTTCTCTGACTTTCTTATGACCTAATGTCTACTTTAAGTAAACTAATCTTGAGGAAATATGGGGTGGAATTGGACTGGGCAGACCTGCCTAATGCAAAGTAAAAACACTTTGCATTAGGTCCCTCGAGAGGAACATGACACAGCTTCAAACTGTCAAATTTAGTTGACAGTTCTCTCTAAAACTAAAATGACTACAGATTACTAAAACATGCCAAAAACTAAATTAACCAAAATACTGTGAAAATTAAATACTTTGAAAATTAAAATGAATTTGATACCTTGCTAACAAATATAAAAACAATAGAGTAGATTTGTAGTTTAACATGAGGATAAAAAAGCAAGACCTGTTACTCTACAAAAACTGTTCAAGCACTTGTTGTCATACTGTTAAAAATAGGCTTGCAGATTATGTTCCAACTCCCCACACTGGAAATTTAATTTAATCACCACAAGCCATCAGAATCCTCATAATGATATTGTTTGAAAATTAGCTCATATCTTGAACTTTACTGGAGAAATTAACAGCCTTTTTCCGACAAAAATGTTTCCTCATAAAGTACGTTTATGAAGGTGGAAAAGACCATCAAAACGACCTATCACTTTAGATTGAATCATAGTTATTTGATTGCATGATTCACACCCTTTTAGGGCTCGTCAAACTAAGCCCCTGATTTGTGGAAATATGGGAGAGGTAGGTTTTGGTCATTTGGAAGGTTGTGAGTTTGAGTCCAGCTTTTCTCTACTATATGCCCTTGGGTAAGACACTGAACTTCCTGATGTATGCGAATGTGTGAATGCAACTTTCGACTGAGTTAGTTCAGTCCATTTACCATTCATAGGCTGAAATGTACAATTTCTGTTTTAGAACGTTTATCCTGGTTTTCCCTTTTGTTTTAAATTTAAAAAATGTTTAACACTCACATAATTATTTCCCTGATTGTAAGAAAATAACTGTTAAATGTTTTGTAAAGCTTTTATATGAGTCAATAAAGAACTTAACATAGTCAGCCATACAAACACTTGTAAGTCCCTTCCATCATTTGATACTGTTATGAATGTGAACATCAAAGTGTGCGTAAAGATGACGTTTGCAAAGCCATTTCTTCTTCAGTTGCTTCTAATCCATTTTCCTGATTATGGATTTTTAATCCTCCCACCCATCATTTACTCTGAGGTCCTGCAGACACACCTACACAGTCCATTCTCTCCCAACTGACGCTTGTCCTTTATGTCACCCCAAATGACATAAGTAAGTATGACAACAGTGGCGAGAGAAATGTACTTTGGGTGGAAGTTGATCCAAGAGCAGAACTTGTCCATTCATTTTCCTAGATGTCACAGTTTAGAACATGTCATGGTAATGAAAGGGTAATTGAAGATTAAGTTAGGCTCCATATTCAAGGTCCTCCCAAAATCCGTTTAAACAATTTCAAATCGATGATGTCACTATTTTGACAATCACAATACTTTGATCTTCAAGGGTCATGCTGCCAACTCATACTTTAAAAGGGATTTTGTAATCAGGAGGAGGCTCTTCAATAAAATAAATAAATAAATAACTATGCTTTTGGACTGCCTGTCTGATAGATTGAAGTGGATTTCAAAGCCGTTGGTTAAAGGAATCGTTTTCTTCTGGCCCACCGGACAAACTGAAAACCTATGCATCACTTGATTTGATAAAAGTTTTAATCTTGATGCAGGCGGTGGGCAGCAGTGTTACACCAGAATCTAGAGTACCTTCCAAGACTATTCAAGCCTATTGAACTGTTCTTTTTTTTTTTTTTACATTTCAATATGTTAAAACCACCAACTTGAATGTGTTTCATTGGACTATTATGTAACAGATTAATAAAAAGTAGCACACAAATTGGAAGCGGAAAGGAAGGCATAAATCTTTTTAGATATAATTTTTCTAATAAATCTCAGGAAGTGTGGCATGCAATTTTACGCAACCCTTTTACTCCACAAGCCTAACATTAGTGAACAAATTAACACAACATAAAAGTTTTGTTTAATCTATCATCTAAAGAAAGAAACGAGCATTGCACAACAACAAACACGTGGCCATCCACGTAAACTGACAGGCTGGTCCAGGATAGCACCTAGTTAGAAAAGCAGCCAAGAGACTCATTGTAACTCTTCAGGACCCGCATAGATTCAGCTCAGGTAGAAGAATATGTTGATAGGTTTTGCTGTCCACAAATTTGCCCCTTGAGAAGAAATGGCAAGAAGAAAGCCTGCGTTGAAAGGAGACCATAGAAAAGAGACGATGCAATCATTTGGACATAAAGAGCTCTGGTCAGATGAGAAGAAATTTTAACTTTTAAACAACTTGCAACATACAATGTTTGGGGGAGGGGATAAACACTGCACAATACCCTCTACATACTCAGCAGTAAGACCATTGAGTTACTAGCTGTTAGCACAAGGCCATATTATTAAGTTTTTACATGTTATTTTGACAACGGTGCTAATTCTTCAACAACAACACAAGGACATCCGTAGCTAGAGGCTGGTAGCACTGACCTCGTATCTGATGAAGACCCTTCAGAGGTTTGTCCTCAACCATTTTCACCCCTTAGTGAGGTCTTTGTTTGATCTGCTGTAGCATGCCTACCAGCCTTGCTTCTGGGTGGATGATGCTGTCATCCACCTCTTGCACTGAGCTGTGACCCACCTGGAGAAGCATTGATGCACTGTGAGGATCATGTTCTTTATTTTCTCTGCCATCCATCCAGCCAGGACTTCCGAGGGATAAACTGGAGCTGTCACTGGTGGACCATCACCTGTCCCAGTGAATACTGGACAACCTCATTGGTCGTCCACTGTATGTGAGGACACAGGGCGGTGTCTCTGAGAGGCTGGTCTGCAGTTTCGAAAAAAGAAACTGTGCTAGCTTGGTTAATCTTCTCCCAAACACTGCAGACTTCTCCATCAATTCCCCAGGTTGTCATTTATACAAAAGGGTACACTATTGAAGACCTTTTTTGGCTCTGTGGTGGTATCAACCATTTACAGCAGTGGTTCCCAATCCTGGTCTTGAGGGACTACTGTCCTGCATGTCTTAGATATGTCTTTGTTTCCAGCTCACCTTATTCAAATGATTGCATGACCTCCTCTGCCTGCATGTCATCAATTTATGTAGAAGCCTCTTAATTATCCATTAATGTAAAGTGTAATTCACCCCAGTACCAGAGCCTTATTCCGCCCTGTAAGCCATAATCAGTGATATTAAAACAATAAAAGGTTTGCGATATTTCAGTTGATTTGTAATGAATCCAGAGTGTATGACATTTCAGGTTTTTTAATTGCATTACAGAAAATAAAGAACTTTATCACAATATTCTAATTTTCTGAGACAGTCCTGTATAGTAATATTGATTCGAGTTTTAATGCAAGACCACTGTTTGACCCTGGGAGTGCACCGCACTGACTGTTTTAGACACAATAGGAGGATTTAAACAAATATGCAGTACATTGTCAAAATAATGACCAGGATATGTAAACATCACTATAAAACAACATTGCTAACAGTTTATTAGCCAAAAAAAAGTAGATTTTGGGGTGAGTTACCCTTTAAGTTAGGCTTTATGGCATCAAGGAAATGCCTAAAACATGCAGAGTTAGGTATCAGTGTTGGATACGAAGTAATACATAATCTGCCTGAAGAGTGATTCTAAGCTCTATTTTGTGCATTTTATGCCTTTGATATCTTTAGTTTGCCTGATTGCTGCCACTTGTGGTTACATAAAAATAGCAAACAGTAAGTGGGAGAGCAGGCATCCTGGTGCCCCTCTGAAAACAAAAACTAGAAGATTTGGTTATTTGTCCTGGTACAAGCTGTTGGGGAACTGTATAATATTTTTAACCAGTTTATACAGAAATGTTCCAAAACTAAATTTATGCCGGGTTGCAAACAAGAATCTCCAGTTAACTCTTTCACATGCTTTTTCTGCATCTAAAGACAATGTTTTGGTTCCAATATTTTTACTATAAGATTAATGTTTTAAATTAATCTGCAGGTATCTGTGGATGACTGCCTTCCTTCTATAAAACTAGTTTTATTAGAATGTATCATGAGAAGAGTTACAATCTCCAATTGGTTTCCTGGACCTTTACTGATTATTTTAATGTCAAGTTGATAAGGGTTTGGGAAAGACAGGATCTTTGCCTGTGGCAGAAATCATATTTGACGGGAGTTGGCCATTTTCCTGGGTTTCCTGGAACCTTCTGTGGAATGTTGGTGCCAGAATATTCCAGAATTCTTTATAAAAATCAGCTGTAAATCTATCTGGACCTGGAGCCTTTTCATTCGGCAAGATTTTGGGAGCTTCCTGAATTTCAAATGTTGTCAGGGGTGAATCCAGGGCCATTGTTTGACTGTTTGATAATTTAGGAAGCGTTATTTTATCCAGAAATCGATCAATGTCATTTAAAGAGATTGCACCAAAACGAGTTGCTCTGACGGATCTCAGAACAGGGGTAAGAGACAGGCTTTAGAGCAACATTAGCAAGGACTTCAAACCAAACCATTGTAGACCACTTTTTACCAACCACAACTGAATGGTTTAAATGTGAAAAGGAAGGCAGTAAAAATCACTACATTTCCCCTTAAATATGAACTCCTACATTTTTTATTCATTTATTTGAAATAATAAAGATTTGCCATTCTTCCTGAGTTTCATAATTGTGTACCTCCTCTGTGTGTCGGTCAAATAAAATCCCATTAAAATGGGGGTGTGCTCCAATGGCGCTTGGGTAGTGAGTTCAAGAGGTGAGTGACTAGCATTTCATATAAATCACAGTTTTTGCTTTCTCTCTTAAGTTGATTCTAACATTTGCAGCAACTTACTGTATCCGAACAACTGCATCATTCTAGTTTCCAGTGCAGCTGATATAATAGTTACAAGAAATCATCTTAACTGGTGCCTCTCAGCATAATTCTTGTGTGCTACTGGGTGTGGAGGGTTAGATTATCTGACCTTTAGATAGCAAAGCTTTTCATCCACCCTGTTCAGTGACTGCTGAGTGACACAGCATTTAATGATGTTGTGACTTATATAAATACAGCAGGAGACTAAGTCACTACAAAGTCAAACACTGACGATGAGTCCAAGCAATGACTTAATCAAAAGCAGAAAGGGTTCCCTCTGGTCATAGGTAATTGAATTGACATTATTTTTCACAAACAAAAAGTGACCAGCACAGAATAAAATACAAACATTTCATGCAGCATTACAGTCAAGCACATGTTGATGAAACTACAGTAAAGTTCTCCAGACCAAAACTTATATAATTAATTTCAATAAAAGAAACTGTAGAATCATTCATGGTAAAAATCCTTGTTACCTTGAGAGTCAAGAACAGTTATGTGTAGAAAAACGTATTGTATCTATAATGTGTCTTGCAAAATAATTCATACCCATTAAACCTTTCATATTTTTTTAATGTTGCATTTACAAACATTATTATATTTTAAGGGGGGTTTAATGCAATAAACCAAATGCATTTTCCATATTTAAGAAGTACAACAAAAAGGTTTCATGGACTTTTAATAAAATCTGAAAAATGTAGTATGGATTGGTGTTTAACCCATTTACTCTGATACCCTAAATAAAACCCAGAGACCAGTTGCCTTCAAAAATTATTGTAAATGTCAAGAGTTGAAAAGGGTTATACAATACTTGAAAGTACTGATAAGTAATTATTTGCCTGTAGTAGTCCGCAGTTTGCTATTCTTCCATGCATAGAAATTTCTTGAGAGCATGTAAAAAGCAACAAAGAGATTGAGAATGTAAATTCTGCATGTAGCAATATTGCTGAAGAACGGCTCTGCAGTGATCCCCAAATATGACACACAGGGCTGGTCCAACTGAGATTCATACAAAGGCGTTCTCTTGGTAATAAATCAACATTTCCTATTTATCACAAACTTTGACCTGGGAACCACAAGAAGGCTGCTGTCAAAGATGTCAATTATTATTTTATGTAGAAAGCGATAAAGACATTAAGCCTTTCAAGTCAAGTAGCACTCAGATCTTCAATCAATACTGAGTTTAACATGGAGTTTGTTGAGCAAAGTGAAAACAACAGAGAAAACTGTCCGATACATGAGAGTTTAAAGCCTAGTCTTAAAAGTAGACTGGGTGTCTGCCTCACAGACCAAATCTGGGAGTTGGTTCCACAGGAGAGGAGCCTGATAACTAAAGGACCTGCCTCCCATTCTACTTTTAGAGACTCTAGAAACCACCAGTAGATCTGCAGAGCAAAGTGCTTTGTTAGGAACATATGGGGTAATCAAATATTTGATATATAATGGTGCTTGATTATTAAGGGCTTTATACATGAGATGGTAAATTTATATTCTATTCTTGATTTAAGAGGAAGCCTATGAAGGGAAGCTAAAATGGAGAAATATGATCTATCGTTCATTTTCATCAGAACTCTTGCTGCAGCATTTTGGATCAGCTGAAGGCTTTGAACTGCATTTTGTGGACTTCCTGATAGTAAAGAATCACAATAGTCCAGCCTTGAAGTAACAAATGCAAGGACTAGTTTTTCAGTGTCACTCTTGGACAGAATATTTCTAATTTTGGTAATATTCTGGAGGTGAGAAAAATAAACCCTGGAAACCTGTTCAATATAAGATTTAAACTTCAAACTGTCTTTTGAATTTTGAATTTAAAAGTAGGAAATTTAAAGTCGTCCAGGTTTTGTCATTAAGACATGCCTCTAGTAACTGATTGGATTCTTCAGAATTTATGAATAACTAATTTATGGCTGAGTATCATCAGCATAACAGTGGAAATTAATCCCATGCTGGCTGATAATTTTACCAACCATATATATACCATATATATATATATATATTTGGTTCTCCAAATTGTCCTTTGGTGTGAGTGTGTGCGTGAATGGTTGTTTGTCCTGTTTGTCACTGTGTTGCCCTGCGACAGACTGGCGACCTGTCCAGGGTGTACCCCGCCTCTCGCCCAGTGAATGCTGGAGATAGGCACCAGCACCCCCCGCAGCCCCATGAGGGATAAAGCAGTTCGGAAAATGGATGGAATGGATATATATATATATATATATATATATATATATATATATATATATATATATATATATATATATATACACCAGCATGAATAACAATCCTACTGTATTTACTCTTATCCTTAACCAGCAGTTTCAGGTAGGATTTGATGTCGCCCGTTCTGTCATTGGACTATGGTCCCTGGTGTCTCTAGTGCCACGTTTCTGACTATAGAGTTGCAAATTAGCAGAGTTGGCTTCTCAGCGGTTGTTTCACAGGATGGGGAAAATCTGTTAGCAATGCAGACCGGTTGGTGGTGACCTTGGGGCTGGAATCTAGAGCTATGCTTCCTGTGTGTTGTCACCCAGCCAGCCTGGTTACCCTGCTGCACGGGTAGTGCTGGGGGACCGCTGCATGAAGCTAATCTCTGTGTCTCCGCACTAGCTGAGGGGCCTTGGCTATCTGCTAGTTTTTCAACAGCGTGAATTTGGATAACTGACTCAAGTGTGAGATCTTCATTCCTACTTCAACTTGCCCAATTCGGTTGGCTGGGCTCAGCTTTAGGTATAGGGCGAGGAACTCCATCAACCGGTAGGGTCTTGAAGTGAATTCACTTGTTCATGTCAAAAGGAGTCAGTTGAATTAGTTAAGGCCTTTGATCAAAATGCCTTTTCTGTAACTCTCTTTGAATACTTTCTGTGTATGTCCCACTGGGAGGAGACTTAAGGCAGACCTAAAACATGCTGGAGAAACAATATAGTCATATTCACTAAATTCAAATATGGGTTCCAATGGGGCTCGTTTGTTAGACTAAAAGTATCTTTTTGAAATAACAACATTTTGAGCACGTATTAAACGTATTTTTCATCTAGCCAACATTTATATATGAAAGATTTTTTTACTGGTTTGATATCCATCCATCCATCCATTTTCCAAACCGCTTAATCCCTCATGGGGTCGCGGGGGTTGCTGGTGCCTATCTCCAGTGTTCACTGGGCAAGAGGCGGGGTTATTGGTTTGATATTATAATCTTAAATGTTGCATTTTCATTAACTGTAAGTGGGTAAACATCATAATTGGCAGAAATAAATGCTTCAAAACATGAGTCTATGTATAATGAAGCTATAAAATGTGTTTCACTCAATGAATTGAGTAACCGAAGTAAATTAACTTTTTACAAATATTCAGATTTATTGAATATGACGGTATATCCCTTCTAGCCTGGTAATATCTGGTATATATGTCCCCCAGAATGAGCTGGAGGGTGTTGCCAGAAAGAGGGATTGTCTGTGTTTCCCTCCTGGCCCTGTTGCACCTGGGACCTGATCTCAGACAAGTAGGAGACAAGATGGATGGGTGAAGAGAACGAGGCAATATAAAACTAATTAGAGATAGGTCCTGCGATAGACTGGCGACCTGTCTGGGGTGTACCCCGCCTCTCGCCCATTGACAGCTGGAGACAGGCACCAGCACCCCTCGCAACCCCGATAGGGATACGCGTTAGAAAATGGAGGAATGGAAAGAGATAGGTCTGATTATCAGGTGGATCAGGCTATCACTAATAAAAGCAGTACTTTTTTATCTTTCAATATGCAGTATGTGAACTATTGAGGAAAGTATTATTTTCATTGTAAAGATGTTAAAAAAGAATGTTGCAACTTGTTCAATCTGTTGTAACTATTTATTGTTTATAACTAAAAATATCAGAAACAGAACAAAATGATGTTGTTTAAAGTATGTTTTGTTACATATATGTGCTCTATTATTTCCACATGTTGATTTTCTTTCAAATAAGGCTCGTTAACTACATTTAAAGAGTAAAAAGTAAAAAAAAAAAACTTATGCAAGTGTCAATGTAATGGTTAAATACTCAACAACATATTACTAAAATTAACTTCAGTGTAATAAAGTGTTTGTTTCACCACAGATCTATAAAAATGGGGATTACCCACCGCCCCCTTTCCATTCTGTGATATTTTGCCACTCCATACAACTCCACGCCTTCCTTTCATTAACCTGAGGCCTCTGTGTTCATGAAGTCAACATCTGTCCAGATTTCCACCTTGTTCTGCCAAAGAACAAAGCCTTTTCCATTACTGCCCTGGGAAAGTGAACAATTACAGGCATCAACAATACAAACAGTTGTGGGAAACTGTCTGCTGGTTCAGTGTATGTGCCTTTTTATCATCCATATAAAGCCAAACTTTCATACTATTGGGATCTTGGCTATGGCTCTTCCGCCCAAGTGTTGTTTTTGAACTTTTACACTCTCTCCCTTCCATAGGCCTTTGTATACCACCTCTTTATCATTTGCATCATTCTATTTTTTCTTACTGCCAGAAGGATTAGGATAATATGTCCAAATACTAAAGATGACAAAGAATATCTGCTTTTAAAAGTCTTAGCATGGTTCTCATTATCTTATGATTGATTTGTGCAGAACTTTACTTATCAAAAGTCATTTTCTAATTACAGTGGAATTTCACTATTGCTGTGATCCTGAAATGATGAGTGATTTCCACATTGTTCTCCAACACTGGCTTGTTTGTTCTTTGTCAAACATTAATTACTTTATAAAGGGTATAGTGAGCGTGCAATCCACCCCTCTGCAGAGAGCCTCAGTGTCTCTTCTTTAGATTTATTTCATGTTCCCTTTACTCTTTAACCTCTACTAAAGTCCCAGATGGTAGTTCAAATGAACAACCACTGATCCAACATGAAAAGGGAAGAGAAAATTGTCTGGGAAGAATCAAGCTCATTAAAACGCAGGAAGGAGAAGAAGGCGTCAAGACAAGTAATGTTGCTAGAAGAAAAAAAATGCAAAGGCCTGCCACGTGTCGGCTCCTGTACTTCCTGAACAATGGGAAACCCCTTCACACAATTTATAACATCTTGAGGATTCCCTGCTAGCTTTTACCCACCCAGCACCTCACCGCTTCAGGGGATCTGGTTTTACTGTGAGAAGTTTCTATTCTGGATACTTGTTTTGTGCATACTAGGCTGGATATTAAAATGTTGCAACAAAAATAACTCAATAAACTTTTAGTGGGAAAGTTTAATGCCAAACGTGACTCTTGTGTGGTCTTTTTTTCTGAATAAAGGGCTCTTTTTCCACTCAAGCTTTGGAAACTCATACTTTAGTCTACAGTAACTCCAGTAGAGTAACTTCTTTGGTCTTACACAAAGACCCAGAGCCAAGCTTCTGGTGGGATCTTGCTCCTGAACAAAGTATCTACTTATGGATGTCCTGAATGACTTAATGAAAAGTTGCATTACAGTGTTGTTTTGCAAATCAATTTTTATCGTAAACTGCAACAGTTTTTTTTTTCAATAATTATTTTCCTTCATTGCAAGATCACAATTATCACATTTGCCTGTGATCTAGAGGTTTGTCTTCAGTGACATATGCCAAGGAAACATCTGGCCTAGTGCAAGACAAAGGTGTATCTGTATTGATAAAGTTAGAATGCCATTGAAATTTTATCATGCATTTTAGACACTTTCACTCCAAACATTTTCACAACGCACATCCATGTAGGCCACGATATGGGGGGGGTGGGGGGAAGACGTCTGGGGGGGGGCTTATGTTGTGTGAGCCTCGCCCCGGGCGGCTCCCATCACCCCCTCTCGCATTTAGACATTGAGGGTTCTTCTGGGTAGTTGCTCGGAGGGGGGGCGCTGGCACCAGCTCCCTTCCGGAGGGGGGGTGGGCTGTGCCGTGCACCCCCTTCGGTGCTCCCAGTTTTAAACACACCTGAGAACAACATGCAACAACACAACATCTGAGCGGGCGTAGGGAGGATCGGGGGTCTTTTGCACACCCCCGATCTCCGATCGCGGCACGGAGTCTGGGGCCTGGAGGAGGTGCGGGCCACTGGGTACGGGGTCTTGGCGGGGGGCTGTTGCGGCTGGCCGGCGGCTTACCGGATCTGGGGCTGACGCCTCTGCTCTCCCCAGGAAGAGATGGGGGGCAGGGGTGGCTAGGGTAAGGTCGGGGTGGGAGGGGGTTTATTAGGTATATAGTGGGTGATGGGGGGCTCTGATCGGATGGCCCGTACGGGTCGTGTCGGCCCCCCCTCTTTGGGGGGCCTGGTCCGGGGGGCGCCTGGTCCGGGGGCGGGGCCGGGGGTCGGGCACAGGCAGTCGTATTGTTGAATTGTGGTGACCCCCCCCCCCCCCCCCCCCCCCACTTGGGTTTTTTGGATGTGAATGCTATGTGAGAATGTGTGTAAAGCGTCCTTTTTTTTTATTTATTTTTTATTTTATTTATTTATTTTATTTATTTATTTATTTATTTATTTTTTTTTGGTGTCTGTGTGTGGCGAGTGGGGCACAAGGGAGGGATGGTGTGAATGAGTGTTTTTTTTTTTTTTTTTTTTTTTTTTTTCCCAGGTTTGGGTTCGGTCCGCTCCCTCTCCCAAGATCATCTCAAGTCTCCGCTAGGTGCGGAGCCCATCCCCCCACGTCCTGCCCTCCTCCGCTGCGTTGGCGGGCGCCTTGACCCTCTGGCGCGTTGACGGTCCTCGGGTTTGGGGCGGGTTCCCGGGTGGGCGCCGGCCCATTCCCGGCGGTGGCTTCGCGGGGCCTGGCCCCCCGGGGGGCGGCCGGGGCCCCCTGCCGCGGGGGCGGGGCGCCCCCGGGGCCTCTGGCCCCCAGGGCCCATGGCCAGGACCACTTCAGCGGGGCCGGCTGCCGGCAGGGCCCACGGGCTCGTCCCCGCGGCTCTTGGGGACGTCGGCATTGCGGTGGCTGGGGGATTTCCTCGGGGTCGTCTCTCCTCTTTCCTCAGGGGGGGGTTGTACATTTCCTGTGAAGGCCCCTCTCGGGCGCACTGCTTTGGGGGCCCCTTTGGGAGTCCGGGGTTATGGGTTCCCTGACCCCTGCCTCTGTGCTCGGGGAAGGTGGGTCTTCGGTTCTCCACAATCACTATCAAGCCATTTCCTTCTGGATAATTTTCACCTAAACTAGTGCACTCTCACAATCTCCCACAGGTGCTGGGTCCCAGGTATTAAATGTTCACTTATATACAGAAAGGCTATAATTTATTTACTTTCTTTTACTTTTTTTTTTTTTTAGGTATCACATTACACATGTCAGCTTAAATAATAATACATATGATTTAGCAATGGTATCAAGGTGTTACACGATTGTATCTGTTGCTTTATGTCTGTTGGTTGTGCTGTTCTTTTTGTGTCTCTTTCCAGGTGATGGAGCAGACAGAGGAAGTTTTATCATTCTCTTCCTTTTATCTCTTCTTTCTTTCACCTCTTCTTTCTCTTTTTTTTTTTTTTTCTCTTCTTGTTTTTCTTTTACTCTCCTACTTTCCCATTGTAGTGTCCATATAATTTGAAATTCTCCCTGCAGGAATCACAATAAAGCTATTTACACGCACAAATCAAGCGGAGCATTATGGCGAAAGCTGCTTGCTCCACTTGTGAAAGTAAAATCTGTCGAGCTCTATTTGGCATTAAGATATCAATTTTTATTGCCACATTGCTAGACAGGACACTGGGAAAAAAAAAAAAAAAAAAAAAAAAAAAAAAAAAAGAATGCCATTGAAGTTTATACATTAATTTCACTGTGATCGCTCACACAAACATCTGAAAAAACAACTGATTTAGGTAAAAAGTTCAAAAGATGCATAAAAAACTTTATAAACAAAACCAGTTTGGAATTTAAATTGACATCAGCTCTCTAGCAAAAGCTAGGATTTAAAAACTCAAGAACATGTTGTACAAGTAGAATAAAGGCTTAAAAAGGAGGATGGAGGAAACCCCAACCAAGAGAAGATAGAAAAAAAATTAGGCAAGAATAATGAGAATCATGTTTCTCAAAAAATACAAAGACAAAGCAAAGAAAAAGACAAGTGCGCATAAAGGGAAGGCTGATAAACTAATTAAACAAAGGTGGGGTGCTAGATGTTAAAATGACTGGAGAATTCAAAACAAACCAATGCAAAAGAAAATGGATATTAGGAATCAAAGCATATAATTTTGATTAACAATCTCCATGCATGGTAGAACAATATTTGAACATTTCATATTGCATGTTATGAAGAACATGTCCATTTTACCAAATTATTTTGCTAATTGCTGTGGGATACAGTTTCAATTTCTGGGTGAGGCTCAAATTTTCATAGTCTTGAATTTTAGTTAGACTTACCCAAACAGAAAAGGAAACCAGTCCAGTCACCAGGATACAGACCTTTCTTTCTCTGACATCGACGGCTAAAGTTTTCCAGAGAAGTGTACAGTCTAGGTACAAGGTAATAGAGTGCCAATGTTCCCACATGATTGTTTGAATTTAAACAAAAAGCACGTGGTTTAGATATAAATCTGTTGGTTGTAATGTTGTGATGGTTACACTAATACATTCAAGGATAGCATTGTGTAATGGTCACAGTTAAAAGACACATTGACAATTGTTTTGAAAGGACAATTGTTCTGAAATGGGAAACGACTACCATGTAATTTGTCTCCCCACCCAGACCCAGGTGTACAC
The DNA here is from genome assembly GCF_011125445.2 of Fundulus heteroclitus. Lineage (NCBI taxonomy): Eukaryota > Metazoa > Chordata > Actinopteri > Cyprinodontiformes > Fundulidae > Fundulus > Fundulus heteroclitus. The sequence goes on from NC_046369.1 coordinate 14,927,458, forward strand.
TGTAGCACTGTACCTACGTCACTTCAATTTGTCCCTTGCTCCAGTCATAATTGCTTCAATGATGAGGGCACAGTCAAAATGAAATATAACTGTAGGTCATAATAATCTGTATGCACCAGTGACCTGTGGAGAAATATCTTTGAGCAGAGTCCTGAGTCATCATATGATGATGGAAAAAAAAAATCACCACAGCTTTTACAGGAGTTTGATAAATGAATAAAACGTGTGGATCTTCTGTACAAGTGTGTATCTACAATCTTAAGTGAAACATCTTTGTGATTGCAAGTTATTATAACATGTATAGCATTTATATAATCTATGAAAGTAAAAACTCAAAAATAACGTGATGTTTCTTATGAATGGTAACTATGGAACTTTATGTAGATCCTTGAGTTTACACATTTGAAATATATGTATCCTCCCAGTAGATTTTTGGTGCATTTGTTTTTCTTTGCTCACTGACCTTTTGGTATGACTAGTTGTCTTGTACCTCATAGTGTTACTAGCAATGAAAGATTTTTTTTTAAATACATTTTAGTTCCTGTGAAGCTCCAAACATACAGTTTAGGTTTTTGCTATAAAAAAATTCTTGCCAAAAAACATGATTAGCAGCGAACAAACAAAAACTCTTGTTGAATTAGGAATTGCCATTCATCCAAAAGTCAAAGAGCTTCTACTTTTTCCAAAGTCAAGTTGTGAAGATACCTGGAGCAAAACCCAAACTACCCTCTCCCTTGCAACACCGCCCAGCTCATTCTTGGAGTCCCAAGGTTTACCAGGCCAGAAGGGATGTACAGTATAGTGTCTCCAGCATGTTTCAACTCATCTCAAAGTCTGATGTTATGTTATTTTCTTGTTGGCTGATTGCACAACAGAAAAAACAGCTCTACACTTAGCTTGTCCTGAAAAACATACCTTGTCACCTTTGTCTTAGTCTAAGCTCAGCTATCTAACGCCTGGTTTATGCTTGACGCATCCATGAGGTCTGCGCGGCCATATTACGTCATCTTGGCTTCCACGCCCCTCTGCGTGGCCAAAAGTTTCCACACTGCGCACCTGAGAAAATTTGTAACTACGCGGACAGTTCCATGCAGAAAAAAATGGCTGATCAGCAAGCAGTCCTTCTGGTAAAGGTTCATAAATATAGATATCTTTATGATTCAGCCTAAAAAGATCACAGTGATCTAGAAATTGTTAACAACAGGAACTCAAGTTTTAATTGTGGAGAAGAGAGTGTCTGATTTGGTAGATTTAAAGTCGCGTCTTTCCTTTTTGTGATTGATGTAGTTCCAGTGGTTTCCTTCTGCCATGATCTCAAGAATGCTTGTAGTGGGCAAGTTTGAAGTGGCTGTGATAAGAGCCCGTGGTTGTTAGTTTAAATGTGTTCATTATAAAACATTGAAAGTGAAACCAACTTTTCTTTAAAACACAAACAGGTTATGGAGTTTATCTGAGTTGAAATAGAGTACTCAAGGTTATTTAATAGAGGTTTGGGTATGAACAAAAACCCAATCAAAAAATTACTTTTATTAGACCTTATTAATTTAATATTTTTTTCAGTTTTCCTAATGTGCTTACCTCTGCAGTTTTTCCCCCTCTGTCTCTGTATTCCTTTTCTTTCCTGTTTGTTTGTTTGTTTTTGTTCATGTACAGCACTTTGAATCGTCTTATTACTGAACAGTGCTTTATAAATCAACTTGCCTTGCCTTGGATGTACTTGTTACAATCAATTGAGTCAAGTCACCAGTGAAGCAATTGGTGCATAACTGATTTTTAAGCCCCCGACATTCCTGTCTTTTCACATAGTGTGTTGAAAAACAAGTGTTACACTGGTCCAAATATAAGGAAAGTCTCACAACATATTTAAAGTGTGTGCTTAGCTTTTTTTTGCATGCACAGTTTGAATAGTGCATGATTCTTTGGATCAAGGGTGTGGAATTCAGTGTTCAGATGCCTCAGGATGGATTATGTCACTTTTGTGTCACATCATTCTTGATCTTCTTTGTCCATATTAAAAGATCAATCGACAATCTGGAGATGAACTTTCAAAACTGTGTAAAAGATGAAATAATGAAAAGGCTAGCATCTCAGTCATGTTGTTTTCAAAGCTTTCTAATGCCACTTGCACATGACTGTCAAGCCTCATAAAATCAATGGAACTTTATTTAACATACCGGGTTTTGAATGTGACTAAGCATGAAACAAGCAGTACTAAAACTTTGATCCTTTACATGCATAGACTGATTGTGCCGCGATTCCTAGGGGCCTGAATTCTTGGCTTTGTACAGGACTTGTGGTTAACCTGCAGTAATTAGCTACTGTAAATGTATTCAAGGGGAGTTATGCATTGGTATGCTTTTGAGTTCAGGAAACATTTCCTAAGTTACAGGTTTATTGCAGGAGATTAAGCAGTTTGGCCACAATTGGGGTTAGCAAATAAGTATTGTCTAGTTATGCCTTTTAGTTTGATATACGGACTCTAGTACTAAACTGGATGTTAAATAAATCTAACATGTCTAACCAATACTCTGTTGAACTGCATCTCATGAGGTTGCTAGCAGAGGAAAAAAGACTACATAGGTTGTTTAAACTTCATAGCTTTTAAGTGATGATTCAGCTGGATTTACCTGAACTCTTTGCTTGAAGGAAGCCTTTCTAGACTAATAAAACCTTTGGGATCCTGACTGGTGGCTGTAAAATTGGGTGAGTCATCCCATGTAAAAAGAGGAAACACATCCTCTCAGTAAAACAGGAGACTTTATAATATCTAATTGAACTTAATTTGTTCTCGCAAAGATCTTCCTGCTTTTGTATTAACTGCAGTATGCATTTGTCATGTTACCAGGAAGTTTATTGAGCCACATGCAGGAATCGAGCCAGGACACAGAGTGAAAACGAAAGGGTAAATTTATTAAGAGCAATAAAAATAGCTGGGGGTTTCGTCGGACTTCAGGAAACTGGATTCTTCTGGATCTACAGAGGGAGAAACCACAAAGTGAGACTGAAAGGTGAGATGAGGACGAGTTTCCAGAGAATTAATAATGGAGCTGCTTACTGGATCAGGGTAGCGTGATCTTCTGAAGGTTTAGTTGAGGCGACTGAGCAAGGCTTGTTGTGGCTGAGATTGTTGGAGAGCTGACAGGCAGTGAGCTGAAGGAGCTTGAGGAACAAGCCGGGGACATCTGTGGAAGAGGAGTGGAGAGGGGATAGTTTGAAGATTAATCCTTGCTTGAAGACTGTGGAAGTGAGACTGAAGCAGCAATTGGGTAGGCTGAGCATCAGTCAAAGAATGAACATCTTCCTGCTCCTTATAACTGCCAGGGCCTTGATGAGAGGATGACCTTCAAGCGTGCAAAACAGGTAACGACTGCCACGGCCACCGACCAAGCTCTTCTGCGAATCAGTAAGACACACTCACAACACACACACACATATAAGGATCATGACAGCAATATATTTGATCCTAATATGAAAAAGAGCTTCTTTACTTCAGTGAACTTGTCGTCAAATGTTACTCTATATGTTACTCAGTGGGAATGGTGGCCTAGTGGTTTGGGAGCTGACCGTTTGCATCTTGGAGAGAATGCAAAAGTTGCTGGTTCAAATCTCAGTTGGTCACAATAGGTCCCTGAGCAAAACCCTTGATCACAGATTGCTCCCAGTGTACCACTCAGTGTGACAGCACCCTGCTTCCTAAGGAATGGATTAAACACAAAGACAAATTTCCCTTATGTGGGACTGAAAAGGGAAATATTTATATACAAAGCCACAAGGATTACATTTTGGACAATTCTTTTAGTTCTGGCATACATCAGAGTTATGAAAATAAAACTATCCTTTGCACTTTTGCTCACAAAAACTTTAATTTTGCTCTTCAAATTATTAGCTGTCTGATTAAGTCACAATGGGCCACAATTCTCAGAAGCAGAGCATAGACGAATAACAAAACCACTTGGTTGAAAAGCTGAATTTACATGACCTCTGATATCAGAAGCAATAGATATTCTCAGCACGCACATCACAACAAAAGAAAGCGGGGGGAAGAATTCTGTATTCTTCTACTCGATGATGATTGGGTACTTGGTACAAAACAAGTCAACCAATAAAAAAGGAATTCCAAAGGACTTGAAAAAGGCGTAAAATGTGGCGAATAGGAAAAAATAGCCAATGAGGTGTCGTGCCAGACGGACACAAAGTTGCATTGTTTTTATGTTTTTGTTTGCAACAGCAGGGGTAGAGCTGAGGCAGACCACGTGTTTTACCTCCACGACTGAAAGAGCAAAGAGACTGCCAAAACCAAGCCTGAGTGACTTTCAAAGTCTCTGAAGTCAATGAAAGCCAGCTCATCGATCACTGATTCCAAAGCTTTTTTCTCCTTTTTTCTTGCTTCCTTTCTTTTCAATCATGGCATTCTTTGATCTTTCACAAATGAACCTGTTAGAATAGCTTACTTTTCTACCCTTGACAGACAATCAAACCAGAATCCTCTGATGCACAGGGTAAACATAAATGGTTATTTTAATTTCAATATAAGAATATTACAGAACTGACCAAGCTGACACTGATATAAAATCTTTTTCAAGATCTGTTTAATATTGTTTAGTGCAATCGGCAAAAATATTTGTACCCATACAACGGTGGTGTGTTTTTTGCCAGCCTACATGGTCCTGGTCATATAAGAAGAATATCATGAAAAAGTTGATTTTTTTAATTAATTCCATTGAAAGTGAAACTTTATATGCATTCATTATCAGTTCATTGGGGGCGACAGTGGTGCAGGAGTTTGTCCTGCAGTTGGCAGGTTGCAAGTTTAATCCCCTTCCCCGACCGTCTCAGTTGTTGTGTCCTTGAGCATAGGGTCCAGTGGTGTTGATGTATAGCAGCCTCGCCTCTATCAGTCTGCCCCAGGGCTGCTGTGGCTACTTACATAGCTCATCAACGTTAAGGTGTGAATGTGTTTGTGAATGGGTGAATAACTGATTGTAGTGTAAAGCGTTTTGGGGTTGCAGGACTAGTTAAAGCACTATACAAGTACAAGCCATTTAGTATTTAGAGTGGGGTTATAAGAAAATATGCAAACATTTGATGTTCATCCAGAACATCAAATGCATCATCTTTAAATGAAAAGCACAAGGTACAACAATAAACTAGCCAGCAAAGGGCCGCCCCACCAAAATTCACAGAGCGGTCAAGGAGTGCATTATAACAGAGGCAGCACAGAGACCAAAAGTAAATCTGAAGGACCTGGAGAGCTCCACAGCAGAGACTGGGATATCTGCCCATAGTACCACAATAAGCCATACACTCCATAGAGCTGGGAAGAGTGGCCAGAAAAACAAGCCCACAGGAGCTGTGGCGACAAGCTCCAGGGCTCCACTGGAAGCCAGCTACGCTGGAGTGGATCCAGTCATGGGCTCAGAGACCCGATACCCAGGGGCGCCCTGCCTTCCAGTACCGACAGAGCCACAGGGCCTGGGCTCAGGCCGAGCCAGCAGGAGTGAGCTGGTGCACATCCGAGCACCCAGCCCCAGACATGAGGACCACCAATGCAACAGCGGGTCAAGGCGCCAGCCAGCGGAAGGGAGCAAGATGGGGGATGGGATCCACACTTAGTAGAGACCTGAGATGTCCCAGTAGAGGGCTCAGCCCAAACCCAACATGACAAAGAAGACAAAGAAAAACCAGGAACACAGTCAAATTCAAATATTCCCACCCTAGTACCCCCACATGCAAGCACTCTTACCTATAAAAGAAAAGAATAATAATAACAAATAGGGATGCAGTAGACACACTCACAACACACATCCTATACTCCCAGGTCCAGCCACCAGAACCCCAGAGGGGTATCCAGTACCCAGGGTATCCAGGCACCGGAACCCCAGAGGGGTATCCAGTACCCAGATCCAGGAGGTGAACCCCATCAACCCCGATCCCAGCCCAGATAAACCATGGGCCTATCCACCCACAAATGGGGCTAACATGAACAGAACGGGCCAGCCAACCAGAGCCCACTCCACACACCCCGAGGCACTGCTTCCCCCCACCCTGCCCTCCATACTTAAGCCCTACCTCTTATTCCAGGGGAAAGCAGAAGCCCCAGCTGAGGAACATGCCCTTCCAGGAAGCCAGCTCCTCTGCTGACTCCAATAGGCACCCCTGTTGTCCAGAGAAGGATGTACCACTAGCCGGGGCCAAAGATAAGTAGCGAGGCACCAGAGCCAACCACAAACCAAGACCAACACCCCCCACCTCACCCTCGGGATCATTCTGGTCTGGGGGGAAGAAAGCGAGAGAGAGAGAAAAAACACTCTATTCAGCCAGCCCGCCCAAACCAGCACCAAGAGTTGCCATGAACCAGGACCGAAAAAAGGAGTCAGCCACAGAGCCATCCAAGCAACCCCCCTACACACACACAGGAAAGAATTTTTTTTAATTAAACCCACTATAACACTAACATTCAAACAACTCCCACACCACATAGGATGATAGACACCCAGGCTGGGTTCACCCTCCATCCCTCATCCCCCCACTAGCAGAATGTACTCCCCGATGGGGAGAGCATCTGCTTTGAGACATTAATGTCCATAACCCCCTCCAGCTTGACAGGCCCCAAGGCCTGCCAGCACATCAAAGGCCAAACACCTCGGTACACACTGGCCCAAACCCCCCAAGCCCCGAGACCCCACCAAGACACCTGTCCAAGGATGACACACCCCAGGAATCCTGAGCCCCAGACCCACCCAGGAGCAGTACAGCTACCAGGCCAGTAAAAGACTTCCGCTGGCACAGAACCCCCCAAGAGCATTGAAAGTGGCAGCCGGAGGCCACCCCGAGGTCCCCAAAGCACCACCCCAGCGGGAGCCACAGACCCCGGTGCCAGACCCACCAGACACCCCCAAGACCCAGGCATCCCCCAAATCAGCCATCGCACCCGACAGGGCACATCCAACAGCCCCACACTCGCACTTGATGATGGAGCCGATCAAAGGGGCTCAGAAAGATCAATCTAGGGTGGAGCCAGATCCTGTCTCAAGACTAATATGATCCAACAAAAGATCTCTATACTGACTGATACTGAGAATTGCTTTGCTTTTCCAATTCATGAGGATAGTTTTTTTTAGCAATACATAGGGCAGTGAAAGCCATACAAACTGACTTTTTTTTCCCAAAGTGCTATCACATAAGTTACCCAGCAAGCAAACTGAGGAGGAAGGGGGAAATTCACATCTCAGACATTTTGACAAGTCCTCACATATCTGGCCCTGGAACATCTGAGCAGGTGTACATAACCACAGTATATGAATATAATTGTCAGGATTATTGTCTGTGCACTGTGAACAGCTATTAAATTGTGTAAAACCCATCCTGAATCATCTTTGACCTGTATAGTGTAGTCCATGATAGATAAAAAGTTTTTCTCAACAGAATTACCAACTACTTTAAAGCTTTAAAGGAGGTGAACACTTTTGCACCCTGTACTTTTCTATAATTTTTTCCTATTTGTTACTTGCTTCACAATAAAGAAATGCATGTTCAAAGTTGTAGGCAATACATTTTAATTCCAGATTGTGAGACAACTAAACATGAAAAATGTCAAGGGGTTGAATACTTTTGCAAGGCACTGTATGTGCGTTTTGTACATCACACAATTTTTTGCCAGGATTTTCTCATCAAAAATCAGAGTAACCGCATTAGAGTTACTCTGATAAAATTTTGCTTAAAGCTACAGTTGGTAGTCCTGTTCAGAAACACCTTTTGTTATACTGGGTGAAATGGTGCTTCCATCCTTACAGTAGTTAGTAAAATATGAATTCAGAAAAAGGTGGTTAAAAATTAGATATCTGTGAAAGCTGCAGGCCTTTAACAAATCTAACCAATCCTGACATTTAGTCAGAATGGAAAGAACCAATCAGATGTCTTCATGTCTCATTCTGCCCATACCCCCCTCTGTCCCTTGAGTTCTGGATGTATTGCGTAATCTATTAGTTGTCCAACACGTCAATCATTCTTACGTGCTCACGTAATGCCAATGTGCCAGTGTATTAGTTCCCGCTTGCTGGCTGCTCATGCAAACCTCTAATATTTATGTATCCAGTTAGCTGCGCTGTTCTCACCGTACATTTTGAAAACAGCTGAGTCGCAAGAAGCAAACAGCATACAAGTTTATGAGAAGAATGGGAAGGCCTCAGTATAAAGAAAAAAAGACCACAGTTGATATGGGAGATTTTTTCACGTGATCCCCCTAAGGAGCAGAATAGCAGGTAGGACAGTCTTGTGCATGTGCAGTTATTCAGAGAGGGACTTACATTTCTTGTTGCATTCAAAGGTGGCATCAGCGATTTTTCCAGAAAGGCAAATGAAGTTACCAGTGTAAAATGTTACTTAGAGTAAAAGATAAAGGTACCTCATTAAAATGGTACTTTAGTAACTAAGTAAAAGTTAGTTGCTTTTCAATATGCAGAAGAAAGTCCCTCTCATTCATTTCACAAACGAATGAGGAGATATCAGTCTCAAACTATTTTTTCAATTAAAGAAGCCATCTCAGGATCCTCCTCTTTCACACCGAGTTCTCTGCATTATTCACTAAATCTATAAGTGTTTTCCTCTTCTAATAGTTTAAGTAACTGACTCCAAACTAAACCCCTGGTCCTCTGTTTTCAGCTTTAGTCAAATATGGAATATTATGAAAAGTACAGGATAAAATGTATATTATTTACATTAACTGGTAAATGTTTCAGCACGTCCGACTAATGTACCTCCATGTTGGGATCTAATAACTCTGATCTCAAACCCAGCCAATGGATCACTACCATTGCTTCCAGTGTTTTTTCTTTTCTTTTTACTCAATAATGGATGTGATTTCAAATGTAACGGAGGATATACTTAAATCAAATCATATTCAAGTAAAAGTCAAACTTCAGCTTTTGTAAACTAAAGTACAACGTACACACAAATTGTACTTAATAACAGCAACGTGAGTAAATGTAACTAGTTACTTTCCACCTTTGCATAAAGGGTTTCTTTTAGAGAATATTTTCCTGAAGCTCTAGGCCATTCTTTGAAAATCAAAGGTGTCACTGAAGTGCACAAGACGATTGGATGTAGGGTTTATATATAGTCTATTTAATTGTGTAGATTTTCCTAAACTAAAGGAACATCTTCTTAGCCTTTTGTCAATGACCTTGAGTGGACTGTTCTCAATAAATTGCTTAAGTCGTGTTTCGGTAAACCTAAACCACTATTCACTCTTGCTAACTCTGCTCTACTCTTACTGTTTCAAACACCTCCTCTTTGCTTCTATTTCCCCGTGGTTTCCAGCTGCCTTTCTCTTGTTCCTTCTTTTCAGTGTTACTGCTTTCTTTGAGACCGCTTCCCCCCAGCCCTCCCACATTTCCGCTGGTGCAAGTTGTGAGAGAGCTCAGCCAAGGGTCACTGGTGTACTCTTGCTACCTCTGTCCCGATGCACCTCTTCCACTCTCTTCATCTTTTGCCACAGTCACTCTCACAGATCTGAGTACGTTCACCATCGGTCACTGGTAGTAATGTACTTCTATTTAGATAGTAATTAAATTAAAATAATACAAAATTGTACTTTTAACATGTGCTTACATGGAACCGCAACAAACACTTTAAATACTAAACTTCTGTTTTTTATCCCTCGTGCTAGAACAAACGAGGTGCAAACTGCTTGACAATAAATCAACGCACGCTACTCTGCCATCATGCTTAACTGTTCACTCTGCTCTGTCTTATTAAATCTTGTGGAAATGACACAAGTGCTTTAAAAATAATGAACTCAATGACACACACACCCCAGCTGAGTCCTCTGTCGTTTCCTGTTGCTGTAGGTCTGTGCTTGAAATTTCTAACTACACCCATTTAGCGAGCTTGTTTGGCCAGCCTCTGTTCATAGCAAAGTTTCATATTTTATTTTTTTAACACCTTTCTGTGCAAATATTCAAAATGTCTGCTGTTTATTTTCAGCATTGCTAAAGAAGGGAAACAAAGATTTGTGCCATCTGCCTCTCGATGCTAATTAGAGTTGTGTGCGCAGGTCATATTGTTCTGCATCATTCAGACAATAATGCAATTTCCCAGAAAACCCCCTTTCAATTTGTTTAGCTATTGCCATCCTGCGTCACTGTGAATAGCACAGCTGTTCAGCGCAGTGAAGCTAGTAATGGGACTAACCATGAGTGACTCTGCTTATAAGAAACACCCCAAATTTATACTTCCTCATGAATACATGAAGAACCGTTTTGCTTTAAATCCCAAATTGTTTCGTATTGTGTGATGGTTTTGGGGAAAATAATGAACATTAGTTTACTCCCTGAGGACAACTGTGGGCTGTGCCTAAATTCCCAGAATGACCAATTCAACTAACTAGACCTGTTCAGAGCAATGTGGAGCTCCACTGCCAAAGATACTGCAGAGAAATGATTCAGGAAGTTCTAATTGGTTAGAAGATTTGCTGATTATGATTACCAATGACAGGTTTTAATTGTTAAATAAATGGCACCATGGGGGTTTTAATCCTTCTGCTGTCCCAAAATAAAGCCAAATACACCCACTCTTCCAACGAAGAAAGCTCATTATATCCAGTTTATATAGACAGACAGATTTACTTATTTAGTTTTATATCAAATAAGATCAAATTAGAGCCCTTAGAACAATGGCATCCAAAGTGTGACCTGGGGGTAATTTGTGACTCCTGGACTAATGCACTGCTCCCAACTCCACCTAATGAACAGTTTTGCTCACCAGCACAGGTGGTTGATGTAGACGGCAACCTTTTATTTTTAATTAGGGGAAAATTATTACAGACAAATAATAACTAATAATTCTTCGTATAATTGAAAATGTTAGCTACAACACAAAGTATTTGTGCTTTAATAACCACACAGTGTCACGGTTTCTGAGGCGGTTGTAAGACCAAAGTACAGACAAGAGCCTGGAAGACGCATGATGAGGAGATGTTTCGATTTACTGAATGAATGAATGAATGAACGAAAATAATAACTTACAGGGTACCACAAGGCAGTTAGCAAATGGGGGTGACGTAACGTAGAATCCGCCAATGGAAAGTGAGAAACCAGCGGTTTAATAGGGGAGGAAATAATGGAGAGGAAGGCAAGAGGGCAGGTGAAAGTAACCAACAAGACAAGCAACAGGTGAACGACATGAAGGAGAAGAGCTGCAGGAATATAACTACAAGTAAGAAACAAGTATTCTAACAGAAACAGAATGCGAAAGTAACTAACTGGGGAGATCCTAAATGTGCAGAAATAGCAGAGGAAGAAATAGAAATCTAACTGAATACCACTAGAAAGGAAAACAGAGAAGAGCACGGTCCTAAAAACATAGAATTAAATAAACATAAACCTAATTCTAGGGGAGAGGAACTGCAGACAGGAAGGAACACTTGGAAGAGAAATAAGAAACAGTGAAGAGGAATTAGAAACCAAACTACAATATAACTAAATCCATAAACATAAACTATAGAAATCATGATCCAAAATAACAAAATCAAAACACAAACAACCATGGATCCTGACACACTTTTTAATTTTTTTTTACATTTTGTAGAACACAAAGCACGCCAATGACCGGTGGTCTTTGGAGCGCCAAAATGTGATTTTAATTGATTTATTTAAATTGGCATTTTAGAGGATTTGGGTCAGTCATTCAAAGAAAGACTGACCCAAATCCTGTTCTCCTTGCTGCAAATAGACACATTCTTTAAAGAAAATTAAATCAATCCTAAAGACTTTGCCCACTGGAAAACCACATTTCAATAAGGCAAGCGTGCAAAACCCTTTTCATGTTTTGGCTCTGCAATGATTAACACATGCCTTTAATACAGAATAGCATTTTAATTGAAATATTGCATGCTAATATTTTGTGGAGCAGGTAAAAAATATTCACAATGCAAATTTTGATTATAATATTTGTTTTTTTAATCTTATTATTTATATTTCAGGCCATCATGTTCTTTAGACTTGACAATATTGGCTCATATAACAAAAAGGTTTGGATAGCCATTGCTTAGAGGTAGCTCCTCAGTTTCTCTGTACTATCCAGTAAGGTTAAGTCAGGTCATATCCTTCCCTTTTGTGAGAGATAGTTTAACCAAACAATAAAGTTCATCCAGTGGAGAAAAAGTTGATGGTTTAAAAATGTTATATTGGGATACCTAGTTTAATAATGCATTCCTTCAAACAATACATAAGCAATAAGTTGTTTATATATATTTTTATATAATAACACACTCTGGTAGAATCTCTGGAACTGTCGAACTTGAATGGTCTAGGATTTAAAAAGCAGAACCTCTTTGTCAAATGCTCTTTCCAATTTTATTTCTGTGCCGCTTCTGACAAAATCTTTTCAGAATGTTGTTTTTAGGAATCAAGACATATGCTTGTGAATGTGTGTGCATTCGAGTGTGATATTGAGTATTGCTATACAATCAGTGTACCAGAAGCACCTTAATGGTTTGCATCTGTTTGAAAAAGAGTTCAAAACATGCCCCCACCCCCACCCCTCAACTACCCAAGACACGGTGTGTTAATAAGAGTAACTGCTTCACCTGCGCTGTCCGGCACAAAGTCTGTCACGTTGCAAGGATGTTTATGGGTCTAGCCTGTTCCTATTTAAAGTTTTTACTTTGTAAATCAATATTTCACAGCATTATTCATAAATAATTGTGTGCTTTAATAGAAGATTGGGTTTATTTTCATCTACAAGTCTGTGTTTGTAACCTCTGAGCACCATTGTGATCCCCCCCCCCCCCCCCCACACACACACACACACACACACACACACACGCACTTCAATGGTCTTTCTGTAGGGATACACTTTGTTTAGCCATGATATCATACTTACTGGCAGGAACTGCAACCACTTTAATAACGTTGATAAAGGTTGCTTTAACACTGCTTAGGAGATTAGGGTATTTCAGAGTTGCTTTTGATAAGATTATGGTACGTGCATTATCCTGCATCTGTTTTGGCAGAACTGGCAGTTTTGTGCACAGGTTTGATTAGAGGTTCTTAGGATTGATTAGAGAAAGGAAGGCTCAAAACCACTCAAACACACATACAACCTTGAACATACACACACAGGACATGACCCCAAATGCATTCAGATGATCATGAAATGGCAGAACCATGTAAAAGATGCCAGAACAGAACATGTCAGCTTAATTGATGTAGCAATGTCTTGAACTGAACATTTCCCAACATACAACTCAGCATAAATATGTTGTGCTGAGGGAGGAGCCCCATTACATGATATTTATCATTTCTATCAACTCTGAACATCAAAATCATCTGCTGGAGGCAAAAAATATGTTTCAATACATAATTACCTCATCTGCACCTTCCAAAGAATGCAGTCTGCACTTTCCAAAAGTTATTAAACCAAACTGAGAACTTGGAGTGATTTCCACAACTCTTAAACTTACACTTGTTGTTAATGCCCTTACACGATAAAATACAGTCTAGCATGAAAATGGGGGACATGCTCCAGGTTTTAGTCAACACATCATAAAACTTTAGTGCAGCGCCATATTTAGTAATGCTTCATGAGAACCGTTCTGAAGGTGCAACGAAAAGTAACTTGTTAAATATACGCTCCTCAGCATGGAGCATCTGCATTTTGTCATATTTCAAAAATACATTCTAAAGTCAGATTATGTAACGGATGGAAACAAAGGTTTGACAGGGTAAATACCAATGGATGCAGAAAAAATCAGTTACGGTAATTACAATCCTGTTTTTTTCCCCTCACACAGCAATGTGATTGGGGCACTTGTTCAATTAAGGACAAGTAGTAATATTCTGGAAGTGTGCAAGCAAAGATGCATGTATGCATACATGTATGTATGCTTCACATTAGAAAAAATATAAAAAAGTAGTGACCCTCAGAAACTGCTCAAAAACTTCATTGTTTTTGTGGTTTTTAAACTAACTGTAGAGAAAACTATATTTAAAAGAGCTATAAGTAAGATATTTACTATAAAATCAAATTAAATCATTCTCATTTGTCACCCAGGATGGAAGCACATTCCCCAGAAGCAATCGGTCCTCTCCATCAACAGTGTCTTAGTCACATTTTTCTCCTTTCAAACCTAGAGGTATGGTCAGAAACAACTTCGGTTCAGAATGTAGCCTGTGTTTACTTCCTGGTTCCTGAGCCAATCATGTGAGATTTTCAGGGTTCCCAAAACAGAGTGCAGCATTTGGTATTTTATCTTGGCAAAGGAGCAGCAGCCTGCAAACATGGAAGCTAGTAACAGAAGCAGACCAAAAATAGAACAGAATACAACAACATATACATATCCCGTGTAAGTACAACATTTCCACTATTTAAAAACGACATATGAAATTGTTGTGATTGGCAGTATTACTTATAGTTCCTTTAAAATAATTATAACCCGTGCCCTAAAGCCAGTATGATATGCAAGGTCAAAGTAAAACATCTAGCAGTAAAACATGTACCTTAAAGGATTTGCATGGTGTGACTAGAGTAGTAATTGCACCAAATAACCATAATAGTTATGTTGAGGAATGGATGCAGAGGATGTGGACATTTTTGTGGTGCTCAGATTTTGTGTTTTGAAGATAAAAAATGTTTTTTGCTGCAAGAAGTCAGATTTTGAGGCCTAGCCAAGCCCCCATTCTTTCAAGCTTTTGATCACCAGGACCTTAGGAATATACTAATTAATTTGCAGGTAGTTCACCAGAAACCTGTGGGAGTTTTTATGGTGAACAACATGTGTAAAGTTCACAAAATAAGAACTTTGACTAAAATTGATGAATGTCCTATTATGTTTGGACCAAAAAGTGTTTTTTGTAGAGCTTCCATAGATATAACATCCATCCATCCCTTTTCTGACACACCTATCCCTTGTGGGGTCGTGAGGGTTGCTGGTGCCTATCTCCTGCTGTCAGTGGGCGAGAGGTGGGGTCCACCCTGGACAGATCGCCAGTCTACCGCAGAGATATAACATTGTGTGTGTAATTTTTTTAAGTTTTGGTCAAAGCAAGGGTTTCTGAGGGAAACTGTGGATTTTTCTACACCCTTTTATGGCTTACAAGGATATAGCTTCAATGCTTAATAAACATTAGTGATGTCCAGTTGCTTAATAAGAATAACATGAAACAGTTTTGCTCTGGCTCTGTCTATACTCCACAAGAAGCTCAGCGTGGTGGAAGAGGGGGACACAGCAAGCAGAGAGCTGAAAGTACGGGAGCAGACAGAAATAATAGCTCACGCCGTGCTCTAACGCTATTTGAAAAGACTGTGAACAGCGGGGGTATGTGGTGCTATGGGGGTGGGCCTGCCTCGCTTGGATAGAGGAAAAGTGAGCAGAAGTGGCATGTTCGACCACTGAAACCACCAAGTGTTGAACTGCACGACCACAGTCTTTAGAGCCATAGTTGGTAATCCGGTTCATAAATACTTTTAATTACACTGGGTAAAATTGTCCTTTCATCCTAGTAGTCAATACATTATGTATTCAGAAAAAGGAGGTTAAAGAATAGATCTTTGTGGGAATTGCAAGCCTGTAAAAACTCAAACCAATCACTGCTCTTTGCAGCGTAGCAGAGATTTGTTACAGTTTTGTTCCTGCTCTCACTTTCCTCTGTCCCTCAAGTTCTAGAGGTATCACCGTATCTATTGGTTGTCCCACATGGCAATCACTCTGACATGTTCATGTAACACCAGTGTGCGTGCACGTTCCTTATTAGTTTCTGCTTGCTGGCTGTGCATGCACACTTTAAGTATCTCTGTATGCAGTTAGCTTAGCTGTTAGCTTCGGTGTTAGCCGTTCATTTGCATGCATATGTTCCCTTTGGATACTTTGCCTTTAGTCCTGGAGTCCTTAGTTTAAAACTTGTGCATGGAGGGTTGTTTGTCCTGTTTTTTTGTGTGTTGCCCCTGCTATGGAATGGCAATCTGGCCAATGTATACACCGCTTTCCCTCCAGTGGCTGCTAGAGATATGCATCACACACCAAATGGATAGATAGGATTCATGAAATCGGTTGGAGGGGAAACGACGTACAGGGAACTGTTGAGTAAGCTTGCAACAGTTAATTTTAATTATGTTTAAATGCAAAAGACACTTGAAATTACATTACGTTATGTAGCAGTAGATTAGCCACCTATTATATGGAAGCTGATATTTTTGACACAGCTATCTGGGGTTCTTTTTCTGACCTTGAGACCTTTGCTGCAAATCTTTTCTCCTACCCTCTCTGCTAAGTTCCTGTTTTATTTCTCTTAAACAACTGCACTAAGCATCCATCCAATATCTATAACCACTTGACCTTGCAGGGTTGTAGAAGGGCTGGCGTCTATCTTCAGCATTTATTAAGTAAGAAGCTTTGTACACTTTGGACAGGTGACCAGATCACCAAAGGACAACACAGGGAGACACAGGATAAACAACCATGCACACACACTTACTCCTACGGTTATATTAGAGTAACCAATAGTCATGTTTTTTAAGTGTGTGAGGAAGCAAGGGGAGAAAAGCCAAAGAATGCACTGGGAGAACATGCAAACTCCATAAATAAAGACCTCAGGTCAGGAATGGAATCTACGACCTTCTTGCTAAAATGCAACAGTGCTACCAACTGTACCCCCGGTGCAGCCCATTAGGGGGACGATAATGATAAACACATTTTGCTAGGCCTTTGCCATCCTTTGGGTATACAGGTCTAACCATGAGCAGCTTCCTCTCTGGAACATTTTTTTCTTTAAAAAATTATAAATCTCCTGTCAAGGTTTATTAAAGGTGACCACATTTTATGCAACCTAACTGGAAGTGAAATTTAGGTCTAAAATCCATGTAGTTCCAACCGTCTTCTAGCAGATCCAAGCCTTATCATTACTTTACGCACATGCATCCTCCTTTTAGATGTGACTGGCAGCAGAGGTTTTGTGATGGGAGCTTAAACACAGGAAACAATGACCTAAAATTCACACTGAAGCTTATCAAACCTAAACACACCACCCGAGCTCATTCCAGAAGCCTTCTCAGTCATCCTTCTGACGACATCCCATCATTGCAATTGTCAATGCAGGGCATCGTGGGAATGATGTATGCTCTAGTTTTCTTATCTTTAGGTTGTTGCTTTTGCAGGGTGGTGGACTGATACTTTTCTTTTTACCTTTCACATAAAGGGCAGGGCTGAGAAAGAGGTTGAGATTATCTCCAAGGCTTTTGGCCAGGATGCAATGCCTTCCTGTCGAACCAATCTTTGCAGGTAAATAACAAATATGCAGTGATTGCTTTCAGACTGGAAATTAACTCCATCAAATAAGAAGAGGTTAATTTTACTGTCAACATGTCTGAACAATTGTAGCGGTGAACAGGAAAAAAAACCAACACTGTCACTTTTGAATATGAAGAGAGATAAAGCATCATCTAATTGCATGCAGTTTTCCTTGTGAATCAAAGACATTTTAAAAACCTTCCAGATATATAATTTATGCAAAGGTTTGCGTTTGCAATCTCTGTCTCATTCATGACTCACTAAACTTCTGAATGGTGCCCTTGGAGTCATTTTCCTCTGCAGTCTCCCGGGAGTATCTGTGGATGGCAGGGCCTTAGATTTATACAACGGACTTGACTATTATTCATCCTCACTCATTTAACATAGGCAGCCTTTTAAAGGTTAATTGCATCGACTAATTGCCCTCTCTCAGTTTGCTAACGATGCTGTTCTCTTCAATGATGTCATTGGCCGACCGAACCAAAATATCTCTCTAACCACTTTGGCGATGGCTCCTTTCTTTGGAAGAACACAGCAGTGTCCAATCTGTTGTGCTGTACGGGAGCAGGCTTTGGATATGTCCTGCGAGCATAATGCCATTTTCTTTACCCAGTTAAATTGATTTTCCTACAAAACGTCTGGATAGCATATAATCTGTTTAGTAACGCCCTTCATTTCACAAAGGAAAGTCTTGTTTATATCATCATGTACTGATTTTAAAGCACTTTAGTCAAGCAGTTTGTTCACGTGGCAGTAGCAACAGTTATAAAGTGTAAATTAATTTCCTAAATAACACCCTGTGATTTCTGTGTGATGCCAATGCAGTAGAACTGTCATTTTTTTATGATATCTATTTCCTGCTTTAATCCCTCCCGTGGTCCCGAAAAAGAACTCAGTTATAGTTCAAAATAGATGTTAAATAACCTATTGAGAGCTTAATCATTATTAGGTTTGTGGTCAAAGTACATAATTTATCGTAAAAAAGCAGTTGTTGGAAAAATAACATAATTTGCTGCACTAGGCCACAAGAAAAATAGAAAACTTTCACTTAATTTATATATTTGTACGTCAAGTCTTTCTGTAATGACAGTAATTCACTCAGCAAACCTCAATCAGGTCCTCCTTTTTTCATGTATTACTACATAAGGAAGAGAAAAAGAAGACATTCTCAAAGGAAATTTTAGTGGGTTGATGGGTTTTACAAAAAAGCACCATCTCCTGTATGTCCAGACCCATTCAATAAATAAGAATAATATTGAAAAGTAAGTCTTTATTTATGTTAAATATGATGATTTTTTTTCACTTGCATCTGATGAAAACATTACATACAAAATTAGAATATTATATCAGCCCAATCAAAAAACCTTTTTAATGCAGAAATATAGGAATGCTGTAGTTTTCAAAAGGCAGTTTAAATCTGAAAAAACAAGCCTATTTGGAATGCATATTCTAATTTATTGAATGCGACTGTATAGTGTTATGATCCTTGAGTTTTGGACTTGATTTTCATTTGTGTTTATGTGTTGATTATGTTCTATTCAATGAACATTTGGACTTATTTCTGTTAGGTGTTTGGTGTCTCCATTTGTAGTTCATCTCCCTTTTTGCTTAATATTCACCTTCACTCAGTCTGTCTGTTTTCTCTCTTCCACAGCTGTTCCTAATACCCTGATTAACTCATCTGCATTCAATGCCATTCACCACTCACCCTTCAACATATGTTAGCTAATTGGTTGTCACCGGCCTTTGTTGGTGGATCTGCTCAATACTGTTCAGTACTCTTCTAGTGTAGATTTGCCCTCCATCGTCTTCTCTCCATGTTCCCAGTTTGTTTTTGGATTTATTTAGTTTATTTATCTTCAGTTCATGTTTTTAGATTTTTGGGTCTTGGACTTTGTTTTTGTAAATTTCAAATTTATACTATCACTTCAACACATCAGCCTCCCTTTTGCGTGCATTTGGGTCCTCCAGAACCAACAACCCCTTCTGTGGCATGTAGTCCCTTCAGCATGTTCAGATCTGTCCTGAATCTCTCTTTCCATTGAGAAGTACCCGGAAAGCCTTCAAAGAAAGCTACAGATGAGGCGTCCTGCTAATCTGGCAAGCCAGATTGATAATGTGTAACACTCTCTGTGGCGTCTCTGCATTTTGGGCCAGTGGGGACAGGCTGTGAACTCTATGTTCGCAATAATCAGTGGGACATGATCGTTCTTCATAGAATAATATTGTAAAAAAGAGAGATTCGCTTACCAATAAAATTCTGTCAGAAACATTTTTGTTTATATATCTAAGTCTGCCAGACAACTATGAAGCTCAGTATGCTAAATCCTCTTGAGGGGTCTTGATATTGTGGCCCACCACCAAACTTTGTTTAAATAATGGACATTTGAAATTGCAGCGCGCATGCCCAACACGTTCTCAGTAGACAGCTGTGGCCCCACGCTTGGATCGTCCAATCAGAGTGCTTGAATTGCACACGTTACGTTTAAGTTCTGCCTGATAGTAGCGACCACCTAGGCAAAGCAAAGCAAATTTATTTGTATAGCACATTTCACTACAAGGACAATGCAAATACTTTACATAACTAAAACATTGGAAAATAAAAAACAACAAAACCAAGAAAACAACAGTTGAAATAAAATGTAGGAAAATAAACAAAATAAAACATAGGAAAATGATAACTACAAGCAAATATTAATCTCGTGTTGGTTGTCCTTGCTTGCTCATGGAAGGATTGATGTGAATCTTTTCTGTTTAATAAATTAACCATATGAGTGAGCTTTTAATGATAATTTTATGTATAAAAATGTGATTATTATTAGCTTATATGAATTGGATTTTCTAGTGTGTTGATCGATGCTAATGTCTGTTTAATTTAACATTGATCATGGTTACTTTGTATGCATCATAAAAAAAATTAGTTGCTGCTAATAGGTGTTGAGGTTTTGTGCCCTACTTTACTTGTCATGCCAGAGACGCCACTGAGCACTCTACATTCTGCACATTATCAATCTTGGACTGCTCCCATCGAATCCATTCGGGAAGAGGACATCAAGATGAACTTTCCAAGCTGATTGGGCGAAGTGACATCTAATGCATGCCTACCAAAGGATGGTCTTAGCCAATCACAGTATCAAATGAAAATGTAAGCAGCAGGCACCATGAGAAACCACAACAGGTTTATGCTGGTCAAGGCACATCTTGGTGTTCTTCTTTCAAAGAAGAAACCTTGGATTCTGACAAAACATATATGATAGTTGTAGGTATGTGTCCGTTCTCCTGCGCTGCCATGTTTATTTTGGGCTAGCTGAAGGCTCAGCAGCTCTTGCTTTTGTCACAGCTGGTATGTCCCACCTTAAACCATAACACTAAAAGTCTGATTGCCTCCAATTTAAGCCTGTTTGCTGTTGAGATTATCCGAGTAACTGAGAATTTGCACAGGCACACTGTAACGTGATTGGCCTAAACGGTTGAGATGGGAGCAGGATAAGTAGCAGATAACGAAGATAAGTGCCAATTTAGGGGAAATTCTCTCTCATGCTGCAGCTTTGGCCCCACTGTGTCATTAGTGAGTCACCTGTAAGAGCGTAGCCATAACGAAATTGTTATCAAGTGAAAGTCCTGAGGCCAGCACCTCACCTAGCAACCTAAGCCGAGCCCAGCCCAGCCCAGCCCCTCACCTAACATGCCCAACCAAGCCCATCCCCTCACACAGCAACCCAAGCTCCACGCACGGAGCTCTGAAGCTCCGCCCACAGCAGAATTTGCCAAAGGACTTTGACTGAAGGAAAGTTCTGTCTCTGCCGTTTGTTGCAAAGTTGCAGATGACGGAGATGTAAGCACTCAATGATGTGTTTTGTGTGTTTTCTATTGCTGTTAGGCATCAACAGAATTTGTCATTTAGCACAAGCTTACATGCTAACAATAAGCTACTGGTAGCCTTGTCCTAATTTAGAAACGTACCATTCAGAAACCGCTTCCTGCAACCTTAGTGGCTGTGGAGGAGGCTCCACTTCTTCTGCTTCTGGGTCTGACTCTTGGTCAAAGATGTATGGTTGTACCATTGTGCATCTGTTTGCAGACGTTTTCACATGTATAAAGTGTTATGGTAAACATTGAGTCGAAGGACACAGCTAGCTGCAGCTTATTTGTATAAAAGTGAAAGAACCCCAAAACAGATCAGGAGCTCAAAATAGGCAGAACTGAAGAGGTGAAATCTCATTATCTAAGAATGCTTTGTTGCAAAACATTCAATGAAAATGTTTTTCATAGCCCATAGACCTATACTAAGTTGTTTAAAAGGAAGCATAAAAGTCCCCCTTTAAGCGTACACTGCCTTTCCAGCAGGGAACATTTTTTTCAACCATTCATGTGAGGTTTCTTGTGCCTTCTCATATTAAACCTCTGCAGCTCTGACAGATCAGCTATTCAGAACCTTCAGTGGAAATCAATTTTCCGTATCCTTTAATAACCATTATAAAATGCAATGAACCATGGAAAACTTCTATACTAAATTATGATGTTCTCCCTGGTTAGTACTTTCTAGATTTATCCAACATCTGCCGCCTCCCTCTTTCTGTCCACAGGGGGTCTTGGTGCTTTGGAGTTCACTGCCTGACACCCATGTTTCACCATCAGCTATCCAAACAAATCACTACACTCCATGGGCTTGTAAAGGAAGAAACCATGCATGCTTTTTATATGGCTTCTAAAATTCTCTGTTCTTAGAAAATTCCAGAAGGAAATATTTACAGCTTTGAACTTTTGACCTATGAATTTTGTCTCAGATTCCAAAAAGTTTTAGATCAGCAACAATCTAATCATGATCAAAGGCTTAGCTTAAAGGGATTTATATCATTTTACAGTTTTTGTGAAATAGGATATCACAGTTATTTTAATTTGATCGACGTGGGTGTTTCAATGGCTGATGCCTACATTAAAAAACCTGAGCATATTATAGCCCAGGGGTCACTAACATGGTGCCCACGGGCACCAAGTAGCCCCTAGGGACCCTATGTAGTGCCCTCAGTCCCATTCTAAAACTGGCACAACCCTCCGTTGCCCGCCAATTGTGATGCAATAATCGGGAGGTTTATGAATTAGCTCATTTTTACACACCAACAAAAGATTTTGTTGTAGCTAAAAAAAAAAGTTTCTAGAAGCAACAGAGACCCAAATGGAATTACAAAAACATACAAAAAGTAAATTTTTCATATTAGGTCACCTTTAATAAAACAAATACTAAGTCAACTGCTGTCAAGCAAAGCTGAGGAAAACAGATACACTGTCAAGAGATAAGACAAAACTACACTGTCAAATTTACTGACCCCCTCAATTTTTACATTGGACAGGAGTCTGTGAAGCATCTTACATATTGACTGACAATATTTGGGTCTAAAACGGGGGGAAATATTAGTCTCTAACCCATCTCCAGTTGTCTGGAGTGGCTTGTCAAAATAAATTTAACATTTTAGCCCACGTGTGGGATTTTTCTGTGCATAGTGGCTCTTGATGTGTTGACTCCAGCCTCAGTCCATTCCCTTTGAAGTCCAACAAATTCTTGAATGGATTTTGCTTGACAATCCTCTTGGGGCTGTGTTTATCCCTGCAGCTCAAGAGTTTCCTATCACGCTTCTTCCTTCCACTCAGCTGAATATGATTGGATAGAGCACTCTGTAAAAAAAACAAAAAAACAAACAGCTTCTTCAGCAATAAAGAAGACAACTACATACACACAGGGTCTTATAAAGACTTGTCAATGAATTGGATGATTGGGAGGAGTTGCTATGCCCCAAAGGGCAAGACAAAAAATTTATATTGAATCATAATTTTCAGAAGGCAGTACATTAAAACAGGCACAATAGTGAAATTCATGAGCTAAAGAAAAGTAATGGTTGCATTATTATTGGTCACATAGATAATTTATTTTTGTCCACAGCTGCATCTTTCATCCTCTCTGCACAAGCAAAACAATATGTTGTCCATAATAAATGTCATTACAGAGCATTTGCTTCTTCTTCAGA
Source organism: Fundulus heteroclitus (assembly GCF_011125445.2). Classification (NCBI taxonomy): domain Eukaryota; kingdom Metazoa; phylum Chordata; class Actinopteri; order Cyprinodontiformes; family Fundulidae; genus Fundulus; species Fundulus heteroclitus. Next base: position 14,950,765 of record NC_046369.1, read on the forward strand.
TAGTGCCATAATACACTGTCAGCTTGGTTCCCAGAGTACAGGCACTTTCTCTCCATTACATATTCCATATGTCATATGTATACATACCCAGTTCCAAATCTACAATAGACAAAACAAAAATGAACTTCACAGGTACAAATGACACACAATCAAGACATCTATTAAATGTGACAGTGGCAATAATATTGTACAGACAGTCTCCATGTTTTACCAGTGGACCCTCCCTGTAAAATCAACATGATCAAACTGAACACAGGGTTCATGTGTGCATGTTCCAAAACATTGTAAAACTCTGTTCTGCCTCTTTTTTAACCTTTCAAAGATTAGATTGGGCTGGAAACACCTCTGAAACACGTGATTTGGTTCAGGTTTGAGGTTAACAAAAGGATATCGTGCAACTGAAAACCTGATTTGACCAAAATCTAAGACCTGTGAAGGTTTTTCCCAGGGACTGCCCTGAAGGAACAGGATGGGCATGGGAGCAATGCTCTATTATTGGTATAAATCCCCCAAAATGTAGCAAAGGAAATGATTTATGTGCATAAATCTGCCTACAGAGGATAAGATCCCAGATCACATTACTATTTCTGTTTGTGCATCTGGGGTTCATGGGTAGTGCGTAACAGATCTCAGTGTACACACCTAGGGTTTTGCATGGGTTGGCAGAGACACTTTTCCAATCATCAGATCATTTGACCAGCATATACTGTGATCAGACAAAACACTCTAAAAGCTGTAAAAAAAATAAAATATAAACTATATTAGACTTTCTGGTGACGGAAGGAATTAAGCAGAAAAGGTTACAGTAGTTTTGCAATGCATAAAAACAATCAGCTGGTTAAAGCCCCTTATTTCCAGCTTGAAAATAAAAGCACATCCTCTGAATCTTGTGGTAGTTTAATTTTGACAAGAAGAAACACAATGTAAAGGAAACATCCAGAAAGAAAATCCAAGTTTAAAATTGGTTTACATGTCATTGAAGGAAATGAGTATTGGATCCCATATGAAGGCATGAGTTAGTGGAGAAATCTTTGTGCACACAGCACAACGATATTCCCTGTAGCTGGTCACCAGGTTTTTGCAGACCTTATAGACTGCTTGGCAACTTGAAGGTAAAGCTGCCTCTATGGATGTTCTGTAGAGCTCAGTCTGAAAACTGCCTAAGTCAGTCCAATACTCTTTTACGTGTCCTGTCTGTTAGTATAGCATTAAGAACTGCTGTCTAAATGCCAAAGAGAGCCCAACAGATTTACTCTCACAAGTGGAGTATTACTGCTTTTGCCATATGCAAAAAGTTTATTGATATTATTTTGGGACTATTCACCTTCAATGGACACAAAAACGGAAAGGTAGAAGAGAAAGAAAGGAAGGGAAATGATAAGACAAAATGCTAAAAGCGAGAATAATGACAAAAATAGTAGAGGAAAGAGAGAGAACAAGATAACATCCTGGAAGTTTGCTTCTACGTCTGCAGAGAGAGCTATAAAAAGGACAGCAAAACCAACCAATGAAGTGTTACAGGTACAAACAACCAATGTCTTGCTAACATCACTGAAAAATACATAGTATTATTCAATAGAAGATGGGTAAAGTGACGGCCAAAGCTTATGATAGGGGTTTTCTGTATAGAAGTGAATCAGTAAGCACCTGTATCCAAGCACCTGTAGGTGTTTGTGAGAGTGCACTTGTGTATGTATAGTTTATCCATAAGAAAAATGCTCAATAGAGGAGCCAAAGACCAACCCCCAGTGCGCCGACACAGACACTGGGGAAACCAGACGCCCAAAAGGGCCCCAGAACAAGGGTGCCCAAGAGGGACCAACACAGGAATAGTTGACTCCCCCATCCCTGGGAAGAGCAGTGGAGAGCCACAGGAAACCCCCCAACAGCCACAGTGCTGAAGCCCCTGGGAGCTGCAGCGACAAGGCCACAGGCTCCACTGGCAGCCAGCTACGCCGGAGCGGGTCCAGCCCAGCCCAGAGACCCGAGGCACCAGGGGTACCCCCCCCCCCCCAGTTGGACCCGACAGAGCCATGGAGTAGAGGCCCCACGTACAAAATTTTATTCACAAGTATCAGAATCAGACATACTTTAATGATCCCAGGGGGAAATATGTTCTGTTTTTTGCCAAGTGAATCCAGTCAATCCTGTTCGCGTATGCAAATTAGGCATGTGCATGCCAAACAGAAGAAAGACGTAATGCTGACAACAATTAATACTAAAAATGTTTAAATTTTAGTATTTGGAACTGATCTTATCTGTTGTGCCTGTGCACTTTATCTGTTTCACTGTTGGTGAATTAGAAACGTCCTCTTGAGTCCTTGTATGTCTGGTGAATGTGAAGAATTGACATTAAAGCCAACTTTGACTTTGACATTGTAATGTTATAGGCCTACTGCATATTGAGAAAATTTACATCGGTATTGCGCAACAATCGGGAGATGGGGACCCCCCCCCCCAAATATTGACAGGTATTTCGCACACTGCCCGCGTATCAGCCGCCAGGAGTGAGTCAGCACACACCCCAGCACCCAGCCCCAGACACTGAGGACCACCAACACAAAAGTGGGTCAAGGCACCAGCCAACGGAGAGAGGAGCCAGACAGGGGGGATGGGCTCCACACTTAGTGGAGACTCGAGATGCCCCAGGAGAGGGGGCAGTCCAAAATCCAACCAGACAAAAAGACAAACAGAAAACAAGGTACACAGTTCCCACCCTAGTGCCCCCACATGAAGACACTCTTACCCACACAAGAAAAAAATAAGGGACACTGTATACACACTCGCTGTCACTTCACACATCCTATAAGCCCGGGTCCAGTTACCGGCACCTCAGAGAGGTATCCAGCCTGACATACCCGTTCCATACTTCAGCCCCAACCCCCCACTCCAATCCCAGCCACAACGAACCATGAGCCTATCCACCTGGAGAGCCAACATGATCCAAACTTGTCATGTCGAGAGTTGTCATGAACTAGGACTGAGACAAGGAACTGGAGCTGGAGCCAGACACAGTGCCACCCAAGAAACCCCCCACCTCCACCACTCCCCGTGCCACTCAAAGAAAAATTATACTAAAGCCATTCCAACACAAACGTTCAAACAACTCCCAGACCACATAAGTCAATAGACACCCAGGCTGGATTCACCCCACACCCCTCCTTCCCATGCCCCCACCAGCAGAATGCACTCCCTGAAGGGGAGAGCATCTGCCATGAGATGTTAATGTCTATACTCTCCACCAGCTTAAGAGGTCCGTTAGCACACTAGAGGCCCCAGGTATGGCCAGTCACTCCGGCATACACCAGCCCAAACCCCCAGCAACATACTTTACAGGACCCAAGCCCTCAAGGCCATGCTAGGACACCCACCCAAGGGCGACACGTCCCAGAAACCCCAGACCCACCTAAGAGCAGCACAGCCAATAGGCCAGTAACCCACATCTGCCAGCATAGACCCCCAAAGCCCCCCACCCAAGAGCATTGCAAGTAACCACCAGAAGCTGCCCCAAAAGCTCCACTCCAGCAGGGGCAACAAACCCTGGTGCCAGACCCATCCAACACCCCACTCCAGGGACCCACCACTTATCAGACCCCCAAGACCCAGGCACCCCGCACATCAGCCAAAATGCCCAAAAGGACAAATCTCACAGACGTCCACCCCAACTAGCTGATGGAGCTGATCAAAGGAGCCCAGAGAGATTGATCTGAAGAGGATGCAGTCTCAAGACCAATATAATCCAACAAAAGATCTCTATACTGATTGATATAGAGATTGTTTTTACTTTTTTTACTTTTCCAATTCATGAGGATAGTTTTCTTAGCAATGCATAGTGTAGTGAAAGTCATGCAAACAGATTTTTTTTCCAAAGTGCTATCATTCAAGTTACCAAGCATGGAAAAACTGAGGAGGGAAGGTGAAATATGACATCTCAGACATTTTGATAAGTCTTCACATATCTGGCCCCAGAACCTCTGAACAGGTGCACATGACCACAGTGCATGAATATAATTGTCAGGATTATTTCATGTGTACTGTGAGCAGATCCACTGTCTATACTCTGACTCGTCCTCCTCTGTGATGAGACCAACTATGGCAGAGTCATTAAAGAACTTCTGTAGATGGAAACCTGGTGAGCTGATGGAGAAGTCTGGAGTGTAGAGGATGAACTGAAATGGTGCCAGCACAGTTCCCTGTGGTGCTCCCGTACTGCAAGTCAGCTTGTCTGAAATACAGCTCCGGGTCCTCACATACTACGGTAAACTAGTGAGGTGATCTAGTATCCACTGGGACAGTTGGTGGTCCACTCATGACCGCTAAAGTCTTTAGAAAGTAAAATCCCTGCCTAGTTTTCCTACATCCTGTTCATTTGGGTCTCAAACTCATATCCTTGAGAGAGAGTGCCCTGCTACTTTTAGATATGTCACTTGCCCTACACACCTGAATCCAATGGCTAAACTACCTCACTAGCTTGCAGCTAAGCTCTGCTGAGCTCTGCTAATGAGCTCATCTTTGAGGCAGGTGTGTTAAAGCAAAGATGCATCTAAAATTTGCAGGACACTGGCCTTTTGAGGACTGCAGTTTGAGACCACTGTACATTAGTCCCTGGCTCCATCCGAATACCCTTAATAATAGCCCCTAGTTATTAACCTTTCACAGGGTCAACAGTAATAACTACTGTAGATAAGAACTTCTGACTGTTGTGCCGATTTTGGACAGCTTTTAACTCTGACGTCATTATGTGCATGGATGATGCAAGTGAAATCCGGGCCTACAGCTTTCTGAAAATTCATTACATTCAAATATGGTGCAGTAAGAAAACAGTGCAAAATGTGATATGAAAAGAGAGCAAATCAGATTGCTTTGTGAATTCCAAACCCTGATTTTTTATTTTCAGCGGGAGGATGCTCCAGTCTCCATCTATGTGGACATGCTCATGTTGTTAAGCAAAATTATAAAACAGCAATGAAAGATATCTTTTGTGATGATGAATATGATAAATTATTGTTCATATATATTCTTGTTTCATTCAGGTGTGTTCAAATGTCATTGGTCACCATTATGGACAGAGAAGCCTGGTTTATCTCAGCACATGACTTTACTGGTACTTCACAAACTGTTTCATATTATTTATGTGTGTTTTGAACAACTATAATCAGCATTAAATAAAAGACAACATTAAGACTCATTGTGAAATTTGTGACTGGCTTTCATTATGTCTTTTTTTTACACACAAAAATACAGTAAGTGTGTGTGTGCACATACATGTATTTTGAAGGCAGGCTTGAATTTTAAATATTAGATTTAAGTCATTATTAGTGGTTTTAATTTTCAAAATCCATGTTCCTATTATGCAGGAGTAAAAATCAGTCATGGTGTTTCATGAGAAGAAAATATTGAATCACAAATGCAACTCAAACATGAAACTTGTGAGATGTGGGAAACAATGAAAACCTCCCCTTTCCTGTCTGGAAAGGATGTTGTGTCAGCAAGATGAAGTCAGACTTCAAAGTTACTCAAGTGTGAGCGGAAGAAGTGAGGAAATGAAAAGATTTTTTTTTTCAAGGCTGTTCTAAATCTTATATTACACAGTTCAAGGAGAATTTTACATATTTTCTACTACATTTAAAAACAATGACCTAACTTTATCGCATCCAGAATAGGTTAAAGCTAGAAAGCTTGTCTACGGTTGTAATCATCAGATTTTTCAGGTTATTAACATTCTGCTGATGATATTATTTGCCATTAACCAGTCTTCTAATTTGGGCCACCATTTAAGATTTTACTTTTGACATTATGGTCCAAGGAAAAAACTTTGTATTTCATCATATCCAAAGTTCTTCATTTTGGCCTGCAACAATTCAGTAATTAATGTTTCTCCAACCATTAAAACACACACACACACAAGTAGCTCCAGTCCAAAGAGTTCACACGAGACAAAATCACAGATGTAGCCTGTTGGTCTTTGATGTCTCATTAAGGGAAGGCAAAACAAGTGGAACTGAGAGTAAAAAAAAGAGAGAAAAATAACACTTGGACGTTACAGCAGAACCAAGGACGGGAAAAAAAATTCAACACTGTACAGACCCCTGGAGTCCTTTGGTGCCTGGCTTTCTGCCGGACCACCTAAAATGCAGCTCTGCAAACCCCAAAATGTGTGAGAAAAATCAGGGCTTCTCTATAATGGACAACACCCTTTCCATTTACTCATCAGGCTCCCTCTAAGCACGGAGGGTTCACACTCTTTTGATGTGGCTGAGGCTAGACCGTGAGCACACAATTCAATTATGCTCAATCATTGTTGTGGAGGGCTTTGACTTTCCCCACGTCAGCTGCCCGTCTGATTTACAAAGCTGGAGTGTGAGTATGGATGAATCCTGTGGCTGGACCTGGATGTCACTTCCACAAGATAGCGCTAACAATATCTCATCAACGCCCTTCGTAGTCTTCACTGAATGGGTCTGTGTTTACATTGCGCAGATGGACTAATCTAATGCTGCTCTGCACTCTCACAAATCCAGGTCCAAGACTAACATTTTGAAATGTGCAGCAGAAATTACTACAAAAATAGAGGGCCTGCTTTAGAATAAACCCAAGCTGATTTTACATTTGCTGAAATATAAGTTCATCTGAGTCTCCTTCCACATTTCTGACCGCAATCTCCTATTCACTTTTCTTCACCTTTTTAAATCAAATGTAAACAGTTGACTGAGGTAATGTTTCCTTTTCTTAAAAGAGGACTGTTGACAAGGGACGCTCTCATAAATTGATCATTTATAGGAACCTTTGCAAGGCGGAGTGGGAAAATATCACCAGGTCAAATTCTGACATGCTGATAGACTTAAATTTAGAACAGCCAAAGCTTTACTTGACACAAGGGGAGATTTACAAAGTATGACTTCAAAATATACACAGAAGCGATGTCCAGACGTGATTCCAGGTACCGGCTTGGTGTCCCAGCCATGGCTGCTTTCAAGCTGCATCGTGATTCCGTCACAAAACTCAATTCCACAGAGCTATTGCTTGTTTTCTGTCTGTGATTATGACAGCAGCACCCAAATTACACACGCTGTCCAGTCTACCTCCTTTTGGCCAGCTTGCGAAACTGTATTAGCTTAGTCACATTATGTCTTCTGAATCTAAATACACTCAAACCTTCACAATGATTTGCCCATTGGGCGATCCATACATACGTACATGCATAATCGTTTATACAAAGTAACACAGAGGAAAACAACCAAGAGAGCACACATTTATCCTTAAGGGTAATTTAAAAAGTAATCTTATATCCATGATTTTAGAAAGTGGGAGGAAGCCAGAATACCCAAAGAGTACCCAGTGATGTTAAGGAAGAACTTCCAAACTCCACGTAGGTATCACACACCTGACAAGATAGGGAACCCGAAAGAAGAGCCAGACACGGTGTCGCATTTATGGATAGGTTTATTGAAAAACCAGAAACCTGGTGCAGTCAGGAACGCTTCCGAAGAAGCAAGCAGGACACCAGACAGAGGCGAGAGCTGTCTTACTCACTACAGAGGAGACAAGACAGGATGGCTGAGGCTTGGTACGAGTCCGAGAGGCAGCGTTGGGTCATGCACAGGGATTCTGGACTGAGATAGGCAGACAGATCAAATGTGTGTTACACATTTGTTTTTGTTTTTTGTTATTTAGGGTATATATATCATGAAAATTTTGTTTTTGTTTTTTTTATAGAAGGTTACAAACTTGAGAATCTTTATATGCCCGCCCTTGCAAAGTAGAACTGGTGGGTTCCTGAATCACTCAGCTTAATGATTAAAGAAATTATTGAATTATTGAAATGGATGGAGTATAGATGGGAGGATCTGCTGTTCTTCCATTTGGAAAAAACTTATCTGTCAGGTACCAGAAGAATGAAGTCTGCATTCATATACTGTTAAAAATGACTTTATTCTTTCTCTTTAGTGAATATTTTCATCCTTTCAATAAACATTTGTCAAACAACAACCAGGTTATTACCCCCTGAATCCTCAGTGATGGTTTATGTTTCATTCAGAGGGGTACAACACAGACTCAAATGACTTAAGTTTACCCTCTCTAATGCCTAGAGTGCAGCATCAGGTTAAATGCAAGAAAAGGGAAGAACATCCCACTCAGGACACCCCAATGGTTCCCAGGTTGACCTCTTTCGGTCAGATGAGCTAAACTTGAACAGCCATCGAGAGCGCTACGCAGTCATTGACACTCCCGTCAAGTGAAAGCCTGCTGGTCCTGCTCACAGTCACTTCTCATGTCTAACGAGCATTCAGTTTACTACAAATAACAAGTTCTCCAGGCACTTGGACATTTAATATGGTCAAATCCTGCTTGTCATACACTGAGATTTAGGTTGAGGGAAAAGGAAGTTTACCTTAGAAATTCAGAGTCTCAGTAGGCAGTACATTAATAGAGGCAAAATAAGTGGAAAGTTATTTTGGGAATCAGAAAACCCACAGAATAAAAGCAATTCAATTCATAATTTCCATTTTTGCTTTGCTACATAAGAAAACCAGGAATCAAGACCATAACTAAAGTGGGATGGTATCATATAACAGATCTGTCTGCTATATAAATGAAGTTTTGTGTGTTTGCATGTTGCTCAGCTACAAGACAGATTAGTCTTTTGCAAGCCACACTGGAATATCTTTACTGTTTTGCTCAAGTGCTGACCCCTTTTTTTTTCAGACCTTCCTTGCTTATTGGAAAACCTTTGGAAGCAGCCACAATAATGTTCTAAAAATACATTTATGTGAACTTCCGAAATGATTACCGTTGGACATCTTCTCAGTTTTTGACAAATGAAAGCGGTGGCGCCGAAGAAAATGGTGGAAGGAAGTGTTATATTTCACTCTCCTCCAATATTTTTTTTTTTTCTGTCAACCTCAGTGTAGCATTAAGGCAAACGCAATCTGGTTTTGTACTGTTGGTGAAGTAATTTAGTTAGATTTGCATTACACGAAAAGGTGAAATAATGTTGTGAAGGAATCAGTCCTTTTGGTCAAAAAGCTATTTTGTCCTATGGTTTGATTTTTTTTTTTTCAGTTGAAATTATGCCTCCCTTAATAAATATCTTTCCTATAATTGATGTCATTCATTTGCTCATAAAATTGTTTCATTCCACCAAGCTGGGAGGACTGTTTTGAATCCTCTACAGGATTCAAAACAGGAGAGGCAGGAGAGGCAACACATTTATTGCTCATTACTTTTGCCAGGACCGGGCTATCACTCACACTTCTCAGCTACTGGATGTCATCACACCTGCAGCTCATTTGTCTGGCAACGCTTTGCAAAACTAGTAGCTATGTTCTTTTTTGTTTTTTTCCTGGGCCTCGGCTGAGTTTGTGGTTAAAAGTATGGTGCAATGGATCTCCTTAACTCTGGTCTAACAATTTCAAATGCAGCAGTTCTGTCAGAGTGCATATGTGTTACAAGAAAACCTCCGCTATGTATTAATAATGTGGCTTTCAGCTGTGTTTAGATATTGTTACACACAGTATAAACGAATAAGACCAGGTCATAATTATATGATAACCAAAGTGCAACCATGGCTTCAACCGCAGTTGCAATGACATCTGTGTTATACTATGGTTGTCGGTCACAATCTGAGCTACAGGAATAATTCTTTTTTTTTTTTGATGCATGGTAATGTTTTCTTAAAAAAGGGACTAGGTTTCTTTTTTATCTCTGAGTGAACAAGGTCACAATTCATAAAATTGGTAAAACTTAAAGGCTCTTCTCTTTTTGCAACCATCCAGCTGTGTTTTTTCCTCACTGTCTGTTTCCCTATATCTGTTCTGGTCTTTCTCTGCTTTTGAAGTAATTACCAGCTGTATGTGTCCGGAGTCTGCTATGGCAACGGGCGGAATAAAGCCCCGTGTTAAAATCATTATGATGCCATGATGATGACAATCTCACTGTCACTTCCATTTGGGAGGAATTCCAGGTGTGCTGCCACTCCCTCCAGAGATTTGTAATCATGGCTGCATCTCAGAGCATAATTGCATTTGCTTCCATGTCACGTTTCCCAGAAGTTCACCCTTGGTTTGTCATCGTTGACTGAGCATCACACATTTGTGTTGAGTGGAGTTGTTTGTCTGAATATTATTGTAATTATAAACGCGTTGATTTCACAAGGCAGTTAAGAGAGCTGGCCGTTGTATTTCTTTAAGTCGCATCACCCTACATGGTTGGGCTTGTTTAAGAAATGACTACGGATGCTAGAGGTTTCCTATTATAATTAAGAAAAACAAAACATTAAAAAAAAACAAATGTTATCAGTGTAGAGAATTTAATTGTGGAAAGGAGTGAATTTAATTTACTGTATACTTGCAGATACCATAGTTTAAAAAAATGCTACCGGCACAATATTCGTTATAAGTTTGAAATATATGAGATTTCATGAATTACCATGCAAAAATATATTGTAATGATATATTGAAGTATCATTTTAACATTGAAAATCTTAAACTTGTATAACCTGGCCAGTTTGTCACTGAAGCAGACGTTTTATCCACAATGATTGTTTTGAAAGTGCAGAAAAGATTGACCAAAGCGTACCTCCAATCTCTGCCCATGTGGAGCCTGCATCTTACCTGACTCCGCCAGATAGATTTGCTCCGCATATCCATCTGGAAACCTTCCGTTGAAGTAATTTTGGGAAGGGGCGAAAATACTGGTTAGCTGATTGGCCTATGTTGGTGATAGACGGGCCAAATAAACCAATCATATTCGTCGTCACTCTGTTACGAGCGACGACGAAAACACAACCACAAGCCAAGCTACTCTTGCTGCTGCAGGTAAAGGCTCATTAGCTCAGCAAAGAAATACTCTGTAATTCCGATAAAACTTGCTCGATAGCCAAGCTAACGCTAGTTTCATCGGCTGAAGCCGCCATGTTCTTTAGACTGAACTGAAGCGCTTCCCGTTGCGTCACACCTCAACCCGCCTCAAAGCCAACGCTGATTGGACGTTCGTTTGGTGAACGGCTCCAAATTTTCTTTAACGGAGAGTAGCCAGACTGATCTGCGAGTGAAACCTTGAAAGCTCGCGAGATCAGGATGGTCTCACGAGGCTAGCCTGCATCCACCCCCCAAGAAAACAGTTGTTTTTGTTGAAAAGTTTAAAATATCAAAAATGATACTTTTACCAAAAATGTGTGTATCAAATATCAATGTTGACAAGTATTAGAGTCAGCACCATTGATCTGGTGGACTTAAAAAAGTCCACCAGATAAAACAGCACAGCTACATAAGACTGCACACAGAGAGTAACTGTAAACTGTAAACTATTTTCCTTTATTAGAAGCTTTTTGTGGGGGAACAAAACATAGTTCAAAGTTTGTTAAACAAACAATAATTAATTAATTTATCAATCAATTAACTTACTTATTTCGGTGAGTCTCTAAAAATCAGAAGACGTCTAAAAAAGGACGTCATGCAAATAATTGCAAAAATAAATTGTGTGTGTGTGTTGGGGGGGGGGGTAGCAGGATATAATCTATCTGTTCAATATATGAGACTTTTTTATTGTTACCATCCCTAATAACTCTTTGTATAAGTGTTCAACAGTAATAACAACAATTGATGTAATATACTTCTATTTACTGGAAGTCCAACTGAAATGAATAAAGTTTAGACATTTTATCTCTGTGTAAAACCTTATCTTTTGCACGTGTGCATTTATCTTTTAAATAGCTTCGGTTTCTAAGATTGTGCAGGGCTGGAAACCATTCCTGTCTGTCCACAGAAAGGCTTTGAGCAGCAGGTAGGGTACAGACTGGACACTGTGTAAAGCAGTTTTCAGTATTGTTAAAGATATTTTTATGACAAAAACCTGCAGATAGAATCAATGTGCAATGTTTTTTTTTTATTTACTTTTTCTTCATTCATTTAAATCTTCTATTTTTTTTCTAAAGAGCTAAGAACACATTGATTGTAATTACTATTTAAATTTCCTCCTGTACTCTAAACTCCAGCACATTGATTGGTTTTGCACTGTTGTTATCAACTTGAGTGCTCTGAGTGTCACCACCGTTTTATCAGCCTCCTTATCACCGCTAAAAGTAATTAGAAAGAAATTTAACACCAACTGAATATACAAGCAAATGCAATGAATCAGTCTACAGAGATGTCGCAAAACCATCTAAAGAATGATTAACTCTATTGTATTGAAGCATATGCTGTGTTTTAAGTGTATACATTACTGTAGTTGACTAGTAGCAGTAGTAGTAGTAGTCTGGCAGCTTCTTGTGACCCTTCCAGCCCTCACGGCGAGGGACAAAACTCTCCAGAGCGTTTAAAGAAAAGCATTACATCATTCTTGCTTGGGGCCAAGGTAGGCACGGTGGTGTACACGGAGTCAGGGTGACATCATGCCAGCCTTTCATCTGCAGTGGCCGCAGCAGTGGAGCTGGTCACCCCCAAATGATCCCCCACATCCTCGTCTCCCACCTGATTGCTTTCTTCTTAGAATCGGGGGGGGGGGGGGTTCCATCTGTTTGTAATCATCCACTCTTCAAGCCCCACTACTGGACCATTGTTTGCCAATCTGCCCCACCTGTCAGTAATCTTCCCTATAAGGCTGCAGCGTTGGTTCTGAACCAGGGCCGTCATTTGTTTCCCCTCCGATAGTAATCACCTGTTTGTTGTGAAACACCCCATTCCCAAGACAAGGCGGGAGACACTCTGCCGCTATGTTTTGGGGGGGAGTTAGATTAAACCACCTAATGATCCAGGGCCTCACTGAACTGAACTGACTCAGACTCGACCAAGTGATCAAAAAGATAGCCGCGAAATGGCAAAATCTAAATGGCTATAAATTACAGTTTTTAATTTGCGTTTTTTTCGGACACAATAAACAGTGGTTGTTCTTTCATGAATGGCACTTAGCTTTGCATCATCCCACCATCGTGGCTACCGATGACGCAGAGTCTGAAAAAAAAGCAGAAAAACAACACTTTTTACCAAGCCACTGCAAGTCAGGCCGAAGCCGCGTCTGTCTATATTTCTTTAAACAATATATTTTTTCCTCCGTTTTTGAGAAAAAGCGACATTTGTATTATCTGCGGGACTCAAATCAAAAAACAGTGTGATAAGGCCAGGAGGTGGTGAAAACCTCAACATTAACAACATTAACGTTAGAAAGTAGAAGGTCCTGAGAAAGGCCAAAGTTGTCCTAGGCTAAATATTCTCTCAAAGTAATTCCAAGTTGTGTTTTCCTTTACACTGTTTACCATCTCCAAATTATTCAGCTTATAATCAAGAAAACTGTTGTTTTGTATTTTTTTGCACAGAAAGCTAGGGTGGGCCTGTACACACATATGATAATTCCTTCACAATCTCTGGATATCCAGTCCAAGTGTATATTCCCAGAGTTTTTTTTCTCCACATGGAACAGTTTTTTTCCTCTGTTATTTGATGAAAAATAAAATTTCTTCTAATTTTCTGTTATCATAGACAAGTCCGCAGATAAAAACTTTAGCATAATTGGCCACCATCAGTCTAAGACGATTTTATCTTACAGAGCTTATGTTGTGCGTAACACAGGGGCCACTGTTGCCTACTGTTGCCCACTGACTAGGCTCCACTGCCCTGGAAGGTGAGCCATATCTCTTTTTCCAAAAATCTGCCACTAACAACAAGACAATACCACCATGATTTTATCTTAGTTTGTTAAAAGCAAAGCTGCAGCACGGTAATTGTCATTCTGAAAACCTGATGGTTTTGTATGCTATTTTTGACACAATCATTATGTCTAAATTTGTAGCTTTGAGTTGTTGTTTTTTTTCTTATGTGGCAAGATACTATGCACTGTGGAGAAGATGTTTAAACTGCCGCGTCAGGTTCAGTTCCCAACCAGGGCCTTTCTATGTGGAGCTTGCACATTTCCATGCATGCATATATATTTTTTCCCATGTTTCCCAGCTTATTCTGACCATTCATAAACATATATGTCACATAAACTGACCACTTTAAATCACCCTTTGGTGTGAGTATACATGCATGCATGGCTATGTGTCTGTATGTTTCATGGGCTTGTGACCTCTCTGGTGACTTTTCCTCACCTATTGACTGAAGGGACTAGGCACTAGGCCTCCTCCCGCCTTTAGAACATGGATGAACAAATAATGTGGCAAAAACCAAGAAAGATTGAGGACATTTTATGAGATCCTGAATTTCATACTTAACTACGCTTAATTGTTAGAATGCTAAAAAGTATTGCAGCAGTCTTTGTAAAGCAAGCAAAACTTCAAATGTTTCCCCCCACAGGGATGTATTTTGAAAGGTCAAATAAAAAAGTGTGTTTTATGCAGTTCAAATTAATGCTGCATGCAAAGAAACACTTCTCTTTTTACCCCCAAACCCACAGGTATTTGGGTTGGATATCCCACTTGGCTAAAGCGTCACCAGCAGAAACAAGCTGTAAAATGGTTACGTCATTAAAAGAGCACCAACTGAGGCGCTGTTTAATGGTTGAAGCAGTTTTGTTTTTAAAGGAAAAGAGTGGGATGAACTTTAAATGGTCATTTGAATTTCTCTTCGTTTGCCTTTGAATGTCTCAGACCCTTCATTTGTTTGCTCACATGGGAAAAGTAATGTGTTTTTTTTTCATTCACCAGCAGAATCATAGAACGCAGGTTGTATGAAAAGTAAAGCACATACCAAAAAAAGGCCAAATGTCCTTCATCTGAACTGATTCGATTCTGAACACCTATAAAAAAAGTCTATAAAGATTTCTAGACTTTTCATTAAGCAAATCCAGAAATATTAAAAACAAAGTGTTCGTAAAACTTGTTTTGCATTTATGTTTTGTAGGACGAGGCATCATCAGCGTATATTTGGCATGACTAATCTAGGTTGGAAACAATTTTGTTCCGATATGCAGAGCATAAACAAAGGGAGAACTCCTGTGATACCGCAGCCTCACTGGGAAACACCGCCATTAACAGTCAGCCATGGAATCTGAATGGAAACATACCCTATTACCTTTGAAAACTTGCCCAGGACCCCCTTTTTAAGTGCATTAACACTCCAAGCAGCTCACTGTTAAAACCATGACCAGAAAAGGTCTCGAGGATTTATGAGAACGGTGGTTTTGATTTGGAAAATGGCAAATGTCACAGCAGGGAGGGGAGGACACTTTCTGTAGAGGAAAATTGAACTTGATCGCAGTCAAATGTTTTGGTAAATAAATTTTAACAGATTCATGTTTGCTTCTCTCCTTTCCTGTTTGAAACTTAACTGGGTTTAACATTTCCTTAATTAACTACTGTCTGTGTTTTATCTGGGGTTTATTAAAACCCTCCCCATAGGGAACTAAATGGCCTACATACTGTTAAATGAGACAATGCAGGAGCCTTAGAGACAGAAGAGAGACAACATAAAATTCAACAACTTCTGTTTTGTTTTGTCTTTTTTTTTCATGTACAGCTACGTGAATATACTGTGCTTTCTAGCCTCCCTTTTATGAAAAGAGCTATCTTAAACTCATGGTCAGTTCTGTTCTTCTGTTTTAAACGTTTTTGTTCGGAACAACTTAGGTGGGTTTATTACTATTTATTGTTAGTAAAGGAAATGCATCTATGCCCTGTTCTGTTCAGAGGTTATAAACGGTTAATATCTTATCTGCAATATAACTCTCTTGGACCTTGAGGTTAAAGCTAAAAGCTAGTCTTAACAAGGGCCAAGATCAAAGTGACTGTTGATTGTAAAGTAGCATATTGAAAGAGCTCCAACCTGTCAAGCACACAACTTGATTCATACTATTTTTAGTTCAGCTGAGCAACTACGTTCCACTCATATATATATACACAGCTTATACTACAGCTTTTTGGGAGGCGATAATGGCATGGTTTACACACTTTCTACTCATAAAAAAGAGAAGAAGAAATGAAGCGCAAAACAACAATATTGCAATTTTTGTATCTCTGTTGGCTTTGACAGATGAATTACCCACTCTGGTAGAACAGCTTATTTCACATCTTTGTAGCTAAAAGTTGTCTTTGTTGTTTTTCTTCTTTTATTTTAACAGACTAATTTTTTCACTTTATCTGCCGCGTTTGGTACCACTCTCTGATTGATGTTATTACTGCTTAAAGACAACACAAAAAAAATCTGGGTTGCACGTGAACAGAGACGCTAGACGGCTAAAGAGATTTGAATTAGGCTTTACTCCAGAACAACATTATAATTTTTTTCATTCTTAGTACTTTCACACAAAAAAGTAATTGCTGGTACTATGCCTCCTACCCTCAGTTCCCTCAGTAGGATAAAAAAAAAAAAACCTGCCCAGTGTGAACGTGACAACTTTTCAAAAAATAAAATCATAATCAGCTAAAATATTATGGGTGTTGGTTGTGGGTTTGAGTCCTGGGGGACTTTGAGCATGTATTCCAGGTACATACATGAGCTCTCTCTGAGTACTCTGGCTTCCTCCCACAGTCCAAAAGCATGACTGTTAGGTTAATTGGTTGTTCTAAATTGCCCATATGTATGATTGTGTGCCTACATGGTTGTCTGTCTTGTGTTTTTTTGTATTGCTCTGTGATGAACTGGCAACATGCCCAGGATTTACCCCGCCTGTCTCCCAAAGACCACTGGAGAGAGGCAGCAATCTAATCTTTTGTTGTGGCTCTAGTGGCCTTTATTTGACAGGTGCAAGACAGGAAATGGGTGAAGAGCGAAGGGGGAAGACATGCAACAAAGGTCTTTGGGTCAGGACTCGGAACTGAGACAACAACGTCGAAGGCTGAGGCCCACGTAAACGGGTCATGTTTTTCTGCCCCTGCGCTACCGCCGCACCCAGCAAGCTAAACAAAAAACGCTGGGTGTCTGTGGCCTGTGTCATCTGTTCAAGTCTACTTTGAAATACAATCAGCAAATTGCAATATGTGGATTTAATAGTTGGTTATAGTAGAACTGAATTGAGCCGGTGAGTGGTCATGTACTGCAGTGAAACTGTGTCCTCCAAAAACCAGCAATATGTCTGGAAACAAAACAACAACTGAAAGGATACAGCAGCATGCATCTGCAGAATGATGCCAAACTATTGCATAATCTCTGGCCAACTTTTATATAGACAAGGTCTACATCAAAATTATTTATGGTACTTTTCAGCATCCACTCATCGAGCACTCATTCCTGCCCACTTTGAAATCAAGGTTTTATGTCTGCTGTTCAGTCCATCTCTTCATTATGACAGGCAGCCACCTGGGCTGGTGGCTTAAGCTGCGGGTCAGAGCCTACAGGACCAAAAACTGATTTCCTAGGACGTTATAAAGTTAAACATACAATAACAGGTAACAGCACATCATTTTAGATACTGCATGCTGGTTTCAGATATTACAGTTTTCAGTTGTTGAGGAACAGAAATGTCTAATTATGAGCTAAACATGGGATTGTTTAAGCATTTTAGCCTCACTGGTCCCTGGGCTGCTATGACTGACTATATGTTGCTGAAATGTGTTTTAGATTTATATATTATATTTTAGCGTTTTAATTTCTCTTTTGAATGTTCTAAATTGTATTTTACTGTGAAACACTCTGTGACTGTTGCTTGAGAAAGGTGCTGCATAAATAAAATGTGCGTACCAACTTACATATTACTAAATGCAAATTTATAGAAGAAGAATTAAACATGTCAGGTAAGGAAAAAAGTGCACTAACGGTAAAGACAATTTGAAATTTTTATCGGAATGTCCGAAGGCAGAAACAGCATTTTTGTAACGCAGTTTTTTTGTAGTATCACCCATTCTGTTTTTTTAGGTCCTTGCTCTATTTATAGATGCTTAATTTATTTTAAGAGACACTTTGCCACACTGCCTTTTTCCAACTTAACAAAGGCCAAGTTTTTCCACGTGTTTTGCTAGATTTTCCAACACACTTTATGGTTACCTGTAATGCCCTGATTATTTGTCTTCGCCGGTCAAAAACAGATCTCAGCCCCACAAATTCTTTCCCTTGGAAACCCAAAGGGTGATTCCATAAAGGCCCCTTCTAATCTTGGATGGTTTAATAAAGCAAAACACGCTGGTATCAATTAAAAAGTACTACAGACTTCACACCAAGTGGAATGCGCTTTGATGTAGCTATGGTTTTTCAGGGCAGCTCGTAATTTCGGTCCGTTTGTTTTGTGTTATTAAAATATCACACGCCCATGCTGGGTTACACAAACCTGAAAGCGGTGAACTCATGTGTCTTCATAGAATTTAGTAGACGGGTGAACACAAAGTGAAACATAACACTATTCAGTGGGTAGTTAGTACAAGCAGCAGCATTTTTGTGTCTTCAAGAGAGCTGCTTTTTCTGAGGTCTTTCATTGAAGACATCAATTAAAAGCATGATTCATTATTTCCTCCATGCTACCGTGGGCCCATTAAAGACATGGCTGAAGACAAACAGGTCTTCACAGCTGGCAGGCAGCTAACTGATAAAACCAAAAAATGGCAGCCCTGCGCCTGGCGTGTGAAAGCTGCCAGCTATGAAGCCCCTCTGGGCGAGCTCTGCTGAGGGATCAAATATCGCAGTCTGCAAAAGTCGGATAGTATTATAGTTTTCACGCTATTTACTGCTGACAGGGAAACACAGAAGACCTTACACTGACTCAACAGGTTTGACTCATACTGTTACGCTGAATGTGGGAGGTGGGATCGTGTTGTTCCACATTGCTCTCTAGCATGTCTGATGAAGTCCTACACAGCCGCATGACGGAAAACTGACAAACCTGTATAAGCACTACAAAAAAACATTTACAATGTTTATTCTGCATTTTCTGGTAACTGTGAGAAATAAACACTCAGTGGCTGTGTGCAAGAGTGTTTAGATCTTCATTAAAATTTTTGTTTCTTGCATGCAGGTCGTGTGATAGTCTCTTGATTAAATTTCAGTGCAAACACAGCAAGGCAAAAAAACGTTTGCAGGGAATTCAATTCAATCTAGTTCAATGTATTTATTATAGTGCCAATTCACAGCACATGCCATCTCAAGGCACTTTACAAAGTAAATTCTATCAAAGCATTCAGACAGATTGTTTAAAAAAGTTTTCTATCTAAGGACAAACAAAGTAACAGCATATATTTTGATCTGTGTGAGAGAGAGCCCACACAGGCACAGGTAGAATAAGAACTTATTGCTGCAAAGCAACGGCATTAGCAACTGTGCCACCGTGCAGTCCATGTAAAATATACCACATAAGAAAACATATAAGTCCAAAAAAAAAAGAAAAGACACCAAGCCAAATTCAAAGCCGTTTCCTGAGGGAGTGGAAGTGTATTCAATTATTTTACATATCAGAACACAAAACCATGCGATTTGACAACTGTGATGAAACATGACAAAATAGTAATTTTATTTTAAGTAAGTTCAGAATCATAAAACCACAAGCAAAAACTTAATTCTGGGGTTTTGTTCTGACTATTTTCTTTTGTCTTGAGTAGGTTGTTGGATTGCACATGATATATTCTAATACACAGAATCCTGTGTAAAAATGTAAACATTTCTCATTAAAAGTAGAAACATGCTTTGAGTCAATTAATAAACTTTGCAAGGAAATCCAGACTAAATGCAAAAATTATCATCACCCTCACCTCATCACCCTCTGTAAGTGGCTCAAAGTGCCTCCGATGTTTTGGTGTCTGAGGTCACATCCTTAAAGGAATTAAAGGCCCTTAGCCTGAACGCTATGTTGAAATGCATTGATCTCATGCTACCAAGGGCAAATAACTAATTTGTGACAGAAAATAGCCCAGTTTTACAGTTGGTAGAAAACCTACAATAAAATAAAAATAATCTTATTCTGGACACAGGATTATCTCCGTCTTTTAGTCACTATAAAAGATTTTCCAAACAAGCTGCAGTGATGCCAGGCATAACATCACACAAAGATTAGAAACACAAACCTTTTGATGTACACATTTCTGTGGTGTAATGTATCTTTCTAGAACATCATGCTGGTTGCATTCTCACACGTCATCCCCTCTTTTCCCCAATTTCCTTTCCTCTCACGACTCCATGTCCACTGGACAGACAGTAATGTCTGTGAATTACGCTGTAATTGGGTCTATCTCTTATAAAGCTACAGTTGCCAGCAGCTGCATCTGGTTTCAAAGCTACAGCCTAGCATGTCCCTAGGAGACAATTGTTTTTTTTCTCATCAGGCAATTAGAGCAATTAGCCACATTGTACATAATTACCTGCTGTCATTTAGAGTAATGATAATACTGACAAACACTCTTTAAAGACAGATATTGCCACTTACTAAGCCTCCATTCTCTTTGTTAAAGTCATTAAAAAGGGAAAAGGCAGCTGTTCAGCAGACTTTGCTACTCACTGTTCACATCTGCAAGGCCTTTCACCTTTTTACAGCATAAGTACTGTCTTGTCAAGTTTGAAATGATTGCTTATCTGTGACAAAGCTTCGATCCATTTACCTAAGACCAAACCTCAAAGAGTGGTACAAGTAGTTCTGGGGTTAAATCATCTATCTTTAGTGGTACTTAGAGTAAATATTGTGTTTAGTTAGTTGTAAGGTTCCAATGAAGCCTTTTCCACTAGACCTCATGCCCCACATGTCAGTTTTCTAGACATAGAGGGGCATTCAGATCCACTGATTTAACAAGGCTTTTCTCATTTTACATGCACTGAAGGTTTTTATCTAGTACACGGATTGAACCACCGTGGGTGTATGTGTGTGTGTGTGTGTGTGCACGCGGAATAAACACGCTCTCTGCTTTCCGTTTCTTACGTGGCAGAATTGAGAAAGCAGAGAAAGAGACAAATCTGGTCAGCGCATGTATGCAATAATCTATAAAAATAATTTTGCTGCGATCAAAAGTCTGTGGTATGGTACATAAAAATCCTCCGCGTCACTCCAGGCTGAGCGGAGGCAAAACATACTTGTAAGGCTCTAGATTTTAACTCCATGTGGCAAACTTTGGAGCAGACAAATCACACTCTAGTCTCCCCTCTCCGCTTCTGTCACACAACCCACACCACTGCACTGCAAAAAGGGAACTAAAAGTAAGTACAATTTTCTTGAAATGAGCGTAATTGTCTGTGATTTGAGCAGGTAAATAAGATTGTCTGCCAATGGAATGAGCATTTTGACCCTAAATAAGATAATTAGACATATGCACTTGTAAGAAAATGATGGAGATAAGTTCCTATTTTAGGTGCAAAAATCTTTTTTCACTGGCAGATCATTTAAACTTGCTGCTCAAATCAATTACAAATGCACTAATTTCAAGAAAATTTTACTTACTTTTAGTTCCCTTTTTGCAGTGTGCAGTCTCTGCACAGACAGATGGAAGCTGTGCGTTTTTTATATTTTTATATTTAAACCAACAGGACTAGAATACAGTGGAGTCCAGCAGTGCAAAATAAGGTAGGATCAGTCCAAAAGGGGTTGAGGAGATATAACGCCATCCACAACACCAGCTGTAGGTTCTCCATCCTGTTTCTCCAGAGTCTGGATGAGTGGCAAGATATGGAGATAACTTCTCAGCCTGCCTTTGTCTGTGTGACCTATGCTGTCTTCTTGCCACCACCCACTAGACCCGAGTGGTACTGCAGTTTTCCTCAGAACCTCCCCATACATCATTAGGCTGTTTTACATAAATTAGTCCTAGTAAATGGAAACACGTCAAACTTAAAAGCCCCAGACTTTGGTTTACGCCAGGAATCAGTTTGGGGCTTTAAATCCTGGGGCTTGCAATGGAAAAGGGGCTTATGTAAGAATTACCTGCGATGTAGAGCTAAAAGGCTCTAACAACCAAAATGTGCTTGAATACCAGAAATAAGTCTGGTATTCAAGCACATTAATTTGTGTTTCATTAAACACTGTGAATTAAGAATGAGAAATGGTGGCTTTCTATGTTGTGTTCTTACCTCTGAAGTAGGAACTTAAATCTGGAAATATCAAACCAACACAACCTTTTCCAGTTTCAAATTCAAATACCCATAGGAGTTACACATTGATATGCTTACTCACTAGGCTAATTACTGTGATGAAAACAAGTGAATGAACGTTTAATTCTCTTTATTTTGCTCTTTAAAGTATTAAACACATGTTCACTAAATTTGTTTACATGTTATTATATTTGTGAAAGATTTGATTAGATGCAAATGATCAGAAAAGCAAGTAAATTGTTTTTTTTATGGCACCTACTGTATCTCTAAGCTTTGTATATGTGATAATCATGCTGAAGTTTCACTTTTTCACTTCAAATTTAGACTTTAGAAAAACTGATTTTTTTGGGGGAAATATTGAAATATACCACTTCTTTGTAAAAACAGAGTAAAGTTGATTTTTTTTCCACCCTTTTCCAGGTCCTGTTGTACGTTTGTTTTAAAAAAAAAAAGTATGCCAGCAGGCTGGTACTGCATTTATCGAGGTAGCTCTTGTGGCAAAACACTTTGTAGGTTATAATGAGTCTATCTTAACTTTAGACACCAAAGTAGTTACAGGACTTTGAATAGAAAATGTTTAACAAAAAAACCTTAACATCTTCTATACTTATTTTACTGAGTGCAGATTTGAATACTTGGGTGGTAATACAGATGAATTCTGCCCAGCACATTTCTGTAGCTTCTTTACTGGGGTCTTCTCTTCCTCTGTTTTTACGCACACTGTAAATTAGCATCATATGAGAAAAGTGCTCTCTTTGTATATTTTTTTCAGACTGTAATTCAGGCTCTTCCCTCTAGTAGCAATAACAGTATATGTTACTGAGGAAATATTTGGTTCTCTCCTGGTCAAAGCAACAGCATTAAAGTGACGTTCTGCAGGATGATCTCCACTTAAAAACTCTGAGCAGTCTATGTGATGCTCTGTGAAAACTCTTTGCAGCTGTCTCCCCCATTGAGCACCAATTGCCTGAAATGAGCTGAGTCAGCAGCAAAACAAATATAAAGTCAGTCGTTTGAAAAGTCCTGAAGAAGTCTCTAGCTCTTGCAAAGACATCAAAGTGCAGCTAAAGTAAAAACAGCACCGGGATTTCTGCCAGTCCAGTACAGGTCTTTAAACTTATCATAATGAGTGTGTTGTTTTGTCAGTAATCATCCTTCAATCTAAAGGCGTTGCAAGCACAGAACCAGGTCTTGTAAGCATAATCTAGTGAGAAAAGACTCCTGCCAAACTTTCTTTTTTTTTATCAGCCCTGTAATTTACTGTGAACTCCTGGCACTTGAGAGCAGTGGTCATTGCACTCTAAAAGATTGAAAAAGAAATCAAGAGCACTGGGGGAAAAAGAATCTTCTGACTACAATTAAAAAACAAACTTCAGAATAAAGCTTGAACAATGTGTTCATAGAAGAAACTGAAGTACATTTTTGTTATTCTAGCTTTTGGATATTTCCATGTAGTTATTATTTGCTTTGAAGCAATGTTACTGAATAATTAATTTTTTGACCGTATGCCTCCCTCTGGTAAGGCTAATAAAACAAGAGGGCATGGAAGTATTCACTCATTCTTCCTTTTATTTCCGAACATGCCACCATTCTATCGGAATTCCTTCAAACGCTTCAGTATTAAAAAGGCCATTTTTAATACTGAATGATATTGTTTTCCAACTTTCTTATACTTATATATATATATATATATATATATATATATATATATATATATATATATATATATATATATATATATATATATATATATATATATATATATATACAGGACTGTCTCAGAAAATTAGAATATTGTGATAAAGTTCTTTATTTTCTGTAATGCAATTAAAAAACATGAAATGTCATACATATAGGATTTTTTAGTTTTCTTCAGCTGCACGCCATAATCAGCGATATTAAAACAACAAAAGGCTTGCGATATTTCAGTTGATTTGTAATGAATCCAGAATGTATGACATTTCATGTTTTTTAATTGCATTACAGAAAATAAAGAACTTTATCACAATATTCAAATTTTCTGAGACAGTTCTGTATATATATATATATATATATATATATATATATATATAAATAATCAATAATTGTACAATATTTACTCTTAGTATAGGTTCTCTTATTGTTGCTTTAGAGCTTACTTTTAGATTAGCTTGTTTTTTATTACCGATTTAGTGGGTAATTCTGTCTATGCGTTTTTGTCATGCCCGAGTTGACGCATTGTCGGACAATAATGGTATTTCTTTATTTTATCTTATCTTATTATCTGTTATAGTTAATGGGGCTCACATGGGCACATGATTATGCAATGCATTGTGGGATGCAGTTGCCATTTTCTAGGGCCACAGCTTTTGTTTACATTGCTGATTTGAATGCTGTGCTGTGAGAGATACATGCAAAGTGCTTGAAAAATGTACCTTACTAAAGAGAAAAGTGATGAACTGTACAGAGACAAGCTAGAGCCTTTTCCAAAGGTTCCTGAAAAAATCTCTAGAATCAATGGAAATAATCTATATGAGCATGGTAACTGGACTAAGGATTTACATGACCTGCTGCCGCTGCCCACCACCATTCTTAGAAGCTGAGCTTGCTTTCTATTTCGTCAGTGGAGTTAGTTTTCATACCAATGATGAATTCTGAAATGTTTAAGGGCTCATGGTCAAAATAACTTTGGGTGGGTCCAGGATCTCCAAATTTTTCATCTTAAAGAAAAATCTGTCATCATTTCAGAGGTACGTAAATAACACACTTTCACCTCATAGTGCTCCTCCTCCGGTCTGGTGTCTGGGACAAATGTAGTTAAAATTATTTTAAACCTGGCAGTCACTCTGCATTTATTTTTAAAATATCTAGGGGCTTATAGCTTATCGGTACATTTATTTATAAAGTAGGGAATTTTCAAGGTTCTCCTTTACTTTCACTTTGCTTGCTATACTGAGCTGGCTAGGCTAGTGCTAGCAACCTGCTAAGCACAGTGTAAAACAGCATAAAACACAAACACACATGCCCACTATTACTTTTAAAAGTACTTCAGTTACAATGAAATATTACACACAGCCTCCAAAGAGTGAGAAACATTTATGATTCAAAGTGTAAATTAATCTCTTATGCGCGGACGAAATAGAGGGTCTCTTTGTTTGGTGCCCTCAGCAGGCTAGGGTAGCTGGCTGGTAAATGCTCCATATAAAACAGCATAACAAGTTTTGATTCACACTTAACAGTCCGAAAATCCCCTGAACACACACATGTATCGGGATATTCCGTTGAAAGTGAGGTTTGGTTGTCTCACGGCTACTACCCAGGGTCCATTCGGCGTCTCGTTGTTAGTTATGAGATTTGAGCTCCTTGGCTTTAACTCCACATTGGAAAACTGAAAAATCTCAACCCATCATTATTTTTCTGCAAGCGATCATTGTGAACGAGTATAACAGTAAATGATGCAGCACATTTGCATCATTTTTAACCGTTTTTAACTTTTTGCTATTTTTTACTTTTCAAAAACAAACAAACTGAAAATAAAGACAGCGTTGTGCATGAAGGTGGTGTAAACAAACACAAGTCCGTTTCCTGATGTCCAGATTTTGTGGACATATCATGTATTCTGTGGAATGTGCATGACAAACTAGATACACCATATGCTGCACATATGGGCATTGAAATTGAATTTTCTGAAGGGTTACTTTAAATATCACATCAATCGCCTCACAATAACTTACCTAAACACAGGCTACACTATGCAGATGTTCTTTCTGAACAGAGGTCCTGGCGTGGATTCTACAGCAGAGGAGTTAGACCTCTTGTCATTGTCTGAACGACTGGGCATAGAGCACTGAACTTCCAGCTCAAAGTTTCATCTCTTTCTTTTTTCTAATTTTCCTGGTTTTAATCTCTCTGTGTTTTTCATATTGATCAAGAAAGTTTCAAGTAGTATAGCAGATAAACCAAAAAAAGCTGTAAATGGGGATTTTTTTTTTGTTGAAATGTTTTTGACAAAGTAGGGTTTGTGCTTGAAAATTAAAAATGGAGGAAGGTGAGTCTCAAATGTTTACATTGTGCACCCTGTTGGTAGATGACCACAGACACTGTTTGTTTAAAAAGATTCTGTGAAGAACTAAAAATATATTCTTACAAATAACTCCCCAATTTCTGTTTCCTGAAAGTGTCTCAAATTACTTATAAGGAAGTGAGTGGCAGGCATACTGACCACTAAATGGGACCACTTTAACTTTGTAAAACTTTGTAAACTGTCGTTCATCAAAAACTCTGTTTGCGTCATTCTTTTATAGGTCAGTCTTGCCTTATTCATCAATTCCAGCAAGTGGAATATGTGTGGGTAAACCCAGCTTTCTAAGGAAATGCTAAGGAATAATTAAATCACTGAAGCCACTGATGAGCATCTCTCAAAAACAGAAACATCTTTTTTTATAATAATGTAGCAATTCAAAGTCTAAAGTCCAAAACTAACCAATAAAACAAATATAGATAGTTATATTTAAAACCAATGCAAATTACATTTTTTTGCAGAATAGGAAAATGATTTGCTTCTTGCAATAAAAATAAAACAGCAAAAACAACTCACAGCAAATTGTTTTACATGTGCTTTGTCTAAATAAACTCAAAACTAAATTTTTCATGACTTCTTTAGTCTCAGTATTATTCAACCCCTTCATGACAAGCATCTTTATTACTTTATTTACTTTTTGTTTGTTTTTTGTTGCTGTTTGTTTGGTTGGTTGGTTTTGCTTCAATGCTTTTGCTGTTATTTTATTTTATTCTTAACCAGCTCCTCATGGGCTAACTCCTCCATCTGACTAATGATCTTGGGTATGCATGCTCCAACACTGCAACCATCACCTTTTTTTTAAATCCCACCAGTGGTTTTTATTAGTTTTCAAGGTAGGTAACTACATGGCCACTCTAATAACTCCTAGGTTTTTCTAACCTTGGTGGACTTTGTGACGTGCTTGAGACTGTTGTCCTTTTTAAGTTTCAATGAGGCAAAGCTTCAGCTTCCTCACAGATGACATGCCATTGTCTCCCAGGATGTCCTGACACAAGATTGAATTCATCTTCCCCTCTACATGGTGCAGGGAGAAGACACCAGAATAAGCCAAGCTGGGCCAGAGAATCACTGAGCCACTTTCATGCCTCACTGTAGGCATGGTGTTCTTTTGAGAATATGCATCCTTCTCTCTCCATTGGACATTCATGGTACACAGACCCAAAGCTATTCTGTTTTCATTTAGTGTTGCACAGTATTCCTGAAGCCTCTTTGGGTTTTTTTATACAGCTGTGAGCAAATTACAACTGACTTTTTGCGTTTTTGATTACGCTGTGGTGGTGTGTAAACTGAAAACTCACTAGATGCTGCCACTGAGTCTTGTTGCTAGACAAGAACTTCAGCTACCAAGTTCAACCACCAATCTTCTCAGGAATCTTGTGGCAGACATTAGTAGCTTCCTCTCTCTGCCACATCTAACCAGTCACTGTTTCTTTACCTTAAAGTTGCAAACTATGATTCCATCTGTATCTTTAGGAACATTCAGTGTCTTTGCTACCTTTTTGTATAATAGTCCTCTCTTGTCCAAGGCAATGATGTCTTCACTGAAGATTTTGCACAATTCTCTTGGCTTAGTCATATATTATTAAACATCGCTGTTAGCAGTCAAGCTATTTGAGTTGACCTATCTCAAGCACACCTGACATCTCAAATTAATCGCAGTGATTGTTGATATCAGGTTGGCTTAAGACCACACATGATTTGCAAATCTGTGCTCTTCTGAACAATTCTACTCAGGGAGTTAAACAATTTTGAGGCTGTAGTAGTCTATTACAAGTTAAAAGATTCAATGTGGATACAATACTAGTAATATTAGTTTTATTTATCTGTTTAAACTGTGCTTGTAATTTTATTGCAAACAGCTGGAAATGTTTAACTTCTCAGTGGGGATTGAATAATTTTAGGTGAACTGCACCATTTCATGTTTTTACTTCTAATATTAGTTAGAAATAGTTTTTGTAGGGAAAAGCCTTCAGACGTGGGACCTGATCATTGCGCAATCGACTGAAGAAATTATGATAAAGTGTTCCCTGACAATGAACTCACATACTGTTCCTTTTCAAAAGACTGTGAGTCACTGAAAGTTTTCTGGCCTTTTGGTCCAAAGCTCCACTCAGGCTTATAAAACAACATCAAATCACACTTCATGCTTCTTCCAGGTTTGTGGGGAAGGAAGAAGGGCAGTGTTAACCTAATGGCTAGGACAGAGACTGTCGTCATGGGATTGTGAAAACGGGAACTGGTGTCACCATCCCCTTCCTGCTGGGCAGGCAAGTGGCACAACTTCAACCCTAAGATAAGAACTCTGAGCAGTCTTAGCTCAAATCTATTTCTGTGGCCTAATGCAAAATCCACAGGTCTACATGAGCTTTCATACCCAGGCGGCTGGCCATTTTTCCTCCACAGCATCAGCAAGTGACATAAACGGAAGCTTTAAAGGGAATTTAGGGAAGCAAATTCAGTCTGTTTTAAATCACAAAAGTCTGCCAGGGGAAGATGAGACAATTGACAGTGTGACTCCAAAACAAACTGGTGCTATGCAAAACCACATATCAAGTGGTTCCATGGTGAGCCAAAGGTTTTATTATCTCATACGTTTATGTTTGCTTTCAATGAATGCAACATCTTGACCTGTGCTAATGAGTCACTGGTTACCTAGTAGATGAGAATGAAACGGTAACCATAAACAGAGGCATTTGGTTTGGTTTCCGTTGGCATATTGTGTTTCTTTATTAATATGCATATAACTGAGCATAATGCTCATTTTAAAAAAATGTTGAGACATGTTTTCTATTATTTCATATGATTGAATCAGACAATGACAGCAAAAGAAAAATATTTTGAAAACAGTTAGTAACACTGCATGATGAAACACTGCAATACATGGAGTAAAATATTACTGATTTGGTAATTCTGCCAGAATCTTAACAGTCAAAAGGAAAAAAATAAATAGACGATCAATGTCAAAAACCTAGTGATGTGAAATAAATGACTCTGCTTTGCTAGATCTTGGGCAACCAAAATATATTTATATTCAAAGTAAAATAACAACACCCAACAACACCTTAAAAAGTACATACATATATATTTATTATGACTATAACATATGTTTGCCTTTTAATTGATCGCATTTTTTGCATTATTTCTGAAAATGAACTCTCCTGACACAGATGCCACATTGGTTTGTGCTTTCTGACTCATATTAACAGAATAGGATAACTCATGTGGAGGAAAATACTTTCTGTCTTCAATCTAGTTTGAGGCAATCAATTACTAAAACCAGCGCATTTGTGGCACCAAATCAATATTTAGCATTGTAAAATCTGAACTTGGTTCAAACAAAATGGCTTCGACAAATTTAATATCCAGATTTGGTAATCTTCCAAGCACTATGATAATAAATAGTTTTTATTAGTTTTTATTGGTCTTAAAACTTCAATGACATTCTGAGCAATAACATCTACTTAAAGGTTTGAGGAATTCCCAGTGAACCCTGTCAAAAAGCAAATAAAAGTGCAATCTGAATCAAATTTTAAGCGACCGTTGCTTTGTGTGCGTCTTTAGACAGAACTCTGAGGTCGTGAACAGCCTACCTGGGGAGCAGCACTCACACTGTTAAGAGGAAGTGGTCCTCCGCCAAAGAAAGCAATAGAAATTTCCAGCTAATTCACCACCCTGCTGAGATGCCCTTGCTTCAGTCTGAAAACAATATCTCTAATTTTGGGTTTAAATGCTCTGTAATATTTTTTTGTATGTAGTTATTGTATATCACTGTTGCTTGAATTGCATCCGAAAGTGGCAACGTGTTGCATGCCCATTGACATTCCAACTTCTGACAGATTTAGATTTAAAATTATTGTGGTTCAACCAAGATTCTTTCTCATAGCAAATGAGACGCTATCGCTCATAATAATGAAACAATGTCAATTGAGTTTTCATTTACATCCTGTTTTTAAAAAAAAAATCAGCACATGGAAAGTCCTTTGTACCCTTCTCAATAATCATAAAAAAAATTGGCATTAAAGCAATTAAACCTCTCTCATAATTGCTGACCAGCTTTTTGCATGCTTCTATATTTAGCTCATTTTCCATCACGTTAATCTTTAGCTGCCTCCGCAGAGTCTCTACTGGATTCAAGTCGGGACTGGCTCCCTCCTGAGTCTCAGCATTATTCTCTGACCATAAAAACATGTTTATAAACTAAAAGATAAGTTTAAACGTAAATATATCAGGAGTGCTCATAATTTTGGACATAATTATGAGTAGCCTGTCAATTAAAGCTATAGTTGGTAATCCTGTTCAGAAACACTTTTTGTTATACGGGGTAAAATCGTCCTTCCATCCTGAAAGTAGTCAATACGTTATATATTAAGAAAAAGGAGGTTTAAAAAAATCATTCTTTGTGGGAGCTGCAGGCCTGTAAAAATTCTAACCAATCCCTGCTATTTGCACTGAAGAGCAGGGATTTGTCAGAGTTTTGGTCCTGGTCTCACCCCCCTCTGTCCCTCAAGTTCCAGGGGTATCGCCTTGTCTATTGGTTGTCCCACATGCCAATCATTCTGAAGCGCTCACATAACGCCAGTGTCTGTGTTCGTTCCTTCCTAGTTTCTGCTAGCTGGCTGCGCACTTCTAATGTTTATGTATCCAGTTAGCTTAGCTGTTAGCTTAGTTTTTAGCTTCGGTGTTTGCCATTCAGTGTAGCTCCGCTGTTCTCACTGTGTACTTTGAACATGGCTGAGAGTCGCAAGAAGCAAACTGCATACAAGTTCATGAGAAGAGGAAGACCTCAGTAGAAAAAAATAAGACCAGAGTGGATTTGGAAGATTTTTTCTACGCAATCCCCCAGAGTACCGGAAGAGCAGGTACGACGGTCTTGAGCATGCACAGTTTTTCAAAAGGGGACTTGGGGAAACTTCTGGAAAAATCATTGACTCTACCTTTAATGGCAAGCTTTTTTTTTTTTAACTTTGAGTTTCCTGTCCACGACTTACTGCGGGCAATGCGGACCAGACTCTGACACCGGTCATACAGAGACAAACTGGTTGGGCAAACTCCCATGCCCCCTCAGCAGGATCCTGGAGGGGGCATGGGAGTTTGCCCAACCAGTCTACATGTGTTTTGTGGATATGGAGAAGGCATTCGACCGTGTCCTTCGAGGGATCCTGTGGGGGGGTACTCCGGGAGTATGGAGTACCAGTCCCTTTAATAAGGGCTGTCAGGTCTCTGTATGACCGATGTCAGAGTCTGGTCCGCATTGCCCGCAGTAAGTCGAACTCGTTTCCGGTGAGAATTGGACTCCGCCAAGGTTGCCCTTTGTCACCGATTCTGTTCATAACTTTTATGGACAGAATTTCTAGGCGCAGCCAAGGTGTTGAGGGGATCCGTTTTGGTGGCCTTATGTTTGCGTCTCTGCTATTCGCGGAGGACATGGTCCTATTGGCTTCATCAGGGCATGATCTACAGTTCTCACTAGAACGGTTTGCAGCCGATTTACCAGTCAATCTACGTTCCTACCCTCATCTATGGTCACGAGCTTTGGGTCGTGACCGAAAGAACGAGATCCCGGATACAAGCGGCCGAAATGAGTTTTCTCCGTAGTGTGTCTGGGTTCTCCCTTAGAGATAGGGTGAGGAGCTCAGTCATCCGGGGAGGACTCAGAGTAGAGCCGCTGCTCCTCCACATCGAGAGGAGCCAGTTGAGGTGGCTCGGGCATCTGGTCAGGATGCCTCCTGGACGCCTCCCTGGTGAGGTGTTCCGGGCACGTCCCACCGGGAGGAGGCCCAGGGGAAGACCCAGGACATGCTGCAGGGACCATGTCTCCCGGCTGGCCTGGGAACGCCTTGGGATTCCCCCGGAGGAGCTGGCCCAAGTGGCCGGGGAGAGGGACGTCTGGTCCTCCCTACTGAAGCTGCTACCCCCGCGACCCGACCCCGGATAAGCGGAAGACAATGGATGGATGGATGGAGTTTCCTGTAATTTTTTGATTCATTGTCAATCAGCATCAGTTAAAATTTTTTAAACATTTTTGTTTTTCGTGTTTATAGAACTAAAATGGGAAACATTCAGTGAGAAACATTTAGCTTTTTTTCTCAATATTTTATTGATAAAGATAAACATTCTGCGTCGCACACAAGTAGCCTACATGAAGAAATTAGCTCATGTATAACCAAAATATAATTTAGGTGAATGTGCTAATAAGTAGGGTAGTACATATGTCTAGTTTAAGTAATTTAGTGTTCAAAATCATAAATAAGGTCAGAGTTGCTACAGCTTAAAATCCTCAAAATTAGTTGATATGCAATGTAAATGGAAATATTAAAAGAAAGAAATGCTTAGGTGAAATCCTGGCTTT
Organism: Fundulus heteroclitus; assembly: GCF_011125445.2. NCBI lineage: Eukaryota > Metazoa > Chordata > Actinopteri > Cyprinodontiformes > Fundulidae > Fundulus > Fundulus heteroclitus. The sequence goes on from NC_046369.1 coordinate 14,983,097, forward strand.
GAGGAGACTAAGTGATATTGCTTGGTATGCTCAAAAGTAGTTGTTTTGTCTTAATGTCTGTTAGTTTGCACTGTTGAGCTTGATTTTCCAATGCCTGCACCTGTTCCCAAATGGGAACAGTGTACTTCCACAGGTTAAACTCCATCTCCACCCAATAAAGTTGTTATTTAGATTTTTATAGACCGAATCTGTGCCGGTCATTGCCTTTAATGAAGAGTGCCTTTTATGGTTTAGTTACATTTTGAACAACTTTGTTATCTTCGTTTTTACTGCAGAACTTTTTTTCTTTCAAAGATTCAGCCAAATCAGCATCACTGTGCTTCATGTCTCCAGGATTTTATAACAGAGGAAGTGTTCATGTGGGTAAAGACCTTCCTCCAGTTTTGTTTGGATGGATAAAACTGTTTTGTTTTTTTAATTTCTTTTTTAGTTTTGACAACATAATGTAGACAAAACCTGGAAATTACTAAACTTATAACTAATAACTAAACATGGGTGGTGGTTGAGTTGAAACTACGAAATCCCTCTCAATGAATGATAGACCAGTCATATCAAAGATTATTCACTCCAGGTTTATTTTGATAAGAGTAAATTAAATCCAGATCCAGAGAACCATCCCGACAAGTTGGGAAGGGATGAGGAAAAGGGTCATTGTTCTGTGTAGAGCTTATCAAACAGGGCCTTGCATCTACACCTACTCTATATTGTTAAGGTTTATGATTTGTAAGGATTTGGTGGGGTTTTTCCTGTCATGTGCCTTTTACCAAGGGAGGCCATGCTGATTGGCGCTTACTCAGACATTACTAATCCTTGGATCAAGGGTCTCTTACACATGAGTCAAAAAGTTCCAGTGACAGATTCAGTGCCCTAAAATATCAGTGCCCTTGGTGTGCTTCTGAGTTTAATTCTATATTAAGATAAATACATGGGGTTGACCTTGTTCAACATTCTGCAAATAGTTTGTTTATTAATAAACTCTCAGTAGGAATGTAAATCACGTTTAACTTCAAATATACTGAATGACCTTAACAGATAAGACCGGTCAATGGTTCTTTTTAAAGTGCAACAATGTGCTTTGAAACAAAACAATCAAATCCTTGAACTAAGTGATTATCTCTGAATGATCCACTGCTGGGTGTAGTCCTGCAGGAAGCAGCATATGCAGACATTTCCCTTGACTTGGACTCCATTACAGAGTTAACAGGAATCTAAATCATATCCTTTGTTTTGGGAGGGGGACAGTTTTCCTTGAGGTTAATGCAGAAGGATCAGCACATAGCGATAGTATTTTAGTGTAATTGCTGTCAAAATGTATTAGAGATGTATTCTTTTGTTTCATATGGTAAAACTTTCCATCTAAGTGCAAAGATATCAAAATTTGGCCTATGTATTTAAATACATATACACAATCTAAATATTGAGTCATGGTTACTACTTAAAGTTAAGGAACATTCAGAACTCAATATGTACATGCTTCAACCAATTAAATAATATATGGCAAGTTTGTTTTTCTTATGACTCTCACAACAATTCATAACAGACTGAGGAAATTTTGGAGACATCATCTGACAACTATTAGGATTTCGGTGGGCTCCTCTTTAAATGTAAGGGAAAGTTCCCGACTGCAATACATATCACATCTGACCACTGTCAGGTACCAACCAAAAATGTCTCACAATGAAGCAAAAATGAGCGATAAACTGTACGAAAGCTCAGCTGTGCTGCAAGGATGAAACATATTTAAATGTAGACAGACAGACAGACAGACAGACAGACAGACAGACAGAGAGATAGCACAATAAATAATAGTTGTGCCTGCTAAGTGGTGGAATAACAAATAATGAGATGTGATACAGTAGGGCCCATGTGCAGAAAGTAGAACTGGAGTCTCCTTTTGGAGGTATGGTGTGTTGTAGAAAGTGAATTAAAGTGACAAAACAAACCATAGTCCTGTGAGTTACTTTTTCCTTGTGTATTACTTTTAATCTTGTTGTCCAATTTTGAAGTTGATTTGCATTTACTTAGTACCTGTAGGGTTGCCTCTTGAACTGCATCAATCAATCAATTATTAATTTGTGTAGCTCTTTCTGCATCCACAATAAAGTAGTTGACAAAATCAATATATAACAACACAAAACACACAAAGAGATTACAAAAAACATAATATCAGCTTAAAACAGGGTAGATGAAACTAATTACATAAAACAAGGTAGAAAAAAACAGAAGTGCCATCAAAGGATTAAAGGCCTGCCTGAAAAAAAGGTCTTGAACTTTGTTTAAAAAGACCAAGTTCAGTTATAGATTGAAGATCTAGTTGAAGCTAATTCCAGATTCAAGGAGCAGCCATAGCAAGAGCTCGGCCATCCAAACATTTGTATTTTGTCCATGGCTCCATGAGTAAATGTTGATTGTTTGACCTCAAGGACCTGGTCCAAACAGAAATGTTTAGAGGAGCAAGTGATATTTTACCACTAGGTGGCGCTTGAGCACTGTCTGTAGACCAAAATAAGGTGTGTGAGAAGCTACGCTGCTCTATCTTTACTATAGCACACATTTGTAAAGGACAAAAGCAGCAAAACAGCCTCACCTGTCGGAGAAACATGTCTATTGAAGAAGTAAGTAACTCATAACTTTATAATGCTACTAGCAAGAGAACATTTTGATCTGCTGGGGGTTCTCTCTGCCATGTTACTCCAGTGCCCCACTGCTCTAAAGGTGGTATTTTAGAGCAGGGAGTGGCTAAGCCCTGAGTGGCAGCTCTCTATGTAAACAGAACCTGGGGAATAACAAAGAGAGACGCAGTGTGACATACCAGTCCATCTGAAATATTACATTTAGTTCTTCTCATCACTTTCCATCTAAAATAATGACTTTTCGCTTATTGCTCCTTGGTTACATAAGGGGTCGGGGGGGGGGGGGGGTCAACAGACGTAAGACAAACTGGACATGAAAATGAGTGCATTACTCCCTTACAACAATTACCCTTGTACAGTTGTCTGTATGGAATTGACAGTGTTGTCAAAATTAATGATTAATCCAAGCGGTTAATCAAAAAACGAAAGAAGCAAAATAACAAAAAATCCTATAAATGCAATGCTCTTCTATGTTTTGTTCTTCTTAAGTTTTTGTTGAGGCATTTGCCAAACAACTTGTAGAAGTACTGCCTCTAACAACAATCAAAATCACTCTGTTCGGGTAATGCTATTAAAGTGAATTTTTTATTTGTTTTTTTTATTGACAGGCCAGAATGAAAACAAGCTGAAATAAATAAAATACAATAATGAGACTATTTTCAAAATGTAAGGAGAAGAAAGTGCAAATAATTGCATGAAAATGTAAGAAGCAGAGGCAAATAGTTGACTAAAAATAATTACTCCGCTGAAGTATATATAACCAGAATTTGTGCTTAAGTAAGGTAACAAAGTATTTGTACATAGTTACTTGACACCTCCGAGTGCCAAGTCCTAATGAATAATAAAAATCAGCATCACTATAAAGTTAGCAGAAGAAAGCATGAGGTGCTCTAGAACAGCATGTTCTTTTCTCCTTCGTCAACAATAATGCATTTAAAAGTATGCAAGGATCAGCATTTATTCTGAATTTCGTTTTCAATCATGGTTGGATTTTCAGGTCATGTCTATGTTTCTCTGAATCAGACTTCAAAAAATATGTGTGAAACAAGAAATAGAAAAAATAGAGAGTAAACAAATGAGTGTGACGCTGAAATTTGCTGAAGTGTGAAGATTAGCACAGTGATTTCTGGGATAACACAAGGGTCACAATGAAAGAAAGCAGGAATAGTGAAATATCTAGTTTAAATGTGAGCTCATGTGATGAAAGACATTTCCAATAAGGAGGACAGAGTCAGGATAATTGTTCTCTGTGTTGGAGCAGCGTGAACATATGAGGGGTTGACACCTGCTGTGGTATTGCAAAATTAAAGCTATAAATAGCTAAAGGTATGTCTACCGAAAGCATCCTCCAGTCTTCATGTAGGGAGTTATTGTGGTTTTACCAGGTAAAGCATAAGCCTTCGGGTTTTTTTATACTCTTTACAGTTTTAAAGTGTTAGGGAGAGACTCATAAGTTGAAAACAGATTCTCATGAATGTGGAACACAGTACAGAAAACTACTGCCCAAACTATTAGAACTCTTAAGCATAAAAATGAGTAACGTTTTCTGCAACAGTGGCACAGGAGTTAGGGAGTTTGTCCTGCAATTGGCAAATTGCCAGTTCGATCCCCCACTCCGACCGTCTCAGTCATTGTGTCCCTGGACAAGATACTTCACCCAAATTGCCTGCTGGTGGTGGTCAGAGGGCCCAGTGACACCGATGTATGGCAGCCTCACCTCTGTCAGCCTGCCCCAGGGCAACTGTGGCTACTAACATAGCTCACCACCGTCAGGGTGTTATTGTGTGTGTGAATGGGTGAATGATTGATTGTAGTGTAAAGTGCTTTGGGGTAGTCGGACTATTTAAAGTACTATAAAAGTACAAGCCATTTACCATGCACCATTTAATCTTTGTTTCACAGCAGCTAATCACTGTAAAAGATAGTGACTGTTATTCTTATATAATCAACAATGAACAGTAAATTTGCTTACTCAAAAAACATCACACCTCCTCGACAATGACAAGAATGGACTTTTGGATGGTTCAATCTTCAAAACCTCTGTTGCGGGCAGTGTGTTACCTGTGAAGTATGTATATCAGGTTTAGCTGCCACCTTCGTTGGAAGTAACCTGGCCAGCCAGATTAATAAAGTGTAGCCCATCCATGTAGAGCCTGATTATACGGAGTCAGACATGGGGCAGGCAAGGAACGACTGTTTGATGAGAAGATTCCAAGCAAGTGTGTTTTCTGAACCCAGCGGCTATGACCTCCAGCAAAGATCCTCTGCACAGGACAGATCAAATGCTTGGACTCAAACTAACATGCAAGGATTGGGATACTCGCTGCAACAAGCAGCTACTCATGTATTAGGCATATTTTTTCAACAATACCATTCTTCTATGAAGAATAGAATTGATGTCCAACATTGTGGCTCCATATAAACACATTGGAGCAAGAAAACAACTAAGTTATGATATTTTGACAAATTATTAAACTAAACTGTATACTTATATAGCTATAGCTCAACCATAGCTATGTTTTCATGAACATAAGTAATCTGAATAAAGGCAGATGGTGCAGGCAGGCAGAGATGAGCCGAAGACCAGATGAGGCAGGTAAGGAGAGACCAGATGGAACGATGTAGGACGGAGAACCACCACAACAGGCCGAGCAAAACTGCAGCATGTAGAATAGGTGATCCTCTAAGCAGCAGAGTCCAGCTGGTAGAGCACATATGAGCTTGCAGAGAAGAGGTACCAATCCTGCTTGAGACAAGTGGTGAGGAGCAGGAAGAAGTGAGACGTTCTGGCAACCATGACTAAACTGAGGCTGGTATAAATAGCTGGCAAAACAGGTGACTGGAGATGAACATTAATTACTGGTAACAGGTGGAGCTAATCTAAGGAAGGGTGGTGACAAGAGGTGGACTGAACTGATTGGTTAACTGCTGGTGGCTGAATAGTGACAGGGTAAACAGAAAAGGTCCTCTTAAGTCCAAAACCAAACTAAAACAGAACCATAACTGTGACAATTTCTGATTCAGACTCGGGCAAACTGCCCTGACTGTGCATGTGTGCTCTAGGTCTCTCATCCTTTAATGCAAGAAGACCAATAGCAGGTGTTCCTAAGCCCGTAGCTTTACCAGCGACTGTAGTAACATCTCAGCCATTCATAGAACCTGGCAAAGGTCCATTCTGTGCACTCAGAAGACACAGAACAAACACATTTCCATGTTGGCCTATATATGTAATTGTTAGTTTTTTGTGTTTGTTTGTATATGATTGTTCAATAAAGTTTTACAAAAAAAAATCTTCGGCATTGATGGAAGTTCAACTTCTAAAATTTAGGAGAATTTTAAAACTCTGCACATGTCAAAATGCTTGTATTGTGAATAAAGCCTGGTGCATGTAAACATATATCATGGTTGGATTAAGTGATTTTGTGCCTGTGAAAACAATGTATTCAGATTTTTGTTTTTTTATTTATCCAAACACATTTCAATCAAATCAAGGAATTCAAGCAACAAATAATGCTGGAGAGAGAAAAGAGGTGTTTGTGTGGACTGAGGACAAGAAGCACAGTAAATTGAATAGTGTATGAACCACAACAGCAACTCTGGAGCCGGTTTTGCAGGCAAATTCTAAATTTTTAAGACAATGTTCTTCAACACTTGAAAAATATGTGAGGAACAGCCCGTTTGAGTTCAAAAGGTAGTTTTTGGTCTATTCTATTTATTATGACTTTTACTATGTTTTCTCATTTTTTGCATTCCAAGGTTCTACATTTTTGTAAATGACTTACAAATTGGATGCAGAAATAACTTTAAAATTTAAATATTGGTCATTGTTCCACCCATTCTTAAAATTTTGATCAGGAGTGTATATGTCTATGTTTTAAGGAAGAAATTTTTAGATAAAATCTGTTTCGAGTGATTCAAAAACACCTGTTTTTATTATTATTATCAGTTTTATAAGTTAGGCAATATTATTTGGGAATAATTGGACCGCCAAAAGATTATTTGCAACCCCAACATTCATGAATCCTTCACACTGCCCACCGTGCCATAGTCCACCATCACAACTGCTGCTACTGCTGTTTGTGTATATGTGTGAAATCTGAAGATGATTAGAGCAGGGCAGAGTTCTCTGAAACAAATCAACACAGAGCGTGCAGTGTACTTGGTCTTACTGAGGGAAACAGCTCTGCAAAAACAGATTTATATAAAATAACAAACTGACACAAAACAGAAACATCTAAATGGAATAGTAGGGAGGGATTATTGCTTCAGTGTTCCCCTGTCATGATGTTTAAGGTTTTGACTCTGGTGCAGGCAACAATTACAGACACATTGAGATCGTTTAACAGATTCGCTGAACCCAAAAAACCTGGAGGGTGACTCTTCTGGGTTCTATGTAAGATTGGTGAAAAACACTGGGGGAAAGAGAGGAAAGGTTATTGTTTCGACTTTATAAGGGTGGTTGGGAGATGAAAGAAGGAGTAAGATGAGTCCTTACTGATGTGACAGTGGAAAAGGCCCAGGCGAAGGTGAGCAGATCTACAGAGACTGAGTTTAGCAGATAGTGAAGAACAGCAAACAGGCTGAAATCGAAGGCAACCAGACTTTCGCCTGAGCAAAAGTCTGGTTACCTTCGATTTCAGCCTGTTTGCTGTTCCGATGACCTGGATAACTGAGAATTTGCATGTAGTGAAGAAGAAGAATTTGGCGATACTGTCTCCCTGTTACTTCTTTCCAGCAATGAGATTGCAGCAGACTAGATGGTGTTGGAGGGTGGACAGGCAGGCGAGCTCGAGGTAAGACCCCATCCACACAAAGATGGGTTTGGCTGTATCCAACAAACTTTTTAGTTGGACAGAGGGTCCTGTCTAGAAGAAGTGGCCATAAAATCAACAACAGTTGAAACTGGATCCTACAATAGGAAATTTTGAATCCACCTCTTGTGGCGACTTAGTCTAGGACACCCTTATCTGCATAACCGGCTACAACATCATGTGTTTGTGGATGCGAGCAAAAGTAGACCTTACCTCTCTCCTAACACGCATGCGTAAACACAATTAAAAATGGCAGACTTCGGAGTTGCGGTTGTGCTTTAGACACCATTAAATTTATTGTGGATTTTGCACTAACACACTTTGCTTCTCTACTACATTTGTGTAGACCACCTTGTCGTGCACACAAATGCTGTAGAGGAGCAGTAGAGGATCCGTTATTCTCACAACAATAAGTAACGAGAAACGCCATGATTTATTTCACGTTTCTTAAAGAATGATGATAGAGGGGAAAAGTGACCTTCAGAAACGCTCAGCACTATGTTCTAATCTTTCAGCAGTGTTGCCAGTGTTATGGAAATATATAATCATTTACCAGCTCAGCCTTTCAAAAAATGTTTTACTTCTTCTGGTAATGTAACAGAGAAAGTTCTGAATACTGGAAGTTCACCTGTGTTTTTCTCTGAGGTTTTTAACAAATTCCTCCTTTAGTGGTGTATATTTGTATTCTATTGAGCTGCAGCAAGGGATTACCTTACAACACTGTATGGATTTCTAATGTAATTTAATGAGCGGTAATACATGAAACAAGTTCAAAAGGAGCACCAGAACATGCTAAAGAGCCAAATGTTATCATTGAAGATGTTAATCTGCAGCAATCATTTTGAGCCAATTTGTAATATAAATCCTATGGGCTGGTTGACTCACTCAGTTAAGAGGCTTACCCTGAAATTTTTAAGTCCCAATTACACGTCCCATATGGAAACACAGATTAGCTCTACCCGCCACCAAGGCCACATAACTGTAGTGCCAAATCAGAAACTTTAACTTAATGTTAACTTTAGCCTTCTCACTATAGCTGAAGGTGAAAAATGTGTTTTTAATGAACCCAATTTAACCACTTATACTCACTGTGCCTGCAACTGCAGTGCAGCCTATGCTATTATCATGACTGCCATGTTTCCACACAGCACCAGTCGGAAGAGACAGGAAAAAAAGAGATCACTCGGCAGGCATGAAAAATACATTGAACTGGTAAGTGATCTTTGTCAATTCATCGATTTGCATGCATTCCAAACCTGCATGCACAATCATAGTGCAAGCATGTCATGTAACTAGTTAAGGCAATTCAAACAGAATATGTCACTCACAAGTCACTAACATACGTATATAGAAACAAATTAAATAGAAAAAAAAACTCAACAGGAACATTAACAGTTGAGCACCAGTTTAGACTAAAGACAAAGGTTGTACTAATCATCGCTTTGAATTCATCAGAGTCAAACTCAAGCTAACACAAATACAATATCTTGCAACTCAAATCATCACCCAGTCTGATCATTATTGTAGTCATTTTCATCGTAGTTGTATTATTCAGTAAAATGTCTGACAAACTAGATAAAAAAGTTTTAACATTCTGCTAAAAGTTACTTGCAAGCTGATCTTATCTGACTCATTTTAAAACCCATAGCAGTCACTTTTTGTCCTTGCTGCTTACCCACTGTCTAAGGATCATAGGCCGTGATTTAATTTCAGCCCCTTACTTGATTGGATTAGGTGTCTGACAATGCATATGGTTCACAAAACTGATCAAGTTACACGTGTGGTGATATATTTTGAATAGGTCTGAAAGCATCAAGAGAAAATGGAAGACCTGGAGATGCAGCCCTAAAAATAAAACTGAAATAAAAAGAAAATCCAAAAAAAAAAAGACATTATGGCATGAGCCCAATTGTTTGACTGACAAGTGAACTTTGGAAGGAACAGATCTGGAACAACACTGTCGTGAATGCTTCCCACCAAATTTGCCGCCAGAATGACAAATGTAGGGATCTCGAGGACTCTTGCTTGAACTCTAAACCAGCTGGGCACAAACTCTCAGCCAAAGCAAGTGCATTTCCCAAAGGAGGTTATATCACAATTGCTGCCAAAACAGTTTGCTCATGACAGCAGAGTTCAGCTACACATGCTGGTATTGCACATATGGGAACATTTTTAACTCAAGCCTGTTGGGGTAGCCGCTTGTGGCTAGACCTTGTGGTAGTCACACCAGTTTAACTGAAGTCATACTGCCAAGTATGGTTAAAATCACAGCAGATGATTTGAAGCTGATGCAGCCATGTCTTTGTAAAACGAGCATCTGAGCCTTCTGGTTAGCTCTTGGTGTGCTCTAGAAGATGGTAAAATCAGTCTGCTTCAATGTTATTGTCTGAGTAATACTTTCCAAAGATGCTGAGAGGAGTTTGATGAGCTTTTTCCTGCTGTCCTTATTCCTGTTTAAAGGTTGTGGCTAACCAAGTTGGGTGGGACCCTGACGTTCGATTACTTTGCGACTGGCACAAAGTCAACAAAGTCAAAAACTGCCACATTCCTCTGAGACTGCTGCGATGACAATGTGGTAGATTATAAAGACACAATGCCATTTTCATCTTTTTTTTACTACATGTACAAAGCAATAATTTCACAATCTCTTTCAGTGTCAAAAATTATTATTGGGTGTACATACACATTAAATGTATATATTTGCCATTTACTCCAAGTTTATATATTTAATGTCTGTAAGTTGTGAGTGGGTAAACCTGAAGTCAAATCCCTTGTCTGCACACAAACTTCACCAATAAAGCTGATTCTGATTTTGAAAAGAAATATTTAATGACAACTCAGATTTCTTTTTATTATTATGATAACAAAATAAAGGTAAAACAGGAAAAACATTAAATTGTGTGTTTTAAACCGTCAGTCCCCTTTTTTTTTGTCTTTAAAGCTCAAAAGAATGGTAAATAGCATATAAATTATACATTTGCAAGCTTGCTGACAAAAACACGTTTATACACTATTTTGCTGTCTCTTGCAGGTTACACTTTGCCTTTTCTCTAACATGCACAGTGTACATTTGGAAGACTTGAGGTTGAGTTTGCTTCCAAAAGGCACTTTAACATGCAGCATGAGGAAGCCAGTAGTTGTTTCAACTGGCAAAGGACCACTCCTGCATTTTTTTTTTTTTTTTTACATTTTGAGTTTTCTAAGGGGCTAATGTAACACAATTGTAATGTCACACATTATTTTACTATGGCAAAACATGTACGTTTAGAAAAAAATTGTTAGGAAGGTTAGGTCCTGCATTTAACACCTTGCTAGGGGCGTTTCTGCATGGACCTTTTTGGTGTTCTCCCTGATTACTCCCTCTTTCTCTCGCACTGCAAACCCATACATGTGAGGTTAGTTGGTCTGTCTAAATTGCCCTAAGGTGTGTGCATTGTTATTTGTCTGCAAGTTTCTCTGTGATAGACCGGTGACCTTTCCGATATGTATCCCTTTTCTCATTTTTGAACACAGAAGATGGATAGCAGCCCCCTGTAAGAATTAAGCAGGATAAAAAGAAGAGTGGCTGGTTTCAGAAGTGAAAGATTTTAAATCTGAGTCTGTTTACTCTTTAGCAAGATGTTTTACTAAAGTTTCCCAACTAATTTAAATGTCTTGACAAAACTTGATACCTAGAAAAATCTAAGCGAAATCCCACGGTCGTTCATTTAGGTGTGATGTTACAGTCTCAACCTGGCTGGGAAGACTGTAAGAGTTCCTTCTAGAGATTTGTTTTAAGTTATAGCACATTAACTTCCTCTATGGAATTACAACCTTAAGCAACAAAGATATTGCTACCCTGTACCAACACTACAGAAGCAAGTGTTTAGTTAATGAAAGAAATGCTCAATTAATTTCTCTCTGGGCCAATGAAATTTCACATCAGACTTGGCTGCCTAAGAAAATTTAAGCTAACTGCTTATCAGTGAGTATTAGGAAACAGTTTTTCTTGTTAAAAAATATACTGTTTGTGGCAAAAAATGTTGCATGTATTGCTACACACCTGCTGCTGTGCTGTGACCTTCACACCTGAGTGTCATCACCATGATCAGCAGCTGCTGCCATATAAAGACGGACCCTCCACCTGCACGGCATCAGATTGTTGTCTAACCCCAGTGGTAGCACTTTCAAGCCATTTGTTCGGGTCGAGTCATGTTTGCCTGAGCCAAGTTGAAATATTTCTAACCTGCCTGTTTCCTTCGTTGTCCAGTTCCTCTTCCTGAACCTGCTTCCTCACCTACCACCTAGGATTCCCTGGCACCCATTACAAGGATTACCCTAACCGCTGACTGAAGGTACAGATTTGACCGCTGCCTGTCTGACCAAGAGAACCGCAAAACAAATTCAACCTAACCTTGCCAAATGCTCATTCTCTGCATCCATCCGTGCCTGAAGTGTGACAAATACAATGAACTATTGTCACTCTATTCCAAAGTTGGGGATGACTGCTGTTTTTGGGGTTTTTATGCCATGAGTCTAGTTTAGAGAATGTCACTGTCATAGTTGGTAAGAAAAAAATGGAAAATGTTGCCATGACCATGCCACCTTGAGGCCACCAGATTTATTACCACATAGTTAACCTACAGCTTTTTTCTGTTATCTATTATCAAATCTATTTTATCTCCAAATTGAAATATTTATTACATGAGAACTTGCTGTGTACAGCCATTTAAATAGAAATTTATATTTTAGGTTTGACTAAAATTACCAGGAATGGTAAAGAAACAGGCTGGACAGTGGCGCAGTGGGTAGCGCTGTTGCCTTGCAGCAAGAAGGTCCTGGGTTTGAGCACACCCCTGGGTCTTTCTGCATGGAGTTTGCATGTTCTCCCTGTGCATGCGTGGGTTCTCTCCGGGTACTCTGGCTTCCTCCCACAGACCAAAAACATGACTGTTAGGTTAATTGGCTTCTCTAAATTGTCCTTAGGTGTGAGTGTGTGCGTGAATGGTTGTTTGTCCTGTTTGTCTCTGTGTTGCCCTGCGACAGACTGGCAACCTGTCCAGGGTGTACCCCGCCTCTTGCCCAGTGAATGCTGGAGATAGGCACCAGCAACCCCCGTGACCCCATGAGGGATAAAGTGGTTCGGAAAATGGATTGATGGATGGTAAAGAAACAATGTCCCTTTATTTTTTGTTTATAGTGTCCTGTCTGCCAATGTGGCCTTAAGAATTGTTGTCTTACTGCCAAAAAGAGCCCAACAGATTTTACTTTCACATTAGTGCTTCACATTAGTGCTTTCGCCATAGTGCTCAGCTTTATTTATATGTAATAGTAATATCATCTTTATTGTCATTGAAACATACATTACAACAAAATTTGTTCTCTGCTTTTAACCATGTGCGGCACCCAGGAGGAGTTCTGGGGCTAAGGGTCTTGCTTAGGGACCCAGAATGCAGGCACTGGGGGATCAAACCGGGTACTTGCATCCTTCTCTGTGTGCAAGCGCGCTGCTCTAACCACTAGGCCTTGCCCAGGGGCACATCAACATGTGACAAGGGGAAGCTGGAATCAAACCCACAACCTTCTGACTGCCAGACAACTACTCAACCCATCAAGCCACAGTCACCCCTATATATGAAAGAAGCTTTATTAGATTTTATGCTGGGACTATTTCATGTTCAATGGACACAGGAAGGTAAAAGAGGAAAAAAAGGGAGAGAAACAGATGAGACAAAATGCTAAAAGGGAGAAAAGGTGAAAGAGAAAGAGGAGCATCTGCTTCTGCACCTGCAAAGAGAGATATAAAAAGACAACAAAACCAACCGAAAATATATTACAGGTACAAACAACCAACACCTACCATTACTGAAGAAGATACAGGATTAATTAATACAACATGTATGAAGTGACAGCTAATGATAATAATAGGGGCTTTCTGTATAAAACTGAATATGTAAGTACCTGAATCTAAGCACCTGTAGGTGTTCTTTTGAGAGTGCACTTGTGTTTTTAAGTTTTATCCATAACAAAAATGTTCACTAGTGGTTGGGAAGAGCCAAAGACCCACCCCCAGAGCACTGAGGCAGATGCCAGGGGAACCAAAACCCCCGATGCCCAAAGGGATCCCCAGAGCAAAGGTGCCCAAGAGAGGCCAACACAGAGAAAGCTGCCTCCCCCACCTGAGGAAAGAAGGGAGATGAGCCACAGGAACCCCCCCCCCCAACAGCCACAACGCCAAAGCCCCCGGAAGCCGTGGGTACGAGCCGCGAAGGGGTTTGAATGGGCAGTTTAAACCCAATCTGACAAATAGACAAACAGAAAACCACATACAGTCACATTCACACATTGCCACCCTAGTGCCCCCACATGCAAACACTCAACACACACATCCTATATTCCCAGGTCCAGGCACCGGCACCCCTGAGGGATATCCATCCCCCGGATATGGAAGGTGAACCCTAACATCAAGATGGGGGGAGGGGGGGGACCACCTCAACCCAACCTACCCGATTCATGCACCAGTACTAACTCCCCAACCCATCCCAGACCAGACGACCCACAGGCGCGTCCACCTTGAGATAGGGCCAACATGAAGCTGAAAGGGCAACGAACCAGAGTCCGTCCCACAAACCCTGAGGTTCTACCTCCCCCACACCCTGCTCTCCATACCTGAGCCCCCCCCCCCCCCACCCCCCATATTATAGGGGAGAGCAAAAGCGCCGGCCCCAGTCCCAGCCGATCATCCAGACCCAACGTCCACCACCAGATGACCCTGTTCCTCCTCCAGGCCCTGGACTCTGGGTGGCAATTGGAGGACAGGGGTGTGAAAAAGACCCCCGAGCCTTCCTCCGCCTGCTCAAATGTTGTTGCATATTGTTTTCAAGTGTGTTTAAAACTGATAGGGCCAAAAAAGGGGGTCCACCTCTCTCGCCCTCTCAAAGGTAACAGGTGCCAGCGCACCCCTCCACCCCCCATGTACCCTACCCATAATCCTCAATGTCTGAATGCGAGTGAGGCCAGAGTAAGCAACCAGGGGTGAGGCCTACACAATAAGCCCCCCCCCACCCCGATGTCTTACCGCCACCTCACAATTAAAGCTCTACAAATAGGTGTGTTCTGAGAATGTTATAAATGGAAGTGTCTAAGATGTATAGTAAAATTGGGGTCAAGGACGTCACCAGACAGCAGGCTTCAGAAATCCTCACCTCTCCCCAGCGATGCCCCCACCCCCCAAGGTCCTACATGTGTGGCATTGTGATGGAGCAGGCAAATGGAGGTGTCTGGGGATGGGTAGGAATGACTGGGGTGCAACATGCCCTCCCAATAAGTCAGCTACCTTGCTGACTTCATCTGGTGAGGGAGGCTCGGCCAGCCGCACCACCATAGCCCGCGGGCCCAGAGATAGCTGGTAGAGCTGGATACAGAGCCCTCCAAGGGGGGCGGGGGGTATTGTTTAAACAATTAACAACCCCCCCCCCCCCCAATCATGGAAAGAAAAATGTAATTAAACCCACCCCAACACTAACATTCAAACAACTCCACACCAAATATGACAATAGACACCCAGGCTGGGTTCCCCCCCACCCCCTCCTTCCCATCTCCCCACTAACGGAATGGGGGGATGGGATGTTAATGTTCATACCCCCCTCCCAGCTCGACAGGTCCCAAGACCCTCCAGAGTGCCAGAGGCCCCAGGAAGGGCCAGACACCTGGGCACACACCGGCCCAAACTCCAGCGACATACTCCACAGAACCCAAGCCCCCAAGGCAATGCTAGGACACCCGCCCAAGGACGACACACCCTAGGAACCAAGAGCCCCGGACCCAACCCAGACCCACCCAATGGCAGCCCAGCTGCCTGGCCAGTAACCCACGTCCACCATCGCAGAACCCCCCAAGAGCAGTGCAAGCGGCTTTTGGAGACTGCCCTTGGGACACCCAAGCCCCGCCCAGGCGGGGGCCACAGTTCCCAGCATCCGGACCCACCAGACACCCCACTTCAGGCACCCCCTGAATCAGCCACCATGCCCTACAGGACACATCCCACAGCCCCCCACTCCCGCTAAGTGATGGAGCCGATCAAAGGAGCTCATAGAGTTCGATCTATGTCTCTTTATTTTAAGCATATTAAGCATCTCGTATTACTTGGTGTAAGCTCAAAAATAGCACTAAAAGAGAAGCTGTTTGGTCATGTGTTTCCAAATTCCAGACATTTCAGTCATCTGCCACAAACATCCAGACAGGAACTATGAGTGTTTTTTTACGACCGTAAACTTTGAGTCATGCTCCAACTCTTCAGTGGCCTATAAAGAGATTGAACCAACTAATTTTCCTAACACAGCTCATTAAATTAAGTTTTCACTTAAAGGTGCTGTTATCGAATCAACCCTTGATCAGTCATATGACAATTAACAACATAAATTTGTAAGTAAAAAATATTTTGGTGAAATCTTGGATTCCCATTAAAAATTTTGGCTCTCATGCAGTCGCAGATGCATTCAGTGATTTTCCATTATTTACAGTTCTGCCTTACTTCTTGATCACAAGCAGCATCTATTAATCGATTGAGGATTATGTATGAATCTGATGATTTAGATTTAGATTTAGATTTAAAAGCCTATTAGATCACATTTCTGCCATGTCCTTGATGAGCTTTAATAAACTTAATTACATTTTAAATCTTAAACTAGTCTTTAAGTGGGTAGGATTCACTGGTGACCTCTAGGTTCCTCTTAGAACTACAGGTTTAGTACCTCGTTGCGCATCCAGTGGCAACTGTAAGGTTGTTTTACGTAAAACGTTTGTGGGGGAAAACAGCCATCACTGTACATTAGTAACTGCTTACTGGTAGAAATCTAACTGAACTCCCACTGGCATCATTTCAGGTTAAAACTGAAGCAGCTTCTTTAAAAATTACCCATTCTATAGACATTAATGATGGTCACTCTTTTTTGCATTCTTTTGGTGATATTCTGTTTGGTCTTGAGATACTGTTGTGTCATGATTTGGGTTTTGTTTTTTGTTTTTGACTGTTTTTGGACTGATTTTTTCCACTCCATGCTCCACTCCTCCCAGCCACCAGTCACCTTAATTAGTTCCATCTGCTGTCGCCACTAATCAGACTCACCCTATATATGCCTGCTTCATTCAAGCTCCCAGTGCCAAAGCATCTCGTCTTGTCCACCGCCTGCATGTGTTGTTCCCCAGTGACTTTGCGGCACTTTGCCTGTTTGATCCCTTGGACCTGTTCTTGTCCCGGGATTCTCTGTGTCTCGCAATGCTTTACTGAGGGCTCATCAGCAGCTTCTGGTCAAGCCTGCTTCTGCATACAGCTTCTGGTCAAGTCTGGTTCTGCCAACATCTGCCTTCACTACCTGGTCAAGTCTTTCTTAGCCTTTATCAACTGGTCTCCTGCCTGTCAGCCTTATTAGCCACCATTCATCTCTTTTAAATTAACTTAATGTTACTCTGTGTTGGTTTGAATATCGGGTTTGCTACGTGCCAGCATTACACTCTTGGATCTTAAGGACTGTTACGTTTAACTTTCTTTCATATTTCTCTGAAATTGTTTTTATGGAAGCAAGAGCCGAACAAAAGATAAACATTTTAAATTAGCTTAGGTCATAAATTGTGAGGTGTTGGTTGATACACATTATGTGTAACCCTGTTATTGAGTCTATTCTCTTTTATTTTTAAATACTTCTTGGACAATTGGTCACACATAATCTAAGAGTTTATTAAGTCCGCCTGTCCCTGGTGGCCTTTCCTGTGGTTCAGGCACTATACTTCAGATTTATGACTTTTCTTCCTTAGAATAAGGCCATAGGCTGGTCTCTGAATATTTGGAGGGTTTTTTTTTTTGTTTTTTTTTGTGGTTTTGGTCTTCTCTGACTTTCCTTTCTTAAATCCCAGCTGACCTTGTTGTTACATCAGACATGTACATTTTGCATCATAATATATTCACACATGAAAAGCACAGAATTGCCTCTCAGAATGATTTTAGTGTTTGTCTGGTGTTTGCTTGACCAAAGTGGTACAAATGTGTGTAATAGCTGAGATAAAAATAGTACTTTTAAAATGGAAATTCTGGGCAAAACACATCTCTAAAATGTAACACATTTAGATTTTTCTACAAATCATCTGACCATCTGAGGGCTCTACATCCAGCATTTGAAGGATTGCTAATTTTAAATAACAAATACTGTTTCCTACAGTGACCTTACAGCTTTAACTTCAGACAAAAAACACACTTTCTACATTCCCCAATTACCCTCTGAAACCTTTATTTTGTCATTTGGGAATGTTTTTCATGTTAGCTAATCAAATTGGCAAATTAGTGAAGAAAATTAATTAGTATTAATGTTGTTGTTGATAGAGGTTAGCTTTAAAATTCAATTAACCTGGTGGTCAAACTAGTGCACTTTACAATAATATTCTAATTATTATAATTTATTGAATATGATTGTGTAAATTTAATCTTGATGTTATTTCTCATTAAATATCAAGTCACTTTTAAGGATCTTTACTTAAAAGCTGCTCATTGAAATCCAGCAGTTTTTTTTTTTTGTTTTTGTTTTTTCAGATTTATGCACTTTTGGCTTTGAAACTTTAGATAAAGACAAAATGAGAAACGTCAAGTTTAACAGATTTGGCCAAAGAAATAATGTCCTGTTTTGCTAACATACTGTATGGATGTCTTATAGTGCTCTCTACATGTCCCAGTCATTATTTTGACAATTTACTGCACATCTGTTGAAATCCTGGTTTTGTGTTTAAAACTGTCTGTGTGGCGCCATCCTCATGTTTAACAAGTGTGCTGCATTTAAATTTTGAATCAGCATCGGTTTTGGCTCAAAAGATATTGTGACGTCACCCAGAAAAACTGATGTCAGTGGCTCTGTTGCTGCGGGGTATAAAAGTGGCTCCGTCTCGTACATACCTCCGTACTGAGTTGGATTTGGGGTCTATCGATTTTCAGGTTACCAATTTTTATTTTAGCATTCATTTAGTTTATTTAGCATTTATCTACCTTGTTCTAGTTGTCCAGACCACACCCAGCCCTCACCACACGCACATGTCCTGCTCTGCCTGGCACTGCCTTCTTTAGGCTCAGGCTTCAAATATTAGATTTGGGTGGAGTAAGTCTCAGGTATAGGAGTGAGTTACCCTTTAAAGGTTGTTATTCATAGGAGGCACTATTAATCTGACAACGAGCCTCACTCGGGAATGTATTCCAATTTAGTGAATATGCTTTCAGATTATTCTGTGTGTATACATAGTTCTGATGTGACGTCGCGTATTCAGGCACTCTGTCACTAACCACTATGTTTAGAGTCAGAATCGCTTTAGAAACAACTGGGTAAATTTGACTATCGAGGAGTATGAATTTTATTTTTATGTTTTACAAATCTTGCAATGGTTATATAATGTTAGGTGAAAGGATGTGCCAAATGTACAGACGGTCCAGAAAAGGCCAATTTTCACCACATCCCAAAAATCAGAAAATATGAAGGACCACAAATGGAAGAGTTGAGTGCTGAATGTCGGCAAGTCTGGCTTGGAAGCCACAAGAATCAGCCATCAGAAATTGCAAGAATCTGCTCTGATAACTTTTATTCTGATGAGTATTCTGTTCTTGAGTTAGTACATCTCTGGTTTTTACCTTAAACCTCTACATGGTAAACACTCGCTCTGCCTGCTTAGTCCCCTATGGTATATTTTTTGAGCTTTAGTTGCATTGGTACATTTCAAAATGTCATCAAAATGTTGTACTTGTGAGTGTTGATAATGTGTTACTGCCATCAGTGAATTACATGGTTGCTTCACAACAATGACCTGGGTTCTAGCCACGTCTTTATATATACATACACATTGAGTATGTGTATGTATATATACTGAGAGAAATACCAGTGATATTTACTGTATCTCTAGCAAAATTAGCTTAGCTAATGTAGGCTGTATCTACAAACTAGAAGGGACATGAATGGGTATGTTATTGTAATAACTTACCCTGCCACTCACCAGTATCTTGTTATTAGGATGAAGAGTTTGGATGTTCTTTAGTAAGCCATTAAAACACTGATTTTGGGTCAATGGATTTGAGGCCATGACACTCCTCCATTGTGTAGGCACAATGTCTTTGTGTTAACTAAGTAATCAACTATATCAGACATTGGAGGCAGTTTGCCTGCATCATCTGACATTTTTCCATTCTGTATTTTATACTGGTCAAACCCGACAGCAGTGATTTTGTAATTGCATCAATATATTTTCTTTTTGTTTGTCTGGAGCCATGATGGTCATGGTTGCCTGGCGCTGTGCTTGCCTACCAATATGGCGGTTTAGGGGCGCAAATCACTTCCATTTGAGACATGTAGGAACTATACTGTATATGGAATTTTAGAAACTAGTTTCTAAAATTCCATGGATTAAATACCTTTTTTATTAAAATTTTCATTTCTTTCAGATAGCAAAGTGCATTCTCTGTTATAACTCAGTAAAAACTTTCTTCACACATCTGTCTGTTAACTCCATGTCCCAGGAGATTAACGGCAGCATAGCCATGATATCTATCTAGTATTAAGCACAGTGGTCACTGCCTCAGTAATGACGCCCTTCAGCCAGATATATGCATAACAATGAAGAAATACATTATCCAAACTAATTGTATTCCTTTTAATGAGACTAAGTCTTTTATTCCATCCTAAATTGCCACAGTCAGATGCCTTTTGGGTGTTTCTTCCTACTCAGAGCAACAGTATTGGGTTTCAAGCTCTTTATTTAGTCCAAATCAACATCCCCACCCAGACCTCAGATGACTCTCATAACAGATTGCACAGTGTGAGCTCTTATCGCCTGCCGTGCTTCCTATAAGCCTGGATAGCCCTCCTAGGAACCTTTTCTCATTAAGTGCATCAGCACTCTCAAAGCACATATAAATTTTCACTTTTTAGACGTATCTTCTATGTCCAACCAAATGGGTTACACTAGATATGCAAGAAAGTATTAAAAGCACCAGCAAATGGCAACAAGACTAACGTTGCATTGAGGGCAGCTTATATTCAAATATTAGAGTACTTTTGGCCAACCCACATTGTTGATACTCTAAATTATTTTAAAACACGTACACAGCTTGTATCTGATCAGTGGTGTTTGTACAACAATGTGCAGCCTTAAGGGACTGTCAGTCAGATGCAAAAGGAATGGGGAGGAGAAGGAAATTCACCCTCAGGGAGGATACGGCACTGCAGGAGACAACATGGCAAAGTGTTCAGGAACACTTGAAGCATTTGGCAGACTGCCAGGAGCAGTTTGGTAGACCTCGGCTGACACAGCACTTTAAAGCAGAGGCCACACAAAGCTCTCTTTGGTTAAGGCATATACTGTAGTATATAGGTTTGCACTCAGACGAGCTCTGTCAGCCTTATTCGTGTACCATTGCAGCAAATATATGCACACACTGTATAAACAGGCATGATCTTTTTTTTCCTTATCTCACATTAAATCGTACAAGGCTTCAATCGGAGGCAGCTAGACTTTTTCTGAAAACGTGCCGACACCTATCCAGGAGTCTTTGTCAGTTCTGGTGGCTTGCAATAATACCAACGAACGTTTTCAGAAAAAACTGTGCGAATGTTCGGTTGCCTTCGATTTAAGCCTGTTTGCTGAAATCATACTAAAGCTTTCTTGTTTGAGGCCAGTTAGAGTTACCCAAGTATTATCCTATAAGGACGAAATTTTGAATTTCAAATTCTGATATTTACATACATTTCTTTGTATTTGATACAACGGTTTTCAATGTAATGATTTGGTTGAATTATTGTGATTCTCACGATAATTTGCTAGAAATTTTGGTCCATGCATTCCTCCTGACAAAACTCATGTCGATTATTAAACCAACTTCAAAATATTGCTGATAGAAATGGTTCTTATAGCTAATTACATTATGGGGTGGACATAGTTCTTTTCTAGGGCTACATCGTAACTGAAGTTATTTAACTTTAACTTTCTTTTTCCAATAAATGTATATCAATTACTGTAAATTCACTCAAATGTAAGAACCAACTTGTATTGCAATGCTACTAATAAAGGAAATAAAAACATCTTCCAAGAATATTGCTGTCAGATTTAATTAATGTGTAATGCTGAAAAAGTGCAATTACATCGAACATGTCAGATGACGATGAACGCCTCATTCACACTGACTCCTTCATCCATGCTTATACTCTCAGTCGCAAAAAGAAGCCATTATGGTCAATGCTGTAATCCATACTGGTTCCATGGAGCTGAGGCACTATGGAGAGCACTCCTCCATCGTCTGTCAGAGATGCGGATTGAGTCTATTTTTGACGGATGACCACATTCAGCCTGACATGAATTCAGACACAGGAAAATTAAAACACATCCAGTACTTTTCAAAATAAGTGACGCGCAATCCCAAAAGGTTCCATTTTGTTTACATGTAGCTCTATATATTCACGGCTGTGACCGCATGAACTCTCCACTTCCTGTGTGAACTTGCTACTCTCCTGTGAGCCCGTGCTCTCACAAGGCCAGTTGCCTCTGCTGTTGATGAACGCTTGAATGCTGTGGATCACTTCCAGCTCCTATGAACCGACATTTTTCTTGCGACCTGAGATGGTTGTCACACAAAGGCACTGTTTGGAAGAAGGCCCAGCAGACATTGTATTAACTTTGGAAACTCAAGAAGGACACCCATGCACAGGAGCTGCTGGTCATCTTTTACACTACCAATGTGTTTTGAGCACATCCATCACTGTGTGGTTTGGCCCAACCACAAAACAGCACTGGTCCAAACTGCAACAAACAACTTGATCTGCAGGGAGGATCATCAGCGCTCACCCTCCCTCCATCCAGGTCTAGGGGTCATGAAAAGGGCAGCGTGCATCTCTGCAGAACCTGCCCACCAGGGATACAAACTGTCTAGACCAGGGGTCAGCAACCTTTCCAACCCACAGAGCAATTTTTGCCCTCGGTCCAGCTAAACAAATTTTGTTTAGAGCCACAAAAGTTACACATCTCTATGAAACAAGAGCTTGTTTTTATAGTATACAACAGTAAAATTGTTAAAAAAATTTTAATTGAAGTTCAACAGTTTTTATAATTTAACCAACACTATTGTAATACATTTTCTTAAATGGGACATTTGATTTTTATAGCAAATGGCATCAAACTGACATAAAAACAAGTTGTTTGCAACCTATTGAAGAAAAGATACTTAATTTATCTATAGTAAAATAGTCTACACATCATTAGTTTCTTTCTTCCTGGAAATGTTATGCAAATACAGCAGCACTAAATGCATCCTAAAGCTAGCAATTTTAAATTACCTTTACATTTAGAAATATTGACCAATTATATGCAATACCATGCATATCTGCACCTGTTCAACCATGTGTTCCTCTTCTGTAAATACGATGTATACATATATTTTGACAAGAACAGATTTAAATTTCCCTTTTTATATATTCATATTTAAAATGTATTTATTGGGAGCAATGTGGAACCAAAGTCCAATTCCTGGTTTGTGTGCACAAACTTGATGATTAAAGGCAATTCTGATTCTTATTTCTCCATGTTTGCGACAACAGAGACTGGGATGTTTTAAAATCCTTCCACTCTGAAACCTGTTTTCATACTGTACACCACAACAGCCCGCGATGTCTTGTGTGCTGTTGTGGTGTACACAAACAGTAGAAGTGCAAAAAACTTTTCCATTTTAACCCAAGAAACATTGTTGTGAACCCAGGGTCTCAGGTGTATCTAAACCTTCAGATAGCAAATCCCACTGAATTAGTGAAAAAGATCATACATGTTTGATAATGTTTCCGTGTTGTTTAACACCATTATATTGGGCTTGTTTTATTGTTTAAAATCCGACTTATCATTTTTACAGTGAAACCCATCGCTATGATTTAATAAGGTGGAGATGAACCCAAATGCAGAGAAGAGGACAGAGCTTTGTTTAGATGATGAGGAAGTTTTATTGAGAGGTTTTATCGAACAACAAAAAAAGAACGTAATTGAATAACATGAGAACCAAGTGAGGCTAACCAGGATAAAGTAGAGCAGCTGGTTGCAAGATTAAACTACGGAGCTGTAGGAAAGTCAATAGGAAAAAGATAGAAAAGGATCTTGCTAGACCAAAATCTAAAGGCTAACACTGAAAAAGGAATCTAAACAAATATATAAAGAACTGAACACAATAAATAACTAATAATATCAATGCAAAGGAATGAACTGTGTATGAGACAACATTATGGACAAAAATAAACAACACAATATAATCCAAATATAAAACCAAGGTAATAACCAAAATGCAAAGACAAATACATCATGACATTTGAACCATTTCTCTAGACTAGATAACTGTCTTTGGGCCAGATCTAAGGTACACCAAATTAAATTTAATTAAACTTTGATTGGACTGAACTTTTTGGAAATGGAATGATTTGTTTTATATTGGACCTATTTTTTTTTACTTTTTAAGAAAAGTGCCAGAGATGACTTATTGAGATTCTTCACTATACTCTTAATGTATGCTAAATTGCATGGATCCCTTGATCCCAATGATCACTATTCTTTTTTTTCTTTTTTTACTGGGGCCTTGAAGCCTATCCCTGTGGGAAATGCTGTGAACAGGACAACAGTCCATTACAGAGTCATAAAACACAAATTATAGACAAATGTACATGTGCATTACATTTAAAATAACTAATCAATCTGATATGCCTGCAATGGGACTCAGAGAGGAAGCCTGCACACAAAAATATATCTCCTTATTACTCTTTTTCATTTAAAATCTAACAATTTTTATCCTATCCTATATTTTATGATACAGCTGCAGCAACAAACTAGTAATCTAATGTTTTAACCCTGAAAATAAGAATATTTTTGTTGCTAATTAATTTACCAGGTTAAAAAGAAATGTTAGGCTCCTTGATGTTCCAAATGCCCATTTTACAGATGCACAACTGAGTCACTCTTACATTTTTAAAGAACTGATTTTGCAAACACTAAATTATCTATAATTGAAATGACAATGCTGACATCAGTCTTAAATGAGGCATCAAAAATGCATCCGATATCTTCAAACATGTTTCTTTTGGCAGTCAATGGAGTTATATTTTGATTTAGGTTTTTTTTTTTTTTTTTTCGCTTCTCAATTGCAACATTTTTAGCTTTGGGGCAAAAGCTAAGACTTCTCCGCATAACTTTTTATTGACATACCCTTCCAAACTGTCTGATCACTGCTCAGATCTTGACAGTTTATTACAAGTATCTAAATGACACTTTAAAAAGGATCACAGCAGAACATGAGAAATGTGTTTTTGCTTTTTTTTTTTTTTTTTTTTTTTTTTTCTAAAAGGTCAACATGTGACTACAAGGTAAAATAAATGTATTTTGATCCGGATAGAGTAACATTAATTAATCTTAGTTTGCCATTAATTTAAGGCAAAATACTTTTACCTTAAGCAGATGCAGCAGGATTAATACTTTAAATAAATGTAATCATGGTCCCTTGCATGTTAAAGAAGCCAGCAAATTAGGTGCTTGACACTATTGTTTTGTCCATTTAAAATAATTACTTTTTAATGATGAAACTCAGTTATGGGAACAGTCCTCCAACAAATAATGGCAAGAAAGGTACAGAGTAGCAACTGTTTTACTGTGCATAAATAAAGGAATCATTATAATCTCTTACAATTCCTTGGAAATTCATATATAATTTCCGAGTGATTTTATCAAGTAGAAAGAAACATATAGGTGATTAATTTTACTCTACTGCAACAAGGAGAAAGGTTAGTGGTCAGGGGAGTTTCTGGAAACAAAATTAACATTCAAAAGATATTTATGCGAGCATTTACACCAGCCCTGTTTAGTCCACCTTAATCGGGCTCTGGTTCGTTTGCCTTGAAAGTTCGGTTCATTTGGGGAGGTGTGATTGCAAAATCGGCTATGATGCAGACCAAAAATGTGAACTCGGGTCTGCTTCAAACTTAGGTCTCAGCTCAGTTGAACTGAATTCTTGAGTGGTTTGAATACATATAGGAATGCCACGTGGACCGGAGGCCACTCCAAAAGCAGGAAGTGGACTACAGCACAGGGCAATCTGGGTAGATACAATTGTAACTGAGCAATAGTATCAATGAAGTCAGCAATCTTAAGAGTTGTTAATGATATCTTGTTGGCATCTGATTCTGGTACCTATACAGTCTTGGTTCTGTTATATTTGGTTCCCAATCGAACCAAATATACCAGAATATAAGGAGTGAAAGCCTAAGATGGTCAAAGGTTCCCTTGAGCACTCGTGATTTTAAAAAATGGAGAACAATTCTGGCTTCTGCTACATGACAAATGTCCTTGTTGAAAGTAATGAAATCATTCTTAACCATTCCTTATTAATTTTGTATGATCCCCCTTTCTATGCTTAGTAAATAGTTCCTTATTTTTAGCCACTATTAACAACATACTCAGGCTTAATTGCAATGTAACAAACAATATCTGTGTTCTGAGTATGAATGAATAATTCACAGTGATACAGGTGAAATGTCTTAAAGAGCATGAGAAATAATTATTTAAAGTGTTACCATAATACTATTGCTGCAGTCTTCCTAAAAAAAAAAACATGTAGGAACACAGACAAGAATTCTGCAGGAGCAAAGTAAACAGAGATCTTATCGCTCCTTTTTCCCAGGAGAATACAGCAAGTCAGAGTATGTGAGAGCTTAAATTGAACTGGCAAATGTTGAGCAACAAAACAATCAATGCTGGGCACATCTTACACATCAAAAGCTAAGAAAAAAATCTGGGCCACCTTTTTTTTTTTAGGAATGAAAGATTGTTATCTACCAGTTATCATTTTGCCAACAATATGCCACATATTAATTTTTAAAGCCTAGGGGGTCCCAAAGAAAAGAAAACAGCTCAAGAAAAAAAAAACATGATAGTAAGAACAGAATCAGGAATCATGTTGAAACTGGTAGATGGCGCCCATTTTATAATTAACATTCAAAGCAGACAATAAATCCTTGTGTGCATGCCCACAGGAGGAGGTATGTGAGGATAAAGCTACCCAAACAACAGCCGCAGTTTGCAGTAGATAATGAGTTATTGTAGGTTTACCACTGTTTACATAGAAACTCGCTTATCATGCTACCAGTTGGTGGTGAAGCTTATCTTTACAACATCTATGATAAATATCAGCAAAACCTTCTGTTATAGAAGGTGATGCTACAAAATTAGTAAATACTATTGGAATCATGTATCTTCCTAAAAGTGCAAATGGATCAATTCACACAGAAAACAAATCATTGCCCTGACTTGTGTATTGTTGCCCATGACTGAAATAAGAAAAAATAAAACACTGAACCAATAATAGCAGAGATGGGATGAAACTTTAAATGTTCTGTTATTAGCTAAAGTTGAGTTATAAATTATAAATTGATTTGTTTTCCTGCAGTTTTATTAGTAATCAAAAGACCAAAGTGAATCTGGCAAAAGGTACGCCACATTGTTTTATGTCACAAACTTATGACAATTACTTGTACATAATTTAATTCTGCCTTACAATCTGGAACAATAAGAAAAAGGCTTTTTGTTAAGAAGGATGAGTAAAACCACACCACAGGAAGAATCAATCTGTATTTTAAGAAAGAAATGTTCTCAAAACAAGCTCCCTCAGACTCTTCTTTTTTTTAATTCAAACTTTGTTCTGATCAAAACATTTTAGAACCGTGTCTGTTATTCTGAATATGGGACATGTGATTAAATTCAGGTTTTGTGTGATGTCATGACAGGCTTTACTTAATGTGTTATTTTGTACCACCTTTTCCTTTCTACCAACTTTGTCTTTTGTCATGTCCGCACATCTTGTTTCCACTACTTATCAACACACCTCTTCCTGGTTTGGTCAATTCTTCTCTCCGTGTATATACTGCATTGCATTTGCCTCCGAAGCAGAAAAATCAGTGAGATTTGCAGTAAGGTATAATGACCAGACCAACTATGGTTAGTAATACAAGCAAATAAGAAAAAATTGGCAACATTTTATGTGACCAAATACTGAAGGTTCACAAATAGATAGTATAGTATATTATGTATGTATTATTTCTTTAAATCAGCCAGAGGTACTATTCATCAGATGGGCATTTAATAATAGAGGAGTGAGCATCTTAGCATATGTGTAGATCTAGAACTAGCTTTCAATTTCCATGCATATGCTGTTAAAATATTTAGACTGGGATTTTCTTGTTTTTGTTTTGGTTTTCTTTCCTACATTTTTAAAAGAAACATGACATTTGAAGAGAACGAAGGCACAAGGCATTGAACCAATTGATAGCTAAACTACCTAAATATTCACTTTATTTCATTTACACCCCTGAATTGGAATCACTGAATGTTCCAGTATATCCCAAAGCTATCTATTTTACTTTAATGTTTGCCTCAGAGGGGTGGTGTTTCACAGAGCAGTCTATTTTCAGTTTAGTCGATTTGTGTTTAAACATTTTTTTTAATTTAGCACATGCATGAGAAAGATCTTCAGTCTTTTTCACTTCACCAGATTCACAGTTCAGCACTGTCAACAGAAAGCCATCTGGTATACAATGCATTGAACGTGTATTTACACCCCCCTTACTTGCCATTTTTAAAAAAAATAAAAATTGCCATATAACCTGGAAGTTAAATGGATCATTTGAAGGTTTGCACCACTTCTTTTACAGTAAATCCTATCAACTTACAATTTTTTTATTGTAAAGCAAACAACTAATTGGAGAAAATAAGCCAGTTCGAACAGCAACTTCAGCTTTATGTTTACTGCCCGGCTTGTTCATGCTGGGTGGAACGTATTTGAGGTACCTACTCTCACGTGAATACTTCATCTCGCAAGTCCGGTGGTCCATAGAGGGAGCCTCTACGCAACCAATAGGTGAGGAAGAAAATCTGTCCGGATCCAAACATTGGGTCGGACGGATTGGATGATTTGGCGTGTTTCCGCATTAAGTCTATCTGAGCTTTCCATATTTCGCCATTGAAATTTTTACCCTTTCCTTGAAGCTAGAATAGATAACTTTTGTATAAATGTATTTTACAGCATATTTGTTAAAACTCTCACAATGTCCTGACCGTAAAATATGAGAAATATCTTCTATGACAAAATCAAGCTCTTCTTGCTCCTAGCCTGGCCAGCCAGACTGACTTATGCCATACACACTGCTTATCAGTCTGAAAAGGAGCTGGTAGAGCCCAATTTCAAAGGCAGGACTAACAGGTTCTGGTTCAGGTTAGAACCAAACACATAGCTATGAATGCAACGCAAAAAAACTCCAAGCAACAAGCTCTGTTTCTGTAATTTGTAGTCCGCAAAACATCATGCCATCACGCAAGTTCTTCAGTAAACGATTTTTGCCGCTTTTGTCTAAAACAAAAATCTGTGGCTACATGGTGTACGCACATCTACTTTCTTAATTTTCCAAGGCACCAAGCAACAAAATTCTCTGTATGTATCTTGACTGTTATGGTTAAAGAAAAGCGCTGCTGCATTATGGGTAATTTTGGCCCTGACAGTGACGCATCATAAAGTCCCTCCTCCCGTGCTGTGATTGCTTGGGTCTGTTTTAGACCAGAGAGTATGGAGCCTTACCAGAGGTAAGCTGGCTAAGCTCTCTTTCTCCTCCCAGTGGTCCTTCTACCATTTGCAGAAATACACCGCTCCCAGAAAGCAACAACCAATCCCAGCCAGAAGGGAATGTCTGGCTAGGATTGGTTGTCAGCAGTGTCAATCACTCTTGAGTATGCACTGCTCACAGACCTCCCCCGCACAGGGCTACCTTCATTCAAGCACAAGATTGCCAGTGGGCTGCAGCTGTGTCAAGAAATGGTGGAGAAACAACCTGATTTACAGGAAAACTGTCAATTTCTTGTGTGGCACCTGCTCAGAAAACAAAGACCGCTGGAGCAGCACGGCAGCCTCTGCCGTGGGGGGGAGAAGCTGTGGAAGGAGGGCTGCAGCGCAGCAGAGAGGAACATATTTTTTGGTCTGTCTTACATAAAACCCTGCTCTCTGGTGGGACCTGTAAGGCGTGTTTGTTCAAAGTTATGGGAGAGTTTTGAGAAAAACGTGTTTTCTCAAAACTCTCTACTGCAAGTTTAAGGTGCACCAGCTTTAGTTCCTTCATATTGGAAGGTTTTTACTTATCAAGAGCAATCTTCCAGTCTGACCACAGATTTTCAATTAGATTGAGGTCTGGACTTTGCTTAGGTCATTCTAGCACATGTAAATGTTTCCTCTTAATGTTTCCCCCTTAAACTGCCTCCTTGTTGCTTTAGTAGCAGACTTTGGGTCATTCACCCTCTTCACCCTCTTCACCCACTACTGCTCTGCTATCCACCTCACAAACATGGTGGGGAAGTTTGCGGACGACACCACTGTGGTGGGTCTCATTTCCAGCAATGACGAAACCCTCTACAGAGGAGCACCTCTACAGTGGTGCTCCGCGAACAACGTCGTCCTGAACACCAGCAAGACCAAGGAGGTCATAGTGGACTACAGGAGTTCCAGGAAGACTGAACACGCTCATCTCTGCATACAGAGGGAGTTGATGGAGCATGTGGACAGCATAAAAATCCTGGCCTGGGCCTTCACATCTCCTCCGACCTCTCATGGACTGTGAATACCTCCCATCTGGTGAAGAAGGCCTAACAAAAGCTCATCCTCAGGAAACAGAAACGGACAGGACGTTCCACTAATCTGTTAAAAAAAATTACAGAGCTACCATAAAAAGCTATTTTATGTCTCAGCATAACAGTGTGGTGTGTGAGCTGCACAGTGCAGGAGACGAAAGATTAGGCAAGGACGGTGAGGACAGCGAAAAGGATTGTGAGATGCCATCTACAAGATCTGTAGAGAGTTTATGCTGTACGAATTCAGAGAAGGGCCACAGATCCCACCCACCCAGTTTGACCCACTTCCATCAGGTGAACAGTTCAGGAACATTAACTCAAAAACTAATAGACTCAAAAACAACTTTTTTCCCAAAGCTCTAAGGTTTCTCTCCCCTGCTGAGAAGTTTGTGGTCTGTAACAAAAATACTACTGGTAATGCCTATTTGGACACTCTAATTTCTCAGGCACTGTCTGATTGCACAGCTCTGTAAATGAAGGTTTAAGATTACTGCACAGAATTTACTTTGCGCATGAGTGCATCACTGAGGGAACATTTAGTGATTAATTCATGCAACAACACAGTAATTCATATTACTGTGTTGCGATCAACGTATTTTATATATACATAGATTTTTATCCCAGAAGGAAATTAAATGTTGATGTAACTCATTTGGTCAAGCAGTTATTATAGATGGTGCTGGCTGTGGGCAGGAAAGATCTCCTGTAGCAGTCCGTTTTACAACCAACCTGAAGAAGCCTTTGACTGAAGAGACTCTGTTTTCCAATGTGATGAAGAGGATGTTCAGGATTGTCCTTAATTTTCTTGATTTTATGCAAAAATCCTTCTTTGCATCATCAAATCACCAATCAGAGAGAGAGAGGGAGGAAATACATGAGTCGGTGTCTGTCTCAGAAATATTTCACTATAGTGACAAGTGCTGACAATAAAGATTCTTGATTCTGGTTTGTCTTGCTGGAAGGTCAACCTCTGTCCCAGTCTCAAATCACAGACAGACTAACAGGTTTTTCTCCAAAATACTCTGTATATAGCACCATCCATCTTCTTTCAATTCAGACCAGTTTCCCAGTCCCTGCTGGTGAAAAAAAATGGATTGTTGATCTGTCCACGGTATATATGCCCCATCGCCTGAAGATAGCTGTGATGGGATGGAATTTAAATGGCAATAGGTTCAGAAAATGAACGACTCAAAGAAAGATGATGAGATTCAGCACATACCAGTCCGTAAAATGAGGCGATGTCTGTAAAAACTACTGAAAAAATGTAATTGGTCAAAGAAGTGTTATACAGATAAAGACATAATAGTGAGTTCATGGTGCAATTAATTCCCAGCTAGTGTTAATCTTTGAGCGCCTAACACTGTACAACAGCAGCACAAGTAATATCTTTAATGTTTCAAATCAGACAACGGCTCATGACTCGTACGTCACATTCTCACTGCCTCTTTGATTTTAGACCTAGTTACAGATGTTGGGGAGGGGGGGGGGGGTGAAAAATTATTTAATTTAGTTACCTGACTGTGAAGGTTTTTTTTTTCTTTCTCAGGTCTTCATCCAAAATGTTTGTTTGATGCACAAAGGTTGCATTCATCTGCTGTTTGATTTAGCTGTTCCTTTGTGTGTGGCCACGGAAAGGTAAATAAGGTATTTCTATATGTAAATAACACAATTCAAATACAATAAACTGGATCAAATAGTGTTATATCTGCGGGGTCTTACAAGATCAAACACATGCATAGTAAATGACGGTCGAGGCAAAATTAGTTTATGACCCAATTTCAGACATTTAAACACTCACTCTACCAAGGAACAAGAAATACAAATAACAAATACTGTAAATATAAAAAGTCTGTATTTTGCTTGACACTCTATTGCACATTTTAGACCTGTGTGGGCTCTGCGCAGGTCTACTGTAACTTGACGTCAGAGATCGGCCACTAAATAAGATGCACATGGACATTAAAGGTGAGAGTTATTGTAAAAAATCCCACAGCCAGACGGGTTTGGTTTTGTCCTATTTGAGCTGGGCCTCACTCGGTCACCACGTCTGTTGTTAAATGTTTGATCTTGTTTGAAATAGCGCTGGTGAGCAAGTGGTTTAACAGCTCCAACCTGTAGCAAAGGCTTCTAAAAACTGGTTGGAGTAAAGAGGAAAAGCCATCATTTCCAGTCAGCCAGAATATACACTCATTCTTCTGGCACGCAGCCTATCTACGTATTTGCTTTAAAGCGCAGTCAATTTCTGCACTACATCTCTTCTGCAACAATTCAGATGCTGCAGTATCTGATTGCCCTATTTTAAATCACAGAATATGTTTGTTTGCAGCTTCTGACTCTCAGATGCTGCAGTTGTTTTCCTTCTTCTTTCCTGACGTATCCATTTTCTTGACGTCATCAGATATTTTACCCCACCAGCAGTTTCTACAAGACATTCTTTTTTTTCTGTATATTTGACTTAAATAATATGACTTTATGAAAAATGTGACTTTGATAACCTCGCGTCGTTCTCCTGCTGCTGATGTTTGTATCCTGAAAAATCTGCTGAAGTGTTTGGCCGACGGCTGCAGGTTTCCTCTCTGTTTTGGACATTTGAGCGTGATTCCAGTTATTTGTGCGTGGATACAACTCACGGATAAAGTTGCTTTCCAACTTGATAAATCTTGTTTTGCTGTGACCATCATAAAAAAATAATAATGACTAGCGTTCCAGCTGCAAATCCCAGCTCTTCCCCAACAAAAACAGATGAGCACAGCTTGGAGATCAGATCACAAGGCACACACTGGAAACTGCAGCAGCCAGTACAGTCTCTCACAGTGAAGATTATTGTAAAGGACAACAAACACCTAAATTGCTTGGAGGGGGGTGATTGTTTGATCAACAAAATGATGGCTACAGCTTTTCAGATTGAATAAGAGCAGTCCTACTTTATAGGGAAAGAAGCCTTAATCTACTGTATTTAAATAAACCAAAGATATTTTTACTTTTTCAAGTCTTATGGCCCTGCTGGACGCGGTTTCACGCTGCGCTTGCCACGGCGTTCAGCGCATTTACGAAATGATGCGCTGGGTTAGTGGGTCTTTTTGTTTGTCTGTTGTCTGCAGCAAAGTGCTAGTACTAGCCCTGTTAGGTAGAAGGAAAAAGCCACGGCCGTGCTGCACAGGGGTAGTGAGCATGACCCATGTACGGAGGCCTTAGGTCGGGTTCCATTCCGGCCTGAAGTCCTTTACCGCATGTCTTCCCTCCTCTCACAAACCCCTTTTCCTGTCAGCCTACTTTGAAAAAATGAGCCACCCAGAAAAATAGTTAAAAGAAGTGCGAGAGCTCGTTAAGTGTTGCACTGCACTGCGCTTTGCTCTGTGCAGGCATAAACCCACCTTGAACGGCACAAGCCATTGAAAATAATGAGCCTACTGATCCCTTTACTCACCAGCAAAGACCCTTGCTTTTCAAAAGTCTCTTTTTTTTATTTTTAAAGATTTAAAAAAAAAAAAGCACAGTTTGTACAAGTACCCTTTATTCCAATGTGAATGTATGTGTTGGTTAACATATCTAATTTTTTAGAAGTTTTTTTGTTAGTCTTTTTTCTTGTTTATTCAAAAGACTTTGTATTGTTATTATTAACATACAATTAATTTGTGTATCTGTTTGCCATATACTGCATGTCTCTTTTGCGGCTGTGCACTGGGAATTTCACCGCTCAGGGAAAAACAAAGGATTTCATTTTGTTTTGTTCTAGGGGTGTGAATACATCTGCATGGCATTGTAAAAATTATTTAGACTGTCTAATTGGTTAGGTTTCTGTCTGGTGACTGCTATTTTTTCAAACCATTTATGAATAAATTAAATATTGATGAAATACAAGTCTTAGTATTAAATTAATCAGGTAAGCACTGCATTTGTGTGTTAGGGTCTTAGTGCATCAGTTTTTGTTTGCAGTGAAATTAGCTCATCCCTTTACTCACCAGCAAAGACCCTTGCTTTTCAAAAGTCTATTTTTTTATTTTTAAACTTTCATTGTTTGAAATAAAGTAGATAGTTCATAATAAAACAGTCTGTCCAAATCTATTCTTTTAGTAATCGGCGACAAGTTAATTAATTTTCAGCAACTGAGAGGTAGAATTGTCAGCTACTTGCCTTGAGTCCATTGCTAAACTCTGTGGTTATGAGGACACACATTCCTTGTTGCTCTTTAAGTGGAATGAAGTGACCTCACATAAAGTGTCTGCAGCCCTGCTTTTTCTGTTCAGCTGATGTTTGGTTGCGTCAGTCCATCCATGCAGCTTGTCCTCAGACATTACGACAGGAATGACTCAAAAAAGCGTTAAGTGATTTTGTTTTTCGACTTTAAACAGCCATTGTAGTGCTTGTGTCACTTGTATAACTTTGTCCGTCTTTACAAGAGTTCATTCGGTTTAGCTCTTCCCAGAAGAGCCTGGTATCTGTGTTTATGAACTTTAAATCTTTACTGGTCTACTTTAGTTCTGCACATGAATATTTAGAGGGGTGAAACATCTTTAGATTTGTTTGTAACAAAGGAGTTGTAAACTGTATCGTACATTTTCAAATACACCTTAATACATTTTATTCAAACTATATGAGGTAGATGGAAAACAGTATTTTTTTTTCAAATATCAATCTAAATTGCTTGAGGTGTTTTTCTATTTATCATATTTCTTTGATAGCCCTTGTAGGAGCCATTTTTCCTTTCCTGTGTTTATCGCCACCAGGGGGCGTATTTCATTTTTAACTTCTGAGTGTCTGTTGGGGGATGGGGTTATTTAAGGTCAACCATGATTGTGTTCAGGTGTTGTTAATGGGAAGAGGCAACAGTTTTCTACTGTGCTGGGTTTAGATTGAAGGGGAATGTTTGTGGATCTAAATGAAATATTGAGAATATGGACATTGTGCTAACAATAAATGACTTTATTGTCAATAAATTGCGAATATATATTGTGAATCTTAATCGAGCGCACGTAAAACCAACGCCTTTCAGAAACAACAACCAGTAGCCTAAAATAGAGGATTTTAGCCGCTACAGCCCTAAATAAAATTAAGTGCAACCACTTACCTTAAGAATTCACACAGTAAAATTGCACATTCCTGAACAAACAGTTGGGAACAACCCATCAATGCCAGTGATAAAAGAGGACTTTAAAACAGGATTAGATTTTAGAACTAAATCCCATCACAAGTCAGTTACAGTCGTCATCTGAAAACGATGAGAGTATAGCTCAACCACAATTGACCAAACCAACAGTGCACATCTCCCTGGACATTAACACCAGGAAATATGGTAGTGGCAGCATCATGCTGCAGGGATACTTTGCTGGTGGGCATATGGATGGTGCTAAATAAAGGGCAATCCTGGACGAAAACCTATTAGAGGCTGCAAACGATTTGAGACTATGGCCCCATCTACACAAAGACGGACATTATTTTGACTGTATCTGACAAACCTTTTAGTCGGATGTTTTTTTTTTTTTTTTCACATGAAGTGGCCATGAAACTGACAACATTTGTAACAGGCTATCAGAGTGGGCAACTCTGAGTTTGTCGTCAGTCCACACAAATGCCTGTTTTCTCTCTCCTGCATTAATTGTGTTCGTTGCTCTCCTTCCTTCTTTACTTCTGTGGCAGCGTTACCGCGACACAGAACAACTCTCTATTGTGGTATAAGTGTTACAATGTCTATTACAGCTCCTTCGTGCGGTTTCATGTTTGGGCTCAACCTTTTCTCTGGAGATACAGCGTTTAACTTCCCGTGGATGTAGCCTAAGGTGGGAAGCTTACCTTCCAGTAGGACCCTCAGATCCCAGTGGGTAAAGCTAACACTCGCACTAACAATGCCCCATGGGAGGGCAATCTGCATGTTCATTTAGAACTGCAGAACAGCACATGCCTACAGCTTAAATACTTGGACCTTCTCCCTCGCAAGCTTTGAATTGAGAAAGCTCTTCGATTGAAGAACCAAACAAGAACTGAAGTCCTGTTGTTTTGTTTTTTAACCTTTTTTGGATTTGCCATGTCCCGGATGACAGAATTCCTACCCAGCACACTGCCAGTAGGACATTGACACTGAACGTGTAGCCTGACTTACCACGGAGCGGCTCAGATCAAAAGACATTCTTGTGCGAATAGGCCAACTTCAAAAAAATCTGTTGTTTCTAACTGTGCAAATGTGTTAGCGATACACTTCAATAAGCTTGTAGTTGTAATTGTGAAGGGTTCAATTAAGCATTCACTGAGGAAGTACTGAAAACGAATACATGGCACATTTTTCAGATTTTATTTATTTATTTTTGTCCATTTCACGTCACAATTATGAGCTGCTCCATGTCAGATTATCAGGTGAAAATTTAATTAAATAAACTAAAGTTTGTTGATTTTTAAATGCAAAACCTGTTGAGGAGAATGTTTTGGTTTGGAGGGCACGGCCCACTCCTGGAGACCTTTTATCACTTTTTGGTAGCATCGGCCATTTTCTGTGGTCTGGTCAGCAGCAGCAGCTTATCAAAGGCTGAGGGAAAAGGGTTGGAAAAGCTGATCAGGAAGGATGGCTCTATCCTGTGACGCACCCTCGATGCAACGCATGCGGTGTGAGACAGAAGTGCTGTAGTTAAACTAACGTCACGCTGGACATTATCCCCTGCCCTGTGACTACTCTGGGGAGCCCCTTCAGTGACAGCTTTCTGCCTCCTAAATGCACAGAGAAACAATATGCTCGGGCCATTCCTACCGGCATCTGATAGACTATATAACCAGCACTGTTCACAACATATGTATCGAATTAATAATATATAAAAAACTGTTGACATAAAATATTTGTTCCTTGCACAGACATCTGTATTCCTGTACAAATAAACAGCACAGTTTGTACAAGTACCCTTTATTCCGATGTGAATGTATGTGTTGATTTACATTTCTAAGTTTTTAGAAGTTTTTTGTTAGTCTGTATTCTTGTTTATTCAAAAGACTTTGTATTGTTATTATTAACATACAATTAATTTGTGTATCTGTTTGCCATAAACTGCATGTCTCTTTTGTGGCTGTGCACTGGGAATTTCCCCGCTCAGGGAAAAACAAAGGATTTTATTTTATTTTGTTCTAAATTTTGAAAACAGTCAAGGAGTTTGGATACATCTGCATGGCATTGTAAAAAAAAAATACATTATTTAGACTGTCTAATTGGTTAGGTTTCTGTCTGGTATCTGTCACCACTGGATTTGCTCAAAACTTTCTGCATTTTGGTACAACTGAAACACAGAGTCTAAGGTTCAGTTCAGTTAATGAATGACCAGTAACTCAAGTGACTCTGCTATTTTTTTCAAACCATTTACGAATAAATTAAATATTGAGGAAATACAAGTCTTAGTATTAAATTAATTAGGTTAGCACTGCATTAGTGTGTTAGGGTCTTAGTGCATCAGTATTTGTTTGCAGTGAAATTAGCTCATCCTTCACAAGCAAACTACTTGCAAGCTTACACTGTGGTTATATATTTGTGCTGCACGGCCCTGTTTCCATGCGGTTTTGTCGCAGAGTGCGCCACCCAAACTCAAAATATGGATTAGCCCACGCAGACTGAATATGTGGCCCACCAGCCTTACAGTGGCTTTAAAAAATATTTTCCAGTCACCACAGATGTGAAGTAAAACAGTAAAGACTGGACTATCTGCCCCTAGAACCAGAAGATTTTTCTTGTTTGTGTGGTTTCAAAATTGATTTGTATTAAAAAGATAATGAATTTATGGGAATATATATGGACAGCCATGTCAATGTGAAAAGCAGAACTTGTTGGCACTGTCTGGCTAAAACAAGCAAAACCTTCCATCAAAACATACCATCCAAATGGCATCATTATGCCAAAAATATAGTTAATGTAAACTGTGGTTTACAAGTGCCTTTTTGTCCAGAGGATCGAGCTTCTAATCCAAATACTAGTTCATTAGACTATGCACCATTCTTTTATAGTAGATTATGAATTCTCATTTGTTCGATACAATAAAAATGTTGCCTTACTAGGGCTCTAAAAAGAGCTCTTGACTCAACGCAGTGCCACATTACAGAAATTTTAGGGTAATTTCAGACTTGCAAAGACCAAGAATGTCTCATCTCAGTTTTTTTATTTATGCATAAATACAATCTTGGTGTGTGCAGATGCTTTAATTCATTATTGAGTTGGTGCCAGTCATGGGGCTAATTTGATTTATAAACTACAGTTTAGATCTCAGGGGTCAAATCTTTTAAGCAACTCGGCAACAACATTATTTATTGCTGGCTATAAAACACCACAATTATTTACATATTCATGTCTAAAAACCTTATTTTTAGGCGTTCTTATCACAAGTGTAAATGTTTCAAAGTCATCCCTGGGAAACTTGTTTTTGTGCAAATCCACACAAAGCTTGTGTTTAGTGTTTTTCATACTAATTTTTTGTTTTATTTTACTTATTTTAGGTTTTTGTCAGGATGATTTTTACTTAATTCTAACATGAATGTTTTTTGTTAATATCTCTACATTATGACACCAGAAGGAGCTTTAGAAATCCTCGGACAAATTACAAGTCCAAAAGTTGGTGACATCAGTGCCTTGTGCATGTGCATTTCCAGTTATTTCAGCTATAAAATAAAACCACTAAACAAAGAGCCAAACAACATCTCTTGCAGTGCAGGAAATTAAAAAAACTGTGTAAGAATAGATTTTGACCCTAAAGCCTCTTTTATTTACGTATGGACTGGACACTTGTTCTGACTAGGACGTTAAGCCATTATCCATAATAAATATGCATAACATATATTTAAAGTATTTTGGGGCACACAATCAAATATATGAAATCCCTACTTAAAATAGTCCACATTTCCCAATTAAACGATAGGAACACTTTTCAAATTAAAATCCTGACATTTACCCTGTGGAATGTTTGGAATGATGTAAAAAGAAAAAGGGGGTAACACGTAGCTAACAATTAAAGCAGATTCTTTTCTCATTCTAATTGCTTTAAAGTGACTGAACTTTTCCACTTTTGAATCATTTCTATGTCTCCTCAAAGCTCATTAGTATGTTTTGGTTATGGAATTACAATAAAGACACCAGTGCATGTTTTGGAAGAAGCAATAAAACTATGTTGTGCATATGACTATATTCCATTTGTGGTTATTTAATTCTTTAAACATGAATACTGAGACCATATTATGAAAGTTTCCATAAATTTTCCAGGAGAGCTCACCTCACATGCTGTTACATCAGCATTAGTCTAAATCATATAAAATTGATTTCTTGGTAACTTAGCTAGCGTATCAGGTTTTAAGAATGCTACAATTTTTAAAGTTTTGAAAATCAAACGGATAAATATTTGTTTTTGGGTTTTTTTCTCTGTTTCTATCAATAAAGCAACTTCATACCCCACACCAAAATTATCATATCAAACACTGAAACTTTTATCAATAGACTTAATCAATGCTTTACAGTGCTTCACACCCATACTTAGGAATATTAAAGTAATTATCATGCCACTGCAATGGTATTATTAATGTATGACAATATATACATGATAGATTATCTGTAAATACTTTACATGTTGATGTTTAACATAAGTTTATTTAAATATAAATACATAAACATTTGAAAGATAACAATTATATATGTACCAACATTCTGAAGTTTGTTGTTTTTATTCCTTAACCATTACAAAAACATCCTTCAGTTAAATCAAAGCTTGTGAATTAATCTATCAGAAGCCTGAAAAGCCAAGAGAAGAGTCATTTAGGCGTTCAAAAATGCTTAAAGTCATGCAAATCTAAGTGTATGTGAACCTCTAAATTTGGGGGGGGGACTATGAAACTCTCCAAAAAAAATCCTTTCTCTGGTTGTTTTGAAACCCAGAAAATTTAATCTGATTTAATGTCAGGCAGCGAGGAAAATTATATGTCCCTTACTTGGTGCATGTAAAAACCTGGCTTCAACCGGATCCATCCTTTTCCATTAGGTTCAGGCATGGTATGGCAGATGCAAAAGCTGTCAGAGAACTTTTGCAAAAGGCATTAAAATTCTCCATGCAATAAAACATTATTTATAGGGCCATAACAGGCTTGTAGCTTTACTAACACAAACACCAAAGGAGAAACCAAGACGCTGAGTCCTTCTGTACACACTCATTGAAGGATCTTGTCCCTTTGCAGGTCAACTCAAGTAAAGTAGCAAGCCTAATTTAAATTCAGCCACATGAAAGCTAAAAAAAAAAAAAAAACATTGACTGTAAATTAAGAACATAAGAACGTTTCTTTTAGTTAATGCAGAGCAAGAACTACGAATAACAGACAACATCGGTAATACCAGCGAGCTGTGTGATGTCATTGGGAAAATCGTGCAACTAAAAAGGACGGCCTTGTAAGACAGCAGCTGTGGCATGAAGGAAGAATGTGTCACTCACTTGTTAAAATCTTAAATAAAACAATTAGTAATCAAGAGTAAATATTTGGCTGAAGAAAGTGTTATAGACAAAGGTGTAAAAGACATCTGACTATTCTGAAAAAAATTCTGGACCTCATAAGTGTTGCTGAGTTAATATTAGACAGATGTTTTTGCCAAATTAAACTTTTACTAGTTGTTACAATTATGAACATCAGCATCATTCTGCCCTTGAAATGTATGGGGATTCAGGTATGGCAAACCTACACTTGTCTTTTGATTGTATTGTCTAGAAATGAGCTTCAAGTTGTTGAGGAGTTTAGACGAAAATTCAGCCCGGAAAACTCACCTGTTCCCTGACCGTCTCGTTTCGCACCTGCTATCCAGCCAATCAGCACCAAGTCCTCTTCTTACCTCAACCTATCATCCTACAAGGCTTTGCTTATAAAGCCCTCCATACACGGACTCTCCTGGTCTTCAGCTGAGCTTCGACCCACCTCCACCCCATCTCCTCCTCCGCTTTCACAGAATGACAATGTATATTGAATGACAGATTTTTATAATAAAAGTAAGTCTTTATCTTGTTTCTTCTTTCATTCCTTGCCATGGAAAGACATTTGCACATTGCCATGAAACTGTCATATAACTGCAAAGGGTTTTTCAATAAACACACACACACACACACACACACACACACACACACACACACATATATATATATATATATATATATATATATATATATATATATATATATATATAGTTTTGTTTTACAGAAAAAATAATATTAATGTAAACAAATGCACTACAAATCTTTGTGTAGCGTGGTACCATGTTTTGATGCCACCTTTGCAATATTTCTCTTTTTCCTTAGGTTTACAACAATTATGGCAGTGTATATGCCTACTCTTGCTAAAGTTAAGCCAGCTCTAAAAAAGCTACGTGATAGCGCTAGTGAATAATTCACACCACATCCAGATGGTGCCATCATCACAGTAAGTGATTTTAAACTGATCATGCCCAAATTCTTTGAAAATGTGACATTTCGCCACACGAAGGAATGATGTACTGCATCAAGTTTACAATAACATTTGAGGTGTTTTCAAGGCAACACCAGTGGCAAATTTTGGACAATCAGACACATTTATTTTATCCTAACACCAGTTTACAAACCACACATCTTGAGGGTGAAACCTGTTACCGCAGTGCAGGTACGTACAGAAAAAGCCACTTCACTGCCACTGGCGGTTGTTTGCGGAGAAAGCCACTCTTGGTGATTTTACTAGTTCTCTGCCGGGTCATATTCAATTCTGCACATAAACAACCACACAAACAAAAAAAAATAACTTAATAATAGTATTACCGAGCCAGATGTCTTGGTTCACTGAGAGTGTGAGGGTTCTGCTGCAGGAGTGGGATGCAGTTTACAGGTCGGGAGACAACCAGGCATAGAGCACAGCAAGAGGAAACGTCTGCAGAGGCATCAAAGAGGAAAAACAGAAACAAAAACAGCACACTTAGGAGCATTTCACGACCAACAAAATACGCGAGCATGTGGAAGAGCATCAATGTCCTGACAGATTGCAAAACCACGGGCCTGCTGTGGATGTCACACTCCCCGATGTCCTAAACAAGGTCCCAACCAGCTCTTAGAGGTGTTCACTACTATATTCAACCTTTTGTTACAAGAGCTATAATAGCTATGCCATTATATATCAAAACCTCCCCCATCATCTCAGTGCCCCAAAACACCTGCTGTGACGTGTTTGAGCCCATAGCAACGTAACTTCTAAGATAGACCAGGATCATCTAAGCCAGTCTAACTTTACCTGACTCCGCCAGATAGATTTGCTCCGCATATCCATCTGGAAACCTTCCGTTGAAGTAATTTTGGGAAGGGGCGAAAATACTGGTTAGGTGATTGGCCTATGTTGGTGATAGACGGGCCAAATGAACCAATCAGATTCGTCGTCGCTCGTAACAGCGACGACGAAAACACAACCACAAGCCAAGCTACTCTTGCTGCTGCAGGTAAAGGCTCGTTAGCTCAGCAAAGAAATACTCTGTAATTCCGGTAAAAATTGCTCGATAGCCGCGCTAACGCTAGTTTCATCGGCTGAAGCCGCCATGTTGTTTAGACTGAACTGACGCGCTTCCCGTTGCGTCACACCTCAACCAGCCTCAAAGCCAACGCTGATTGGACGTTCGTTTGGTGAACGGCTCCAAATTTTCTTTAACGGAGAGTATCCAGACTGATCTGCGAGTGAAACCTTGAAAGCTCGCGAGATCAGGATGGTCTCACGAGGCTAAGTCTAACTATGAGCTTAATCAAAAATGAAAGTTTTGATCCTTATAACAAAAATAGAAAGGGTGTCTTATGGATGGATAAAAACTGGAAGCAGGTTCCACAGGAGAGGAAACTGATAACTAAAAGATCCGCCTCATATTCTGCTTTCAGTAGAACCACCAGCAAACGTTTTGAGTTTTGTTGTTTGGTTTCTTTTGTGTGAAATCTCATTAAAATCTAACTTGGAAGCATTTGGTGCAGGATTTACATGTTTTAGGTAGTATTTAGGAGCGCACATTGTTTGTCTGAGTATTTCTTAATAGTAATGGACTAACAAGTCCAGATTAAACCCTACTCATTGTACAATAACATCAGGGACAGCACCCACCCTCTCATGACCCTAAACAGAATAAAGCAGCTGCAAACACTGGATGGAGAAAATGTAATTCAGATGCCAATGCTAAGAGCTGTTCTGGTTTATTCATAACTTTATCACAGAAAAATTGTTGGAGTGTCACAGCTAATAATTGAGTTTCATTTAAGATAACAATTATAGCCATTTATTTTAGGCTGTAAGTGTAAGAGATTGTCGGTGGAAACCAAACAGATGATGTATTTTATAAGGTGCTACTAATAAGAACTTTTTGTATTTCAGCCTCAAAAGTTGTGTAAACAGAAGTCAACAAGAATAGTTTTGACTTCACAGAAACGTACCCAGTTCCATGTACACATTGTCTGCATCACTATGGGTTTCTATTTGATTTGCTTGATATTTATCAAGTTTTATCCAGTGAATCTGTTTCACCTAAAATTTGACTGCAAAGGACTTTCCCCTGTCAGCACAGTAAATGCTGCCACTGTGTGTTTCAAAGTGGTTGCTGCCTGACACTGCAGCTCCCCTTGTCATTTGGGTACCTGCTCTGCTTCTGAATGAATATGCATTGAAAGATATGTGAATTATGGCAAATGGATGTCTTTCCTCACTTAGCTCTCAAATCTATATCCCGAACGCCTCAAATTATTTACCAGTATAACACATTTCAAATGTAGTTTCAATCTCTGAACTATGGAATTCATCAGGAAATTAAACTTTCAAGAGAACATCTTATTGGAGTGGTTAGTGTCAGCTTTTAAGCATTCCTGCTTATATAAAACTGCTTATATAAAACAATCTAACTTCAAAGTATTTGCTTTATCCAACAATGTTTTTATGAAAGAATCATCAGAATACTTCAGACAGCCATGATGTGCATTCAGTGCCCTTCACAGTGTCAT
Organism: Fundulus heteroclitus; assembly: GCF_011125445.2. Classification (NCBI taxonomy): domain Eukaryota; kingdom Metazoa; phylum Chordata; class Actinopteri; order Cyprinodontiformes; family Fundulidae; genus Fundulus; species Fundulus heteroclitus. Next base: position 15,027,194 of record NC_046369.1, read on the forward strand.
TAAAATGTGATTAAAATCTGATAAAGCAGATGGTGGGGGTGAAGTAATGGCAATCTTTATCATTTTGTCATTAAAAATATGCTCCAGTGAATTTATTGATAGCATCATATCACAATGTGTTTTTTAACAAAACTCTTCTCTTGTCACCTCCGGGTCTGTACAGAAAACAAAACTTGGATCAAGAACTCCATCATCACAACAGTAAGAAAGATCATTTTGTTATTGCTTTATTACTTCGATACCGTAAGCTAATGCAGTCAGGCTGTAAACTAAACAAGTCTCAAAGAAGTTAATTTGTTAGTGTATCAGGGCTCTCCAGACAGAAAATCACATCTGGGCTGATTAGCTGTTGTTTATTTTAAATCTTCTTGTTTTTAACACTCCCTCAGGTCCATTGAAACAGATATCGTCTGTTTCGTAGCTGGTGATGCCATATGCCTACTGTTCTTTATGCTGGAACGCCTAATGTGTTTTTTTTTTTTTTTTTTTTTTTTTTTTTTTTTGGTTCTTCATTTCTTTATGAATTTTAGAGAAATTTGTACTTCTTTACCCAAGATGTTAGCAGTTGCTCAAATGATTTGCCTGTAGTGCACAATTATCTAAAAGTATCAACAGAAGTCGCTTAAAAGACTTTACTCTTACATTCCAGTGAGAGACTTTGCATTTCACTCTTTACGCGCGTGCGTAAAATCCCGTTTCTTTTTCTAAGAAGTGTGCCATTGTCTCATTCTCCTGGGTCCTTTACAAGCATGTCAAAGTCGCTCTTTACGCGCAGTGTTTGTAATCACCATTTGTTCCAATTCGACTAGGTTCTCATGAGTTAGAAGTAGGGTGTTTTTGATAGGTGGTAGACGATATATCATTTCCCGCAAGGCTCCGATGACCAGAGCATTGTATCATTTAATTAAGCCCTGGCATGACGTGTTCGGAGGCAGGTAGCAAAAACAAAGAATTGGCTCGAAGGAAGACCATTACGCAGGTTGTCGTGACATCATTGAGGGTTGGCTATAAAGAGCTGAGGACTGATGAGACGCAGTTAGAACAGCTTTGGAGCTTTTGGAGTAAAAGACGCACTCAGTCCCATCCCGTAGTTGAGCGACTGACTGAAACGACACTCCGTCTTTCCAAAGAAGAAGAAGAAGAGTAGAGGAATCCTTGAAAGACTTGACAGAATGAACTTGTCATACTTGGTTGCGTGTGGACTTTTGGTCAGCCTGTTTTCAGAAAAGATGGGAGCAAAACCTTTAACTCAAGCGCAACAGAAGGTAAGCCGCATGTATCAAGAAAGATGCTCAGTGTTGCTTCGTGGATGAGCAGTTGCTTTTTTTTTTTTAGTAGTACACAAAAGACGCGTCAAATCTCATCATTTTAGTTTCGTGTTTGCCATTCTGGAAAAGCGTTTTTCTCCTTGTTAGGTGAAAACTTACGCATGCCCTTTTTTGCGTTTATGTTGTTTCTTTTTGTTGTCTAACTTCTAAAATCACATTTTACGCTCCGACATTATGTGTTGCCATAAAGGATTTAAAAAGCGTCATTTAAGAGGCGTTGAATTCAACTTAACAATAAAATCAGCTCCCGCAGATGGATGCCTTTTAACAACGGGATCTGTTTTGTGCGTAAAATCAAAGCGTAATCGTGGCCAATGAATACCCTGATTATTTGAAATAAGTTAGGAAGTTACAGATCCGTAAAAAAAAGCAGGCTGATGTTAATGCCAAAATCTAGAGTAAATACCGTACACATGCACCTGTTTCCCAGTCTGGGAATGTTCTCAGAGCGCAGTGTCACTTAACAAAAACAAGAGTAGCACTTAGATGCAACAGGGGAGATTTATAGCCTGGATCAGTGATTTCAATTAACCTTTAATCCAATAACTCCAAAAATCTTAGCAATCTGTTGGGATGCACTTTTTGTTTAAAGCTGCTATCCCCGAAGAGTATTGAATGTTGAAATAGATTATCTTGCCCACCGCTTCCTGTAAGTCGAAGCTTACCTCAAATACTCTTAAAAAAAGCAGTATCTATTTTCCTCTATACCGTTTGAGTAACTGTTCACAACCCTTGTTGTCCGAGGAATGCATTGTTTATCTATTTTGTTCATCTCACAGTCCCTCCGAAGTTTGCTGGGTGAGGAGCTGGCGGAGATCCTGGAGTCAGATGAGCGAGAGAAGCGGATAGACGCCGTGCGCTCTCGGATGAGGTTACTGCGAGATTTACGCATGGACACCCGGGCCAGAGGGATGTGGGCCCGTCTCCTCAACGACCAGCCCGCAGCGAGGAGGCACAAGTCGGGGAGCAAGAAGGCAGGCTCCACGTCGCGGAGTGGCTGCTTCGGACACAAGATGGACAGAATAGGGACCATCAGCGGGATGGGCTGCTAGGGCTTGGAGCTGCGCGGAGACGGTGAGTTCATGGGGCATCCTGCTTCCCACTTAGAGACAGAGTTACTTCCCAGATAGAAACAGTGAGGCGAAAAAAAAGTCCTGATGAAAAATTAGACTAAAAGAAACGAATAGTTTTGAATAACATTTGCAAAAAGTTGACAAAAATATTGCGTTTTTACAATACTTCTCCAGAAGTCAGAACAAATGGAGAGAAATTAAGAAAATGTGAAACTGTAAGCTGTTTCATCAGGTCTTTAACATCCCTTCTTCATCTGTGAAAAAAATTAAAGGTCTACAGGAAGGAAAAGAAAGACGGCTGCAAGACAAAAAATGGAAATACAATATTCCAGTTTTTATCAGGACCATCTGTATTTTGCATTCATTGTTAGGTCAGAGTAAAACAGTAGCCACATATCTGAGGCAATATTAAAGAGTCTGATCATCTCAAGAAACTACAAGCATGACTAAGTTGACATTGTGCAATTAATTCAAGTTTAATTCAGAGGTTAGTTACGTGACAGGCCTCACCCTGAAGTGAGTTATTGTGTCATAACTGTGTTCACAAATCCTTGCTATCAAAAAACCCTATATATGAGATTATGTTAAATTACAAAGGATCTAAAAACATTATGTGTCAAATTTCTGAAATCATCAAACCTCAACTGATGGTCCAATACTTGTTTTTTCAAGGATGTGGGCCACTTGTAAAAAAAGTCCGCTTTAACTAAAGTAGAGTGACGTATGAGGAGCAATCCTGTGGGTGTTTAGGAAGTCCACTCTCGTGTTTCTGCTCCTGGTCATGAACGATCCCATCTGCTTCATTGGGAAAACACAGCGGCATACATCATGTTTAGGAAGTGGAGACGACAAGGAGGGATGAAGGAAGGAAGCGGTAATATGTGGACGAGCGCGCGCACATTCATGCGCCCTCTTGAAAACGAAGCACCCTGCAGTGGTCAGGATCTTTGTGGGAAAGCCATTTTCTCCAAACCCAAGTGTTTTGACCAAAAACAAGAAAGGGGCTGTGTTTGTGAATAAACTAATGCGGAAGCTAAGGTGACACACAATTAGTCCTGATGGCTGAGGCCTTTTTGTGGTTGTGGTGAAACAGTGTGATCCAGTATGGGGACGGGAGAGTTTGTGACTAACGTGGAAGTGTTGCTCATTGGTTAACACCCAGAAATGTGAAAGTTTGTAATGTATTTCCCGTTCGAGAAACCAGGGTAAGAGTTTATATGGAGATTAAAAACCAACAAGCATGTTTGGAAATCCCCAAGAGGATGAGTAGCTACAGAACAGCCACTTGGAATTACAAAATGTTTATGAATCAGTGTCTGATATTGCTTCTGAGCTATTCTCTCCTGTTTCTCTTCTTCCTTCAGGTCTTTGGACGAAGGGTTTGGACAACATAGGCTGAGTGTGTTGCCACCTGAGGAAAAGATTATCAACTGATACGATTTTTGGTACGAAAGTGCCCACGGCCAGCGGTGGGCAAAGACTGAGAAGACAATGCTGCAGAAGCCTCACCACTTTATATATATATAAACATGAATACATAAATAGTGAATATGCAAGTATATATACATCAATGTATGCCATACAAAGTGGTCTACAGATACAAACTGAGATGCATACTATGACGTTGTGGACAATGGTGTAAAAAAACTACAAACCCGCAAAAGCTGTACATTGTTGCTGCTGCTGCTGCTGCTGCTGCTGCTGTACATTCAAGTACTTCATCCTCTCCCGCGTAAATGTATTTATGTTTAAAATATTTATATGTTTATAAAAGAGATATTTATAAATCTGAGTGTTATTTATGTAACATTTTGAAAATGGATGCGAACTGCAGGTCGATTCTGTTTTGTTTCCTTTTGCTTTTGTCTTATATAGTTGTGAATGTTTCAAGGGGGAAAAAAATTATAAAAAGGATCTTCCATGTGCACATGCCATCTTTTCCAGGCGTCTTTTTGTTCCACTGCTGTAGTGAAAGAACATTCAGAACGTGATCTAACATCAACCTGTGCAACAGGTGAGATGCAAGCAAGCATGTATCACAGGGTACCTCCAATCATTCGTTTTAAAAGGTATTTTCACTTTATACTCAAATTGTTTATAGTTTCCAACTTTTGTGCAATAAGGACTTTAAGTAGAAAACTTTTGGTTAGTCCGATTTAGTTAGCTACGTTCAACAAATGTTTAAACAAGACCATTCTGAAGTTTGTTTCTAATTTGGCAGGTTATCACAGGCCGGTTTCACTCCTTTTTTGGTACCCAATTCATGGTAAATGGTAAATGGCTTGTACTTGTATAGCACTTTATCAAGTCCGACAACCCCACAGCGCTTTACACTACAATCAGTCATTCACCCAATCACACCCTGACGGTGGTGAGCTATGTTATTAGCAACAGCTGCCCTGGGGCAGACTGACAGCAGCGACGACTAGAGGTCTCTATCTAAAATTTTATAATACTTTTATAATACTTTTTTGTCGGTTTTTGTCCAGTTTAATCGCCTGATTTAAAAAAGTTTTAAGCAGGAATCCTGTTCCTATTTTTTAAGACCTCTGCACATTTCCACATTTCTGCCTGTAACTGAAATGTCAAAACAAAACAAAGGTTCAGATGGGATGTGGTAAACCAAAGACAAATGATCCAATGATCAATCAAAAAGTCCATTTTCTACACCTGCAAAATCCTCAATGGGGGGGGGGGGAAGTGCCTATCTCAATTTATTGATGAATAACAGGTGAGTGGACTATGAACCAAAGGATGTCAGCAGAATTGATGTCAAACTCCCTAAGTTTTCATAAATAGAAAGTTCTATCTTTTAACTACTAGAATAAGGAGTACAGTCTGGAAGTCCCCCCCCCCCCCCCCCCATACTCACTTTTATCTTTTACAAACTTGGAAAATTATAACATTAGATTCCAGACTTTTTCAGGCTGTATATGAACCTGGGTATTATGTGTCCTTTACAGCAATATTTCTTTTTCTTTTTTGGGGGTTCATCCTTTCCTGCGTTCTGCCTCTGTGATTGGAAGATATCATAGTCTTTAATCAACATCTCACTTTCAAGCTGAGACTCTAAAACGACTTCTGAATTGTGTCCTGAACCAGGAAGACTTAACTCTTGCATGTCTCTTTGTCTTTGTCAGACACTTTGTATAAAACAAATTCAACTGAACCCTGAAATGAGCACACTTTAATCATCTTTGAAGCAGATTTTGCTCATCACAAATACCTGAGAGGAAAAAAGTAAGACAGATTGGGACCTCTGAGAAAACCTTAACCTTATCATGTAGGAACATGGAGAAAAAGCCAACTAGTGAGGCCCTAAATCCTTTCTCTTATTAAAGAATCCTCCGCCCTGCCTTTTAACTCTTCTGATCATTAACGTTCAGGGACATTTAGAGGAATAAATATGGTGTTGGTAGATTTATTAGGTAGAAAAGATGAAGCATTAAGCTTCTAGGTTTTATTGCTGCAATGTTTGCAATTTGGATGCAAACCAAAGCTTTACTGCTGTTACTTTAAATCATATAATGGTGGTGGTAATAATAATTAATGTCTCTATTTATGTGGCACATTTCCCAAAGCAGAGTTTTCCAAGGCAGGGGGGCGTAAAACATATCCATAAAGTATCCAAAACATACTAATTATGTGCAACGTTCAAAGAACCAAACAATCAGAAAAACAAAATAAGATGGAAACATATAAAATCAAGTCTATAAAAGTGTGTTTATGGGGAAAATGTGATCATGAATTAGCTGCAGTATAAGTTTTGGAGAAAGTGTTGTTACGTTGTTGTGGGATAATCAAGCTGAGACGTTATTGGAAGATATTTTTTAAAACAAATTGTATCAAATCTTTGTGAATGGGTTTGACCGGACCAGAATATTTTAGAACATAATAAATAACAACTAGATGAATTAAAACTTACAAAATTATAAAACTGAAATCATGATTGAAAGTTTTAGATTGCATTGTAAATGTGTGATACTCAAACATTAAATTTGCACACACTAGCCACTTTATTTGGTACACCTGGTTAACTGTTTGTTAACACATGAAACAAATGAGCCAATCATTTGAGTTGCCAGAAACTCAATGTCTTTGGGCAACTAGATATTATGAAGACGACTTGTTCTAGTTCAGACCAAGCATCGGGGAGGGGAAGAAAGTGGCTTGAGAAGAATTTCAATCTGGCATAAGTGTTTGATCCTGACGTGGTTAATCTGATATTTAAGAAACAGGTGATCTACTGTGATTTTCAAGTAGAACATGAAAGTGTGCATGATAACCCTGTCCTGATACAAGAGGTCAGAGGAAAATGGGCAAGATAGAAAGGCAACAGTAGCTCAGATAACCACTCAAGAAAACCAAGGTGTTCGGAATACCAACTATGACTGCACAACACGATGGACCATGAAGCAAACGGGCTCCAGCAGCAAAAGACCACAACGGGTGCTACTTCTGTCAGCTTAGAAGAGGACATTGCAAACTACAGTTTGCACAGGCTCATCATAACTGAACATTAACAGATTGGAAAAATGTTTCCCGTTCTTGATTAAGTTTAGACCTTTACAGCAACATTCTAAAGATAGGGTCAGAATTTGGTGTAAACATGAGTGCATGGATCCAGCCTATGTTGAATCAGTGGTTCAGGCTTGTGGCGGCGGTACAATGTGTGTTCCTGGCAAATTATGGGCCGCTTCGTGCAAACTCAACACAGCTTAAAGCTATAGTTGGTAATCCTGTTCAGAAACACTTTTTGTTGTACTGGATAAAATCGTCCTTCCATCCTGAAAGTAGTCAATACATTATGTATTCACAAAAATGAGGTTAAAAAAAACATTCTCTGTGGTAACTGCAGGTCTGTAAAACTATAACCAATCTCTGCCATTGGGTCTGAAGGGCGTAGATTTGTCAATGTTTTGTTCCTATACTCACCCCCATCTGTCCCTCATGATGGGGGTATCTCCATATCTATTGGTTGTGGGACAACCAATAGATATTGGCTCTTTCCTATATATATATATATATATATATATATATATATATATATATATATATATATATATATATATATATATATATATATACATATATACAGATATATATATATATACATATATATATATAGTATATATATATATATATATATATATATATATATATATATATATATATATATATATATATATATATACACATACATATATATATATATATAGTCGAAGATAGTCATCTTGAAATGGGAAAAGTTTAGGTGGTTTTTTTTACGTGTCCTGTCTGTCAGTGTAGCAGCAGATTTTACTTTCACAAGTGGAGCCGCCTTACTCTATTCGCCATTGTGCTCCGTTTGATTTATATATGCCAGAAGCTTGATTAGATTTTATACTGGGACTATTTCGTGTTCAATGGACACAAAAACGGGATGGTAGAAGACGAAAAAAAGAGAAAAAGACGAGACAACCTGCTAAAAGGGAGAAAAGGTGAATAAAAAGAGGAGACGAAAAGGTGAGGACAAGATAACATCGTGGGAATCTGCTTCTACGCCTGCAAAGAGAGGTGTAAAAAGAATAGCGAAATAAACCGATAAAGTAGTTAAAAAAAGTAGGTAAAAACAACCAACGCATTGATACCATCACTGAAAAATATACAGTATTATTTAATATGAGATGTATAAAATGACAGCTGAAGCAAATGATAAGAATTTTCTGTATAGAAGGGAATCAGTAAGCATCTGTAGGTGTTTGCGAGAGTGCACTTGTGTATGTAAGGTTTATCCATGATAAATATGCTCAATAGTGGTTGTGAGGAGCCAAAGACCCACCCCCCAGAGCACTAAGGCAGAGACTGGGGAAACCAGAACCCCAGATGCCCAAAAGGACCCCCAGAGCAAAAGTGCCCAAGAGGGACCAACACAGGGATAGCTGCCTCCCCTATTCCATGGGAGAGCAAAAAGGAGCCCCATGAAATCCCCCAACAGCCACAGTGCTGAAGCCCCCAGGAGCCACAGCTATGAGCCCGCAGGCTCCGCCGGCAGCCATTGGAGTGAATCCAGCCATGGACCCAGAAACCCGAGATCCAGAGGTGCCCCACCCCCCCGGCGAGGGTTTGACTGCATCGTCTTCCCCTGTGACATGTCGATGTGCCCCTGGGCAAGGCAATTGGAACAGGGGATTCATATCATGGATGTGCAATCGACAGATGTGCACCAACTGTGTGGTGCTATCATGTCAATGTGGACCTAAATCTCTGTTCCCGACGCCTCTTTCCATTTTTATTTTGCAAAAAAATCAAGGTACCTCTCAAGGCAATAGAGGGTCCCACTTTGTACTTACAATGTGTACCTAATCAAGAGGCTGCTTACTCTATACCAGGGGTGTCAAACATACGGCCCGCGGGGGCCGTATGTTTGACACATATGGCCCCCGTATTGATTTTTTTTTTTTTTTTTTTTTTTTTTTTATCCATTGTCCTCCTATCTGGCAATGTGGCAATAAGAATTAACTTGTCTTAATGCCAAAAAGAGCTCATCAGATTTGACTTTCACAAGTGGAGCAGTACTGCTTTTGCCATAGTGCTCCGCTTGATTTATGAATGTCCGTCCGTCCGTCCGTCGTCTTCCGCTTATCCGGGGTCGGGTCGCGGGGGTAGCAGCTTCAGTAGGGAGGCCCAGACGTCCCTCTCCCCAGCCACTTGGGCCAGCTCCTCAGGAGGAATCCCAAGGCGTTCCCAGGCCAGCCGGGAGACATAGTCCCTCCAGCGTGTCCTGGGTCTTCCCCTGGGTCTCCTCCCGGTGGGACGTGCCCGGAACACCTCTCCAGGGAGGCGTCCAGGAGGCATCCTGACCAGATGCCCGAGCCACCTCAACTGGCTCCTCTCGACGTGGAGGAGCAGCGGCTCTACTCTGAGTCCTCCCCGGATGACTGAGCTCCTCACCCTATCTCTAAGGGAGAGCCCAGACACACTACGGAGAAAACTCATTTCAGCCGCTTGTATCCGGGATCTCGTTCTTTCGGTCACGACCCAAAGCTCGTGACCATAGATGAGGGTAGGAACGTAGATCGACCGGTAAATCGAGAGCTTCGCCTTTTGGCTCAGCTCTCTCTTCACCACAACGGATCGGTACAGCGCCCGCTTCACAGCAGACGCTGCACCAATCCGCCTGTCGATCTCCCGCTCCATCTTCCCCTCATTCGTGAACAAGACCCCAAGATACTTGAACTCCTCCACTAGGGGCAGGACATCCTCCCCAACCCGGAGAAGGCACTCTACCCTTTTCCGGTTCAAGACCATGGTCTCGGATTTGGAGGCACTGATCTTCATCCCGGCCGCTTCGCACTCGGCTGCGAACCGCTCCAGTGAGAGCTGTAGATCACGCCCTGATGAAGCCAATAGGACCACGTCATCCGCGAATAGCAGAGACGCAATCCTAAGGCCACCAAAGCGGATCCCCTCAACACCTTGGCTGCGCCTAGAAATTCTGTCCATAAAAGTTATGAACAGAATCGGTGACAAAGGGCAGCCTTGGCGGAGTCCAACTCTCACCGGAAACGAGTCCGACTTACTGCCGGCAATGCGGACCAGACTCTGACACCGGTCGTACAGAGACCTGACAGCCCTTATTAAAGGGTCCGGTACTCCATACTCCCGGAGTACCCCCCACACATTTATGAATGTGAATAGTTTTATTATGATTCATGCGGGGAATATTTCAAATGATATGGACACTACAATGGGTAAGTAGGAGAGGAAAGGAAGAACAATAAGATCAAAAGAAAAGGTGAAAGAAAGAGGGGATAAAAGGAAGAGAATGATAAAAATAATTATTGAAAAAAACATGTAATGTATTTAGTTTAATTGAAAATCTGCAGTTCCTATATTGTCCACGAGGGACGCTGTGTTTTTAATCAGCAAATGGTAGCACTGAGCTTCAGATGTGGAAAATTGATTTTGAATAATTTCTTAATTTTTATCTGTTTGATGTATTTTGTCATGCAGGACAGTGTTTTTAAGTTCCAAAGAATGTGAATAAATGTTTTTCAACATTGTATAATCACTGTGATCAGTTCTTATGCATAATGCACAAGTAAATGTTTAACTGAGTAAAGGTATTGTTGAAATTGCACATACTTTTCTTAAAAACGCTGAGGTTATTCATAATATATTGTGTAAAAGTGAAATTCATTTAAATATAAAAATCAACAAAAAGTCCACTATTATTAGTTCTATTTAATCTTGTAATGAGTTTACTCGTGTGGCCCTCTTGAGATCAGATTAAGCTGTATGCGGCCCCTAAACCAAAATGAGTTTGACACCCCTGCTCTATACTATTGTGTTCCAGTGCTATGTGCAATGGTTGCACAAAAATACTCCCCCACTAGAGGGAGCTGGGGAGGAATGGTGAAATATGAAAACTATGTCAGGTCAGCTTTCATCAAGGTTTGATTAAAAAAAAGATACATATTAGTTATATATATATATATATATATATATATATATATATATATATATATATATATATATATATATATATATATATATATATATATATATATATATATATATATAGCAGTTATATATTATGTCCAACGTGCATGAAATTGAATGGCAAATACCATTTAACTTTATGGAACTTGTGACGTGACAAAGCTTTGTAATGAATGTGCCGTTTTAATATTGTGTAAGTGCTTGCTTTTTTCATGCAAGAGGCAAATTAATATTTATTCTCCCAAATAAAATTTAAAAAAGCCCAAATGAACTCCAGTATGGAATTTATTGTTTCTGGGTACAGCTCTTGTTCTCTGTTTGCGGTGACAGTAAATTTCCCTTGTACTTCCGTGTAACACAAATGTCAACCACTGAAACGAATTTGATGCTGTTGCTAGAATGTGATTCAGGCAGCAAAGTGTGTGAGTATATAGCTCATTACCGATGGTGCTGTCAATGACAAACGTCATTGACGTACTGGAGAAGAGTAACATGATTTTCTGAATTTACATCTCCCTATGAGTAATTTGGGTGACTGCCCAGAAATAATGTGTCTCCCTGTGATAAAGAAGGGAGACGCATGGACCTCAACTTGGTGCATCTATTTTTCTCACTAATGCCTTCAATTGCTGTGGTGTTCTTGATTTAATCCACTAGAGCAACACATATGTGTGTTTGTTTGTGTGTGCGTGTGTGTGTGTGGGGGGGGGGGGGGGGGGGGGGGTGCTTTGAAAAAGGGGAACTGACTGGTTTGCCTTGCAGATTTATTGTAGGACTTCCAGTGAGGTCTGGTTCCGATAATGTCTTTTTGTAGCTTTGCAACCAAATCTTTCTCAATAAAAATGGTTTCTCTGTTATTGATGTCAGAAAACTGTCTGCATGGGGTTTACTGTCTACAGACAAATAAGACAGAAAATTTGTATGAATCAAACACTAAAAAAAAAGTTTTATCCAACGTCTTTAAATACTCAATATATTTGCTAAAATTAAAAAGGGAAAAGTAATATTTTTTCATTAATCTGTATTAAAAAGCAATTAAGAAAAGAAATTAAAAAGCAACTCATTAATCACACCAAGCTTTACCTCTCTGAGATTCCTTTTTAAGTGAAGGATGTAGAATGCAATGCTGCCTCTGTGTGGTGTTCAGTGCTAATTACTGAAATGCGCTGTTCACATCTCCTGGGACTCAACAAAATACTTACTTGGTCCTCAGTAGTGTAAATCAAAACTCCTATTTGTTCAAATCACGTTCCCACCTTCTATGTCTGATTCGGCTTTTAAAATCTGGAAAATAAATGGATTGAGTAAAGTCAAACACATTTTCATTAATGGGACATTTGCATCATTTACACAGCATATGGAACAGTTTGATATCCCGCGCACACATTTTCTTCCACTATTTGCAACTGCGGCATTTTGTGAAGTATAGATATCCCTTATTTTCTGAACTACCTATCAAGAGGCTGCTTACACTATTATGTTCCAGTGCTATGTGCAATGGTTGCACAAAAATACTCCCCCACTAGAGGGAGCTGGGGAGGAATGGTGAAATATGAATACTATATGTCAGGTCAGCTTTTATCAAGGTTTGATAAAAAAAAAAACATACATTTTAGTTATATTGTATATATATATATATATATATATATATATATTGTTTCCTGAACTACCTGAGGAAACAACTCTAGATAAAATCATGGGCGTAAACATTCATAAGAGGGAGGCAATTAAAGAGACCTATACAATATTATTAGGTCTACAATCTCCCTTCCTTTCAATGTGACCTATTAAGTCACATTGGGAGAAAGATCTTGCCGTTACATTAACAGATGAGCTCTGGTAATCTGTTCTTCGCAGGGTGCACTCTTCTTCCACATGTGCCAGACATGGGCTCCTTCAATTCAAAGTCCTGCACCGGTTACTTATTACAAAAGAAAAGCTGGCTAAGTTTTATCCAGGGACTGATCCCCGGTGTAACAGATGCAGGACAGAAACGGGTTCCCTTGTTCACACTTTCTGGGCCTGCGCAAAACTTAATACCTATTGGACTTCTACATTCAATACACTTTCAGAGATATACAATGTCAAATTTGGCCCCTTCGCTCTAACTGTAATCTTTGGAGTTATAACTCCAGATGTCTTATATTCCAAACATAATTCAAATACAGTAGCTTTTGCTACACTGATTGCGAGGCGTCTAATACTTTTGAAGTGGAACCAGGAGGCCCCTCCTACACATCAACAACGGCTCGCGGAGCTCATGAGGTTTTTGCATTCAGAAAAGATGAGATGTACATTAGCTGGTTCAACTGCTAAATTTGTCAAAACATGGCAGCCATTTTTACAATTTTACAATACATGGATACATTCAGGATGAGAACCTCATCACAACCAAATCACTGCTATATTGTTGTAGTTAGCTGTACAGTGAATGGATTTTTGTATTTTCCTTTATCGTAATGTTTTTGTTTGCTTGTTTGTTTGTTTTTGTATGTGTGTATGATATAGCTTCTTTTATATGTGGGGGTTTGTAAACAGCATAAAATGAACAGCATTGTATAAAACTTGAATACTGGGAAGAATGTGCTGTTGGAAATTAGTGAATAAAGTTTAAAAAAAAAAAGAAAATGTGGTTGTAGCCTATGGTGACAATCCCACAGGGTGCTGAGGAATAGGGCAGAGACGTGCTGGGTGCTCTGATACAGTACAATATGAAAAGATTCATATTCATAAAGTTGTGTGATTCTACCATAATCTCCAGCGTTGATTTATGTCAATTAGATTTTATAAAAGACTGAAGGATAAACTAATATCTAAAATACAACCTAATATTGTGGTTATTTAGGTTGGGTTTTCATATGAACAAAAGCCATTATCATTGTATTCTTAGATACAATGTAGTGACAGAGCTATCTTTTTTGTTGTTGTTGTATTTCATTAATCTGGTGATGGTTTTTAACTAATTGATAAAACTAAAGAAAGATACCCTTAAATTAAAATACCTCCATAAACAAGCTTTTTGAACTGCATAAAAACACTTATTGCACATTAAAAGACATTGCATATTGTACAAAAAAGATTAAACTGGAATACACACAAGAATAAAGCATGAAATACAACAGGAAAAATTTAAATGTACGGCAAAAAGATCAGATATCAATATTTCAACCCAAATTATCATATCTGTGCATCCCTAATATTGACAATTTCAAACCTTTAAATCAGCTAAAGATATTCTGGTCATCTTCAGTTTCCTCTCAGAATTTCCTTTAAGTAGTTTTATTTAATTTTGTTTTAATTTCTTGAAATATATAGGGGATTACTAATAATTATTGCATAATTTAGTGACTAGATCTGATGTAATCATATAGTTTTCAATTCCAACTGTGATATTTGGGATTCTGAGAGTAAATAAAATGTGATTGTACATTCTTGCCTCTCCTTTGTGTAGTGTGCACATTAGACTACCTGACAATAAAAATATTGCCTTTAGACAGATTTTGGAAAGTTATACCAGTAATAAAATATTTATTGAGCGTGATGTTATTTAACATCAAAAAAAGGTATTGGGGAGTCAGACAATGCAAAGACAGCAGAAACTGTGTGCACTGACAGCGTGCACATGTAATACATTCCTAAGGGTGATCATTGCAAAAATTAAACTGACAGCATGACTATAAGGACTGTTCTAAGGACCCTTCCTGTTACCTACTCTTCTTAGTGTCATGTAATAAAAGCTTCATGTGTTCTTCGTGCTGGACCCTCTGCAGTGCCTCTTCCTGTGTGCACCTTAACGCTTTCATCAGCCTATTGCTTAGCCAGTGACTCCCTTTAATTGTCCAACTGTGGGACAATAAAAGATATTTCTTATTATTTTCAGATATTTATATTCTAACATCAACTCACAGTTCTCACAGGTAGAAAACACATACCGTAAGTAATCAGCCATAAGCCACTGTAAACGCAGACTGCCATTTTTTGGAACAACTGAACTACCTGCTGACATTTTTCTGCTTAAGTGGAAGACTAACCCTATCAGTTCATTTCAAAGCATGTACTGCATTACGGTCCATGTAGTAAAATATCATCAGGGCATTGATATAGACTTTTCTCTACTAAGCAGAGGCGGGTAATCCAGCTTCAGAAAGTAAAACGCCTATACAGAGATCAGTTCCAACCATTTGCGTTTACATCTGCACAGCCGCTAAACAGGGTCTAATGTTAAAATCACCTGCTGAACTGAACAGGAGGAAGGAAAACTAGGCAGAGTTTTTACTTTCTCAACCAGAAATACCAATTTTTGCTACTAAGGCCAGAGTTTGAACACCTACCCTAAGACTAAAAACAGATTTATTGAGCAGGTTTATTGTTATGGGGTTACGTTGGACTGTCCAAACCGGCACTGGCGTTTAAGGCCTCGATGGGGAGGAAGAAGCAGGGGGGCAGACGCATGAGAGCTTGGAAAGTCCAACAGAAGACTCACCTTCATACGTGGAAAGGGCTTCTGGAATAAAACAAACAGATAAGCAAATAAATAAATAAAGCCTTCAATGCACGCACAACACTGAATGTGAGCATATTTTAGGGACAACAAAGGGGGACTATGAACAGAGTATAGAGCTAGCAAGGGGGGCTAACTAGCCTCTTGTCCTTATGCAGAACCTTGCTTCTAATTGTCTTTTGTTCACACAAACATTAGCTTACCAGCGATGATGACTGGTAATATAACAAATCATTTTTAGAATCAAATAACCACTTACTGTCATTAAAGAATCCAACACCACGGTGTCCGAGTCGTGGCAACTCTCCCTCCCATTTCTCCTCAGTTGGCTCTTATATATTGAGTCCATTTGGTCAAACCACTCACTCTTCATCTTCTTCATTTTCACCTGGCGGTGTTGTGCTGCTGCAGCAGCTGTTGTGTGCTTTTTTTTTTTATGGCAGGTCTAATTCCAGTTCTGGGGTCGCTGTTATTACAAAAAATGTGACTCCATCCATTAGCCAATCAGAGACAGACAGCCTTCTAGTGTGACGTCTTCAAGTCGATTTGCTGCACTTGGAACCACACCCAAGCAGGTACCAGAAATAGTAACGGTTCCAGGTAGCCGTTACCGGCGGGATGGCCTAACAAGTGACACGCACCAAAGCAAAACATCCACCTTACTAGTGGAAAAGGGGCACAGGAGTCTTTGTCAATTCTGGTGGCTGTTCTTGTGCAACCTGTAGTTGCAGAAGCCCATTCCAAATCAGATGCAAATTCATGACCCACCCGTCACTCTCCTGGGTTGTTAGAATCTATTGGTGTGAGTTTCTTTACTTAGCATTCTGAATCATGATTAGACTGTGTATGTGATTTCTTTTGAAAGAGTTTCGAGACAGGGTTGTAGACAAGGTCTGAAATTACCACTCGGCAGACGGCAAATGCGAGTAAATTTGTCCTTTGCCGAGTAAGGGCTAGCTGCCACATGGCGAGTAAATGTTTGCACCAAATAAGTTGTGTTTTTCAGTCACACTTGCACATGTGACACGAGAACTACAGCAACTACATCATGTATGTTTGCTAACAACTAGCGTTTAGCTCAGGCTAATTACGGGATTACGTGGAGATATTTAGCAGGGGTCATTCAGAATTTATAATTTTGTCGGTAAAAAATATGCTTGGCTGGTTGATTCTTACATCTACCGGCCAACTTGGCCGGTGAATCAGGAAGTTAATTTCGGACACTGATTGGAGATGCTTGAAAGCTGAAACCACAATCTTTCCTCGGTGTTCAGTGTTGACTTTTCTCTTTTGATTAAGATGGTTTCCTTCACACTTCTTTCAAACCAAAATATTCAGTTTTGTTCCCACACCCAATAACATGATCTGAAAATACTCAGTTACATGCTTAGTTATATTAACACTATAACGTTTTGACAAATGTAATTATACTGTAGTATAGCAACTTGTAGAGGTTAACTTCCACAAACGCAGTATCTTTTGTGTCTCAGTTTAAATAAATAGAGGAGAGGCCTGCAGACACAAACTACAAGAGACCATCCTCCAACTTTGCTTCTACTCAGCAACTAGCTGGTAAGCTGAATGGTTTCTATTGTTGGTTTGAAAAGGCCAAAATCTCTCCCCCCCTCGGTTTTCTGAGATCCACAACATCACAGGTCCTACAATGGGAGCCCAACACCATTACCATAAACAAGAAGGCCTAGGAGAGCATGTACTTCCTGTGCCAGCTCAGGATGCTTGACCTGCGTAAGGAACTGCTCATCTACTTCTGCACAGCCGTCATCTAGTCTGTCCTTTGCTCATCCATCACTGTCTGGTTTGGAACTGCCACCAAAAAGGACAAGGTCAGCCTGCGATGGGCTGTCCGGACTGCTGAAAAGATAATCAGTGCTAACCCGCCCTCCATTTAGGACCTGTAAATTTCCAAAGTCAAGAAACATGCAAGAAATATCACATGTTCCAACTTCTACAAAGCCAACAGTCAAAACCAACAGTCAGGAGCAGCGTGTTCCCACAAGCCATCACTCTAATGAGCAGCTGACTGATAAAAAAAAAAGAACGCTGTTCGAAGAGCACTTTTTGGTGAACTGTAGAAATCATATATAATTTTAAGAGTCATAATGCAACGATGCTCATTGCACCATTGCAATATTGTCTCAATATTTCTGCTTGTTTATAGTGTTCATATGTGTTTGCTGTGGTGTTTGATTTTATTATTGCATCATTGTGTTATTGCACTATTGTATAAATAAGCACATCATCAGAATTGTACATTCCAGTGTTAAATTCTTCACGTGTACACATACCTATCAAATAAAAATATGTATTCGGACAAATACATATTTTTTAAGAGCTAAAAACTCTCCATGTTGCCTAATCAGCATTTTGACGTGATGTTCTTCAATGAATATAAAGATTCAAAGAGATATTCATTGAAAACAAAGTTCAATAATGGCCTCTTGCTAAAAAAAACCAAACATTTAATTTAACTTTCCAATCAGTCCTTTGATACTACTCTTTAACTTGTTAGTATATTTTATCCCTTAATAAAGTTTACCTTTCTCACTATATAGAAAATTAAATAGCATTACAACAAGCGAGAAACGGTGACTATGTGCTTAGTGTTTTTTTCATAGTAGGCGTACACCACGTGCGGTCATGGTCCATAGTTTAAACCCACGTGGTTAAAACAGCTGCATACGGTTTAAACGACGTTTTGAGCAGTTGAAACTTTGCATGTTGCACTTTAGTAAACTACCAATAGAGCTCTAGGAACATTTGAACATGACTATTTTTGAGAGATTCATAAAAATAACATGATCGTTTTGTGTAACATAAAGCAGAATCGGCGACAATGCAAATAATTCGATTTTTTTTCCTGCGTTTAGTGTAAATTCCAGCATATGCAATGCGCAAGCGCGAAGCAAACACCACCACTTGTGATTGGTTGATGCAGGTATGTGGGCGGAGCGGCGTCATAGAGCAGGGCAGGAGAGCACCCGCGGCTGCGACCGATCTGCCTTTTCTAGTCTAATCTTCCATCGTGCAGACACAACCACGTGCATGCTCTAGCAGTTCAGTCATCTGTCTTTAAACATCCAGATTCCCGTGTTTCTTTGAAACACACGACAGAAGTAACCATGGTGAAGTTAGCAAAGGTAAGTAAAATGCGTCAATGTTTTTTTTAACCATTACACCGTATCAGCACGCGCTTGTGAGAGATTAAGCTGTTTACGCACGAGGCCTTCACGTTGAATGCGCTTGATGCGTGTGTAAGAGAATTGTACACTTACTTACAATAGAAGCATGTTCTAATGTGCGGAAGCAAACTAGTAGGTCACATAAGGTTATTTTTATGGCTGGTGGTCGAGACTGGCCGGCTTATTTTTTTCCTAAAACACGTTTATCATCGGTCGAAAATATCAGCGTTTCTGGCCTAGCCTGGCCTGCTAACTGTAGCCTGATTTTTCAAGATGGCAACCAGGCTCCTCTGTGTTTGCAGTAGCTTTTAGCCTTCCTGGAGGGGTTAAATTCAGTAACTGAAACGCCGACTAAAAGTGCATTTTTTTCATTTTGTTTTTTATACCTGTAGACTTGGAAGTGTGCGCTGATGTTAGCTAAACCTAAGCCATAGCTTTAGCTTTGTGTCGCGTTTCCAGCAATATTTTTTTCCCTTGTGCTTGACGATTTTATGTATTTTCTCTTTTTATGGCAAGCGAGTAGCGCTCTATAACCCGTATAAAGCAAAAAATAAAGTAAAAAATAAAAATAAAAAATGTTGACTTAAGCTTAGCACACATGCTAGCTGGCCCGCGTTATGCGCCCCACGTGGGTGGGTGCACGCTGTGAGTGACACACGAGGCGAGCAACCAAAACCGAGAGTGTGCATCACAGTGCCCCAACGCGGATAACATGACGTTCATGTTAACTTTAATGCTAACTGCAATAAATACATACTGTATTTATATTTACTGCAGTTAATGTTAAAATTATTTTTTTATATAAATTGGTAATGTACATTCAATTACGATCACCCTATACTTGACTACATTTCCGCTGTGCCAGTTTTCGATGTTTTTTTTTGTTTTTTGTTATTAAAAACAGTCCGTTTGTGTGTCATCCACAGGCTGCGAATAAACAGGCTCAGAAGAAAAAAGCCCCCCCTCCCAAACAGGTGGAGGAAGAAGAGGACTCTAGCGAGGAAGACAGCAGTGAAGAGGAAGAGGTACTGTTCCCCAAGATACTTTCCATTTTCTTAATTTCATTAATTTTTTATATATATATTTTTTTTAATTTTCGTGTTTTTTTTTATTCATTAGACTCCTCCACCCAAGGTGGCAAAGAAAGCAGCTCCAGCAAAGAAAGCTAAGCCAGCTGTTAAAAATGGTGTTACTGCTAAAAAGGCCGAAAGTGATGAAGAAGAAGAAGACGACGAATCAGGTATGCTTTGAATGTCTGTTTTATTTTTATTTTTTTGTGATGACTCCAAAAATTGTTTAGGTAAAGAATAGTAAATGCTTTAGATGTGCAAGCGTCTTGTCAACGCACCAGGAGTAAATAACACTTGTGACTTTGTGCACTCAAACTTAGTCATAATGTTCACAATAAAGATAAAAGAAAACTCAAAGACTCGCGTTTATTCTCAGTAATGCAATACCCAGATGGTTCTCTTTGCCTGCTTTAAGATGTCACGGTGTAAAAGGTAATGTGCAATTGCCAGTTTTAGTGTTTAGATTTCTAAAGTACATATTTAATTCTTGAACTAGATCTTGTTGCTACAATTGTCTTTGTTGCAAGTATGACATGTTTTTTTTTTTGGGAGAAATTAAAGTTGTTAAGCACTAGTTTCATCACCAGTGGCTTAAAATGGCTGAAGGGGGTCTGGGCATCTTTGGAAGCACAGGATTTGTAGCTATTTTGTAGCTACTTCTGGTTTTTAGGTTGAATAAAAGAAAATGGCATAGGTAAGAAAGATGGTAGATTCAAGGCGTACTTGACAAACGTCCTTTAGTGTCATGACGAACTTTAATTCGCAGAAACCCTGTGAACGATTCATGGCAAGAGATCAGATTTTTAGGGTAAAATTTCAGAGGGTATACTGTCTCTGTACCAGAAAGCGCCACACGTTGCCACTGTAAGGACTCTTATCTAAAATTGTCCCGTGGTTTGACAGAAGAGTCATCTGAGGAAGAGGCACCTCCACCTAAAAAAACGCCTGCTAAGACCGCACCTGCTAAAGTAAAAACCCCAGCTAAACCCACGCCGTCTAAGGCAGCCGCTGCAAGGGCAGAGGAGTCAGACGAAGATGATGATGATGATGATGACGATGAGGATGGTAGGTGGTGGCAGAGTTGTAGCAGAAGCAGCTTTGTTGTGCATGTGTTTATGTGATGCTTTACTCTAGAATTGTTTCCAAACCCTCCATTTCTTGGCATGCATGGGGTTGTTCAGTTCTCATGCGTGTAATGTACGGAGGAAAAGCAAAGGCAGCGCTATGTCTTCGGTGCCGGTGTGTATTTCATTGTCTGCCGGTTCTATCCTCAAACGCTGTTACATGCCAATGCAATGTTTGCAATAGCTAGATGATGATTTTATTTAGCACTACTGTTGAAATTAAAGAGACTATTATTCCATGTGCAGATGAATCGGAAGAAGAGGCCCCACCTCCCAAGAAAGCCGCTAAGCCAGCAGCCAAGCAGGCTGCAAAGGCTGCTAAGGGTCCTGCCAAGCCCCCAGCGAAGGCCCAGCCCGCAGAGGAGTCTTCCGACGACGATGAAGAGGAATCTGAGGAGGAGGCCCCACCCCCTAAGAAGGCCGCTCCTGCTAAGCCTGCTGGAAAGGGAGCCGCCAAGGCTGCTGCTAAAGAATCCTCTGACGACGACGATGAGGAGGAGGATGATGATGATGACGACGAAGAGGAGGAAGCTCCACCACCCAAGAAGACGCCACCAGCCAAAAAATCGGCAAAGCCAGCAGCCAAAGCACAGCCTGCTGAAGAGTCATCTGAGGAAGAGGAAGATGGTAAGACGAGGCCTGTTTTCTGTTTTGATAGAAAAGACCGTTTTATGATGATCACAAGGGACTTAATACTGATCATGTATGATGTCAACCTTTTACATATCTGATACAAGTTGGCCATGTTTGTTAGGTCTGTGTGGTGTCAGTGAAAGGATACTTATGTTGTTGTTCAACCTCTGCAGACTCTGAAGAAGAGATGGACACCACCCCAGCTCCAGCTGCCACAAAGGCAAAGAAGGCAGGCATGGTGAAGGCTAAAGAGGAGTCAGAGGAGGATGATGATGACGATGAGGAGGAGGATGATGACGATGATGATGAGGAAGAAGGTGAGATTGTGGATAATCTGCCACGTAGTATGTTTTCTCCTTCTGTGGTTCAAAATGTATATTTGGTTTTCCGTGCTCCAGATTTGCCTCTTTAAATAATTAAATGCTTTCCTTCGTCCTTCACAGAAGCTCCAGTAAAACCTGCAAAGAGAAAAGCAGAGGCCAAAAAGGAGGCTCCATCTGCCAAGAAGGCAAAGACCGACGGCGAGGGTAAGACATTGTTACATCGGTCAGTTTTGGCTACATCACTACGTTAATGCATGACGACACTAATACTGCTGACTTCTTTCATCTAGCATTCAGTTTATTTGTTGGGAACTTGAACTCCGCCAAAGATTACGAAGAGATCAAGGAGTTGCTGAATACATTCTTCACAAAAAACAACTGTGAGGTTACAGATGTCCGGCTTGGAATGTCAAAGTAAGTTATTTTGAGTTCTTCTTGGCTGCTGGGTGTATTGAGTTTTTTTTTTTAATGGGATATACTGACATCTTTATATGGTTCAGCTATGGTCTTTTTTGCCCATGATATAAGGTGACCTGTCCCTTTTTACTTTGGTAGGAAATTTGGCTACGTGGACTTTGCAAGCGAGGAAGATCTTAACAAAGCACTGGAGCTGAACGGCAAGAAAATCATGGGTCAGGAGATGAGGCTGCAAAAGGCCCACAAGAAAGGAGAGGCCCAGGATGACAAGAAAGGTAATTACTTAACTTTTGATAGAAGAAATCTGACCTCACTGGTTTTGTCTGAGCGCGTTTCTGTTTCTAATGCGGATGTTTGTTTTTTTTTTTTTTTTTTCAGAGAGAAGTGCTCGGACACTGTTTGTGAAAAACCTTCCTTTCTCTGCGGCGGCTGAAGACCTGAAGGAGATATTTGAAAGTGCAGTTGATATCCGGTTACCCCCAGGCACAAATGGCCAAAACAGAGGGTGTGTTTTTTTTTTAAGAGTTGTAGCAGAAGCAGCTTTGTTGTGCATGTGTTTGTGATGCTTTGCTCTAGAATTGTCTCCAAACCCTCCATTTCTTGGCATGCATGGGGTTGTTCAGTTCTCATGCGTGTAATGTACGGAGGAAAAGCAAAGGCAGCGCTATGTCTTCGGTGCCGGTGTGTTTCATTGTCTGCCGGTTCTATCCTCAAACGCTGTTACATGCCAGTGCAATGTTTGCAATTGCTAGATGATGATTTTATTTAGCACTACTGTTGAAATTAAAGAGACAATTATTCCATGTGCATTATTTTTTTTTATTCTGATATTTTTATTTATTTTTTAAAACATGCCACTAATCCTAGCAGTTTACTTTAAAGTATACACTTTCCTCCGTTCACAGTATTGCCTATATTGAGTTCAAAGACGAGGCTGAAGCGGAGAAGATGATGGAAGAGGCCCAGGGCGCAGAATTCCAGGGGAGGTCCATTGTAGTCGACTACGTTGGAGAAAAGAGCCAGAAGGGAGGACGGACACCTGGTGAGCATTTAAACCATCGTGCCAGATTAAAGTAGCATATTTAGATTTAATTGTTAGTGTCCATAACGGTAATCCCCTGACTGCTCCTCTTGTCATGCAGCATCGGCAGCTAGCAGCAAAACACTGGTGGTGAATAATCTCTCCTTCAATGCCACTGAGGATGCGCTGCAGGCCACTTTTGAGAAGGCCGTCTCTATAAGGATTCCTCAGAGGGACGGAAGACCCAAAGGGTATGTTTACCATTTTGTCAGAGGCTCAGCGTACATCTACCTTCTCATGAGCTCCTGTTAATCTAATCTGTGATTACGCATGGATTCGCACGAGAAGCAGAGCCAGAGCTCAGTTAGAGTTGGCTTTGTCCTGTTTTCAAATGGGCATTGTCGATGTCTACTGTGCTACAAGTACCAATGTAGATGCTTTTCTGTGCTCCCCCTTCTGTTTCAGTTCTGATAATTAACCCGACATTATGCTCTTGGTTTTTAGCTTTGCTTTTGTAGAGTTTGAAAGCGCAGATGATGCCAAAGACGCTTTGGAAAACCTCAACCACACAGAAATCGAAGGCCGCTCAATCCGACTGGAGTTCAGCCAGAACAGCGGCGGCAGAGATGGAGGCAGAGGAAACTCTGGTGTGTACTCACGCTTGGTTTTTTACAGTTGTCCTCGCATTTTTCCCAGTTGACCATGCCAGATATGATGAAAGCTTGACCTTCTGAGATTTCATGAAGACTCTAAGATAGTCAAGTCCTGATCTGGTGTCCGGGATGGGGCTTAGGCTTATTGGAGCAGGTATTTTTCTTTTCCCACCACCATGATTGTAATACTTTTTTTCTTTTACCAGGCCCAACCAAAACTCTCTTCATCAAGGGTCTTTCCGAGGACACAACGGACCAGACTCTGAAGGACTCCTTCGACTCGGCTGTGGCAGCCAGAATAGTTACGGACAGAGACACCGGCGCATCAAAGTGGTGCGTTTTCACTGCTTCATACATTCTCCACGGCTCGTTGTCGCTTCTAGTGAGCACCTGTCTGTCTAGCAGTGGCAGCGTGTGGGTTCACATGAGAAGCAGAGTGAACTCACAGTTAAACAGATGGCTTCCTAGGTGGATGCTGTCCATGTCTGATGTGAGACAAGTTAAAGGCAACAAAAACAAAGTTGTCTTAATGTTCCTGAAGATGTTGTTTCAATGATCAGTAACTCAAGTCCCCGCTCAACAGTTTCGGTTTCGTGGACTTCGACAATGAGAACGACTGCAAAGCAGCAAAGGAGGCCATGGAGGACGGTGAAATAGACGGCAGCAAAGTGACCCTCGACTACGCTAAGCCAAAGGGCGAAGGCGGCTTCCGTGGCGGCCGGGGTGGATTCGGAGGCGGATTTGGCGGCGGGCGAGGAGGAGGATTCCGCGGAGGCCGTGGCGGCTTTGGTGGCCGGGGAGGCGGCGGACGAGGAGGAAGGGGTGGACGCGGAGGCGGCCGTGGTGGCTTTGGAGGTAATATTTACAAGTATTAACGCAAGATTACAGTGTGGACGTGTTTAAATTGTACTTAAGGAATCTCTTTCTTCGTTTTAGGTGGAAGAGGAGGTGGCGGCGGTGGATTTGGAGGCAGACCCCAGGGGAAGAAAATCAAGTTTGATGACTAAATGTTGAGCTATTTTTTTTTTTTTATGTTTTGAAATGGACTCTGGCTTCATCAGTTTTCAGAGCCTTTGGACATTCCAGAAAACGTCAGTGATATTTAACTGTAATGGGGCATTTTAAGCCCTTTTGTCTAGACCCTCACCTACTATACCCTCCTGTGCCGGAACGGTACTTCAGACCTTTTCAGCTTATGTGCTACGTGTGAGAACTGAATGTCCAAAATGCAGACCTGCACCTCTTTTCCTCCTAAGGTTTTTCAGAAGGAGTAAAATGGAATATCTGAAAAGCAAGTTTGTGTAAAACAAAGAGAACTTGTTTTGTCAGATATATTGTGTAAATTAAAACAGTTTGTATGTTTTCATTTTACCTTTTTGTAAAAAAGAATTTACACTTGTATCCATTTTTATTTTTTTGTGTTTACGTTATCAGTAGTTTTAAGTTTTACTTTGAATTTATTCATATTTTCATGGTTCATGCTGCCGAATGTGTCATGGTTCTTTGTCAGGGGTCAGTAGCCGAGAAAGTAACGTTGCGGATGCAAGGCCACTGTTAAAAAATACGCCTATTGACTAATCTTGTTTCCCCATCTCCTGGATTTTCATGTTATGAAATAAAATCTCTTAGGGCCTGATTTAAAATAATTTCTTCTGAACATTGAATTTTATTTCTCTTGAGAAATCAAGCAAACGTGCTTGTGCAAAAACAACAGTTTAGCATTTAAACGAGTTTCTGCAGAGTTTCATGCTATTTTACAGGGCTAATGGGAAAGGGAACTGAATTTACTTTTGGATCAGGTTTTATCCCTGATGTTCCGTATTGATGTGATTTCGAGTCTTTTTCCCATCATAGTTTATTTTTTCTTGATTGCTTCCTTTGTAAGATTGGTTAAGATGTAAGCCACCTAAAAAGGCTGGCACAGGATGTAAGCTTTAGTGGACTACAGAGGAGCAGTGAAACTGAGGATAATGCTAACTGACTTCAAAGTAGCCATTTCAAAATATAAACTGATGGCCTGAATATGCGTGCATTTGTTTTGGTGGAAATTTGACAATTGTATCCACTATAATAGTATATACTACAATAGTACTGTTTATTAGCTTTAGGAAGTTGGCTGCAGTTGTACTGTTGAAATTAAAAAGGATAATTTCTGAAATTTTATGCAAAAAAATGAAATGGTCTGCTCCGGCTGCGTAGATGTGCTTCAGAATTATTGATTTGATTGCAAAGGAAGCGATCCGAGTCCATGGTTTCAAAAGGGGCATAAAATGACTCCGATCATTGGGACCAGAGGGAACATGGAAGCGCTGACATGCGCAGAGTTGTACTTCCGCCTGTGCTGAGAGAAACAAGCGGAAGTGTTCGTTCTGTGAGCAGTCCGGGGACACGCGCCAGGTTCTAAAAACTGCTGCCTACCACAGGGTGTTGAGCGCTTATGCTTTTTAATAAAGGTATCGGCGATAGAGCAGTTCTGTTTCCCCGACAGTCGGTCGGGATTACGTCGACATGCGGCACAAAGGCCCAATGTTAAACAATCCGAATGAAATGGTCGGAACAAATGTTTAGGAAGGACGTCTAGATTACGATTCGTCATAAACCACCCATTGTATTCATTCCGATTGACTTCTCAATTTGGCGCGTTTTAGTTAGGTCCGTTTCGATTATTTGTTCATGAAAAGACAGCGGAGGCTGAGTAAACTGTTGACCAGCAGATGGCGCCAGAGCAGCAGTCAAGACTGTCCATCCGCTTACTGTGAACGGGTGAATCTCACAGAGGCTCACCTAACAGCGGCTCTAAGTGACCAGTTTCTTGGAGAGAGGGGGTATCCATTGCCCCCTAAATCTTTAATGCAAGTTGTTTAGGAATCTTAACTGGATCTTCATTTTTAAGGGAACTGATGTCAACCAGTTCTTGACCGCTTAATCTGACCAAATTAGTATTTTATCTCAGAAAAATCATGATGTACTCAGACATACAAAGGAAAGTAAGATCTTATGTCTTGGTTCCATTAAAAACCTTTAGATTTGTCGTTTAAGAAAAACATGTAAAAAAGAAAAAAAAAGGCTGACAGTTGTATGGCCTGAACCAGTGTTTTCTATTTGTTGCTCAAGACCTGGGCCCAGGGTTGAATTCAATCTTTCTGGCTCTGACTGAGTCTATTACCTTTGAGATATAGCCTTATGATGTACACATTGCTCACGTCTGACAACTTTAACAACCTTGAGGTTTTTGAGGGAAATGTACAAGCACAGATTATTCCACCCCAACCTGCAGGTTTCTGGGAGGAGGCCGGGTTGACATGAGACCATCAGCGCTGACGCTTTGCTTTGGCAGAGCTCTTGGCAGGTCTGTCGTGTCGGTGACACCACAGGCCAGGGGACAGCAGCAGAATACAGTCACTCGATGGCTCTTGGAGCTGAACAGGGTACTTTGTTGCTGAAGGTGCCTGGGCAGATACCCTGATAGTGGCACCAATGAATGACTCTATTTAGATATCTGTTGCCTTCTGTATTTAGGACTAACAGAGGTCATGGTAGCTCTTCTATGCAGCGTTGAGTCCCTGTGTCATTTCTTTCTGTTTCGCCTAGAGATGCTCCTTACAGGTCAACTTCTCTTTAGGTAATTTTTTTTCCTCGCCTTTGCTATATTCAATACATTAATTTAACCGTTACTAAGTGATATATAGATGCATTGCAAAAATACTCATACTCTGAACCTTTTCACATTTCTGACACAATTCACGCACTGAAGCCTCTGCCCAATGCTCAGGTCTTGCCGGATTACTACTGCAGAAAAGCACCCCAACAGCATCATGCTGCCGCCACCATGTTTTTTTTTTCCGTCCTGTTTCCGTCCCATCTGGCATTTTTCTCAGTGTTTGTTGTGTCTCTTTGGTTTGTGACAAACTCTAAATGGTGATTCTATTTGCTTTCTTACAACAACCGATTTAATCTTACCGCTCATCCACAAAGGCCAGAGTTGTATAGTGCCAGACTAAAGGTTCTGTCCAAAGATTATTTTAACCTGAGCCTCTGAGTTCTCTGCATCTCCTCCTTACTCACCATGTACTTCCATGCTGCTTCTCGGATTAATGCCTAGCTTGTCCAGCCTGTTACTTTGGTCTCGCTAGCTGTGCAGCTGTGGCATGGTCTTTCCATTTTCAAGGGGTGGATTGAACAGAGCCCTGTGAGATGTTCATAGATTGGGATATCGTTTGTAGTCTTACCCCGCTTTAAACGTCTCCACAGATTTGATCCCCAGTCACGGTCTCTGGTCTTCATGATACCATCTGTTCGCTAATGTTCTCAAACAAACCTTTGAGGCCTACATAAAACAATTGTGTTTACACTGAGATTAAGCCACATTTATTTACATGACCGCTGAACAGACTGGATTTTATTTGGGGGTGTCAGATTACAAGGAGCATAATAGATATACACACTGCACTTTTCTGGTTCTCATTTATAGAAAGGAAAGTTGAACACCATCCATTCTTTTACTCGTGTTGGTCTTTTACAAACAATCCAATTTAGATACGTTGAGGTTTTTGCTTCTACCTTGACGATACTGAGAAAATGAAAGTAGAAGTGTTTTTTGCGAGGCATTGTGACTGAGGTAACTTTCATATTTTTTGCGAAGTGAATCTAGGATAAATGTTTAACAAAGTCTGATGTAGAAAATATATATTTTATTCAGTTGTAGTTACCAGACATCTCATGGCTTCCTCTATCTTTGCTTCTGCCAGAGATTTTATATGTATGGATATATAATTGTTAGCTCCAGAATAAAGAATACTATTCCTATATAAAGCCCTTTCTATAGCGGTCCTTTATAATAGGACTTTTTTTTTTTTTTTTTTTTAAGAAAGTAGAGATCCAGTGTGAAAGTTTGCATCCTCGTCCAACCGGCTCTGTGACCAGGCTGACATCAAACGCTTCTTCCAATCCATGCGAGCAAACACGAAGCTCAGGTCTGGACGCTGCTTGTTTACTTGCTTGCACAGACAAACATCGTCACTTGAGTGAGATGTTTACGCCAAAATATACAGCGCATCTTCACTGCTGCTTGATAAGTCAATTGTGTCCGCTTTCCAAATGCCTCTAGCTTGAAGACCTTCACAGGGTGAATTTTTTTTCATTACCATTAGGTGACACTCTTTCTTTTTTTTTTTTTCCTCCCCAATTTAAATCTGATTTCAGTTGTGACATGTTGCTACCACATGATGGTAAGAAAAAGAGTCTGTGGTTTTTACTTCTTCTTTTTTTTTGGTAATTGCTTACTTTAATTTATACAGATCTCCATTTGGCTTCCAGCTTATGATATCTTGACGCAGGAACAATGTTCTTTGTCCACGTTCCTTGTACAGTATTTTATGCAATACATTTTGTAATATGAGCAAATAGCACAATTTTCTGTCTTTCAACTCCTTAACCGGTAACTGTTTTAGACGACCATGCAAAAAAAACTTGATTTAGAGTAGATAAATGGATTTTGAGGCTACAACATCAGATGTAACTATAAGCCACATGTTCTGCAAACGTTTTTTGCTACAAAGTAGGATAAACTTTTATGAAATCCTTTACTGAAAGCCTTTGGCTGTTTTTTTTCCCCTCCTATTTGTCTCTAGTCCTTGTAGCAGAAGGCCGTGGCAGCATATTGTGCCTTTGTGTTCTTAAAAGTCCTGAAAGTAGACAGATATGAGAAAGAAGAAAAATGCCATCTCAATAATCCAGCTAGAAAAAAAAGAGCTAAATAGGTCCTTTGAATGGGTTATCTTTGTTGAAATGTCTCCAAGAAACTTTGAGAAGAGACAAAATGTTTCAACAAAGGGGAAACAGTCCAGAGGACCTACTCAGCTTTTTTCTTATTCATTTTTTTTTTTTTTTATGCAAAGTATTGTATCTACACGGAGAGGAAGTCCTTTCTTAGAATCAGTTCTTTCAAGATGGACATTGGCGAAGTGGCCCCTTTCATTTCACACCCACGAACAAATGATGCACGGAGGAATACGTTATCATTGTGTATCCTTATTTCTCCTGGTTGAGTGTAATTTGATCAATTATAGAGATACATTCTAAAATGTCTAAATTATAGGTATGGTTTAAATGTTTCTGAAGAATTTCCGCCACACCCCCATTTCTATTGATTGTGGTTCTGACCCCCATATCTTAAATATGAACGATTGTGAGCCCTGATCAAACAAACAAAAAAAGTTGATCAACTTCTTGTTGTTGGAAATAATTTATTGGAGTCACACAACCCAATTTCCTTTTTTGTATTCCAAAAGGTTCGGTACAAAAGGGCTAAAACAGCTAAAGTGGTGTTAAAGCAGATATGTTGATGCTCGTTTTGTGCTGTGCCGACTGTTAGAGATACAATGAGTTAGGATGACACGTCTCTATAAAATACAGTTTTGCTCCTTGTAACATGATGACCATGTCTGTAACGCACTGTACAAGTCCACTAAGATTATTTCAGCATGTAGCGTGATAGGCGACCACTGTTTGTATTCAGAACCAGCCGCGGACTGATTGTCGCAGCTGCTTAAAAACCCGTTTCTCTATCTTTGAGCTTATTAAGCTGTCATGCTGGGGTTAGTTTCTCTCCTTCCCCCTCCTCCTGTTTCACATGAACCACTCAGACACCGAACCGAGCTGGTTTTTCTGGTTTCTTTCAGTGATTTACCACAATATCCCGACTTCTTATCAGATATGCACGCCCTTGTTAAAATGCCATTGTTGTAATGTAAAAACAACGAGACCACGAATAACCATTTCGAAATGCTTCCAGATATATTGTAGCATACTTCCTGTGCAATTCATCTGAAGAAGAAATCTGAAACAAGCCCTATAACTAGTTCTATAGCAAAGCATGTTAAAGATTTAGGTTGCAGTCTTATCAACACATATCTATACCTGGGGGTGTTTTCACACCCTCAGGAAATGTCCTTTGCACAGCCCTCTTCTGGTGACCCCTAAACTCTGTTTAAATCTCTCATAAACTTTAATTTTCATCCCATGAACTGGATGTACTCTGGGAATCACAGGGATGTTGAAATGTCAAATCCATCATCATCATCCTCAGCTTTCAGGTAAACAGCTGAAGAGAAATGGAACTGCACACAATTGCATTCACCTACATTTCACCAGAGGAATATTAAGCCGAGCCCACGATGCTGCCACCCCCGGATTTCATGGTGTTATTTGCTCAGTTTTAAGTTCAATTGTGGTTGAAAGATGCCATATTATAAGGAAAACATTTTTGTGAGATGTATTTTTTATTATTATTAAATTATATCACAAATCTAGCATTTTGATAGGGGTCTGTACACATTTCAGTGCCCCGTTTCAACTTAATTTAGCCTTTTTGGCCTTTTTATAGCTATTGCCTACTGTACAAGTTTAGGGTCTTCAGTGGGGAGCGATATGATAAAACATGAGGGCAATGGTAATATTTCAAAAGCTTTATGCTAACCTTTACTTTTTAGTTGTAAAGATTAGCAGTTATAAAGAAAACTACTGTAATTCAAAAGCAAATAAATAATGCAAAAATGAAGTTGAATATTTTAAAATGAACGATAAAAATGTTTTTTTTTTAGACCTGTTGATCTAAGAGAATAGATTTTGGTTTATGAACGAGAAGACGTTGGGCCTAGACTCTGCGTCTTTATGCTTCGCCATGTCTATAAAGGAAGTGTGACATTAAGCAGGATGTCTTTGAGTAGCTCAAAGTAAAGGTTGATGCCCTCTGACAGAGTAACAACCCTTTGTGGCTTGTATGTATTCGAACACGATGCTGTGACTTAGATCAACCCCCCCCCCCACACTCCTATATGCAAATTCCACCTCAATGCAAATTAAAAGCAAACTACTAATGACATTTTTGCAGACGCACATACCTTCCCCCCCCCCCCTTAATCTAAAATTACCAGAGCATGACCTCAATACTCAGTAAATGATAGGCACATACTTTATAGGGTCGTATCTGATAAGCCACACTGAAAAATCCAACAAAAGGCATAATTCAGCTCAGAGGTTGGACACCAGATCATTTTAACATTGTCTGTAATACAAGAGATGATTCTAGGAGATAAACTCTGTGATACTCCTTTGGCTCTCTCATGAAGCACAATATGATGATCCTGTTTCCTGCATGGCTCTGTTGTACTTTCGCCTGAAGGGGAAGGTATATGATTATATGATTTGTTTTGCAGTGTCCCCATTGTCTTTCATAAATGATGCGTTCACTGACGGTATCGGTTTGGTGAAAAGACAGTTGACAAGGACACTTAGCAGAAACAATACCAAATGTAATCTGTATTCTGGGATTTTTACCTTCTAAGAACTTAATCAAAACAGAGAGTTGAGTACAAAGTTGACACTTAAAGTAGAATTTTGCTTTTCCTCCTATTTGTGCTTGTTCCTCTGGTCTGAACGTTTATGTAACCTTCAGTTTATACTCTCGTTAAGTAACCTGATCTGAATTTGAAATGAGATTTTAGATGCAGCTAGACAAAACAGCCAATCTAGGACAGATTTTACGACTTGATTTATTTACACATCACAACCCCATGTATGTGTGTGTGTCTATATATTCAATATTACATATATGTACATTTAGACATAATCACCGCCTACTATACCAGTATCATTTGGGATTATAATCACATAACTTTACAACATTGTGTTTAAATAAATTCAAGAACCACCACATTTGCCCCGTTCGTTCATTGGGGGGACAGAAGGCATACGCTCGTACCAGCAACTGTTTGAAATTCACAGTGTCGTTGTCACCTCCCCCCTAACAAATCCACGTCAAGTATATCAGCACATTCACATCCACAGACTTAATGTGCGTAACAAGTAGAAACACGTGTTTTAAAGTACATTAATATGCATCCAGTTCATGTCTGGGTTTAAGCAGACACGATCCAAAGGATCAAGTGAAATGACGTCTAGAAGACAACTTTAAGTGATTCAAGTATTACTTGGAAAAACCCTCGAATTAGCTCTTAAAACGGCCATCAATATTGAAAAAAGTTGCCCCAATGGACTTCCATACATATATGAAAACATAAATGTGTACAGTTAACCTTTGTTATATAATTTATTTTCAACTTTTCCTAAATCAGATACTTAAAAATAACCTTTTGACAGCTGTAATATTTTTCTCCAATTCAAGCAATTTCTTTCAGAATTCAGCAATGTTCAAGCTTCAAGACAACGTAGAATAGCTCAGCGCTGATTAAAATGTTGACTTAACTTAACCACTGTGTTTGTTTTGCTTAAAGCGGTTTCACATTGCAAAGCTTGGTAAATAAACCTATCTATGTTTTGCCATATTTCATAATAACAGACAGCTCCTTTAAGTTCGAGCTCTTTTTAACAGGACTGAGAAGAGTTAAAAACAAAAAAGTAAGTTAATAATTTGTTTTCATTCGCTAAATTATTCAACTCATACCAGCTCTACCTATTTAAAGGAATTTTGCCAAATACATTGATTCGCACATTATTTAGGGTTAATAATATAGTGGCTGTAAAACTAGCCAATTTTAACAAGTTTTAGCCTGATTCACTTACATTTAAGAGCATAAATATTTGAGTTTAGCTCTGCTAAATTATTTATTCTTGCCTGCTTTTGGTTACGCTCGTGCAGTTTTCATTTAACAAGGTCAAAATAAGTATAAAAGACAAAGTATGAGCATATTGTGCGTTAGTTTTTGCCCACACAAGTGGGATTTTCTGAGTTCCTAGTCAGAAAAGCATGAATCCCAACTCCATTTAAGGCTTAATTTTGACTAATATATATATATAATCAAAGTATAGACAATTTTTAAGCACTTGTGATGGTTTCTTTCTCATTAAACCAGAGGCAAACATAGTTTTGTGCAATCAGTATCTGTTGAGACCTTCCTTTACTGTTTGAAAATCTGTTCCAATATGTTGCCAATAGTTAGCACTGATACTCATAATAATAAAAAAACCAACAGTTGCCAAACTTGCAGCTAGAAAATGCTCAGGTGAGAAGTCATTCCCAGATCTTGCCGCAGATTCAGATTCACTGAACTCTTTTCTTTGTTTTTCTGTTTTAAATAAAACAACAATTTAAAAGAAATGTAATTTGACCGACTCACAAAACACTCGGATCAACCCTACAAGATTACGTTAAGCCAGCCCAGCTGTATCCTAATACACAACATAAATGGTGAAGTAATTTATTATTATTTATTGTTAACAATAAATAATAAGTGGTTTGTTTTAGAGTGTAGTCGTTTCTTCATCTGACTTGAAATCATCTGAAGCCACAGCAGCCTGGAGCATGAGTGACTTCGATTCCTAACAAAACCATTGGACTTTCTACTTGTACAAAATGCACTTTTTTTCTGCTGATGTTGCAGCTAATACAGTAAGACTTTTTTTATAGTATTGTTTATACTTTTGAAATGTAAGTTCATTATCAGTAATAATCTAAAGAGAGGACATTACCACCAAATGAAAGGACCACAGAAAGAAGGGTGAGGAAGGCCTGTATGATTCCTTGTGGCAAACTGAGACCATTTTTGAACGTTTGCAGCAGATCCCGCTGCGGCATATTAAATAACAGAATAAAAATTGGAATTTGAGCTAACAGAGTTCCTCCATACACACAACTGACAAATCTTCAAAAAGCTTTAAAAAAAAAAAGTAATAATTTATTTGACGTTTGAGGAAAGCCTCTAAAAGATCCAAATGCTGCGCAGTATCAGCAAATGAAAAACAGTCTTTGTCTCTCTCCACATAAAGGAGATTTTTAGGCTTTTTTTTTTGCTCCCTCCTTCGCCGCTTTTTGACAGCGGGTTTTTCTTTTTTGCCGCTCGCCTCGGGTAAAGTTCAGCTTGTGGGTTCTGTCTCTGACTCTCCCTTAGGAGCTATAGGAGCTCTACTTTCTTGGAGCAGTTCAGGTCGCTGTTGACCAGATGCCACATGTGCAGGAGGTCGGGCGGGAGGAGCTTGTGCACCACTATCATGTTTTTGAAGAAACAGGGCTCCCGGTTCATTTTACTGTTCTTGTTTTTCACCAGGCCAAACGTCTTGAAGGCGTTGTGTTTCACGGGCGTGACCTGCAGCGCCTCCAGACACATGCCCAAGAACACGTCGTCGATGGGGTACAGCTCCAGGGTCTCGGCGGCCCAGTGGAGCCTCCTCGCCAGCTCCCCGTGCATGAGAAACCCCCCTCCGCCGGCGTACGGCGGGTAGTACGTTTTATTATACAGCGCCTGGGGGATGTAATACTTGTTCTCCTTCTTACGGATGGGCTTGGCCTTGAAAATCACGTCCCCGACAAACAGGTTCCTGTCGCGGCTGCTGCCTTCCAGGAACTCAAAGATGTTCTCAATGCTCACGAAGACGTCGTCGTCCCCCTTGAAGACGTACTGCACTCTGGGGCAGTAGGTGTGGAACCACTTGAGGAAATGGGTCTCTTTAAGGGTCAGGTTGAAGAAAGTGTCTAAGAAGTCCCACTGAAGAATATCTCCGTAGATATAGTCCTCGTACTCTACAAGTTTCTGATGGTTAGCTCTCTCTGCCTCGTTCGAAGGCTTGCCGAGCAAGAAGAGAGTCTTTATCCTCTTGCCGTTGACCACCTGCTCCTTGCCCCAGGTTTTCCGTATCACTTCCCTGCGGTCGTGCTGGGTGGCCACCGATTTGATCACCATGAGCAGATAAATCTCTCCCGCGCACTTTTCTGGGTGGTTGAGAAGCATGGGGAAGAAACGGCAGTGGCGATAAAGCAGGAACTGTCTGAAGTTGTCCTCGAGTCCCCTGAACCAGGCCTGGCTCGACAGGTTGAGGTTGGCGCTGCAGTTGGAGCTGGTCACGTCCCAGTTGCCGAGCCTGGCGTCGTCTGTAGCCCTTGGCCGCTGCGTGGTCGCCGAGGCTTTGAGCTGTAGCTTCTGCCGGCCCACCATCCAGAAGCTCTTCAAGCCCAGGTGAAAGCGAGGCTTCTCCTCCGGGGGGGCCTCGGGCTCGACGGCCTGGGAGACGTGCATGCGAGCCTGCCGCTCCAGCTCAAAGGGAGCCGCCGAGTTGATGCTGCCCCTCTGGACGACGGTGAGGGCCACCACAGCCAGGAAGAACACGGCACACACCCTCTTGTACACTCTCCAGCGATCCCTGTTGTTCATTCTACAAGAATTCAAAAGTCACAGACAGCATTGGGATTAGTTAGCATTACTGTGCGTCTTGATTTGAACTGTATCTGCTACGTCACTGAGAGGAGGAACATTTTCTGTGAAGATCACGATGCCCTGGTTACATTTTTTGCGTGAAATTGCCTTTATCCACTTAGCTCCGATGTATTTTATTGGATATTTATATGGTAGACCAACACAACGTAGAGTATAATTGTGAGCTGCAAATAAAATTCTATATTGTCTTCACAATTATTTAGGAGAACCACAATATCCCAAGCTTTTGAACGTCTCACAGACCCACTATTCAATCCATAATCTGAACATGGAATAAGTACGTCAAAACTACGAAACCTACCAAGGCACGTCCATCTAGCTAAACAGACGGACCCGTGGTAACTCTGGAGGAGCTGCCGCAATCCAGAGCTCAGGTGGGGAGAATCTCTTGACAGAACAACTATTAGTTTTGCACTTCGCAAATCGGGCCCTTGTGAAGGAAGAGTACGAATAAAGCCACCGCGGAACTAAAGCTGTAAGAGGTTCCATTTACAAGCCATGTAGGGAAAACAGAAAACATGTGGTGGAAAGTGCTCTGGTCAGACAAGACTCAAAATAAACAAACGCTGACCCTCACCCTAAACACACCAGGTCTATGGGGAAAATTGTGTTGGCAGGTTAAGCTGTAAGGATGCGTTTCTTCACAAGGGACAAAGAAGCTATAACATGTCACTTTTGATCAAAGCACAGCCATGCATGTGATAAAATCAAGTCCTGTAAGGAATTGAAAACTGCCCTCTAACTGTTTTGCAAAAAAAAGAATTCCAAAAAAAGGTAAAAAACAAAGCAACTGGACTTGTTTTCCGTAGTTGAAGACGTTTCGCTTCCTCTCCCGGAAGCTTTCTCAATTCAAAAAGTCTGGAGTAATGATGAGTAACAAGCTTTATACCATTCCAAACAAAGGCCTGTAATGGCTTAGATAACATGCAAATTCAACCGAAACAGGACCACCCCTTAGTAATGGGCGGTCGTTAAAACCATTAAGCCAGCGGAATGGACCGAAACTGGTCCACTCCTCTGTAACGAGGAGTCGTTAGAGTTGTTATCGATAACAACTCTAACGTTAGAGTTGTTATCGATAACAACTCTAACGACTCCTCGTTACAGAGGAGTGGACCAGTTTCGGTCCATTCCGCTGGCTTAATGGTTTTAACGACCGCCCATTACTAAGGGGTGGTCCTGTTTCGGTTGATTTTTGCATGTTATCTAAGCCATTACAGGCCTTTGTTTGGAATGGTATAAAGCTTGTTACTCATCATTACTCCAGACTTTTTGAATTGAGAAAGCTTCCGGGAGAGGAAGCGAAACGTCTTCAACTACGGAAAACAAGTCCAGTTGCTTTGTTTTTTACCTTTTTTTGGAATGACCATGACCTGGATGACTGAGAATCTTCACCAGCAAAAAAAAGAATGGCAACAAAAAAAAAGACTGTCTCTATGTGCAAAGCCGGTAGAGACATATCACACAAGAGCAAATGGTGGTTTCAGGGAAAAGTTTCCAGGTCTACTTTGTGGCATAAAACCCTAATAAAAGAAACTGAGCATTGCGGTTGCAATATGTGAAAAGTCCAATCAGTATCAATAGTTTATTACAACTCTAACACAAAACATTATTTTTTTATCTCTTCTTTATTTAGGCATCATTAGAACAAACTGTGTGGATAAGTTGTAATGGCTTGCTGTGGCAACCCCTGAAAAGGAAAAGCGCTGAAAGGACTCCTATACTGTGTTAAGAAGACGTTATGGGAATCTTTATAAGCAGGCTAGTCAGCGAAGGAAATGAAAGTCAAAGTCAAGAGGATTTTATCAGAAGAAAAAAGCAAACAGCGTGTGAACACGCATTTTAAGGACGCATTGTGTTTTACATTAGCCCCCCCACACACACACACACACACACACACACCTTGTGGAAATAAACAATAAAATCAATCCCAGTGGAGCACACATAATATAATCAAAGCAGAATCAAGGTCTTCTGCACAAACACATGGAATGCGCCTCAGATTCTCACATTTCCATAGTGTCATGCCCGAGCTGGTTTCATTCACGTCCACTGAGACATTCCCAAGTGGGCCCCCTTACCTTTGAAGGACCCCCCCCCCTCCCTTTCCCCCTTTTTAATTACCAACGAGATACTTTGTTAGTTCTGGGGAAAAACAATCATGTAAAGAACGAAAGGCTTTAAATGTGCATCAGATGCGTTTAGTTTTCTGACGTCAGTATCTTGAAACAATAAATCATTTCATTATTTGAACTAAGCAAAGAGCCAAATAAAATAGGCCCACTTTGAATGGGTCTCGAGTAAACAGCAATTGTTTATTTCTCAAATCAAATGTAGAGTTTTGAGCACCGGTCCATACGTCGGTTCTTGCTTTAACGTTTCAGTAAAAAATGCGTTTGGTTTTATTTAAATGAGGCGATCCCAGCTCCGTCGCTTCGGCTGAATAAACAATTTGCCACAAGGTTATGGGGTGAATAATTGCTTAAACACTAAAAGAAATTCAGCGACATAAAAGTGACTGTCAGCACGGAAATGTAATAATTTGATCAACTTTTGAGAAAATCTGAATAAAACTTACATGTTCTGTCTTCAACTGGTGACGACTTGACCGCTCGACCAACAAAATGTCGATATAAATTATTATTATTTATTTTTGTTTTTGCGTTTCCGAAAACAAATCCTCTGAGGGCAATCTGGTCTGAGTGAGGAAGCGGCTACAGAGAGAACAGATGTGCCAGCTGAGGAGCTCCCTTTGCGCACTGACGTCTCTGAGCGTCGCGCGGTCACCGCTGAGGACTGCCGCGCGCTCCGAGCCGCTTTTAAAGGCTCCGCTGCGCAGAGCGGCACGTGGAACAGGATGTGGAAAACTAAATAAACAGCGCGGCTACGCATGCACGCCTTTAAATCACAAGTTGACAAAAAAAAACTCTTAAGACAAACCAAACATTCAAGTCTTCTCGTTGCTAATGTTCAGGTGACCAGACAGCCAGGTGTTAGTAGACTTGGAGTCCTGGACTAACATGGCCGGGGAAAACTAACTTAAACTGTTTTTTTTTCGACACCTTTAGCTTGAAAACGGAGAGTACCCCCCACGTGGGAAGTGTGACGTCACGTGGGAAATATCTTGTGAAATTGAAATCCAAGCGGTGGTCAGTAGTGGGTGATATGGCTCCCCACCAAGGAGGGCACGTACCTCGGGGGTGCCAAGAAATAAAATAAAAATAAAACTTTCATTTGTCAACTAATGAGTAAATCACAACAGATGCTCACTGGTGTGCGTAGGGACTATAAAGGTTTTTTTTTTTTTCTGTCATTTGTTCTTTTCTGGTTCAAAACCGGAAATATTTAGGCTAGTAAGGACTCAATTGGTTTATTGCAAACTGAACACCGTAAAACACAATTTGATCATTTTAAATGCTGTAATTCATTTTAGAAAATGTACTTCTATCCATCCGACCACACATCCCTGTCCGTCTCTGAGAAGTTATACAAAAGAAGTCATTTGCTTATACATTAATTTGCTAGTTTGTATTTCTTGCTGAATGATCAGGTAACCGCTCGGATCAGAATTCTTTAATATTTCAACATAACAACAGATGTTTGTATCTGTGTTTGTATCAAAATTTTGGGGGAATCATAATCACATTGTCGGGGTTTAATTCCCACCCAATAAATAATGGCATACCAGCTTAAAATATACGGTAATAAAAAACGGGTGCGTGTTAACACTCTGTACTACTTGGATTACAGCAATTAAACACTTTGATTACAACCATTGTGGCTCAGCACCATTCACAGTTTTGCCGCTGTAGTTGTATACACTGCTTGACAGAGAGGCTACAATGTACTAAACCTTAGATGGGTGAACAGAATGGGGCATTACTGAAATGAAATCCAATTACTAAATATAGACTCAGAAGTGGGATTTTTGGTTTCAGCAGACAGACACGCCACAATCGAATAACACAAAGCAAATATTTTCGTGAGATATCTGCAAATGACCACAGAGGCTGAGAATGGGTTATTGAGGGATCAATCGAGTTAAAACAGATCTGATTATCCATTAGCCAAACGTCCTCGATCTGTTCAAACAACCCAATGCTGATGTGTTGAATCTTCAGTTTTAACTCACTAACTGAACGATAATGTAACCCCCACCCTCTTCTTTTTCTACGCTAACAAAAATAAAACATGTCTACTTTCACGTGTAGACGGTTGGAAATGAGGCGGAGCAGACTGGATTCACTCTCCCTGCTTAATGCGTGCTCCCAACATGGGGGACGCAGATTCTGGTAGGGATAACTCGGAGAACCAGCGCGGTGAACCCACGGAGCTGATTAATGTTAGGTGGAATGTAGGTTTATATTTTTGCTCGGGAGAAGCAAAAGAAAACCATACCTTTCCACTGATACAGCTTTCTTTCTGCCAACTTTCAGGCCTCTACATTTCAATCAACGTCTCAGTTGATGCTGTGCTTCTCCATTGAAACATGTTGAAATGAAGCTCCCGGGACATCCTCACCTTCCAGAATTATTGGTGCTTCAAACGTTGTCATTTCCCAGTTTGTAATTTGCTTGTCCGACCGTCTGGGGAACTGGAGTTGATTTCCGGGGATGGAGCTAATTGGACTCATTTGAGAAATGCCCTATTGACCTAAGGGTGTATGGGGCCCTATACGCAGATTTCTCAGTCAAGCTCATTGTCTGCCAGCAAATCAATGGATTCCATAGAGTTCACATTTTTTAGAAATGCAGTCTCATTGAAACTCTTGAGCAGTTAATATTTTACCCACAGTGGAAAACTATCCTGGCATTTTTATTTAGTATGAACTCATTGGATTATCCTAGAGGCAGAAGCTAATCAGAGCTGATCAAAGGAAAAGCAAACACTTAGTTTTTGAACCAATAAACTGCTGTCCTGTTCAACCCCCCTATATTTTTATTCTTTCCTGTGAGTTTTGAAACACTCTTGGGGACTCCAGGCCAACAGGGGGTCCTAAGCAGCTGTATATACTGTTTAAGCCCGGTGCTCGCTTGTGGTTGTGGCCAACTCTCTATAGTAGAGTAATCTACTAAGAGTACTCTACTCTACTCTAAATAATCCATACCACCAAAGCCCATTTTTTATTATAATAGTTCAAACTTATAAGGTTCTTGCCTTTGGCTAATCCACTTTTACAACTCATAATAAGAATAATAAATAATTTTAGTTATTACATTACCTTCTGATCTGACAAACAACACAGGTTTATGTTTATAATCCTCAACAATTTATGGAATCTGCTTTAAAATATATTGTACAGATTTAGCTCCTCCTCAAACACATGGAAACACAAACAGTACCAAAGAGCCAGTTCACCAACAGAAACTTTCTCTTCAAAAGATTATGGTTTGAGGTCAGAGTTCCATGTTTTTCTTTCTTGTTTGTTTTTTGATAAGTTAAATAACTAAAGAAATTAAAAGGTAAAAGAGCAACAGATTACAGAGTTAAAAACAATCCGTTTAAGTTTTGTTAAAATGTTAAAACACAAAAGGAAAGAGTCTTGTTCATAAATCTATAATTAATTTTCAATACCTAATCCTTAGAGTGACGATTCTCTGACCATCACCCTACTCCATAGATCTTTAAAAACATTGAACTTTAATGAAGCCGTGTTTGCTACCTTTGTTTTTCTGTATGCAGGATTTCATTTTTTCTTTCAATTTTTGAATGTGGAAAAGTGACTTGTTCCAGGAGTAAAACCACAGTGTTTTGCAGAGTTCAGCTGATGTCTGTGCCTTCAGCCGCCAGTACCGAGCCGGTGTTGGAGTGAATTATGGTTTTAAGGAGGAGTAACTTATTCACTCTCTTGTTCAACGTTTATTGGTTTCCTAATCGTGCTCCGAAATCTGAGCAACAAAAGGTGTGGTTTTTCTAAATTGTTCCCTGAGGAGAGACAGTTTAAACTGCACTTGACCCACGTCTCCTTTATGAGAGGAGTTGTGTTTCTGCTTTCTTCTCAGCCCTACACTGTCCAGCCATGTAAACTTCTAAAGACCACCAATCAGTTCAAATTTTGGACAA
Source organism: Fundulus heteroclitus (assembly GCF_011125445.2). Lineage (NCBI taxonomy): Eukaryota > Metazoa > Chordata > Actinopteri > Cyprinodontiformes > Fundulidae > Fundulus > Fundulus heteroclitus. The sequence continues at coordinate 15,069,311 of NC_046369.1, forward strand.
ATATATATATATATATATATATATATATATATATATATATATATATATATATATATATATATATATATATAAAGTATATAAAACTTTTAGGTCATGGGGACTACAGATCTGTTAGCATACAGTAGGTGATCAGCTGAGCAACAATGGATCTGTGAAGTCCCGTGACACCTTGTTCAGATATCGTCTCAAGTAGACCATTAAATTTACTGTTCTTCTTCTCTCCATCACTTGTCGGTATATTAAGGGCACACTGTTTTTAGACAGAAAATGATTTAACATTCACTGACACCAAGAAACTAGGTGTGATTTAAAACTGTTGTGAGACCAGGAATTTTAAGAGCACACAACGAACAGACATGAGGAAAAAAACATTTAGAAACTTTAGAGGTATCAAATAAGGATAAAAGGAACAAAGTGAAGATGCATGTGTGTGTACAGCCAGTTTCTATGTATATACAGAAAGAAGAAAATAGGGCAGGTTGTGATAATTGGCTATGAATGTGACTGGATTTGAGCTATGATGATCTATGAAGCGGGATGGACAACAAGAGGATTAAACAAGCGGTGAAAAGAATAATGATTGTTTTATAACCTAACCTGTTAAATCTCTTAAAAGTTTGTCATTTCATTGAGTTCCGTGGATTTTTTTTGCCACTAATTGTCACATTACTCTATAGTTATATGGCAGAGAGCACAGCGCTCATGTAAATCTCCTGTTATATTTCTTAAAAACTCCACCAAGAAGGACACATAAACAGAGATGAGGACTTTATTTTGTGACTTGTGTAGAAATAAACTGGGCGCTCAATTCACTAAAGCCACCTAACTCTTTATGCCTTTCAGAATGCAATGACACTCATCTGCAGAACATAACGTATTTATAAAATATTGAGATAATCACTAATACTCATACTTTGACTGTATTAGACGCAATGAGCAATGATATGTTCTCGACACTAACACCTACCATGACATCTCCGAGGGCTTTTCATAAGGACACATCTTGTCTAGTTACATCATGATTTATAACAAATTATTGAAAACAACAAGAACCCTAAATGTGTAAAAAGATTACAGTGATATTTGGTTTTATAGATGGTGAACTACGTTGTAGTCAGTCTGGCCAGCTCAATGAAACATGCAGATAAGTCCTCTTTATTAGCTTTGGAAGGATTGAACCAAATGAATTTCTTTGGTTGAACACGTGGCCTTCATTAACCTTCTCTGAAATATTTAAGGATTTCTTAAATACTGTACTTCCCAGCAGTTTGTGGGACTCTTCAACCTGTCCTCACACAACTGAGGTGTCCTAATGCCATTGTGCTATAGTTTTATCAGTCTGAACGTAGTTTACTGCCAGTGTGTAAATAATTGCTTCTTGTTGTTGCCTCAGAAAGGCGGGAATCAGTGTGGGAAACAGCTCTCGGTGAAGGTTAAGCCTTCTGATAAAAGCATTCTTTCAACATGATCTTTCAAATCCTATCACTAGTTTTGGAATTCAGAACGTTTCATTTAGGATCATAACATTTGGGTTACGACAACGATATCAGCAAACATCACATTCTGGATTCAACCATTTAAAATATCTCCTTTTATGGTTTTTGGTTTTTCCACTTTTTTTTGTACAAAGACAAAAATGAATAACTTTGGTAGAAATGATGATTTCCCAGCTGTCATCTACAACCAAACCTGAACCTTGCGGTGGCTAAAAACCGTCCCTCTACCTTTTTGTAGTTTTGGGGAAGAACAATTAAAACTCCCTCTGCTTTAAAACTGATTTTTATTTTCAAGCTCACAACAGCTGTGATACAAAATCTCCCCATCCGTTTCCATCTCTCTCCATTTCCTGAATCCAACCAGCCATCCTTCTCAGGCCCATGTGCATCCTGTTGCCTGCTGGCGATGTTTTTTCCCGTTTTGAATTTTTTTTTCCTCCTTCTCTGTAGTTTTGGTCCGTGCATGCTTGGCAGAAGGGTAACGTGGTGACGGACATTACAGTTCCTTCTTCTTCCCTAGCTGATAAGAAACTATTAGTCACTGAAGTCAGACAGAGGCATCGGCCGATGAATAATAATTTCATATGAAAAACTGATCTGAACAACCAAAACACACACGGGATGCTGTGACATTTGAATTACCTTCTGTTTCAACCACATTCGGCTTAAATTTGTAGAGGCAGCGCTTTTAACATAAAGATGGCACCAGTTAAGGCTAAATCGTTTGCAGGGAAATGCTATTTATTTAATGGGTTTTAGTTTCAGACTGCCTTGAGGGCAATTGGCATGCAAAAGAAGGGAGGAGAAGTTTATCACATGCTGGTACAAGATTATCTCTTTTGACTATGCTCCGGTCCAGTCAAGATTGTTCTGTTTGCGGAAAACCTCTAACCATTTACACATCAAGAAAGCACAGTGCAGAGTTCTTTTAATCAGGTTTCCCAGGTTTATCCTGCAGGTATAGAAGTGTTCTTGGGGATTTTGGTTAACTTTTGCAGCCTCTGACAAAGCAAATCTTAACCAAAGGACCCATTTCTGAGTGAAGTCATTTCCAAAGATCAATATTGCTGATGAGTTACCAATCAAAGTTGGACATATTTTGCTTAGTGTCAAACTGTGTCCTGACTAAAATAATCTCTTTAAGTAGGTGCAAACATGAAGAAATTAAGGTGATTTGGTAAAACAGCCAAGTGACTTGGGAGAGGGAAGTCTAAGCCTCCCTACTAAGGCTGCTACCCCCGTGACCTGACTCCAGTTAAACAGAAGAAGATGGATGGATGGATGACTTAATGTGAAATTAAGTGACGTAAGTATCGAGTCATGGTTGCGCTGATTCAGATGGGGTGGTGCATGTGTGCATGTCTGAGATGTGAGAGCTGAGGCATTCATGTGGTTCACGTTTTTGACATGTCCCAAAAATCCATTGCAGGGTTTCTTATGTGGTAATCATATTGCGTATACTACAGTAATTAGGAACGTGGCTAAAATCAGACAAGTTTTAACATCTGGAAATGAAGAGGTTCTTACTTATGGCATGGCAAGGCCAGGCAAGTCTGTTTGTGTTGCACTTTTCAGTAACAAGACGAATCAAAGCATGCATGTTTTGCCTACGCACATTAACTACTGCTATGTTCTCCTTTCTGGGTTACCAAGGAAAAGTTTTAGAGGCTTGCAGATGTTTCAAAATTCGGCCTCCGGCATTTTCACCAAAACTGGTTAAAATTACTCCAGTACTGATAATTATTGACTGGTTGCCGTGTCAAGGTTCGAGATGATTTGGAGGTCTTGCTGCTCACCTACAAGACTCTAAACAGCTTGGCGCCTTCCTGTCTCTCTGACCTCCTGCAATTGAACGTTCCACCCTGTGTTCTCCGATCTCAGGAAACCGGCCTTCTAATAATTACCAAATCTAAAAGAAGAACTGTTGAGGAGCGTGCTTTTACTTTCCGTGCCCAAAGCTTGTGGAACAATCTCCCTCAAGATATTAGGCAGGCATGTTGTTTGTTTTTTAAGCTAAGCTGTATTGTTGTATTCTGTATTGTCTTATGTCTTTTATTTTATAGTAATTCTTCAGCAATTTTTCTGAAAGCTCTTTCTAAATCAAGGTATTATTATTATTATTATAAAGAATGTGACGAGGGAGGGTCATGTTCCCACGCATTTGAATCTTCCAACAGCAAGCACTAAAATGAAAAGCTGACCCACAATAGCGTGACGGGATACTAACCCTACAGTTTGCAAGTCGCTAGTGTCGTGTCTATTGAGCAGGTGAGTACTAACTCAAGTTAAAAACCTGTTAATAATCAGTCACCATCATTATTTGTCATTGCAACATGCATTCCAAGGTTGTGTCCTCTGCATTTAACATATCCCTTAGTGAGCAGTGGGCTGTCACTGTGCAGCGTTCTGGGGCTAAGGGTCTTGCTTGGATCCACTGCACCAGGCCACCACACTCCATATGATTAATATTCTTGTTTAGCAAAAACTAGTGCTAGATTTAGCAGCTGTATATTCTCACTTTGCTCAGGCACATGTGTCAAAAATAAAACAATAAATGTAGATTTTAAAAATATTTATACATGTTGAAATATTTTGCCTCCAACAGGCATAGTTTTTCTCTTTTCTCTTTGAATCAAAAGTGATTAAACGTACATTACAATTTTGCTCACTGTTTTTGTGTTTTCACACAACTTACTGTGAGAATGGCGCACTAGCTAATTTCTAAATCTTGAAGTGAAAAATAAATAAAAAAAATTCAAGCTGTCAATGTAAAACTTGTCAGGTCGATTATTTTAATTTCAACATAAATAAATATGTGATGACGGCTAATTGCAGTGATAAATGTACCAGGATGTGGTCATTGAAGTTTTTAATCAGCCTAACCTGACTAACGATGTACAGTTATTCATTGTAATGTTATCAATATTGAACTGCCCTCAAGCAAGACAAACTCACTGGGGTTAAAGAAGATTAAGACTGAGTTTTGCAGCAAGTTTTAATCAGATATAACTTTTTGATCACATAAAACAAGACAGAGCTGTTCTTAAAGTCCCAAGATTGCAGAACTGTGTTAACAGCAAATAAATTTCTCTCTTGTGTCAAATTAATGGCTGTTTGTTCCCTGCAAGTTCAGATTCATTTGATTTTCTGCTGATGTCAGTCAATATAAATTGTCCATGCGTTGACCTGTTTTTCAGGCTTTTGATGTAATTGTCAGGTTTATCTCATCTGAGGGCACTTGGAAGATATTCATAATTTTTTTCTGACTGTTGTCAACAGACTGATATGATTGAAGGAGCCTGAGAAATGTCTTTTTTTTTTCTTTTGCCTCATCCAACCTTGATTTCAAAAGCTGTAATGAAGGAATTTATTACTCAAGAAGGAAATGTAGCTTGAGGGGATTTATCTTAGTCTTCCACACCAAAATCAATAGACAACTCGTTACTTAAAATCCCAACAGTACAATGGAGTGATTAGGCTGTACTTTGAATGCCTATTTGAGCTGTAGGTACATCCCCTCTCCCTTCTAATCCTTAGTGTTGCTGCTGTGTTTCTTTTCTTTTAATACGTGACTTATTTGAACTTATCTGAAAGCCCTGGTAGCAGAGTAACAGAAATATTAATAATGGGAAACCTGGTATGCTCAATGAATAATCAGCACCAGAAAACGTAATAACGAATTTTCCAAGTTGTGGAAACATGAGATCAGCTTCCTTGTCTTGTATTTGTGAAGCTTTCAACCACAGCATGTGGTCTCATCCTCCACATTTGTAGGTTTGTATGTGCTGCTTGAATGTTTGCTGTTTAAGTATTCTTTCACGTTCAGGGTGGTATGTTTTTTTTTCCCTGCAATGAGAAAGTCCAACAGTGATGGATTCACTAGCAGATGATAGATGATGTGCAAAAATAAATAATATAAATAACAAAAAAAAAAAAACAACAACAACTGTGGTCAGCCCCCATTAACTTAGTTGCAGGAGCTTTAGTCAAATGTATACAGTACCTTCTAAAATTCCCCTTGTGGTTCTGTTGGCAACGCCCAGAACCACCTGCAGCTAAACGCGCTGAAGGCTGCGGAGGTGATTTGAAGTTGATTCTGATTCTTAAAGAGGATTATATATGAACAATGAGCCCCCAAATCTATGGTAAAATATTACGATTTCCAAATGTATTTAAGCTTAAAGGAGCTAAGGAAAACAATGCGGTTCATTGTCTAAGATGAGGCATTTTCTGTTGCAGTGCTTCGTTTAAACTAAAAATCCTCATCAGCGCACTTTTTTTTTTGGTATAAGTGACTTCTCAAACATGTTATCCCACAGCTTGTGTTTGTTTTAGCATATACACAGTAAAAATGGGAGCGCTTTCATTCGAAACTTTACTCGCTGGTTTGTGAGGACATTCCTCGCATTCAGAGACATTCAGAGATGTAAAACGGGGAACGCCAAACAGCTGTAAACCGGAGTGTGTTTGATGAGTGTCGTCTTTGACCTTCAATGTTACAGTGCGCCCAAGAAGTTGTAAACTTGCACGCGAAGCGAAAGAGCCCAGCATGTCCTAAGGAAAAGACGTGCCTATATAATAAAGTGCAGCTGTGCCGGTCGCCTCTGAATCATCTGTTCAGACAAAAGGAAGCAGGAAGTTTGGAAGAGACTGACCCTGAAAGGTGCCTCTTCTTTGTTGGCATTACATTTTATCAACAGTACATGTCTGTCCACTGATAAACAGGACCGCTACGATTGCTCATGATGACACATAGGGCTCCCTAGAAAAGGATGTTCCTGCTTTTTACAAAAAACAGTTTTTGCAGTTCTGTGGGACAAGTAAATGAATCTGAATCTATCCTAAAACTACTTCAACAACAAAGGCTGTTTTACAATTACATTTTCATCTAACTTATCTTAGTTGATACGATTCTATTAATAAACTCCTCCTTTTTAGTCTGTATAGACACTTTTATTTAGAGAGAATATATTTATTCACTCTGTCCCACTCTCCGAGCCAGACGGTTTCATCACAGCCCGAGCTGAGGGTTGAAACACACGGCCACCTGGCAGCAAGTGCGTCAGTCTGTCATGTGTAGCCTGTTTCCTCACATTGTGCTGGCCCTCACAGCCTGCATCTATTATGTTAGCTGTTGAACAAGTCACCTCCCAGGGGGATAGCAGACGTGACCTACCAAAGCTATCAGAACACCAACAGTCCGGGTGTTTTTAAATCTTCCAGATTTGAAGGTACTGATATGTTGGTTCTGTGAAATTACTGTGTAGGTTTGAATGGATCAAGAGTCATTTACAGATCCATGTGCTTTTCATTTGGGAAAAGCAAACATTCTCCTTCCTGTTTTTTTTTAAAGGGGACATATGCATTTCATTGAAATCATTCAGTTGTGGTCAATATAAAGTGGAATTGCAACACTTTGGTTTGAAATCCTTGTTAATTTACTCTGACGTCCGTCTTTTCCCCCTGTTCTAAGGTGGGTGTGAGAGGAACTTGTCTTTGTGCTCTCTTTAAATCTGAAGTATAGGCACTTCACACCACGCCCCCCCTCAGGTCGCAGAGTGCTCCACTCCACCTTGTTCGGCCATTTCTGTAGCATGCTTGGGGGCGGTGACATGAGCAAACGATGACTTATCCACTTGTATCTTCAGCATCCTTCAGCTCGGACTTCAAAACCATCACACAAGAAATAAATTCACAACATTGGTAAGCCTGAAGTCAATGACCCTCTTTAGCAGCTCTACAGTAAATACTGTGATGTATATGTTGAAGAAAAAAAAAAAACGTAATAGAAAACCGAGGAAACTGAACAGCTTCAAAAACATGACCCAAACAGAATATAAAGATATCTACGCAGCACCTGGAACGACTGTATTCAAATATTTGGGATAACCAGGAAGTCCAGGTACACAACAAAAAATCATAAATATAAAATTTTGCATGATATGTCCCCTTTAAACTGTGGTTAAAGAGTCACTTTGGGGTTACGCTAGTGGTACGCATCGAAAATGTTAGTATAAGTTATTTTTAAAGGCAGAGTCCCATGCAACAGTATGCATTTTATAGGCTTCTTATGTTACAAAGTAGTGCACATTTTTTTAATATGCTATATTGATCCCGAAAGAAATTGTTTATCTGCATTTAACACATCATTTTTGATGATAAGGTGACAGGAGTATGATAGAATATAATTTTTTTTTCCAAATATAATGTGAAAAGTGTAGAATGGGTACATATTTAACCCCCCTGTTGTCAATAATTTGGATCAACATTGCATGATGTTTGGAAACATTTCCAACTTGATATGCTAATAAGTCCAACTGCAACATGCAATATCTGCAACGCGAAAATTGTGAGGGGTGGTAATACAGTTGGTAAAATTCATCACCTCGAACATGACACGGGATACGTTTCCATCATTCAATAGAAGCATCAGCTCAGTATCGGGTATCGACCGATATGGTCAGCCTAGGTACCGGTATTGGAATAAATTGGGAAAAAAACTGGATCGGTGCACCCTCTAGTTCAGGGTGATGTCCATTGTTAGTTTTCAGCAACACAATTGTTTTTACGTGTAGGTTGGAAGGTTCAATGTTGGTCTTTTTTTTTCTTGCTATCACCCATTCGAGAAGATTTTTGTGAACTGCACAACTAATAGTTACTCTATTTGTTGATTCAGTGACTTCTGTGGTCAACTAGTCATGAAAAAGTTAATTCATACACCAATACGCAGATCGGTGTATGAATGGGGTTAAGTGCCTTGCCCAGGGGCACATCGACATGTGATGGGGGAAGCTGGAATTGAACCCTCAATCTTCCAATTGCAAGACGACTACTCAATTCACCCATTGAGCCACAGCCGCCCTCCAAATACATATGACTGACTCGGTTTTCAGATTTAAAAGAGAAAGGACACCATGCAGCTTTACCCTTTCATTCACACTTCTACGTTACTTTGTGTCGATCCCAACAATGGAGAACGTGAAAATGTTCAAAGTGGATGATCTTTTTCATGACTGCACATATATTACACAAATAATGGAAAGTATTTTACATTCAAACTGATGCCATTACATATCAGTAGCAGACAGATTTAAAAAAAGAAAAAAAAAAAAAACACCCGCTGGTCACTGAAATGGACGAGAGCACTGATGACCACTTAAGCAACAGATCCATTAAGCTCTCCATAGAACATATTAACAACCAATGGAACAAAAAGGTTGAGCAGAATATGATTCTAATGATCTCAACTTTACATTCAGGAAGAGGCAAGACTGCAGCGTGTGGATTCAACAAATAATATTCATTCATTTAAACCTGGACTGTTGAAAGTCAAAGCAGTTGCCTTTTATCTGGAAAAAATAAATAAATAAAAAAAAATAGAATGAAAAAAGAAAAGTTTAAGGGCTGCATTAAATTTTATGAGGAAGCTTCATATCCTGCAAGCTACTACAAAAAAGCTGGTATTGGGACAAGACTGATGAAGAGCTACGTTGTGGAATAATCTTGAAAATAATTATATAGCTTCGCAGACGTGTTTTAATTATATTTAACAGACAGCTACTAGCCTACACATGCAAACATCTTCGCTCAGAACAATAGTTAACTCATTTATTGAGCATATTTAAGAATGAAAAGCTGACCAGAGTGCTGTACAACAACAAAAAAACAAACATAAGAATAACATCACAGACAGATAAGACATCAATTTAGATAGTTTTAAAAGCCGGTAAATAAAAACGGGTTGATAAATGAGGTTTAACAATATCTTATGTTGGAGACGTCCTAATGTGCAAAGGCAGTCTGTTCCACAGTTTCAGGACAGCTGTTGGTCTCAAACTGGATCTAGGAACAAGAAATAGTTTAGCAGACCATAGTGACCTAGCTGGAGTTTGTATAAATAGACCGATAAATGAAAAAAGTAAAAGACAACAGAATTGTAACAAACGAGGCTGCATGAGGAACACGCTTGTCTTGCCATCCTACAATGAGTAGGGACTTCTTTCTGATGCCACTTAGTCAAAAGGTTTGGCTGACAAAACTCACGAATAAATGTTTCACATCTGAACTGTCTAGCTGAAGTGATGACACATAAAAAGCTTTTTGTCTTCATATAAAGGAGTTTAAGAATCAATGCATTTTTTTTTACACATTTGCTATGCCCCTTTCAAGGGCAGCAGTAGGTCCTGGCATGGTAACAGGGTGTCGTAACATCATTTTCTAGTTTTCATTTCCCATGAAAAGGGTTTGGTGGGATGATCAGTAAACACACCTAATGTGAAAGGTTACACAGGTAATAAACTCCGCATTTAGAGCGTATCAGACCTCATACTCACTTCCTTATTAATTATTCTAGGAATATGTACACCAAACCACATTTTTATATCTCCTGTGTACACTGAACAGAAGTGGATCCATAACACTGAAATGTTCCCTTAGTTTTTTTTTGTCACGAGTGTTGCAAGATCTGTGAAGAATTACGGATCATGTCAAACGACACAAAACCCTTGAGCATCGATCCATATTTGAGAGGCGGAATTTCTTTACAGTGCAGAAGGCAGATATGGCATCTCTATCTGACTGTAATGAATAATAAGCTATGAGCCGACTAATAAAGATAATATTTATGAATACTTTTCCTAAAGTTAGTGTTTAAAGTGGACTTTGTCATGTCTGCAAGGCTTGAATGAATTGTGCCATGTCTATGGAAACTTACAAACAATGTAGGCTTCCATTGAGAAAAAAAAAAATATATAAAGTGGCATAAAGATAAAGATTTTTTTATAAAGATAAAGTGGCAAATTTATTTTTTTTAGATATTTGTCTTAATTATCAGTATCATTTATTTGTCTTTTTAAGTACTGTATCATTTTTTATATATGGAAGATAATATATGAATTCAACTATCTTACCTAGAAAGAGACAAATAGGCTTGAATAGCTCTAAACTTTATTAAATGTATAGCAGTATCTAAAGCTGGCAAGTCGGACCACAAGGACAACCAAGCAGCTGAAGTCCCAAATTTAATTAAAAGCACTGTGACATTGCATTACATCAAAGAAGTAGCACTGAACACACATATATATACACATTACCATACATGTAAATAGTGCAGGTGTACAATGCAAAACACGCTGAATTTAAGGACAATCACAAATGTTCAAGTTTTTCCCCCCTCAGATACATCAAGCAAGTTCCAAAAACAATTAAAAACACTCAGGATTTAGAAAAGTCTAACTAAGAAATGTGCGTCTCTTAGATCGTCAGATTTATACAATGTGTTTCATTTTCATTTTCAGCAAAGTACAATCACATCTTCATGTGGACGGAAATGTACTATAATTTAAAAACGTTATTAAAACATTGAGTGTTACAGACTTAGATTGCATTTCATTTTACTCTAATAACATAGTTATATTAAATATCCCTTTAAGAATATGCTATATCCTGACTCAGGCCAAGTCTAACCCCACGCATTAAGGTCAGTAAAAAAAAAGAAAAAAAGAGAGAGAATAAAAAAACCAAAAAAAAAACCCAAACAAAAACAGGCGTTTTCCAAAAAGAAAACACGATGTGGAAATGGTAAACCAGGTTGAAAACAAACACAACAGCCCAACAATAATTTATGACACAGAAATTCAGACTTTTCCCTTGACTGGGTTGCTTCGCTGGTGGTTGTGATTATTGTCTGCCTTCGTATCACGTTCCCAAAGCAGCGTGCTGCAGCCAGGGGGGAGGATTTACAGCCACAATCCTACACATTGTTTCGCACACTCCTCTTCCTCCTCTCCCTGCCGCCGCTGATCCTTACCCATCTCTGTTGGCCTGACCCCGATCGCAACCTGGGGGGATGAGGTTACAGGAAGCTTGCCGTTCCTGGACAGATAGCGCTTCCCCCCATGGTGACAGCTCCCTCTTCACCGCCTCTTAGAGTGCTTGGCTGGAGAGGGAGCGAGAAGAGGAAAAGGATGAATGGGTGGAGGTAAGAGTGGTGCAACATGGACCCAAACCAACTTTTGGTAAAATCTGACATGGTGTGAAACATTTTAAAAAATGTTTCACACCAGTTTACACTGGAGAAAAAAATTATACTGAAGTATAAATATAAAGAGCAAAGGTTGTTGAAATGGTATTAAAATAAACTGCTTGACAAGTACAAGGTCATTCACATTAATTGGTGACCCTGGCAAACGGTGTGTAAGAAGCGGTAGCAAAGTCCAACACTGAACATTTAGAAATAATCCACCATTACTTTGAGGACACTGTTTTCAGTGGGGAAAAACATTTAAAAATGTTCCCTACCCCTAAGAAGTGCAACGTAAGCGTTTTTTGCAGTTCGTACTTGACCTTTTTAAGACTGGCTTGGAGAAATGGGCCGCTGTGTCCCATTAAATCTAACCCAAGACAAACAGGAAGCCCAAGATTATTAATTAAAAGTTCCTCAACTCACTGGTCAACATAAAAAAAGCGCAAAGGGACATTAAAAAAAGAAAATAATCTCAGAAGTTTACCATTAGAGAACAGCTGCACATGTTTTTCAGTATTATATTATGAACATGCAACACAACAATTCAAGGCTTTTTACCAGACAAAAATCGGCAAAACACCATAATTCTAGGCTTATTCTCCAGTTTATAGACCTTGGCTGGTCGGATATTTAAAAATCTGTCCATCCTCTGATTAGTGATTGCCATCATAGGCTGCACTTGCAACACTTTTCAGTGTGGGTGCTGTTAATGACAGAAGGAAACCGAAAGTTAGCTACTTTCAGGACCAGCACAGTGTTTGCAGTGCAATCATTGAAAACACTGACAGACGAGAAGCTTTTTAAAAAAAGGAAACTATTTTCTCTAAGTACATGTCTAAGGACCGCGCATGGCAGGAACGCTGAAAAAAATATTCTGCTGGTCTTATACGTTCAGAAAGTGGCCGAAAAATTCAGAACAACGCATCCCTTCTCACATCTTTGTTTTAATCGGTCACGAAGGCGAGGAACACTAGCCTCGTGAGACCATCCTGATCTCGCGAGCTTTCAAGGTTTCACTCGCAGATCAGTCTGGCTACTCTCCGTTAAAGAAAATTTTGAGCAGTTCACCAAACGAACGTCCAATCAGCGTTGGCTTTGAGGCGGGTTGAGGTGTGACGCAACCAGAAGCGCGACAGTTCAGTCTAAAGAACATGGCGGCTTCAGCCGATGAAACTAGCGTTAGCGCGACTATCGAGCAAGTTTTATCGGAATTACAGAGTATTTCTCTGCTGAGCTAACGAGCCTTTACCTGCAGCAGCAAGAGTAGCTTGGCTTGTGGTTGTGTTTACGAGCGACGACGAATCTGATTGGTTTATTTGGCCCGTCTATCACCAACATAGGCCAATCAGCTAACCAGTATTTTCGCCCCTTCCCAAAATTACTTCAACGGAAGGTTTCCAGATGGATATGCGGAGCAAATCTATCTGGCGGAGTCAGGTAAGAGGAACACAGAAACCGGGAAAATATTAGAAACAGATTCCTTTTTTTTTTTTTGGACTTTTCAAGAGTGGCTTGGAAGTTTGGTCCGAAAGTAGAACCCAACACAGAGGAGCCCTTGTTTGATGCCTTGACAATGTGAGCTTTAAGTGCCTCATTATGAGAAAAGGAACTCTTCTAAACAATCTGGGAGGAAACTAAATCTGACGTTCTGCTAGCAGCTATCACTGAGAACAGGACTGAACAGTCCTAACACGCGTGAATCTCATGCATTTCCTCTCTGCCTTATCTGCTGGCATGGCAACAGGGCTGCGAGTCAGTCATCACGTCCAGGCAGCAGGGCCAACCTGTCTTGACTTGGATTATGCTCCCGGACTGAATAAACAGCAGCGGCTCACTGCCTCCCTATTTGCATTGCTTAAGTGTTCGGCCCGGTCAGCAGCACAAGCACCTCCTCCGTTTCTCCTTTGGCAAGCGAGCGTATCGCTCAGTCATGGCTCATCTGTGTGACGAAGGTGGGCCAGCAGCAACTCCTGCTACCGTGTGTGATTTGATGATTCATGCTTGCAGTGCTGCCAAATAGGACCGTAAATGCAACATTCAAGTTAATTCAAGATGAACGGGTTTGCAGGGCAGGTTTCTGAGAGCTTCACAAGCAAAACTGAAGTAAACTTCTGCTTTTTTTAATTTATTTTTTATTCCTCCAATGCCTGTCTGCTAACTTCAGCTCAGCTATGATTACAGTAAGTGATTTCGTCTTGAGGCAATAAGATGTCAGACACTTGCCAGACCTCAAAAGCGCAGCACACTCACTGGAGGATGTGGTGGCTTTGATTGACCATTAGGTGCTATTACAAGCTTCATGGGAAGACTCACCCGGCGGAAGAGCCGCGGGTAATCGTTTATGAAATGCAGTTAAGATGCATGAGAGCAGGGAGAGATGCTATCGGCGAGCTAAGAGCACCAGATCCTCTCTGCTGTGACTCCACGTCTTTGTGCGAGATACGACATGGGAAGCCAATCATGCTGATTGGGCTGGACAGACAGAGTATTGACTTTGCTCGTTTAACATAAACTTAACCCAATTTGACTTTTCTATGTGCTTGCTTTTTCAAAACATGACAACGATAAGTGGCCACTGTGCTGTTCTGATTACTGGACATCCCGTCAATGAAAGTACAAGAAAAGTTGTCTGGACCAAACAAAAATTGGGGTTCTTAATTTTTTTTATGACAGCCTTGTAATAAACCAGCCATCAATTTAGACCCATACATACATAAAACTAAATACTTCTCTAAGACTTCTAAACATTTAGATTATCATTGTTTCATAATAATAATAATATTGCATTAATGAAACTTTACACACTACTCATGATTTGCGGAAGTCTGATAACCAGGAGAGAACTGTCATTCTAAACTGCTTCCTTCTGTAACCGGACTATTAAGTATTGTCACCACAAAAGCGCTGAAAAATGTTTTGACAAAAGACTACGCATAAGCTTTCGCACAATGTAATCCAAGATTTTGTTACAGGCTTTGAGTAAAAACTGCAACTGAAGACGTGCAGGACTGAGAAAACCGGGTCACGATTTGCCAATTTACAGTAATTTCTACTTTTGTTGTGCTAAAAGAACAGTACTAGGATGACGGGTGGAGCGGGTGGTTTCGGTAAAGCCAGTTTAAGAGCCACGGGTGTGAGGTGTGAGGCAGAAAGGGGAGGGGGAGCACAGTCAGAATGAGACGGCGACAGGAAGCTCAAACATTGGGGTGTAAAAGAACAAAAGACCACATCTAACCCTAAGCTTTTACTGCACAGTTGCTACGCACAACTAGCAATCCAGCCTTTTATTCCAATAGGTCAGAGCCGAACAGGCGTTTTGAAGGTCTAGTCAGTTTTAGCATGTGACGCTCAGGTGAAGACATCACATTGTCTGAAAAAGCTGTATCTTTAGGCTATTGAAACAAAAGCTTTAAAAAGTGTCAAAGACATTTTGTCTTAATACACAGAACTCTAATCTGGACGTTCTAACAATGGGGACAAACCACACAATTGGAAACATGAAAATAGTAATAGAATAGTTCTAAATAGGACTACATTTGTTCAAGAAATTATTTCTTAGTTATCAGCTGAGGTTAGTTTGCTAACGACAATAATTTTCGTTTTCGGGAGTGGTGGCCTAGTGGTTAGAGCACAGAGCTTCGGTCCCAGAGGCTCTGAGTTCAACTCCCACAAGTTGCCATTCTGGTTCCCTGAGCAAGACCCTTAACCCCCAATTGCTCCCCAGGTGCTGCACAGTGGCAGCCCACTGCTCCCCAAGGGGATGGGTTAAGATGCAGAAGTGAATTTCTCCATTGTGAGATCAATAAAGTTTAATTATTATTATTATTATTAATTTTGACAAATAAAAGCCAAAACGAACAAATAGTCTGAGCTCTGCAACATATTTTTCAAACGTAAAGTTCAGAATCGTGCTACGAAATAGGCCAGAGACTCATACACAAGTATAGAAAGGTTGTACTCGTGTATTAAACTGACTTCTATTCCTGGTTTGACTTTTTTTTTTTTGAAAGGCATTGAACCTCCGGTCATGGCCGCATTTCTTCCAAACTTCCTGGCAGATTAGAGCAAGTTGGTGAAAAAAAAAAAAAAAACTTAAAAAAAAGTTAAATTACTCACACTGACTGGCTAGTGTCCATTTCCCCCCCATAACTTAAACATACCTGCACTCCCCCCTGCTCCCGCGGTGCTGGCAGAGCCAGGCCGGCTGGCCTGCTGTGGCTCCGACTGGGAAAACTGGGGCGCCGGGGCGAGCCCGCGGTTCCGGTGAGCACTGTTCTGGTTAATGGGCGGATCAGGTGTGCGGGGGATCTTGGGGGCGCTCACAAGTCCAGCGACATAGCTGCCACTGGTGGTCAGAGATGAAAGAGAAATGTGCTGAGTTGTGTGGCCATGACAAACATATATCACAACAGTCAGGGACTATGTAAGCAGATCAATAAGTACTAGATTTATGACATATCAGTCCTGTTTTAGCTTTAGATGTACGCATGTAAACACAGGTAGGTCACATGAGGAGCGGCCTCTTCCTGGATTCCATCATACGATCAAGCTACCAACTCAGTAATAAATAATACTCGTACAAGACATTTTAAATTTAAATAGTTATTCCTATAATGGCTGTTAAACTCATTATTGACAACCTAGAGCAGACATCTCCAAAGTGTGGCCCTTGGAATTATTTAATGTGGCCCCCGACCGCAGATCAAGAATGGTAAGAAAAAGGTACAGAAGTAGAGTAGTAGTCACTTTTTGTAACTTTTGAAGGCTGAGGTTTTTGATGAAAAAACGCCTGTCTTCTTAAATGGAGAATGTTAAGTACTAAATAAAACATTATTTTATTAACAGTGTTTTTTTTTTTATATTTCATGTTAATGTAGTAAGCAGGGCTGCAAATATCCAGCTACTGTTTACTCAAGAACACCACTTAATTAGGCTCATCCATTCTTTTAACTTGCTGAAATACAGCAAATGTTTTCAGAAAAGTTATTTTATTTGCCGTTCGGAATAAATTAAAAACATTTTCTGGACCAATAATATAGAAATCACTACCAAAATATACACTATTCATTTATTTAGGAAAACGTCTGTGACCTTATTTTGGACCCACAATAATTTGATCTTTTTCTCCTTTGTTACAGTAAAACATTGCATATTTAGTTTATTGGTGAGCAGATAAAAAGTAAATAATTCAAAGTAAAATTATTTTGTATTTTTTTCATGAAAAAAAAAAATGGCCGCTGAGTTCTTTCAACTTGGCAAGTTTGGCCCACGGTGCAAAAAGTTTGGCCAACGCAACAGCTAACAGCTATCCGGGCTGCAGGGGGCACAGTTGGTGGCAGCACGGAGGTCCTGGGTTTGAACCCTGGCCTGGGCTCTTTCTGCAAAGAGTTAAAAGCTATCCTTCCAAGGCAACAGGAGACAGCAATCTATGCTTTCATTTCAGCACGACTGAATTACTGAAATTCGTCCATCTCGGAGTCAGCTGGTCCTTACTTGCTCGCGTGCAGCTGGTGCAAAAATGCTGCTGCACGTCTTTAAACAGGAATATTAGCACATAACTCTGGTCCTGGCTGCTCTTCAATGGCTCCCAGTGTGTTTTAGTTCATTTTAAAATCCAGTTTTGTTCCTTTTCAAAGGTCTTAAACAACCTTGCCCTTCACCCACCATCAGTCACTCAGGTTCCCTGACCAGTTGCTCCTGGTCAATCGGATGCTTAGAGGAGACGGGGCCTGGGTTACTGAACATACTACCTGTACACATTCGACAGACCCCCTTCACTGTCTATTTTTAAAACTCGACTAAAAACTTACTTTTACTCACTGGCTTTAAACCCCACTGAAACTTAATTTTACTTAATTTGTATTGGTATTGATTTTATCTGTTTTATGTGTTGTTTGTTGTATTGTGTTTTCTTGCTTAGTTTTATCCTTTACGGTTATTTTATTGTCTTTGATGTACAATGCTATGTTTTAGCTCTTTTCTTGTGTTAAAGCTCTTTATAAATAAAGATGACGATGACGACGACAACGACGACGTTAATGTTATTAAAAAAAGTATGTAATTGGCAGATATTAAGCAACTGGACGTTATTACAGGATTGGTTGTCACATGGCCTCTTAGTTAATGCTTGTTTTGTTTTCCCAAGCTAGCAGCTAGTACCATAGTAAGATTATTGAAACTTTCTCCCCCAAGGATATTTTGTCCAAAGTCTTATCAGTAAACTCGATGTGCTTATGATCCATGTTCGTATATTTCACAACGACTCAACATCTTCTTTCAGAGTATTCCTGTCTCCCTGGAAAGGACTCATAACCAACAGGGAAAGGAGTTCACAGTGTTCTTTAGTTTACTGGGCTGTTTGGAATTGCTCTGGTGACCGAAGCGTTCTTGCTGCAAAAGCAACTAACTGCCTATTGAGACGCTCAAAGTCTGGACTAGATGTTTTCTTTTGGGACAAAGCTTTGGGTTGGTTCGTGTACTATACAGAATGTTAGGTAATGAAATCCAGACAGACCTTTTATCAACAGCATTTGTTCAGAAAGGCTGTGCAATCAGGCCCGTCCTGATAGTCAGTTTGTCAGTAAATTATCTGATTACGTTACATGAACAGCCCATAAAAATGGTTGTAGTTTCTAAGTGCTTTATGTGAGAGTTTGCATTAAATAATTAAATTAAAACTAAAAGTGTAAACCTCAAACACATTACTGAGAAAATTATATTTTCCCCTTCCTGATTTGTTTTGGCCTTTTTGTTCGTATTTCAATGTTTGAGATAAAAAAAAAAAAAAAAAAAAAATCAAGATCAGAAAAAAATAACGAGTAAAAAGGGGAGAAAAATCGATCCAAACCATCCTGGCCCTACAGGAAAAAGTAATTCTTCTCCTTGTTGAATAATAAACTGACTGCAATTAACCACATTTTTGGACAACTGACATAAATTCAAGTAGCCAAATCAATATCCAATTATTGCCAGACCTGCGGAATCAAATAAAATTACTGACAGCATGACGTAGGCTAAAAGATCTTAGAAAAGGGAACTCATTACTAGCCTCGTGAGACCATCCTGATCTCGCGAGCTTTCAAGGTTTCACTCGCAGATCAGTCTGGCTACTCTCCGTTAAAGAAAATTTGGAGCCGTTCACCAAACGAACGTCCAATCAGCGTTGGCTTTGAGGCGGGTTGAGGTGTGACGCAACGGGAAGCGCGACAGTTCAGTCTAAACAACATGGCGGCTTCAGCCGATGAAACTAGCGTTAGCGTGGCTATCGAGCAAGTTTTATCGGAATTACAGAGTATTTCTTTGCTGAGCTAACGAGCCTTTACCTGCAGCAGCAAGAGTAGCTTGGCTTGTGGTTGTGTTTTCGTCGTCGCTCGTAACAGAGCGACGAGGAATCTGATTGGTTTATTTGGCCCGTCTATCACCAACATAGGCCAATCAGCTAACCAGTATTTTCGCCCCTTCCCAAAATTACTTCAACGGAAGGTTTCCAGATGGATATGCGGAGCAAATCTATCTGGCGGAGTCAGGTTAACTCATTACGCCCTGATCTATAAAAAATAAAAATAAAGAACAGATGAGAAAAACAGACACTGTGTCCAGAATGATCTGGTCGTGTCCAGACGGTGCTAAAGAGAGGTGTGAAAGCCCAAAGAACACACTGAGGACTGTATTCTTTATTCCACCTCAGTAGGTGGCCTGGGACACTTGCTTCTGCATTAGTTTGGCAGCCTGAAAGCAATCTGTCCTCGAATAAATCAGTGGACCATGCACTGACACGACGTGCCTCCCGTCAAGCTTTCCTTTTAAAAAAGGAAAGATGTTTTCGCAAAGAGCTGTTTCTCAGCTAATCTAACACCATTATAAATCCATCTGAAATGCTCTATAGACAGCATTTTTCCCCCAGATATAAGTTTCACTTTTTTTGAATCCTTCTCAGTAAAAAACTGTTTTCTTAATCAGTACATATCAGGACACTGTATGGGTGAAAAAATTTCTCTCTTTGCAGTTTATATGTTGTAGCGTTTGTGGCGCTAAATTAACCTGCTGTCTAAACGCAGGCTGTTTTTTTTTTAATCTTTGACTGTTGATGAAATTAATTTGATGATTCAAAACATTTAGGTGTAAAAGAAAAATACTTTGAAATACTTTTCCATGGTACTGTCAAACGTTAACCGATTCATTTTAAATCCAATCTATGTGTACCAATTCAAGAAATAAAAAACAACCATTTTCATATGGCTCTTCAACACTGAATTATTTATGAACTTAACTGCAAATAGTAATAAATTACAAGCTATTGTAAAAGCACCAAAAATTATTTATTAAAGTTCCAGAGCATACAAGCTCAGACACTATCCATTGATTCAAAGATTAATTGTCACCCTTCATAAGCTCCTCATTTATCACAAAATGCAGCCACAGTCAAATTTCGGTTCATATGGAGGGATACAAAGAAAAGAAATCACCACTGCTGCCAAGATCAACCTTGCACAAGTTCTTGCCCTTGATATTTCCTAGTATCAATTTCAGTCAATAGCCTCCGTCTCTGGTGATACTCTACTGATGGCCTGGTGACTAGAGAATCTATATTTAGTGTAGTCATATTCATGATACGGCATATTTCTACAATTACAAGGTATTTTTCCATTGAAAAAGAAGACTTAGTGCTTGTATGTTGCCCTTCATTTAAACAAAGCATCTGCTGCTTTCATTCAAGTATTATAACATGTTTAGCTTAAAAGTCTTCTCCCAGCTATTTGTTTGACCACAAATCAAATAAACCTATATCTAAATAATGCATGAGAATGGACAAAGTGTTTTGAGCCAGATGGTGAAAATGATTTTCCTTTCAATATATGGAAAATGACGCTGCAGCAGGAAAACAACATTGCAGTGAGATTTCTTTTTTTATTTTATTTTATTTTGCTTGCTTGTTTGTTTTGATAAAAACATATATTAATAGATTAAAAAATAATAATAATCTGTCACATCTCCTGATGTTGAAGCACCACTAATCCACTCCCAGTGTTGATGTTGGTTTTAGCTCCGAGATGGGCCACAAATCCCCGTTAGGCTGACAAACATGCAGCGAGAGTCTCGGCAGGCGTTAACAACCCATCCTGTTATCCTCTGAGCAAACATTAAGTAGGAAGGGACTGAGGGGTATGTTAACATGGAGCCGCCCTAGCAAGAAAAAGTGGGGGCCTGAGCTCTTCACTGCCCTGGCTATTGGCTTTGATGTCCAGTACATTTGTTTAAAATCACTTTAGCCATATTGTAATAAAAGGCGAAGGACAACAATCATTTGATTTCTAGTCATAAAGGAGTTCAGGAGCATGCTGTCAATAACACCCATGCTACAGGTGACTCAGCTATGCAGTTTTTATAACAGCACTATGAATATCAGCTATGTTCATCTCTGTGTTATTAATATTTCTCAAATATCTCAGAAATGTTATCATGTTGAATAAACAACTCTTCTGCATTCAGTTATACGGCACTCTCCCATGGACCTTTTCAGGCAGTGGACAAATGGCCTAGACCAGGGGCAGAAATCCTATACCATATCTAATAGATGGATTTCATGCTTGTTTCTACACTCGATAATCACGCTGTCGCCAACATCCCCGATATGATCTGCTATAGCTGTTCACTGTGCACCATGATACCAATCTCTGAACAAAGGTAGAGGTGCGATGCTTGCCATCTGAACGGCAGGGACATGAAATGGGCACAAATGTAGCACCGATTGCTTTCCAACCTTAAAGTTGGCCAATAAAGTCAATAGCTAGAGGAAGAAATGGGAACAGTCATTCCCAGGGTGTCACCTAATGCAAGTCAACACGTCTAAAAGGACTATTTTAACATGAATGCGTCAAATGTGTTTATTGGAGTAAAAACAATAGAAAAAAAAAGCACCTGCTTATCAGGCACTTGCCAAATTACTGTGTTGCTATGGTTCTATTCTCCCCAACATGAATGGCTTTTTCATCTCGGCATAAAGGATTTGTCGTCCAGACTAATGAAATTAGGCTGTTCTGTTTAGCCTTAGCCAGGCTGCATTGTGGAGGTGTTTTTACGTTCCTTGGGGGGGGATGGGAGAAGAAGGGCTTCCTGGGACTCATTTCTCTTGGCGACATTTGGGAGTCAAGTTCCTCTGGGATTTAGAGGAGAGAAGAATCGTGGAGGTTGGACTGAATGGGTCCCTTTGTGGTGGCTGCTCGTTTAAACGCATGTCTCACACACCAGCTTGGCAGTGCTGACTCACCCATCGGTGTCCAGCACTGTTGCCAACACTCTCTGCGAACGCAGACATTTAGAAACATATGTCAGGGCGTACGGGAAGCCCTGCACACTTCTGCTGCTTAGTTAGACTTGCATCAATCTCTACCAGAAAGGAAAGATGTGGATTTTTTTTTTTTTAATATAGAAACCTTCACATTTATTTGCACCTCTGGTCATGATCTAGAAGAAGCCTTATAAGTAAATTCATCTTTCATGGCAATAGCACAATCTCCGTGTGAAAAACGTAAAAAAGAAAATCCAGTTAGTAAATTGCAAGAATCTAAGATGTCCGTTTTTCCTTTATGTGGGTCTAAATGTGAGGAAATGAAGGATATTCTGTGACCAACTGTCCTCATGACTTTGAAATACGTGTGTCACTATTGCGATGCCCTAATTTTGTGTAGTGTGGGGAATGAAGGATGTCAAATTCACAGGGTTATACTTCGTTAAGACGAGGTACGTTTCCTTTGCTGTGAAGTCACAGACTAATTTTTTCACATTTTAAAATAAATAACCATAATGGGATGCAGGCTCAATGAGTATCCCATAGAGGTGAAGTAATTATTATCTAAATTAACCAGTAAATAGGTTTAGAGCCTGAGGTTGGGAGCCACTCCAAGCTTGCCGAAGTATGTGAATCTTCATCAGTGCAGACAGAGCGCATGTATGGTGTAGCATGAGATAAAGTAATTTCACTTTTGGGTAATTAGAATGAGAGTTGAATTGCAGATGTGCAAGTTCAGTGGCAGTGGACGTAAATATGTGAGCTAAATATGGCATCTCAACGTTTTGACTTTAACTTTCTTAAGTAATTTTCAAACTGGCCCAAAAAAACCAGTGGCAGCCTGGCTTAGCTGATGATCCAGTAGTGTACGCACAGAGGTTCGAGCATCATCTACCTGAGCGAGTGCCCGTTGTGTTCCTCCTGGGACCGTTCTTTCCTAGCTTGATCTTCATATGTCCCGTCCAACTCTGGATCCTGGTAGAAACGCGCACATTCTGAGTCTGTATGTCGTGGATCAGAACAAAGCAAGAGATTCATGAAAATAGTACTGTGGGTCTAAATGGGATTTAATAAAATATGTGTCTATTTATTTTAAGACCAGGTTTTTCTATAAACGACAAAAAAAAAAGTCTAGGATTAATTTTTCTCAACCGCATGAGCCCAACCTGATGTTTGGTAGTTTAGTTTATTTTATAAAAGAAAAAAAGAAGTTCATAAGGCCTTTTGGTGTTGGTCTTGCCGATAAACTTATCCCTGGAGAAAGTTTGAGGAATTTGTTTCAACTTCTTTTCCTGGAAGAGCCCCATATCCCTAAAGACACTGGGCATCACTTCAAATAAATCTATTATGCAGCAAAGATAAGTTGGTGGAAGGGCAATTATAGATTACAGAATGGATGTCCTTTGAGTGACTCAAAAGATATGAACGAGTGTTATAAAATGGACACATAGTTAAGGATTATTTTACTAATCGATGCAGTTATAAGGCTATTATAATTCTTCAGTAATCAGTGAATCATATTAGGAAAACAAAAGTAATTACACACCAATGCTGTGGCGCAGAGAGTCAGCCGTGCTGGGCGGGCTGCCGGAACGTGTAGGAGGTCGAGAATTGTACCGGGAAGGGATCAGGCTTCCTTCCTCACTCTTCTGTCTGTTCAGGGGGTATTCCCCGTTCCTGCCACTCTCACAACACTGACTGCTTGGTCGGTTTTCACTATGGATAACAGTGTCATATAAAACATTACATATTCTAGATTATGTAAAAAATATCTTTATGTTGACACAAACTGTAAATGTTTTTTTTAACCCCAAACCTCAATGTTGGTGTTTTTTTAAATATTTCATTTTACATCCATTTCATTTATAATGCTGAACAATATAGAGAAACATCTTTTAATACCATGTTTCTATGGCTATGTCGGTGTCTACTGTCAGTGTGCCATGGTTCTAGCGCCAGGCCACTGATGCTGACTCATTACAATGCAATTCAGGCATTATGAATGGTAGTTTCATAGCCAGAAGAAGTTTTATTACTGGTGTGGATGCAACACAAACACTGGTTAGATTACAAGATGATTGTGCTGCTGCAATCTGATTGGCCTTCAGCGCAAAAAAAAAGACCCCAGAAGTCTGGTAAACATCACTAAATTATACTCTTAACATAAACTTTTAAACCATATTAAAAAATACTAGTGCTGTTTAGTTTAAACAAAACCTTCCCATAAAAGACAAAATAAAGATGTGAATTATGAAGAAAATAGACCTGATGCGACCCACTTACCCGGTGCTTCCGTTTCGATGAAAACTTGGGGTGACTGGCCGTTGTAAGGGCTCATCAACATTTGGGTGTGGGAGAGGTGTTGACTTCCTCTTGACTTTCATCAGGTTTGTCATGATCTACAGAATAAATACTGACAGTAAATAAGAGCCACACGCTAAACACTTTACCCTAGCTTGACATCTTTAATAATTAGAGGAATGTTTCCCTTTTGTTAAGAGGAATCTTGAATCCGCTGGAATTTGTTTACCATCAACCCTTTATCCCACCTTGACTGTATGTGAGCATTTAAACTAGGAGGCTGTTTATGTAATAATTTCACCGATTGACTTCAACTTCCATTGTATCAGATGAGGGATGAACTGGAGCTCTGATCAGGAATAGAACATGATGTTCTCCAGTCTTCTGATACATTTGCAGTTGTTACTGTCTGAAACAAAATTACTTTAAATTCCTAGAAAACATGCAGCATTCACAGGTGTGTAATAAGTTAAAATGATGCAATGTGCCCCCCCACAAACAAAGAAAACATTTCGCTTTTTTTGAAGAGGAAACACACTCACTATCATTGCAAATGTAATTTGAAACACTGTGGTGACAACAGAAAAACTTCTGTGTCTATGTACACTTTGCATCAGAAAAAACAGTTTCTCTTACTAGGAACACTATCGAAAAATATTTCTCAATTCTAAGAATGAAAGAGTAGTCATTTAAATGCGGATGGTCCCCAAAATAGAGTGTATGGGCTTAAAACAAAACCATAATTTGGTGAAACTATGTCATAAGATTTAAGGTTGTGTCAGATTACACATAATTATTGCAAAGAGCAGATAAAACTATACAGGTGGTAAGCTATGTGATTCTCTGTAATTCTACAGCTATTTAATAATTTACCTGCAAACAGGTTGAGCTAATGGTTTTTTTTTTTTTTAAAAGTCACATCTTAAATATCAATTAAATGATAAAAAAAAAAAGTGTCCATCGTGAGAATGAAGGAGTGAGCAATGTGGTTTCAGGGGATATTTCTTTTAATTAAAGAAACTTGGATCTTCTTTTATGATTAAAGAAATGTAGACGCTTATACAAGTAGTTTCTCTTGTTTGCTGGCGAGACTAGAAGCATTGAAGGGCTCAGATAAACGTTGTAGCATCCCAGTAGCACACAGACACACTGTGGTGTACCTTGAACTGCTTTGAATTGGGCACCGATATAATGCATAAACTCCAACAGTAAATGCTGTGCATTAGGCTGAGTTGGTTAAATCAAAGCTATAGGGGGAAAAAAAGCATAATCAGCTTACAAAACGTAGTGCACCATTTGCCTACCCCAAGATACTCAGTGGTGAGCAGAGTCTCCCCAGACAGCTCTCTTTGCTGTGGTTGAAGAACTTCCTCTTTATCAAGTTCCATTTCCATTAAATCCTCCTGTGACAGATCATAACGATTAGCAGATATCACACAAACTGTAGCAGAAAAAGAGTGTGACGTAATTAATGTAAATTCCCCTATGCAACGTTCAAATGACCATTTTACCATTCAACACCGCTGTATAAGATTGTGAATGATGCATATGAGCTTCTTGGGAATGATGAGTTCTGGAGTTGTGGTGACATATGAAAATTATTTTGTGACAAATCACAGCTAATGCTACCCTAAACATTACAAAAATATTTAACAATAAGACAATGCTTGAAACCACTCTGTATCTGTGGCATACTTCTGTGTATTGTGGTACTACCGTAATCCAAATAAACCTCTCTGACCTAAAACAGTGAAAGTGTAGAGTAAGAAAATATACAATGACAAAAAAAGATTAGGCACGTAAATAACTGGTTTCACTTCACAAATAAAAACAAACAATGCCAATATCTATCCATTTTTCAAATATCAAGTTTTTCCATTTAGCACACTTGAGTTGACCAAAGTCTTTCAAAGTTACACAAACACTCATAAAAGAATAAATAAAACAAAACTGAAATAAGGATGAATAAAACAGAGAGGAGTTTAGATTTTTAAAAACTATTAAGCATCTCATACTCAATCAGTCAAAGACAAGAGATGAGTTTTTAAAAGACATTCTAGTAAGTCTAAGCTCTTTGCAGTGTGGGGGTTCTTCGATTACCCAAAACAAATGACCTCAGTCGTCTTTTCGTTAAGGTTAAAGGTGTAGTGGACAACCGTCTCTTGGCTTCGAGTTCGGAGCCAAAAGACAAGTTTAGAGAACAAGAGGAAGACCTCAGAAGACAGAAACAAGACCTGAGTGTATTTGGGAGATTCTTTCACAAGATGGTGGAACAGCAGATGGTTTTACGCATGCACACTTATTCAATAAGTGATGTAGGCGTTTCTTACCTACATTTACGGAAAAACCGTCCATTGTACCTTTAAAGTGTGACTCACCTCCATGTAAAAGCATAACCCTGTCCGAGACACATTTTGAAAAGTGGGCAGTTCCAAGAGACACGGTTAAGTGTGGAAATTGGGGTTTAAGCGGGGCTCGGTGTTGCGGTCGGGACGAGGAAAAGTGACATGTTGAAACATGGAGTGACAAGGGCAACATCTGGTGATTTTGTCACAGATCTGTCTTTTGAGGAGGAGCATTTTTCACCCCGTTTGTTACCAAAGGTTGGGGAAGGCTTTGCGGAGCCCAGCATGGCTTGAGCTGCTGGCTCAAGGCGTTGATGGCCGAAGAACAGAATGGGTGCAGTCTCTAAGTGGTAATGTGATGTTAGCAGCATCTTTGCTGACATGGGCTAACGCTCAAAGCAGTAACACTAAACACTATAGATCAACTCCCCCAATGTTCGCTATTCCAACTCCTGAGTCTGACACCCTGTTGGTCGGGCATTGGTTTGATGGCTCTCTTGGCTCTTCCTACTCTGTCTGTAACAATAATAGCAGCACTACCAGCTACCATAATAGCTGTTGTGGGCAACATTTTTTCTTATTCATAAAACTTTAAAAAAAGTGACCATTTCAGGGACAGCTTTTGCAGTCTAGGGTGACCAGACGTTCCCGATTTCCGAAGACTGTCCCCATTTTGGGCGAACTTTTACTGGAAATTGGGGACGTCTGGTCATCAATGTGGGAGCCAACAAGACAATGTTAGTATTTTAGCTCATTTTGACTGGAGCTAGACTTAACAAACTGCATGGAGTGAGTTAATGATAGCCAACATCAGACCTCTCTCTCTCTCTATGGAAAGTACAGCATAAGATTTTGTTTATATTTCGGTGGTAGGAGCTCTGCTTTTCTGTGACGGAAAAAAAGACGAAAAAAAAAAAGAAGTTCTCCCATGATTGTTTCAACATACCGAGACTGCCTAATATGAGAAGAATCATGTCTGTTTAAACTCCATTCACAACATTTATGCTCAATATTGCACCTTCTAAACATATATTGCAACCTTCTGTGGTTGTTTCCAGATTTCTGACGAAAATACAATTTGCTCATCTCCAGAAAACCTGTCTGCTGCAACCAAAACTCTACCTTCCTGAGTCCATTCCAGCTGTCTGCTTTATGCTTGCAGAGACATTTTGTTTCTAGATACACCTGCATGAATGGATTAAATGAAACAGACCCCAAATGTACAAATAGTCACTGAATAAAGTTAAGACCAAAATTTTTTATAACTGATTGCTCTTCCTGCTGCTCTGTTAACATGAACTGCAGCAGGAATTACTGATGACCACAAGCTGTGGCAGAAGCTGAAAAGGCTCCACAGAAGGCGGGGTTTAGACTGAGCGCTGTGAACGCATCATCCGCGGCCCATATGGGCTTTGTTATTTATTTGCGTGAGGAATGCCATGTGTGGCGTCTGCGGTCAGGGAAATGCGTGTGTCACATGGTCATTTTTAGCTTAAATGATTATTAAACACGATGGAGTAAGTTAACCTTGGTCAACATATCCATAACTTTGTAGCCAACAATATTATTTTGGAATATCTCTGTAACTTTCACTCATTTCTATTCTGCCTCAAAGACTTGTGTCAACGTGTTTTTCAGCTAATCTTTCACTTATTTAAGTTCCTTCGTCTTCTGGTCATTCATTGTGCAGATCAGCTTTCTCACTTCTTTTTCTAGTCATTTTTGTATTCTGCCTTTTGGAACAAGTCCCTCTTGAAAAAAAAAAAAATTACTCTCAATGATAATTTGCTTAGATAAGTGAAGGATATAATAAGTGAAAAAAATAATGCCTTTAAAAGGCCTTACGTCATTGTCATCCTCCTCTTCCTCATCATCTGACTCTGGTCCTTCTTCATCACCTGGGTTCAAAACAGTACCATGATTAGAAGTGTTTCGACTAGCGCTACATTACTGCATATCTATCTATCTATCTATCTATCTATCTATCTATCTATCTATCTATCTATCTATCTATCTATCTATCCATCTATCCATCTATCCATCTATCTTTTCCAGTGTCTCAATATCTAGAGCTTGTACTCACACAAGTTAAAACCTCATTAGCACTGATCATGAAAAGTTGACTGTTCCGATCTGCATTGGATCTGAAGCCGGATAACTAACCTGAGTTTAGCTGCTTGATGATGAACTCAATCTGCCTGTTGAGGTCCGGGTTTTCCTCTTTGTTGTAACAGCGAAGAATCTCCTCTATGCTCTAAGCACAGAGCACAAACAGCAGAGTCAAAGGGGAACACACATTCAATCCAAAGGTTTAATGCAAGAATTTATTGTGCTTTAAAAAAAAAAAAAAAAACAGGCATGGTTAGTATGTATGACAGTGCTGAAATGTGGTAGCCGAAATCCAACATTTAGTGTTTAACTTGGAAACGTGTTTTATTATATTTTCATTTCCATACTTTTACATTACATTAAATGCACTGTCCTTGCATGGACGTAAGGGAGAACCACTGCCGTGCAAAACACAAATCATATCAGTTTTCGGCAAACAGATGATGGCATTTCTGCTATCTCACCATCTCCCTGGCTTCCTGTCGCACAGAGGGAATACACAGGATGCTGTACAGAGCTCCATTCACATATGGCCGAATCTGAGGAAGGCACAGCGACACCAACAGACACAAACTCTGTCTCAGAGATTTTCAAGGGAATTTCATTTGGCATCTAATGTAAATCTAGATATATTGAACTGAAAACACATAAAACGTTTTGTGCGGGATAAAATATGCAATGATAGGGAAACCTACAACAAGCTTTAATATCATGACTTCATTGAAGTTAGGTTTTGTTAGGCCTGGCTTTGTTGTACTGACAAGTTCACAAAATCTACTGGTGGCGAGGATTATTTACGGATTGATGTGAAAGCTATAAAGCAACAAATGACACGTGGACAGAAAAGTGCCCTGTGAGCGTTTTGGTGCTCTGTGCCGTCTGTGTGCACGCGTCGACAGATGTGTAAAAATCACCTCATGGTTCTCATGTCCGAGGAGGTCAGTCAGAACTTTGAGGACATGCTTGGCGTTTTCTGCACACTTCCTTTTTCCTACAGAGGCATCCAAAACAGACACAGAGATTTAGCTGAATCTTGCATCACGACAGTTTTTCTGTCTAACAAAGACTTATTTGTTTTGTAGCACTCAGAGGAGCAAACAATGTAGCATTAGGCTTTATACCTTTTATTTATTCCCTTTGTAAATGTTGGGTGCAGGACTACAAAACCTTTTAACTTAGAACACCCCTCTGTTACCTCTGACTTTTTTTTGTATTTCAGCTGGTCAATAGAATAAATCTTGCTTTACTATTTTTGTTTTAACAAGTCAAATGAGAACAACTAGATAACATGAATAATTAGGATTGAATTATGATTTATGGTAAAATCAGAGCCAAAATGTGTATTTTTTGTGTCTAACCTTTATTTAAAGTCTTTGCATATTGAAGATACACAATAACAGATGACGTTAAGAGACCCAATACAACACCATTTCAAGATATAAGTAAAAAAATAAATAAAAATGGAGGAAATGGTGGATAAGTGAAAAATTGGATGGGAGTAAACATTAAAACTTGGGATGGAAGCCAGATGCTGACATGGTTTCATGCCTTTTAGAGTGACAAGTAACAGTTTTTAGGTAACTTTTCATGAGTAGTTTATTTTACTTCTTGGTTAAAATCAAGAGGTTATTTTATCAAGATTATTGTCTAAACTGTGGCAGCCAGACTAGAAGCAGGGGTCGATTCCTAGAGCAAAACTACAAACACATAGTTAAAACCATTTAATGCAAAAATAACGTTGCAATATGATGTGTAGATGCTCCAGATATTTACTTTAGCGTTCTGTACAATTAGAATTGACGCCTACTAGGGTGCAACTTTGAAACCTCTGAACATTTGGACAAGGGATGTTAAAAGAACATTTGCAACTATCTGCATCCACATATGCTTTTCATTCTCTTACCTCTGGTTCGCAAACATAAGTTCATAAGCAGAGCTGCAGAATACTCCAGGGTGTAGTCACTGAGGCAGTCCGAGTCCTGCAGTTCATCCACAAGCCAGCCAACAAGATTATCTGCGATCATGGCCGTCTGCTGGCTTCTCCTAACAACAGCACACAACCACAATTATTGAATCTTATCAGCAGAGGCTGATGTAAAAGAAAACTGATGTAAAAAAAACAAAAACACGTTACATCTAAAATCTTGTTAATTCTAGTATAGAAAATATCCTTATCATTTAGGTTAAGAATGTTCTGGATCTTACATGTTATTGTAGACAATGCCCGATTTTATTAAGATATACCTCAAAGTAGCAATAACCAAATTGATACTAAAGACCGCTTAAACTGAATTACATTTCTATCTTAAAATCAGGCCAAGGGTCTTACAAGCTTTGAGCCTCTGCACCAAATTCTGAGGTGATTAATATACTAGATGTAATCAGGTTGAAATTCCTCTGTCAAGGACTGGCAAAGTGTTTTATTTAAATTATTAGTAGCGGATCTCAAGAATGCTTGCTTAAGATCTTATGAAAAATAAGCTTTTTTTTAGCTTTCTATTTTGGCCTCTGTTATTGTGCTAACGATGCTGTGCTAAAAATACTGGAGAAAATAGGAAATAACAGTTTCCAAACTCCAAAAGACAATCAAGAGTCTTATTATCGTGTATTTATCCTTTAACATTAATATAGAGGCAATGTAACTTTAAGACTGTTGATATCAATTTGCAGTTACCCACATTAAAAAGCTAAATCCATTAAACTGCAACTTTCTATTTCTGTATCACTGTAGCGCTTTTTCCAATTATACTTTGGCTCTGTAATCGACATGATTTCTTTGCACCTCGCGATCAACTGAAAAGTCTCGACACAGAATGGGGAGTTTAAATGAACCCATCAATATTACATTCCTGATCCACCTCAGGATGCAATCACATACCTGCAATTCCCATGAACTGTAAGGGAAAATACGGGATTACCGAACAACTTGGGATGTGAAACAAAACAATGACAGCAGCGGCAGGAGTCTGCAGGTGTGTAGAGAGCAGAGAGACTGGATGACCCTCCAGTCTCCGTCTAATCAGAAACATGCAATGATCAGCAGAACCAAAGACAGATAACGTCTTGAGCACCAAACACAATTTTACATATATTTAAAAGCACAGCATGCATTTAAATAGCCTGCACAGAGATCGTGATGCATAACGTCTTAGAGTATTGTTCATGTGACTAATGTGTGTTGTAGACCATCCCCCAAGATTGAGTTGTATGAAGGAAAAAGTGATGCATAATAGGGGTTGTTGCGTGTTTATTGCTGAACAATGATCCAAAAGGGGCAGGTGATTACATCAAACTAGAACCTTTATTATGGTGTGACCTTCTGGGGAAAAAAACAAAAACAAAGTACCATGTGCTGGGTGTTACCTAAGACTGAGTTTCTGCAGGGCAACCAGTACATTTTCCCGAGTCAGAGAGTCCTTGTCCTCCTTCCTTAGCGTCTCCGTCAGAAGTTTCAGAAGAATGGGAATTTGGGAGAGATAAATCCGGCCTGTAATCATGAACACAGCAGGGAATTTGAAAAAAGTCAGAACTTAAGTAATCTTGAACATTTTTAAGATTCCTCACGAAATATGGAACACCAAATCCACATAAGCAGCATATTTTTAACAAAACCTGATTTGAGCCATCAGTCACACTAATGACACTTGAGTCAGATATAATTCTACCACCTGAAGTCCAAGCCGTGACCAAAAAGTTGTTGATTTGGCTGGATCATACACTTTACCTGCATCTCACTGCAAGATGTTTCAGGGATGTTAAACACTTCCCTGTAATAGAGACTGAAAACGTATTCCAACTTCTTCATAAACTGCCTTTCTTTGCCATTTGCATTCGGCTGTAGCGTATCATTAGTGGTTTCAGTCCTGAGGTCTTCAGTCAATCTAGGTTTCCACAAGTGAGTTTAACAAAGCTCTGCCTTCCTCTTACCAGAAATGAGGATGCAAAACCAAAGGCAGTTAGGAACGTACCCTCTGCAAGGGAAGCAAATGCATTGATGAGACGAGCAGTGTATTGACGGACAACCTCGTTTGCTGATTTCATCAAATGGAGCACAGTTTTCTAGGGCAAAGGAAAAATACAGAGCAGTTCAAAAGACATAAGCTTCATGTTACATGATGTAAAAAACTTCTGAGCAAGCACTATTGCTGATATTGAACAAATTTTATTTACATTTTTTCTGTAAGTCAACGTCTCCTAAACAATCTGCAAGAGTTTTAAAACATTTGCATTTACCTCAAATGCAAATGTTTGAAATGGTCTGTAAAAGTTTGCATGTATACATTGTCACTTGAACATATCACAGCAGAATTGCGGTTGTTTATAATTAAACTTCTGTGTAAATGACAAACTGAGAATACAAATATATAAGTCTTTTTTTTCTAGGATGTGAGCAATAAGACAATCTTAAATAGTGAAATATTAAAAAGAATGTTGACGAGCTGCCAAAGCAGAGCTATCGTCTATAAGGCATATTCTACACACTGTTGTTCAATGCTTTTGAAAAACTAGGATGAAATCGTTACTGGTTTTAATGTTTACCATGATAGTAGTATGGTATTAGCATAGTTTGTTGGAAATAAAATAACTTTTTGGTCATCCATCAACTCATCATTTCAGATGCGTTGCAAGAGACAGGAGCAATGGGCAAAGAAAGATAGGAAGCAATAGTTAAATGCCCAAAGAGACATCAAGTGATACATGCAACTGAAACGGACTTTACAAATTCGCAAGTTAGCAGATTTGTCCTTACTATGTACAGAAGGAAACTACAGGACAGATGGCCTCTATTTATAGATAAATTAGAAATGAAGCAGCTCTCAGACGAAAAGCGCATATTCCCACAGGGAGACAAGGCAGCATGTTTCTATGTCGCAGAATCTGGAGAGGTTAAAGTCATGATGAAGAGCAAAATTAATACTGAAACGCTGTGTTGGTGAGAGTGTGATGAAACTACTAAAAATAGCAAAATTACTACTGATACCTATATTTATGGTAACATTGATACTAAAATTAAACTGATAATTGCACACAATTGTGATGCTGAGTGTGAACTTTACCTCAGTCTTATTGTTTTGAAATTAAAATAAAGTGCTTTGAGCAAAAACTGCTTGAGATGCAGTGTATTTTACATCTTAAGAATGGAAACATAGCTCTTAAATATACATTGCGCGTTACATAAGTTCACAAAATTGTGCGAAGGGATTAGAAAATAGTTAAAAAAATGCTCTAAGTTATGCTCTTTTATATTGTTTTTTTAGTGTGTTGGGTATTCATGTTAAAACGGTGATCAGGATCTAGCAGTAAAAACTTATGATGCGATATTTTGGTCACATCACCCACCCCTGTTTTCAGCTAACATCTAGTAACTCTTCTATACACCCTCCATGCTGAGATCAGCAATCTCAGAAAAGCAAAGCAAATGAGCTTCGCTATCATCTTATGCACTCGTTGTAGGACCTTCATCCAGTGTAAGCGTTCCAATTGAAGCTGCCGGCTCACCTTCTTCGTACCGAAGCGCTCCAGCAGGTCGTTACTGATGTAGGCTTGAAGCACTGTGTCCCTCTGTTCACCAGGAAGCGAGCGAGTGAGTCTCTATGTGAACAAAAATCAGCGATTAGCCCTAAAAAAAAAATCTTTAATGAATATTATGCTACGTTTATTTTAGCTGTTACTACAGTTCAGCTATTCTTAGTTACGCTAAAAAACTGTTAATGCTTAATAAGATAAAAATAAATATTCATTTTATAAGAGTTGTTGTTGGCCCTACTACCAAGTGGACGATTTCAGTAGAAATATTGCTGTATGCTGATGATCTGCAATAATTCATCATGGCTAGACCAAACTGAAGGCTGACATGGCTTAGATGTTAGTAATTTCAATATTTATACAACTGCTGTTGATAAAGACACACTTAATGGAATTGAATTATTTGATGGATAAAAGGGGTTACTTCCACAGTGAACAGCAAAAAAACACCCAAGTAGAATAAAGATACATGGAAACATGCTTTTGTGAATGGAAAAACAGATTAAAAGAAAAGAAAAAACAGATTTCCTAAAACTCGTCCTACCCAGCGCAGCGCCTGCAGCAGGAGACACCTCAGTCGGTCTGGGCCGTCAACCAAGTCTTTCTTCAACTTCTCATAGTCCAGAGAGGGCAGCATCGGAACCTCTTTTGGCCTCCTTTAGATTCATCAAAAAATATATTTTACATTTTTGTATCTAACTATGGCAAATAAACTGCAGGAATAAATATGATTAAAACACTTACTGTGGTGCAATGGATGCTCGTAGCATAGAGGAGGCCTTAAACAGGAATCACATTAAAAAAAAAAGATTGATATTAAATGTTTTAGAACTTTTGTGTCTGATCCTTTTAATCGTAATTAACATAATTTTGTTGATATGTTGCAGAACATAGCACATGCAAGTGTCCCATTTATTCCGGTTATCTTGAGTTTATTAGTCTAGGCCGCCTATTAAGTAGTAGCTCTCCCCACCTAAGTTGTTAGTGTACTAAAATACATGCATTCATCATGCTTCAGCTCTTTGGTAATATTCTCCATGCAGCATAAAACATCCAGGCTAAGACCCATCACCAAACCGGTGGGGTAGTGTCCTTAAAGCTGTTACAGAGCAGTTCAAATGTATAATAAAGTAGAATGAACAGACTTTGGACAAAAAACAAACAATACATGACGGCTCAAGACAAGGAAACAGGGTGAAACTTTTTTTTTTTTTTTTTAACTTAAGCAACTTTTTAACTTAATCCTCTGAAGAAACCATTTTTCTATTTTCTTGCATTAGTGCCTTCAAATAAATGAGAACTAGTGATACATTAGAGGAATTTGTAGGAAAACATACTTTTCCCAAAATGACTTCATAAAAATTTCCAGACTACAAATTTTACCAATGGAGAATTATTATTCATATTTTACATATAAATACACCTAATAAAATGAATGAAAAAATAAATAAAAATCTTTATAAAATGTATAATCCTTACTCATATTTCGAAAAGAGTCCACCATTGTTTACAATTTCTCCATTGTGAGATCAATAAAGCCTATCTTATCTTATCTTATCAGAGATCCAGTTTGACAGCCTTTAAATTCCACATGAATTATTGTTCTAGCTTTTCTGTTTTTAACCATATACACCTTTCTCCTCTGACGACTTGACCTAGAAAACGAGGAATTTTCAACCCCAGATACGGTCATTAATGCTGAATCATCACATTTCTTATAAGTTGTTCAGGCTGTCTTTTCATTTGGCTGTGTTTTAAGGCCCTCCCCTTTATTTTACGGCCTGATCGTGGCAGAAATGCTCCTTGTGTTGGTTATCCCTAAGCTGTGTATTCAGGAAATTACAAAACTTCACTGCAACACCTAATAGGCTAAAACTGAAACTGCTAACTTTAACAGACAGACAAGAGACGAGGGGCAGCTGAGAGGGGGAACAATGACAATGGTCCGGAGAAACAACTGGATGTAATAATGAGGTACATCCTGAAAGGGACTCTTATTTGGCTTCATAACTGGCCTAACTAAAAGGGTCATTATGCAGACAGGAGGAGATGTAGATCTTTTTAAACTAGGGCAATCTAGCGGAAAGGAGAAAAAAAATAAAATAATAGGAAAACTTGAGAACAAGGTCAGGCAAAGAAATGCATACATGTTGATGGAGGGCAGATACATTTGATCATGTGAGCGGGAGAAGATACAGTGAGGAACAAGCAAGGTGGAAAGGTGGGGGGGGGGGAGAGGGATGATGAGAGAAAAAGATGTAAACATGAAACTTACATAGCCATCATCATAAGGACTCATAGAGTAATAGCCCTTTGTGGATAAAAGCATCACACACAAAGAAAACACACACGATAAAACGTTTTTTTTTTTTTTTTTTTTTTAGTTCAAACCATCCAAACACCAGATTTCACAGGAGCAATTCAACAGCACGCTAAAGAGCCCTGACTGCACGCATCACAATGACGATACAATAATGATTTAAAGTAGGGGTGAGGTGAGGGAAATGTATTAAGTCTTAAATGTGTCATTTTGAGTTAATAAATGTAAATTCAGCTTGACGCACGTTGGTAAAATTGATTCAAATCTGCATCTAACACAATATTTTTGCCATTTAGCAGACACCAACTAGGGTACTGCCTTTCCTTGCTTTGTATATACAGGTATGTCTCACTAGACTGAAATATGTGTTCGGCTGAGGCTCGTCTTTCAGATTAAAAGAACCTTTTGAAAAGAAACAGGTATTAAACATACATTTTTATTAAAACCCACGCTTCTTTATTTTCTTAATGGTCTGATGCAGAGGAAAATAATCACAATACACAGAAAGAAAGGCTTAAACACATCTGTCTGTATGCAAAACCCACCACAGAGAGTTTCTTTCCCTGCTCTGTCTCCCTGATGTACACAAAGAACAGCTTACAGCATGAGGAGTCAGCTCTAAAACTAAATAAGCCAAGTCCCACCATCACAACCTCCCTTCTTTATCAATCTATCTTCATGCTTTTAGAATATTGGCAATAGAGACTGTTATTAGAAAACTTGAAAGTAACTTATTTGTTTGATATTTGGTAGAAACTCAAATAGGGTTCGTTCTTCCTCTGCTAGGTCAGATTTATGATAGAGCCCCCCCCCCCCCAATTCTACCTCATTAGAGCCTTCCCAAGCTTTAATGAGGTACCAAAAGATGCCAGGCACAGATGGGGATGGAGTCCTCGCATAGGTTCATAGGTATACCCATACATGTACACGCTATTCCTTCTGGATTTTATTCCCTTAAGGTTTATATCTGTTAATACTTAATTTCTGCACGCTGTAAGCGCTTGAAACCAAAGTCAAATTCGTAGTTTGTGCTCACAATCTTGGCCAATAAAAGCCAATTCTGTAATCAATCTAAATAATGTGTTTTATTTACTGAAACAAACAAACATTTTAACATTATTATATGTTTATTAAGCATGCCCTCTCAGTGGGATCACTGGTATCAAGGCAAGTGCTTAGGAACACCAATTAGACATAAAAAGACTGAGAGCTGGGGTAGACTTTAAAGAAAAAGAAAAAAAATTCAACTTTCCTAAGATTTTTGAAGAAATAGCATTCAAATCCTATATCCTTCACAATCTCATGAGGTGTTTTGTGACATCTGTGGACTAATTGTGTAACGTCCCATTGCATTAAACGCACCACTCACAAAGCAACCGCTGGGTTTTGGGAGTCGATGCGCACTAATTTTCTAACGCAACGAGCTCTTAGCTAAGCAGTTTCTCTGAGCTGTTTGGTGTTGTTAAATCTGATCAAAATGACATGAAACAGCTACTATCCTACTGATTTTACTTGGGACCGGTTTCAACGTGCAGGAAGCGGCAGGGGAGGGCCTTCTGGCTCGAGCTGTGTCCGGAACAGCAGCTGTAAAAACTGTCCGAAGCAGCTCCACAGAGCGCGGACATGAGGCTGCTAATAATTTAGCCCTTACATTTGTATTTCTTCCTCTATTGATTAAAACTCCCACTGCCAGTTAACACAGGCTCAGCAATAAGTTGCTGGGCAATTGATGTCTTCATCTGTGTCTCCACCCCAAGTTGGCGTAGGTTTGCTGAAGTACAGCGTGGTTCTATTAATCTGTGCTCGACTACTCTGGCTTTCTCAAGGACCCGGATGTCTGCCCCCGAAAAACTGGATTTGAGAATTGAAATTGAATTTTAGAATCTTAAAGTGAATAGCGAGACCAGTCACAGAAAGGAGCTAATCCGAGAGCTGAATTTTCACTAGGATGAAATATAGTTTCGAAAACAAACAAATTCAGTTTAGAAATAATAAATATAGTTTCAATTTAGTCACAATCATTTCCAAACTGATAAATTGGATTTCAAATTACGCCAATTCAGATTCAGTTTTTAAATGCGTTTATTCTAGTCGAGCAATTCAGATTCAATCGGAGCAACGCAAATTGGAAGAGAACTAATTCAAATTCAGTTTCTGATGGCACAACTTTCTGCCCATATGTAAATCCTAACGCAACAACGATTGAACTCTGTTGCGTGAAACAACTGCTTCTGTAAGTTAAGAGTAGCAGCTTTAAGCAGGGACCAGTATCGGTTTTGATCTTCCACTGAAATAAATTGCTTTATTTGTAATGTTATGCCCAACCCTAATTTAGTGAACACTTAAATACTTGTGCTTTTCAAATATTTGCATTTGACTCCCTTCATAGCGACATATTAAACTGATGAGCTTCTATAGTTGTAATAAATAGGTGTTTAAACAGCAGGTGTTTAAACGCCTTGACTTCCCAGATATATGTTGCCAACATACAGTATATATGTTGGCAACATATATCCGGGAAGTCAAGGTGTAGATCCTGGTTTTGCTTTGTTTGCTCGACTTGAATAAACACATTTAAAAACTGAATCTGAATCCGTAATTTGAAATCCAATTTATCAGTTTGACTTCCCGGATATACGTTGCCAACATATATACTGTATGTTGGCAACATATATCTGGGAAGTCAAGGCGTAGATCCTGGTTTTGCTTTGTTCATACTGAAAGCTTCTTGGAAAGTTACATATTTAACATGTTGCTGAAAGGGTACATGGCTTATTGCTGATGACGAAGTGTGCAAAGGGAAACACCGACCTTATCATTTTGTATTCTTTAAGAGTCTTTTTCAAACAGGGGCGTCAGTCTGACCAGCCCTGAGTGACGTGACCGCCGACTGCCCTCGACTTTTTCAACGCCCTTCCTTAAACCTTGTTTCAGTTGTCTTTGAAAGAGCTTAAACAGAGAGAACGGGATCTGAGAAACGGCTGTGAGTGCGTGCGGTGCTTACAGTGCCCGGCCTCGTGAAGTCCGTGCTCTGAACAGCGCTTTGCCTCATCTGGCTGCTGAATAGGCGAACACACACGCTCTGCAGGTACTCAGGGGAGATCTGCAAGAAACACACAAGGTCCCTTTTACTTTGAAATCTGCACATCGGAGGAGGTTTTTTTTCCCCTTGTCTAGCTTAAAATGAAATGCAATGAAACATTATCCTTCTCTAATGTCACTGATTAGGATTTAACGTTTATGTACACATCTTCACTTTGCAAATACAAGTGCAAAGAAATCAAAACAGGAAATCCAAAGCATCATGAGTGCTAATATGCATCCGCAGTACGTGTTTCTCAACACGCATCTGCCAAACGGGGCAGCCAGGCCTACCATCTTTCCGCTGACTGTGGCCTCTAAAGAGTCGACCAGCTCAGCAGTGATTCCAATCAGGTTATGGTAGTCAGCTTTGACCTTGTTGCACTTCCGTACGTAGCTGGCGATGCGTCGCTCCGACTCTGCCATCTGAAGCTGTAACTGCTGCATGGCTTCTGCGTGGTCACACAAACACATTCAGGCTGAGGTTGCAGCAACCGAAACTCAAGGTCATATAAAATGTTATCATTACATCCGAAATATGACAAAAAATAAAATACAAAAAAACCCCAAAAAACATTTGATTGATATTCCTAAATCAAACAAGTGTCTTCTCTAAATATTTCACAATTAAACATCATATTCAAGTTATTAACCTTTTCAAATCCACTTGAAACAATGACACTTTATGTCCACTGCTAAAATTAGCACAAGTCTCAAGTATTCTCCACTTTCCAATTCTTAATCCTGGAGAGGTAAAACCTAACTCCACTGATCCAACAGATTCCCACATGAACCATATTACTGAAATATAGCATAAAACAATATGTGATTTTTTTTTATGATGTAAATTTTGGATTATAGCTTTAGGATTTCTACAATGCCCCTTGATCAAAGTAGGACTTTTACTTAGAAAAACACCTCCCTCCGTATAAAGATCCATTTAACATGGAAAGTGAGGCAAGATGACTACCTATGCAAAGCCATGTTGATCAGTTATGAATCAAACAACAGTGGGTATCCTTCCCCAAACAGAAAAACATATATAAAATTAAAACCTTAACAAGACACACTCTCAGATACATTTACCTTTAGTAGTCCTTCCACCCTCCTTCTGCATATTGTCTGTTAAAGAAAGAATGCCATGAATGCTAATAAAGAAACTAAACTGTTCTTATTTCCTCATTTTATTATCTGAGTGTTTTATCTGCAGGTACACGCATACAGCTAAGCTAAAAGTAAAGTACATATTAGTTTAACCTAAAGATGACTAAAGTCAAACAAACGTATGATCCATCCTGTTTGAGAAGGAAAAACTCATCGCAGACATTTGTAAAGTGCGTCTTTTATAAGTATTATAAGAAAAGGTGTGGGAATAGATTCAATATTTGCTTAGTTTAGATCAAGTTTGAAACTGTGGCATGTGGCCAACACCCTTTTTGTGGGCAAACATGTCTAACCCACCGTATCTGTGAGAGCGCACAGCTGCAGGCAACGTGTTAACCTGACATTCTCAAAATACTCTTGGTTACTTATTTAAAATATTGTCGGCATTCAGAGTTTTTCCTCTTGTGAAGCACTTCTGATAACTAAAAGGCATTATATAAAGGTTTACTTTGGCAGTTTAATGTAAATAAAAAGTCTATTAGGCTGACAGTTTTCTCTTGATGTTTTTGCAGAACTAGATTTTAATTACCATTAATTAATAAAAAAAACATCCATAAATACTACTTCTTGTTAGGTAAATGTTCACCTAGTCCTCTAAAATAAGTTTCTAGACGTGTGAAATGTCTGACTTTTTCACTCATTCAAATTTTTTACTTTTGTACAAAACGATTCAGTAATGGCTCTTTCTTATCATATTATAGTAAGAAGAAGCTTAACTTCCTTGTAGTATAAATTTATGAATTTATTTTGAAAGGCTATAGTGCTTTAGATCCAAGTTTTCAGAAGGTCAGATAACAATGGCTACTTGAGTGGAAGGGTAGCATCCCTAAATCGCACAGAACACTTTATCTATAAGCCTATCTGTAGTAATAAACCCTACAAGCCATGGTAAGCAGCAGGGTTATAGTTCTGTTTTTTTTTGCTGGGAAATATGTAATTAATTAACTAATAAATGACACTTTGGAGCAATTGCTTTTGGAAACACATTGGCAGGAGTCATTTGTAAAAGTGTTTGCACTTTGACAAATTTTGCAGGCAACGGAGCCTTTTTAAGAATGTTGATCTGATTTTCAGCATTTTTTAGTTAAGTGGTACCAAAGATTAGGTGTAGCATCAACTAACTGTGCGATCTATAATTTCAAAATGCCATCTAATTTTGTTTGGTTTAATGATCTACCTTAAGTTTTAAAACCCTTTACTCTGACCGCAAGGCATCGAGATCGCAGATATAACAATGGTAAACTAACCACACCGAAAGCAAAGGTTCACATGAAGCCAGAAAAATCCCACAGACATTCACTACGAAACCAGAGCCAGGTGTTCCAATTATTCACCTAAAATAAAAGTTAAAAGTACTTTTTTTTATTTTTAGACTCTTGCTGTTTAGCGCTGCTAAAACCAGTTGTAGCAAATGACAGAGAAACAGTTTACTATAACACTGTTAGACTTGAATGCTTGCCCACAACGTTTGCTATTCTTATGTCTTTGAACGCAACACAGGAAGAAAACTCTCTCTCTCTCTGCACTCTGATAATGTTTTCAGAAAGAGCCTGCAGAGGGGTTGGGGGGGGGGGGTGAGGGGGGATGGCACAGAAAAAAGGATACATATAAAGTCAACAGCCGAGGAATCTTAGATGATTTCAGAGTAACCGATAAGAACTTCTCCAACTTGTCCTTCAACTGCGGTATCCAGGAATCCTAATGACAAAAATTAGACATATTAAATAACTATTAGAAAAGTGTTGGATGTTGGTTATGTGTTGGTTAATAGGAAGAGAGGCGGCTTTAGCGGACCTGAAATAGATCCTTGAAGGAGGGGTGAATGGTGGGGTTGGGAACGAAAGGCAAAGCGTAATAAGGCAGAAACTCAGCGGTCTGGCTCAGGGCTGCCCCACCAGTTTCAAGGTACTGCTTGAAAAGGGAAATCCTCTCCTCAAATTCAGCCCGGCCCTGCGGAGAGATTTTTTATATGTCAGGTACCTTTTTTATTTGAAGTCAAAAGCTAAAGGTCTCATAACCAGGTTCCCTTTAGTTACATGGTAGCCTACACTTTGGTTACAAACACTGGATGAAATATTTAAAAGAATGGAAAAAAGCCTCATTTACACCTTATGATTTTCTAAATAATCCTAGAGAGATTTAATTATAATTTAGATAATTATAATCATGGTGGTTAATACAATGAAAGGTGAGGTAGGAAAGGATAATCTCATACAGTGCGTGGTCAAGAGGGTTTTCTTAAAAGCAGCATATTGTGCCACCTAGTGGACAATTTGAAGAACTGCACATTAGCTAATGAGGGATTTATGAATTTCTTCTTTCAAAAAAATGTTAACTATTATTCAGCCAGTTAATCTACATACCTGTCTACTCGGGTGCGTCCTCAATGGGTAGATGGTAAAGTGGATATGAAGGTTGAACTCAAGGTTCTGTGCATCGGCATCTGCGTCTTTTACCTCGGAGGGAACGTTCTCTGCCCATAGTTCAAAGAACACTTTGTGGTCTCCATCATCAAAGGAGCTGAGAAGATCTTCCTGAAAATAGTCACGATTAAAAGGAAGGACAATTGTAAAAAATTGTTTTTGCGAATATCTATTTGCACATCTCACATTTACTGCATTTTATGACTCTATGGTTGCTCCTGTGTTATTGTATGCTGCAGAGCTTTGGAGATGCACCTGAGTGCAACATCATCCAGAATACAGCTATGAGGTGTTTCTTAGGGGTTCATAAGTACACCACCAGGGCCGCCATTTAGGGTAAGATGGGATGGCAGCCCTGTCTGATTAGACAAAAAGCGGAAGTTATTCGATTGTGGAACAACCTTGTGTGTTTACCTGAAGACAGGCTTACGAGGAAAAAAAAAAACTATTGGGGTAAATCTGATAAATATCCCTGGTCAAACAATGCTCCAGCAATATTTTCTTTAAAAAAAACAGCCAATTTTTTTTTTTTTTTTATAATTTCAAATGTAAAATTACATAACTTAAGCAGAACTTGTTTCAGACAAATACGAACCAGTGGAAATTTGATGTACTCAACAAACCAAAGCTAAGAAGTTATGCTGGATTTCAAGACAATGTTGAGACGGAGCCTTATGTTAAAGGTAGCTTGAAAAGAAGATAGAGATCTCTCTGTGCCCAGCTAAGATGCGGTGTTCTGCCTCTTGCGTTTGAGTTGAGATGATACAAAGGGCTATTGGAGGAACAACATCCGTGCGTTTACGCGATTTAAATGTTGTTGAGGATGAATTTAATTTTTTTGTTTTATTGTCCATTATATAATCACCTGAAAATGCTTATGTTTGAGAAAATCCATTGAGGAGATCGCACTTTATTTTGGTAATCAGATGGTGATGTGTTTTTGAGAAAGAGATGTTTATGCTGGTAAAATTTATAAAGCGAGCATGGGTGGTTAGACAAACAGCACTTTATCCTGTCTAAAATATGTTTTTGTTGTATTGTTAATGTATGGCTACTTCTTAATTGTTAATAGTGTCATAAGAGCCTGTCTGGGCTTGGCACATAGTATCAATGACACTTCAATAAACATTTCTATTCATTCATTATATTAGCCTTTGTGTCCTACAACTTACCACCCTTCCTGTTATGTAATGACATTTACCTCTACAGCTGATAAACTACTATAAAGAACAAAGGGTTAATAAACTGGTTCATTACTGGATAATTTACCTGGATGACACGAGTCTTTGAGTCTCTGAGAGTACTCCCACGTGGCTTTGAGACAAGCTTGCCTTTGGTTTTGCACTCCTTGTCAAACGTTTGAACAGTCTCTTCAAATTCTTCAAACCTAAGATACTGCAAAAGCAGAAAAATTAAACAAAGATCAAACAGACTCCCAGGTTTAACATACAGGATACACAACACCTATTTCTGCAAATCTGGTGAATTCCTATAAAGGTTGGCGGTGAAAAT
Organism: Fundulus heteroclitus; assembly: GCF_011125445.2. Taxonomy (NCBI): domain Eukaryota; kingdom Metazoa; phylum Chordata; class Actinopteri; order Cyprinodontiformes; family Fundulidae; genus Fundulus; species Fundulus heteroclitus. The sequence goes on from NC_046369.1 coordinate 15,113,900, forward strand.
ATAAATAAATTTAGAATTCATTTGTTTTTACATCAGTGTGTACTGCAAAAAACGTGTTACCTCTTGGATCATCCCAAGAAGATCAGCTTCAGTTGCCAAGATGTCCCCCATCTTGGCTGACTCCCTGGAACTCATGTGAGAACCACAAACGTTCAAAGCCCAACGAGACAGGAAATATTTCTGCTTTCATTCAGTCGTTGTTTGGAAATCAATGGCGCGTTGCTGCAGGCTGCAAAGACGGGGCAACTTGTTATGATTAGAGAAATGTCAAAACAAGCCATACAACACACACACAGACTAGATAATTAGTGTACATCAAATAAGAAACGTCTGGTACCATCTATCATAAAGATGATAAACCAGTGGCTTAATATATTTCGGCATTTATGTGTTGTGTTTTTATTGTCGTGACTCAACTCTCGGTTTTAAGCAGAGCTGCAAATGTGCCAGACACTTGTTTTTTTTTTTGTTTTTTTTGCTACATCTCATCTCACTTTTTACCTCTAAGATGGAGCTAACCAAGAATTATTTAAACGTCCACTTTTAGCAGCGTATATAAGCTAGCTCATCAATTACGCTACTAAAAGACATCGGCGTCATCTCCCACCTCATTCGCCATCATTTAGTCGAGTTAGTCCGTGTAGAAGTCCTTGTTCTATGCGTTAATCCGCGACGAAATCTAATAAAACACATTGTTTGACAGGGCTTAGTTTGCCCCCTTTTTTCCCTCTGAATTAGCAGTCAGCTAACAATTAGCTAGCAACTGTAGACAAACAGGACGCTAAAAATGCTTAGCAACCTGATGGAGCCGTAAAGCGGAGGCGAATGTCGTATGCTGAACGCTTTTAACGTTTTATCCCCAAAATTAAGAAAAGATTAAAAAAATTATATATACAAAAACAAAAAGTAATTATGCGAAATTTGTGCTTTTCCCCCTTTTGTGTTTAACTCATTTACCATAGAGCAGGAGGTATGTTTATGCCGAACTAAAAAGTTTTTATATAATTTATTTTAAGGCTAATCCATATTTGACAAAATTTGATTACTATCTCAAACAGGACTTGGTTTCGTGTAATTTGCAAATCCTTAGTAATTTAAAACACCAACTTTATTTATTTATTTATTTTTACCCGGAAGTACTTGTCGCGTCAAAGGTTGAGCACATTGTTCCTCGGCGGTATATTATGGTTTAGATAGCGATGAATGAAATCGTGTTCTGTTAACAAATCCAGCGCTCGTCTGCAAATCTTGGGGTCTTTCAACCAAAAATCCGACTGGCTGTGGCTTTGCTGTGTTTTTGATCCATTTCAACAACGCCGTTTGTGGTTAGCATAAATAATCTGGACGGCGTGCTAAAATTAGCATTTTAGCTTGGATATAGCATAAGTTGTATTTAATATATGTAAGCACCAAAAAAAAACTTGAGTGGACATTTATAGACACTCTATGCATTTCTTTGTCACTTTCTATATGGTTTAAAACGCTCTTTTTCTCGTTCTGTTGTAGTTTGTGTCCTGTTATTTGTGAAGCATACATTAGCTTTATCTATATATTTATTTTATGTTTTATTTAATTTCATCTCCTCTGCAAGGTCAGACTAGCGCGGGATGGCTGGAATTCTGTTCGAAGATATCTTTGATGTAAAAGACATCGATCCAGATGGCAAGAAATTTGACAGAGGTATGTGAGCTGTACTAAAAACCTACACATGGGTAATCTAAAACAAAACCCCACAATAAACCCTACACTAGTTATTTACATGCTTCACTAATGTGTTGATATTGGGTCTTCTTTGATTTATGGGGCTTTGCACGTTTTATCTAAACCAAGCAGTTATAGCATTAAGCCTGGTGGTACAAAATTCAGTGTCTCAGAAAATTAGAATGCCGTTCATTATTGAAAACCCTTTGAACACTGTCCCTCTGGGTCAGTAGGCTACACAATCATGGGGAAAACTGCTGACTTGGCAGATATCCAGAAGACAGTCATCGACACCCCTCACAAGGAGGGTAAGACCCCACACAGGATCATTGCTGAAGATGCTGGTTGCTCACAGAGTTCCGTATCCAAACATATTAATAGAAAATTGAGTGGAAGGAAGAAGTGTGTTAGGCAAAGGCGCACCCGCGACAGGGAGAACTGGAGCCTAGAGAGGATTGTCAAGCGAAATCCATTCAAGTAAGTTTGAGGAAGCTTCAGACGGAGTGGACTGAGGCTGGAGTTGGTCCACACCTTGTAAAGAGCCACCATACACTGACTAATATTAGACATGGGCTACAAATATTGCATTCCTGTTGCTCATTAGTCTATTTTTAGATGAAAATAAATTCTGCATTTCATTTGGAAATCAAGGTCGCAGAGTCTGTAGGAAGAGTGGAGGCACAGAATCCACATTGCTTGAAGTCCAAGTTTCCACAGTACGTGATGGTTTGTGGTACCATGTCGTCTGCTGGTGTTGGTCCATTGAGTTTTCCATTAATCCTATGCAGTGCCACAGGTCGATCACCTCTATGCCACGGTGGATTGATACAGTAATTCATGCAAGAGGTAGCCCAACCAAGTATTGAGTTCATAGAAATGGACGTCCTTTTCAGAGGCCTGACATATGTGCCTTTCTGATTGGTCTAATGTTATATTCAAATTCTTTGGGAAACTGGGTTTTCCTTACATGTAAGTCAAAATTAATCATCAAAATTACAAAGAAAACTTTAAAATGTTCACTCTATGTGAAATTATTCTAACCCTTCACTTTCTGAAATGACTGGCAAAAAAAAAGTTCAGTTGAAAAAACTTTTACACAATATTCAAAAATCTTTTAGACATATCTACCAAAAGTACCCAGAACTTTTTGTACTCTATCTTGTAGTTAGAGTAATTTTATTGTATTGCCTCAACTTGAATGTCATTTTCTTTTTCTTGTTTTAGTGTCTCGACTACATTGTGAAAGTGAATCTTTCAAGATGGACCTCATCTTGGATGTGAACATTCAGATATATCCTGTTGATCTTGGTGAGACCTCAGCTGCTTTTGTCCAAGTGTGAAATTTGTATTTTTTTTTGTTTAAAAACTGTCTCCTTTAAAAAATAATGGCATCTAGTTTGATAGAGGGGCTCAGGAACTGCTTTGAGTATACTTTTTGACCAGCGTCACCAGGGGTTTATCAATGTATGGTTTGTTGGCTTTGTATTAAGACTCAGTTGTTCAAATTGAACAACTGAGGGAAATGATACAAGTAAAACATTACAGAGGCAGAAAAGGTGCATCTAAAATAAACCTATGCCAAGGTATCTGTCAACAGAATAATGTCTTGATGATCTGATTTCATCGTCTGTTTCATTAAGGTGACAAGTTCAGACTGGTCATTGCCAGCACATTGTATGAAGATGGAACACCAGATGATGGAGAATACAACCCTCAAGACGATCGGCCGTCTCGGTAACACATTTTGCGCTAGATACATTTCTGCGTGCTATTGTATTTATGCAACAGCATGTCTTGGGTGTTTGAGGTTCATTCTGACAGTCAGATTTTTATTTTTTAGAGCAGACCAGTTTGAGTACGTGATGTATGGAAAGGTTTACAAGATTGAAGGAGATGAAACTTCAACAGAAGCAGCCACGCGTCTGTAAGTACACCGGTTATACAGTATATGTGTCTGGTCGTGACATTAACAGGTCAATTAGAAGGGTGCTTTAGTATGCAAAATACAAAGTATGAAAATGAACATATCTGATGATTTAAACAAATGTGGGGACAAAGTAATTGTTTTAACCTACTTCCGCTGATGTGCTTAACCTTTCAGCTCCGCCTACGTGTCTTATGGAGGCTTACTGATGAGGCTGCAGGGAGACGCCAACAACCTCCACGGCTTTGAAGTGGACTCCAGGGTCTACCTTCTCATGAAAAAGCTGGCCTTCTGAACACCACTCTGTTCGCCCCCCTTCCCATTGCCAACTATTTCTAGCTATCTTCAAATTTATATTGAAATTCACGGACCCCGGTCTGCAGGTCATGGCATTTTACAGACTGAGAACATTGATTCTTTTGGACAAATATTTTGAAAACATTTTTTTTAATATGTGTTGATTCATAAAAATATGCTTCTACAGACGTATGATACAGACTGAAGACTTTGACAAAAAAAGACCTGCTGCCATCTCATGCGCAAACAATGTAAATAAATATTTCTTTTATAAAAACTATAGGTAACAGGTGATAAACCTGGGGTGCTATTTTTATTGAGCTGGTTTGGTGTCTATTTACCAGGGTTTCTATGCAGTCTGGGATCCGATTTAATTTACGTTTTTTCAGGTCTGAAGAGAGCATTGAAAATGTTATGTTTTCAGAAATTATTCTGACTCTCATTGTGTAAATATTGGATCTTCTAGGCTTCATTTTCATTTCTTACCTTGTATACATCTTTTATCTTTTATTAGTCCTGTATCTCCTCTCATTTCTCCTATGTGTTTCCTTCCTTATTTCCTTTCTTCCTCTTATCATTCCTTACGTCCTCATGTTCTTCCTTGTGTCCTTTCTTTTGTTGTTATAGTTTCCTCCCTCTGTCATTTCCTTGCTTTGAATTTGTTTCCCACCATAATTTCTTCCTTTTAATACCTTCCATTTCGTAGTTCTGTCCTTTCATGTGCCCTACTTCCTTTCTTCCTAATGGCCTTCATTTATTACTTCCTTGCCTTTTTCCTATCTCCCTTTTGGTGAGGACTCTCGACAAACCAGAAGTGCATAAGCGTTCGCCATGATGAGTGCTGTCTTAATAGTGTCGTCAGTAAGGAAGTTGGTAGGAAAAGGAGCCTGTATGCTTCCTATCATAGTTCCTTTAGCATAGGGAGCTGGTGCAAAGAACTATAAGGAATCTCGCAATCTTTTGAGTGACATGTATAAGCACAGCCCACCTCATGGAAATTAACAAAAATGTCTGGAGAGAAGAGCGTGTGCCCTTTTTAGCTCTTTTTTTTTAGAAGGCTGTAGGCCCAGATTTGACTCAGATCGTCCATGTGTGTTTCTGCTGCATAATGTTGAGTTAAAGGCTGTCCGAAATCAGAACAACAGTCCGAAGCACCTTTTTTTTCCCCGCATTAGAGTTCTTACTGTTGACCCCATGAAAGGTCAAGGAATGGAAACTATAATTAGAATATTTTGAAGAGGCTTGCCCTTTTCGTACTTGTGCCGTTAAAGGCCCAGTTCCACTGACTGGTTTTGGCCATGCGCCACACAGGTCCCCTCTCTCATGAGTGTTTCAGGAGCAGTTATTTTTTTTTCAGGGCCAGCCCAGGTTCCTCCAGCTCTGCTGAGGAGTAAAGCCTATATTCCTCTATGCTTATTCCATCATTTCTTCCTTGTTTTAGTCATTCATTTTCTCTTTTATTCCTCCCTCTTTCCTTCCTTCCTTTACTCATTTCACTGTTTCCCCTCTTTGTCTTCTGCTCTGTCCTTTTTTGTTCATTCTGTCTTTTCATGTCTCCTACCTCTTTCTGTTTCCTTCCTTGCCTCCTTGTTTCCTTGTGCCCTTCTTTCTCTCCTTTCGTGTTTCATTGTGTTTTCCCTTTAGTTCATTATGTTCTTTCTTTGCATCCTACCTCCCTTTGTTCCCTCATATCATTCCTTTCTTGGGTGTTTTCTTTCCCCACTGGTCTTGTGTTCCTTGTTCCATTTCCTGTGTTCTCCTTTCTTTCCAGGCACTTTCTTTTTCAGATTCCATCTTTAATTTCTCTCCACTATAGAAACAAAACATCCATGAATTCTTAATTAGCCTTTTGTATTTTGTAGATTTAAAAAAAGGCTTACATTTCCAGACTTTCCATAAGGGACCCTGATTTACTGTGAGTTTTATTTATTTTATAACTTAGCAGCTGCAGACATTGGCCTTAAACATACTTGGATTCTTAACACTATGAAACCAGCAAGATAGTTGCTGTAAGTGAGATGAAACATAAAAAAATGCTACCTGGTGTGGGCTTACGATTCAGAAGTTTAACTCACTTTTTTTTTTGAGACAATCCAAGTTCACAGTTGCATCATTAATTTTCAGATTAATCAGATGTCACCATTTCATTTTGTCTACTTGACATAGAGAAATTATTCAACTAGGCCATGGAAATTCAAGATGGGAGCAAACTAAAAATTTAAAGACGCCGGTGACTGCAAATCAAATTAACAGGAAAGAAGCAGCTTTTGTGCACAAATAAACCAGTGTAAGCCTGTGGTAATGGATGTCACAGGACGGGGAAGCACTACCAGTGACTCACATTCCTGATAAATGCAAGTCTTGCAAAGCCATACTTAACCATTGCCATTTTCTCTAGAAGGCATCGTGGTACCTCGCAGTAGAAGTCAGCTCCTGCTCTTCTAGTGAGAGAATCCTTCCGGCTGCACCCTAATTCAGTGCTTGCCACATCAAGTCATTACAACCTGCACACAGACTTGGCAGTTTTTATGCCGGATTCCCTTCCTGACAATCGGAATTCAAACCTTGGTCCCCAAAATTAGTCATGGTGGACCTAATCTCCCCCATGGACAGACTCCTTGGTGTCCTTGCAATAACACCCCCAAAAAATCGTGAGTCTCCAAACTAAAACCGCCACGTTGTCAAACTGTTGTAAAATAAGTTCAATGGAGGTCAAGTCACTCAATCTAGAAAATGTATAGCTATAATGTGACACTTGGGCCTTAATTATTCCAACTGGCGCAATTCATAAACTACACAATACCCTAGAAGTCAAGGGGAACTCTGAGTTCAATCTGAGTGATTATTACCCACAGCGAACCAATAATCACAGCAAAATTGGCATGCAACCAGCTAACCCAGCAAACCTCCGAGCTCAAATAACTTCACGCATGAATTACACCAACAGAGCCAGGTCTCCTAGACGTAAGGACTTGTGGCTATAAGTTGTGGGTGGATTTAAGAAAGGGAGGTGACCATAGAATACAACAAAATAAAAGTAGCTGGCCACCCTTAGGTCTACAGGCCATACAAGTTCGGGCGGACTAACAAAAACTGTTTTTTCAACAAAAAAAATGCCGCAGGATATAGTACATCTGAAGCTGACCCGTCATGCCCAAATGCAGCTGAATGAAATAGAAGAAACTCCTTAAAGTCTTGTGTGGCTGTACACTTCTCTTTAGCATTGCTATGTAAATTGACTGCCCTGTTTCCACTAGTTAACTAGAATATTTAATTTTTATCAGAATATGCCATATTATCAATAATTGTGCAACACTTTGGTTTTATTTTTACTATTATCTATTTTTTTGCCCCTTTCTGATAAGTTGATTCTCTGTTGCTCTAGATTAGAACTAACTTTAGATTAGCTTTTTTTTTTTTCACTACTGTCTTGGTCTATGTGTTTTTTTTTTTTTGTTTTTTTTTTTACCACTATCACATCTGAATTTTCCCATTGTGGAACAATAAAGGTATTTCTTATCTTAGAAGTGTCGAACATTTATAGTCATGCCACACCCACTCCTTTATCTGCTCCTCTTTTAATCAGGTGGGACACTAACATGTGCCACTGGTTACCCTGCTAAAATTACAACATTAATTTGAGGATTTTTATTTGCAAGAGGTTTATTTTATTTTATTAGGAATATCATATTAAACGGAGCAGAATACATTGACACACCACACACACATATTTTTGTTTGTAAAACAATTATTACTTTTCTCCCACTTCACAACTCTGCATTGATTTGCGTTGGTATATTCCATAAAATCACAATGAAATACAAAAGAACTGTATGAAATAAAAAATGTGGACAAGTTCAAGGAGGAATATTTTTGCATGGCCCTGTGATTACGATGATTAGTCACCTAAACTAAAATACTAAGAAAGAAAAAAACATGGTATTTGCTTTCAATGTTAATTTCTGCCCAGTTTATGAAACATAAAATACCACAATAACTGTTGTTTAGGTTACTACAAAATTAGATTACAGGGGGGATAAAATGTTTTATATTTTTTTTCAGTACTATAAATAGATATTTACTGTAGCAGATTTTGTAGACAGGAACTAGAAATGTGGAACAAATCATATTTTGGAATTCCATTTTTTTGGGGGGGGGGGCGGAAGTGACGTCACCTTCGCATGGGGCTGAGTGGATAAGTGTTGCAAGGTAGCAGTGATCAGCAGGAGCAGCTGGGTAAGTTTACAAAATGCGGTGAAGTCAGTGCACGCATGTTCGCTGCTCAGGTTGTCCAAACAGAGTCCATGCATTGTTGTCGTTTTTCCTCTTCTTTCAGATTTAGGGTCTCATCTCTTTCGGCTCTAATTGGCAGCACGACGGCGGCACTCCGGATCCTGTCTGCAGCGCTCTGAGGAGAGATCATGGTGTCTTGAAGAGTCGGAGGGAAAAAAAGATTGTTAAGTCTACCACAATGGACCATGAACGTAAAAGGAAGTTGACATTCTTCACCATTGGACTCATTTTTCTTTTTAGCGGCGTAGAATATGGTAAGATGGGGAAACTGTGCGCTGACACTCACTATTTAGAGGGGGCTGAAAAGGAAATCAGGTCCTTAAGAAGCTGTGTTGTGGCTTTAAAAGTATTCAATACGTGTTTTGAGTATTCATTTTACATAAAGCAAAGTTAAAGAAAAACACAAGGCAGTTATTCTACTACCATTATTTATTTAACTTTGCAATAACCATGGTCAGGGTTACTATACAGTTTTGAAAGGGATGAAATTACATTAAGTTGTATTTAAATGACATACCTTATCTCTAATTGCAGCATCATAACTTGGGTATTTGTCTAATTTTGTTAATCTGACCCCACAGAATGCTTAAAAACGGCCTGTTTTGTTGCAGTTTTTCTGTCTTGTTGGGACTCTGGAAAAGTACAGAGTTTTGAAACAAAAAAATTTGTAGGAACATGGTAAATTCCAGATGCAAGGAAAAAACGACTTTCTTTAGACTTTGAAACACGAGTTTTAGCTGTGGACTTTGCCTGAACCATTGCATCACCTTGACGCCTTGACTTTTCAGTCATACTCTAGTTTTTCGCTGTTGTGATTCGGATCATTTTGTATTCCAGTTTGGCCCAGTTTGACTCCAGCTTCAGCACTTAGGCTCAGATGTTGAGTCAATGACTGCAAGACGCCTAAATCCTGTGGCTGAGAAGACAAATTTAATATCCTCCAAAACAGTTTAGATGAGAACTTTTTATACATTCATAAGTGGTTCTCACAAAATGTTTGCGTACATAATAGGGCTGAATGATTTTGCCAAAAAAATCTAAATTGCGATGTATTTAAACTGTAATTGTGATTGCCGTAGATGTTTGTTTAAAAAAAACTAATAATTTTATTCAAAACAAGAAATGTTGTTTTTGTTAATCAGAATATTATTATTATTATTATTATTATTATTATTATTATTATTATTCAAGAGAATAGCTTGTTCAGTTGGACATTAGTCCTTGTTGAACATAAAGTGCAACCAACAAACAAGTCTATGTATTAAACAGTTTGACCGATACTTAATGCTATGGTGAGATCCCTGAAATTGTCTGGTAAAGTGTTGATTTTATATAAACTCTAAAACAAATAATAAAATTAGATTATATCACTGCTGCAACTCCCTTCCGTTCCATGTGGAGGCAAACCCACTTTAAACATATTACAGACACCTAAAGGATGCGTCATATCAATTAATGTTCCATAGCCGAAAATTGCAGATCTCTGCGATTTGGAAATTAATTTTTTTCAAAATTGCCATTATATTGCAAATGCGAATAATTGTCCAGCCCTAGTACATAATGGTAAAATGTCTCACAGGATGCTACCCACCTTTTTCTATGGGCACAGTAAAGCTCTGCTTAGTCTTTCGTGTAACATATGTTCACTTTGGTTCAGTCTTAGTGAAACTTTAAACCTTGTGAGAAATACATATTTTGTTTTGTCCTTCTCAACTATTCCTGAAAGGTAATATCTTGGTGAGTCTGGGTATATTTTAAAATGTTTTTACTTCTGGCCCAAAGCTGCGCTGAGTTGTATTTGTTCTCCATTACCCTCTGCTGTAGCGTCACATATACAAAAATGTTGATTTCCAGTGATCATGATTGACTATTGATGACCTTTTTATAAGAAGTACAAATGAAATTCCCCAACATTGTTCTATAAGCATTTTCAAAGTGCACTGTTCGTATTAAATAAGTTGATGTACAACAAAAAGCAATAGGCAATTGGGAAACTGTTTTTCGGTTCTTTAGCGGGAACTTGATCCAGATAACTGGAACCAAAACAGAAACCTCAACTGTGGAAGCTTTCCATGAACTGGAGATTGCAGCAAAGACAAAATCAAAACACACAATTATATATACGCTGACTCAGAGCCGATCATCCAGGAAAGTGGACTTTTATTTTAAAAAAAGAAACTGAATTACTTCACTGACACGTTGAACTTTGAATTGACATGAAAATACTTTCTTTTGACAATTTTGGAGGGGCTTTAACAAATGGATGAGAAAAAAAATGGATTCGAGTTAGTTGAGCATAGGTAGTGCTTGTATTTGGGACTGTTTGGCTTATGGAAATGGAACATTGGACAAAATTAACAGATTGATGAAAGAGAAACATCTCAGAACTCCTAAGCAAAAATTTAAACAACCATCTAGACCAGTTGCTTCCAAATTTATCCATCTTCAACTCACAAAATAACAGTGGAAAATACTTGGATCTTGACTATTGTTTGAGTGTAGGGCCGCATGAATCTTCTTCTAATGATATAATTGAAAAATTGTAACGTCTGTGTCGGTTGGAATTAATCCCCATTTGTCCACAAATATTTGTCAGAAGGCCGAGTATCCTACTTGGATGCAGAATGTGCATTCTTGACCCACGGGACAAAAATATTACATTCCTAACAGCTCCTCCAGTAGTAATCACTCATATGCTTATAATGGGACAATGATAAATTCTCTATATATTCTTCTTCTTTTGTAGTGTTTTTCTGGTGGTTGACAAACAACTTTTAGGTGCCTTACCACGACCTACAAGAATTCAATTCAATTTTATTT